>NC_092333.1:364962500-365614375 GCF_046630445.1 Rutidosis leptorrhynchoides | reverse complement strand
GATTTAGTTTCCCCCGTTTACCAAATCGAACAACGCCTTTCCAAGGTGAAACCTTAAGCATGACCATTTCTCCAATTTCAAACTCTATATCTTTTCTTTTACTGTCCGCGTAGCTCTTTTGTCGACTCTGGGCGATTTTCAATCTTTGTTGAATTTGGATGATTTTCTCGGTAGTTTCTTGTATTATCTCCGGACCCGTAATATGTCTATCCCCCACTTCATTCCAACAAATCGGAGACCTGCACTTTCTACCATAAAGTGCCTCAAACGGCGCCATCTCAATACTAGAATGATAACTGTTGTTGTAGGAAAATTCTGCTAACGGTAGGTGTCGATCCCAACTGTTTTCGAAATCAATAACACATGCTCGTAGCATGTCTTCAAGCGTTTGTATCATCCTTTCGCTCCACCCATCAGTTTATGGATGATAGGCAGTACTCATGTCTAGACGAGTTCCTAATGCTTGCTGTAATGTCTGCCAGAATCTTGAAATAAATCTGCCATCCCTATCAGAGATAATAGAGATTGGTATTCCATGTCTGGAGACGACTTCCTTCAAATACAGTCGTACTAACTTATCCATCTTGTCATCTTCTCTTATTGACAGGAAGTGTGCTGATTTGGTGAGACGATCAACTATTACCCAAATAGTATCAAAACCACTTGCAGTCCTTGGCAATTTAGTGATGAAATCCATGGTAATGTTTTCCCATTTCCATTCCGGGATTTCGGGTTGTTGAAGTAGACCTGATGGTTTCTGATGCTCAGCTTTGACCTTAGAACACGTCAAACATTCTCCTACGTATTTAGCAACATCGGCTTTCATACCCGGCTACCAAAAATGTTTCTTGAGATCCTTGTACATCTTCCCCGTTCCAGGATGTATTGAGTATCTGGTTTTATGAGCTTCTCTAAGTACCATTTCTCTCATATCTCCAAATTTTGTTACCCAAATTCTTTCAGCCCTATACCGGGTTCCGTCTTCCCGAATATTAAGATGCTTCTCCGATCCTTTGGGTATTTCATTCTTTAAATTCCCCTCTTTTAAAACTCCTTGTTGCGCCTCCTTTATTTGAGTAGTAAGGTTAGTGTGAATCATTATATTCATAGATTTTACTCGAATGGGTTCTCTGTCCTTTCTGCTCAAGGCGTCGGCTACCACATTTGCCTTCCCCGGGTGGTAACGAATCTCAAAGTCGTAATCATTCAACAATTCAATCCATCTACGCTGCCTCATATTCAGTTGTTTCTGATTAAATATGTGTTGAAGACTTTTGTGGTCGGTATATATAATACTTTTGACCCCATATAAGTAGTGCATCCAAGTCTTTAATGCAAAAACAACCGCGCCTAATTCCAAATCATGCGTCGTATAATTTTGCTCGTGAATCTTCAATTGTCTAGACGCATAAGCAATCACCTTCGTCCGTTGCATTAATACACAACCGAGACCTTACTTTGATGCGTCACAATAAATCACAAAATCATCATTCCCTTCAGGAAATGACAATATAGGTGCCGTAGTTAGCTTTTTCTTCAATTATTGAAACGCCTTCTCTTGTTCATCCTTCCATTCAAATTTCTTCCCTTTATGCGTTAATGTAGTCAAGGGTTTTGCTATTTTGAAGAAATCTTGGATGAATCTTCTATAGTAACCAGCCAATCCTAAAAATTGACGTATATGCTTCGGAGTTTTTGGGGTTTCCCACTTTTCAACGGTTTCGATCTTTGCCGGGTCTACCTGGATACCTTCTTTGTTCACTATGTGACCGAGGAATTGAACTTCTTCCAACCAAAATGCACACTTTGAAAACTTAGCGTACAGTTTTTCTTTCCTCAATACTTCTAGCACTTTTCTCAAATGTTCTTCGTGCCCTTGATCATTCTTTGAGTAAATAAGTATGTCATCGATGAAAACAATGACAAACTTGTCAAGATATGTGTAGTGACCCGAACTTTTCCATGTTTATATATATTAATTGAGATTGATATTTACATGATTAAATGTTTCCAACATGTTAAGCAATCAAACTTGTTAAGACTTGATTAATTGAAATGTGTTTCATATAGACAATTGACCACCCAAGTTGACCGGTGATTCACGAACGTTAAAACTTGTAAAAACTATACGATGACATATATATGGTTATATATATAGTTAACATGTTTTTATTATAAGTATGTATCTCATTAGGTATTTTAACAATGAGTTATATACATAAAAATGAGACTATTAATTTAAGAAACTCGAAAACGATATATATAACGATTATCGTTATAACAACGTCTTACTAGGTACATATGAATCATATTAACATATTGATACACTTGGTTAATTATGTTAAATGATAAGTAAATATATTATTAAGTGTATTAACAATGAAATACATATGTAAAAATAAGACTACTAACTTAATGATTTCGAAACGAGACATATATGTAACGATTATCGTTGTAACGACATTTAACTGTATATACATCATACTGAGATATATTATATATCATAATATCATGATAATATAACAATTTAACATCTCATTTGTTATAATAAACAATGGGTTAACAACATTCAACAAGATCATTAACCTAAAGGTTTCAAAACAACATTTACATGTAACGACTAACGATGACTTAACGACTCAGTTAAAATGTATATACATGTAGTGTTTTAATATGTATTCATACACTTTTGAAAGACTTCAAAACACTTATCAAAATACTTCTACTTAACAAAAATGCTTACAATTACATCCTCGTTCAGTTTCATCAACAATTCTACTCGTATGCACCCGTATTCGTACTCGTACAATACACATCTTTTAGATGTATGTACTATTGGTATATACACTCCAATGATCAGCTCTTAGCAGACCATGTGAGTCACCTAACACATATGGGAACCATCATTTGGCAACTAGCACGAAATATCTCATAAAATTACAAAAATATGAGTAATCATTCATGACTTATTTACATGAAAACAAAATTACATATCCTTTATATCTAATCCATACACCAACGACCAAAAACACCTACAAACACTTTCATTCTTCAATTTTCTTCATCTAATTGATCTCTCTCAAGTTCTATCTTCAAGTTCTAAGTGTTCTTCATATATTTTACAAGTTCTAGTTACATAAAATCAAGAATACTTTCAAGTTTGCTAGCTCACTTCCAATCTTGTAAGGTGATCATCCAACCTCAAGAAATCTTTGTTTCTTACAGTAGGTTATCATTCTAATACAAGGTAATAATCATATTCAAACTTTGGTTCAATTTCTATAACTATAACAATCTTATTTCAAGTGATGATCTTACTTGAACTTGTTTTCGTGTCATGATTCTGCTTCAAGAACTTCGAGCCATCCAAGGATCCGTTGAAGCTAGATCCATTTTTCTCTTTTCCAGTAGGTTTATCCAAGGAACTTAAGGTAGTAACGATGTTCATAACATCATTCGATTCATACATATAAAGCTATCTTATTCGAAGGTTTAAACTCGTAATCACTAGAACATAGTTTAGTTAATTCTAAACTTGTTCGCAAACAAAAGTTAATCCTTCTAACTTGACTTTTAAAATTAACTACACACATGTTATATATCTATATGATATGCTAACTTAATGATTTAAAACCTGGAAACACGAAAAACACCGTAAAACCGGATTTACGCCGTCGTAGTAACACCGCGGGCTGTTTTGGGCTAGTTAATTAAAAACTATGATAAACTTTGATTTTAAAGTTATTATTCTGAGAAAATGATTTTTATTATGAACATGAAACTATATCCAAAAATTATGATTAAACTCAAAGTGGAAGTATGTTTTCTAAAATGGTCATCTAGACGTCGTTCTTTCGACTGAAATGACTACCTTTACAAAAACGACTTGTAACTTATTTTTCCGACTATAAACCTATACTTTTCTGTTTATATTCATAAAATAGAGTTCAATATGAAACCATAGCAATTTGATTCACTCAAAACGGATTTAAAATGAAGAAGTTATGGGTAAAACAAGATTGGATAATTTTTCTCATTTTAGCTACGTGAAAATTGGTAACAAATCTATTCCAACCATAACTTAATCAACTTGTATTGTATATTATGTAATCTTGAGATACCATAGACACGTATACAATGTTTCAACCTATCATGTCGACACATCTATATATATTTCGGAACAACCATAGACACTCTATATGTGAATGTTGGAGTTAGCTATACAGGGTTGAGGTTGATTCCAAAATATATATAGTTTGAGTTGTGATCAATACTGAGATACGTATACACTGGGTCGTGGATTGATTCAAGATAATATTTATCGATTTATTTCTGTACATCTAACTGTGGACAACTAGTTGTAGGTTACTAACGAGGACAGCTGACTTAATAAACTTAAAACATCAAAATATATTAAAAGTGTTGTAAATATATTTTGAACATACTTTGATATATATGTATATATTGTTATAGGTTCGTGAATCAACCAGTGGTCAAGTCTTACTTCCCGACGAAGTAAAAATCTGTGAAAGTGAGTTATAGTCCCACTTTTAAAATCTAATATTTTTGGGATGAGAATACATGCAGGTTTTATAAATGATTTACAAAATAGACACAAGTACGTGAAACTACATTCTATGGTTGAATTATCGAAATCGAATATGCCCCTTTTTATTAAGTCTGGTAATCTAAGAATTAGGGAACAGACACCCTAATTGACGCGAATCCTAAAGATAGATCTATTGGGCCTAACAAACCCCATCCAAAGTATCGGATCCTTTAGTACTTCAAAATTTATATCATATCCGAAGGGTGTCCCGGAATGATGGGGATATTCTTATATATGCATCTTGTTAATGTCGGTTACCAGGTGTTCACCATATGAATGATTTTTATCTCTATGTATGGGATGTGTATTGAAATATGAAATCTTGTGGTCTATTATTATGATTTGATATATATAGGTTAAACCTATAACTCACCAACATTTTTGTTGACGTTTTAAGCATGTTTATTCTTAGGTGATTATAAAGAGCTTCCGCTGTCGCATACTTAAATAAGGACGAGATTTGGAGTCCATGCTTGTATGATATTGTGTAAAAACTGCATTCAAGAAACTTATTTTGTTGTAACATATTTGTATTGTAAACCATTATGTAATGGGCGTGTGTAAACAGGATATTTTAGATTATCATTATTTGATAATCTACGTAAAGCTTTTTAAAACCTTTATCTATGAAATAAAGGTTATGGTTTGTTTTAAAAATGAATGCAGTCTTTGAAAAACGTCTCATATAGAGGTCAAAACCTCGCAACGAAATCAATTAATATGGAACATTTTTAATCAATAAGAACGGGACATTTCAGTTGGTATCAGAGCGTTGGTCTTAGAGAACCAGGATTTTGCATTAGTGTGTCTTATCGAGTTTGTTAGGATGCATTAGTGAGTCTGGACTTCGACCGTGTTTACTTGAAAAATGATTGCTTAACAAATTTTGTTGGAAACTATATATTTTTAACATGTGAATATTATGTGATATATTAATCTCTTAACGCGTTTGATATTATGTGATAGATGTCTACCTCTAGAACAAGTCCCATTGACTCACCTAATAATAATGAAGAGTCAAATGTAAATTGGAATGATTCGTGGACTGATTCACAAGTTCCCGAAGAGGAACCGGAAGAAGAGTCGGATCCGGAAGAAGAATCGGAACCGGAAGAAGAATCGGAACTGGATGAAGAAGTAGAACCGGTGGGGGAAATAATAAAACAGTTAAGTAAAAGAAAATCCTCAACCAACCGACCAAGGTTAATTATGGTCAATGGTGTTTCCGCCATGGAAGCAAAATATTGGGAGGATTACAAATTCTCCGATGAATCGGATTCCGACGAGAATTCCGATGATGTTATAGAAATTACCCCAACTGAATTTAAAAAGGCAAAAGAAAATAATAAGGGAAAGGGCATAAAAATAGAGAAATCTAATTCCAACCCCGATGAACTTTATATGTATCGTCAACCCCTGAAGTCCTTAAGTTGTAACAATGACCCGGGAACCTCTAAACCACCAGGTTTTTCTAAACCATTGTGGAAAACGACAGTTAGTATTAGGGGAACATCATATATCCCTAGAAACTTGGCAAAACGAACCAAAACTGAAGAAGAAGAAACGAGCGAGTCGGAATAAGATAGTTGTATTCGTATGGTGTAATATATGTAATATAGTGTTCTTATGCTTTATGATATATGTAAAAATTGCTTGTATTAATAAGTATTTTTTTATGAATCTAACTCTTGTCTATTTTACAGTTTAAAAATACAAAATGGATAGACAACCCAATATTTTAAGAGACCTACCCGGAGACATGATTGATGAAATCTTGTCTAGAGTCGGCCAGAATTCCTCGGCACAACTATTTAAGGCGAGATCAGTTTGTAAGACATTCGAAGAACGTTCCAAGAATATCTTGGTTTATAAGAGACTTTCGTTTGAAAGATGGGGGATATCACATTGGGAAACCCATAAGTTACGATGTGTTTACTTTGACGCATATATTGCGGGGAACCCAAATGCTATTTTACGGAACGGGTTAAGAAATTATTTTGACTCAATATATTCGAATATTGGACTTCGTGATTTAGAAAAAGCGGCTAACATGCAACATAAAGAAGCATGTTATGCTTACGAATTAGTAATGTTCGCTTCTCACCAAAGTGAGAACAAGAACATCGGGCTACAACTATTAAACAAAACGTTTCCACAAGTGACGGAGTCGGTAATTGGGGTAAGAAATGAGGTTTTTAGATTGTTACGTGACTGTTGGACATTACGTAACCCTCGTCCTTTTGACGATGTTACAACACGCTGTCTTATCAACGGCCATAACGGTTATGTTCCACAAGACCAAGGATGGGAAGTAATCCTAGTAAAACCAGAATGCATGACTTGTTTCTGGACGTATGAATTACGTGTCTTTATTGCCTTTGCTGAACGACTTGTGTACTAGCAAGAATTATCTTCACAACTATCTTGTATCAAAGTTATTGTGTGCTATATTTCATGCTTTATGTAAAATAAGCGGTATTGTAAGTTTGTAAAATATTGTATAAAAGTCTGAACGCGAAATATTATTATAATCAGTTTTTCATATAGAATTGTAGTAGTTGAATTGTATATTAGCTACTAAGTATGAACTTAACGGGTAGGTACTACCCGAATTTAAACTTATAAAACGCTAATATGAAGAAAAAGCTTTTATAAATGAGTTCATATTATGCTACGAAATACTATTAACTACTCTTAATATTCTGTATGATTAACTTGTTCCATTTGACTATTTTGAAGGAAATGGCACCGACTACTCGACACACCGTGAATATGAATGAAGAGGAATTCCGTACTTTTCTAGCTTCAAACATAGCCGCAGTACAGGCTGCGCTACATACCAACAATAACCTTGGATCTAGTAGTACAGGAAATCGTGTAGGATGCACCTACAAAGAATTCACTGCCTGCAAACCTTTGGAATTTGATGGAACCGAAGGACCGATCGGATTGAAACGGTAGACCGAGAAGGTCGAATCGGTGTTTGCCATAAGTAAGTGTACTGAAGAGGACAAAGTGAAGTACGCTACGCATACCTTCACAGGTTATGCGTTAACATGGTGGAATACCTATCTAGAGCAAGTGGGACAAGACGATGCGTACGCACTACCGTGGTCAGCATTCAAGCACTTGATGAACGAGAAGTACCGTCCCAGAACCTAGGTCAATAAGCTCAAGACAGAACTTAGAGGGTTACGAACCCAAGGATTTGATATTACCACGTACGAAAGACGATTCACAGAATTGTGCCTATTGTGTCCGGGAGCATTCGAAGATGAGGAAGAGAAGATCGACGCATTTGTGAAAGGATTACCGGAAAGAATCCAAGAAGATATAAGTTCACACGAGCCCGCCTCCATACAACAGGCATGTAGAATGGCTCACAAACTAGTGAACCAGATTGAAGAAAGAATTAAAGAACAGACTGCTGAAGAGGCCAATGTGAAGCAAGTAAAAAGAAAGTGGGAGGAAAACGGTGATAAGAATCACCAATACAACAACAACAGCAATTACAACAATAATCGCAACAATTATCCCAACAATCGCAACATCAATCGCAACTACAACAAACGGCCCAACAACAACAACAACAACAACAACAGCAACTACAACAATCATCCCAACAACAATAATAACCGCAACAACAACAACAATCAGAAGCAGCTATGCCAAAGGTGTGAAAAGTATCACTCGGGGTTCTGCACCAAATTTTGCAAAAAGTGTAAAAGAAATGGTCATAGCACGGCGAAGTGTGAGGTCTACGGACCAGGGGTTAATAGAACAAAAGGAACAAATGGTGTCGGAACGAGTAATGGTGGAGCAAGTAGTGTCGGAGCAAGTTATGCCAATGTAGTTTGTTATAAATGTGGAAAACCGGGCCACATTATTAGAAATTGCCCGAACCAGGAGAACACGAATGGACAAGGCCGCGAAAGAGTTTTCAATATTAATGTGGCAGAGGCACAGGAAGACCCGGAGTTTGTTACGGGTATGTTTCTTATTGACAATAAATCTGCTTACGTTTTATTTGATTCGGGTGCGGATAGAAGCTATATGAGTAGAGATTTTTGTGCTAAATTAAGTTGTCCATTGACGCCTTTGGATAGTAAATTTTTACTCGAATTAGCAAATGGTAAATTAATTTCAGCAGATAATATATGTCGGAATCGAGAAATTAAACTGGTTAGCGAAATATTTAAGATTGATTTGATACCAGTAGAGTTAGGGAGTTTTGATGTGATAATCGGTATGGACTGGTTGAAAGAAGTGAAAGCAGAGATTGTCTGTTACAAAAATGCAATTCGCATTATACGAGAAAAAGGAAAACCCTTAATGGTGTACGGAGAAAAGGGCAACACGAAGCTACATCTTATTAGTAATTTGAAGGCACAAAAACTAATAAGAAAAGGTTTCTATGCTGTTCTAGCACATGTCGAGAAAGTACAAACTGAAGAAAAGAGCATCAATGATGTTCCCATTGCAAAAGAATTTCCCGATGTATTTCCGAAAGAATTACCGGGATTACCCCCACATCGATCCGTTGAATTTCAAATAGATCTTGTACCAGGAGCTGCACCAATAGCTCGTGCTCCTTACAGACTCGCACCCAGCGAGATGAAAGAACTGCAAAGCCAATTACAAGAACTTTTAGAGCGTGGTTTCATTCGACCAAGCACATCACCGTGGGGAGCTCCTGTTTTGTTTGTCAAGAAGAAAGATGGTACATTCAGGTTGTGTATCGACTACCGAGAGTTGAACAAACTTACCATCAAGAACTGCTACCCACTACCGAGAATCGACGACTTATTTGATCAACTACAAGGCTCGTCTGTTTATTCAAAGATTGACTTACGTTCCGGGTATCATCAAATGCGGGTGAAAGAAGATGATATTCCAAAGACTGCTTTCAGAACACGTTATGGTTATTACGAGTTTATGGTCATGCCGTTTGGTTTAACTAATGCACCAGCTGTGTTCATGGACCTTATGAACCGAGTGTGTGGACCATACCTAGACAAGTTTGTCATTGTTTTCATTGATGACATACTTATTTACTCAAAGAATGACCAAGAACACGGTGAACATTTGAGAAAGGTGTTAGAAGTATTGAGGAAGGAAGAATTGTACGCTAAGTTTTCAAAGTGTGCATTTTGGTTGGAAGAAGTTCAATTCCTCGGTCACATAGTGAACAAAGAAGGTATTAAGGTGTATCCGGCAAAGATAGAAACTGTTAAAAAGTGGGAAACCCCGAAAACTCCGAAACACATACGCCAGTTTTTAGGACTAGCTGGTTACTACAGAAGGTTCATCCAAGACTTTTCCAGAATAGCAAAACCCTTGACTGCATTAACGCATAAAGGGAAGAAATTTGAATGGAATGATGAACAAGAGAAAGCGTTTCAGTTATTGAAGAAAAAGCTAACTACGGCACCTATATTGTCATTGCCTGAAGGGAATGATGATTTTGTGATTTATTGTGATGCATCAAAGCAAGGTCTCGGTTGTGTATTAATGCAACGAACGAAGGTGATTGCTTATGCGTCTAGACAATTGAAGATTCACGAACAAAATTATACGACGCATGATTTGGAATTAGGCGCGGTTGTTTTTGCATTAAAGACTTGGAGGCACTACTTATATGGGGTCAAAAGTATTATATATACCGACCACAAAAGTCTTCAACACATATTTAATCAGAAACAACTGAATATGAGGCAGCGTAGGTGGATTGAATTATTGAATGATTACGACTTTGAGATTCGTTACCACCCGGGGAAGGCAAATGTGGTAGCCGATGCCTTGAGCAGGAAGGACAGAGAACCCATTCGAGTAAAATCTATGAATATAATGATTCATAATAACCTTACTACTCAAATAAAGGAGGCGCAACAAGGAGTTTTAAAAGAGGGAAATTTAAAGGATGAAATACCCAAAGGATCGGAGAAGCATCTTAATATTCGGGAAGACGGAACCCGGTATAGGGCTGAAAGGATTTGGGTACCAAAATTTGGAGATATGAGAGAAATGGTACTTAGAGAAGCTCATAAAACCAGATACTCAATACATCCTGGAACGGGGAAGATGTACAAGGATCTCAGGAAATATTTTTGGTGGCCGGGTATGAAAGCCGATGTTGCTAAATACGTAGGAGAATGTTTGACGTGTTCTAAGGTCAAAGCTGAGCATCAAAAACCATCAGGTCTACTTCAACAACCCGAAATCCCAGAATGGAAATGGGAAAACATTACCATGGATTTCATCACTAAATTGCCAAGGACTGCAAGTGGTTTTGATACTATTTGGGTAATAGTTGATCGTCTCACCAAATCAGCACATTTCCTGCCAATAAGAGAAGATGACAAGATGGAGAAGTTAGCACGACTGTATTTGAAGGAAGTCGTCTCCAGACATGGAATACCAATCTCTATTATCTCTGATAGGGATGGTAGATTTATTTCAAGATTCTGGCAGACATTACATCAAGCATTAGGAACTCGTCTAGACATGAGTACTACCTATCATCCACAAACTGATGGGCAGAGCGAAAGGACGATACAAACGCTTGAAGACATGCTACGAGCATGTGTTATTGATTTTGGAAACAGTTAGGATCGACATCTACCGTTAGCAGAATTTTCCTACAACAACAGCTACCATTCAAGCATTAAGATGGCGCCGTTTGAAGCACTTTATGGTAGAAAGTGCAGGTCTCTAATCTGTTGGAGTGAAGTGGGGGATAGACAGATTACGGGTCCGAAGATTATACAAGAAACTACCGAGAAGATCATCCAAATTCAACAACGGTTGAAAACCGCCCAAAGTCGACAAAAGAGCTACGCTGACATTAAAAGAAAAGATATAGAATTTGAAATTGGAGAGATGGTCATGCTTAAAGTTGCACCTTGGAAAGGCGTTGTTCGATTTGGTAAACGAGGGAAATTAAATCCAAGGTATACTGGACCATTCAAGATTATTGATCGTGTCGGACCAGTAGCTTACCGACTTGAGTTACCTCAACAACTCGCGGCTGTACATAACACTTTCCACGTCTCGAATTTGAAGAAATGTTTTGCTAAAGAAGATCTCACTATTCCGTTAGATGAAATCCAAATCAACGAAAAACTTCAATTCATCGAAGAACCCGTCGAAATAATGGATCGTGAGGTTAAAAGACTTAAGCAAAACAAGATACCAATTGTTAAGGTTCGATGGAATGCTCGTAGAGGACCCGAGTTCACCTGGGAGCGTGAAGATCAGATGAAGAAGAAATACCCTCATCTATTTCCAGAAGATTCGTCAACACCTTCAACAGCTTAAAATTTCGGGACGAAATTTATTTAACAGGTAGGTACTGTAGTGACCCGAACTTTTCCATGTTTATATATATTAATTGAGATTGATATTTACATGATTAAATGTTTCCAACATGTTAAGGAATCAAACTTGTTAAGACTTGATTAATTGAAATGTGTTTCATATAGACAATTGACCACCCAAGTTGACCGGTGATTCACGAACGTTAAAACTTGTAAAAACTATACGATGACATATATATGGTTATATATATAGTTAACATGTTTTTATTATAAGTATGTATCTCATTAGGTATTTTAACAATGAGTTATATACATAAAAATGAGACTATTAATTTAAGAAACTCGAAAACGATATATATAACGATTATCGTTATAACAACGTCTTACTAGGTACATATGAATCATATTAAGATATTGATACACTTGGTTAATTATGTTAAATGATAAGTAAATATATTATTAAGTGTATTAACAATGAAATACATGTGTAAAAATAAGACTACTAACTTAATGATTTCGAAACGAGACATATATGTAACGATTATCGTTGTAACGACATTTAACTGTATATACATCATACTGAGATATATTATATATCATAATATCATGTAATATAACAATTTAACATCTCATTTGTTATAATAAACAATGGGTTAACAACATTCAACAAGATCATTAACCTAAAGGTTTCAAAACAACATTTACATGTAACGACTAACGATGACTTAACGACTCAGTTAAAATGTATATACATGTAGTGTTTTAATATGTATTCATACAATTTTGAAAGACTTCAAGACACTTATCAAAATACTTCTACTTAATAAAAATGCTTACAATTACATCCTCGTTCAGTTTCATCAACAATTCTACTCGTATGCACCCGTATTCGTACTCGTACAATACACAGCTTTTAGATGTATGTACTATTGGTATATACACTCTAATGATCAGCTCTTAGCAGCCCATGTGAGTCACCTAACACATGTGGGAACCATCATTTGGCAACTAGCATGAAATATCTCATAAAATTACAAAAATATGAGTAATCATTCATGACTTATTTACATGAAAACAAAATTACATATCCTTTATATCTATTCCATACACCAACGACCAAAAACACCTACAAACACTTTCATTCTTCAATTTTATTCATCTAATTGATTTCTCTCAAGTTCTATCTTCAAGTTCTAAGTGTTCTTCATATATTTTACAAGTTCTAGTTACATAAAATCAAGAATACTTTCAAGTTTGCTAGCTCACTTCCAATCTTGTAAGGTGATCATCCAACCTCAAGAAATCATTGTTTCTTACAGTAGGTTATCATTCTAATACAAGGTAATAATCATATTCAAACTTTGGTTCAATTTCTATAACTATAACAATCTTATTTCAAGTGATGATCTTACTTGAACTTGTTTTCGTGTCATGATTCTGCTTCAAGAACTTCGAGCCATCCAAGGATCCGTTGAAGCTAGATCCATTTTTCTCTTTTCCAGTATTTTTATCCAAGGAACTTAAGGTAGTAATGATGTTCATAACATCATTTAATTCATACATATAAAGCTATCTTATTCGAAGGTTTAAACTCGTAATCACTAGAACATAGTTTAGTTAATTCTAAACTTGTTCGCAAACAAAAGTTAATCCTTCTAACTTGACTTTTAAAATTAACTACACACATGTTCTATATCTATATGATATGCTAACTTACTGATTTAAAACCTGGAAACACGAAAAACACCGTAAAACCGGATTTACGCCGTCGTAGTAACACCGCGGGCTGTTTTGGGTTAGTTAATTAAAAACTATGATAAACTTTGATTTTAAAGTTATTATTCTGAGAAAATGATTTTTATTATGAACATGAAACTATATCCAAAAATTATGATTAAACTCAAAGTGGAAGTATGTTTTCTAAAATGGTCATCTAGACGTCGTTCTTTCGACTGAAATGACTACCTTTACAAAAATGACTTGTAACTTATTTTTCCGACTATAAACCTATACTTTTCTGTTTAGATTCATAAAATATAGTTCAATATGAAACCATAGCAATTTGATTCACTCCAAACGGATTTAAAATGAAGAAGTTATGGGTAAAACAAGATTGGATAATTTTTCTCATTTTAGCTACGTGAAAATTGGTAACAAATCTATTCCAACCATAACTTAATCAACTTGTATTGTATATTATGTAATCTTGAGATACCATAGACACGTATACAATGTTTCGACCTATCATGTCGACACATCTATATATATTTCGGAACAACCATAGACACTCTATATGTGAATGTTGGAGTTAGCTATACAGGGTTGAGGTTGATTCCAAAATATATATAGTTTGAGTTGTGATCAATACTGAGATACGTATACACTGGGTCGTGGATTGATTCAAGATAATATTTATCGATTTATTTCTGTACATCTAACTGTGGACAACTAGTTGTAGGTTACTAACGAGGACAGCTGACTTAATAAACTTAAAACATCAAAATATATTAAAAGTGTTGTAAATATATTTTGAACATACTTTGATATATATGTATATATTGTTATAGGTTCGTGAATCAACCAGTGGCCAAGTCTTACTTCCCGACGAAGTAAAAATCTGTGAAAGTGAGTTATAGTCCCACTTTTAAAATATAATATTTTTGAGATGAGAATACATGCAGGTTTTATAAATGATTTACAAAATAGACACAAGTACGTGAAACTACATTCTATGGTTGAATTATCGAAATTGAATATGCCCCTTTTTATTAAGTCTGGTAATCTAAGAATTAGGGAACAGACACCCTAATTGACGCGAATCCTAAAGATAGATCTATTGGGCCTAACAAACCCCATCCAAAGTACTGGATGCTTTAGTACTTCGAAATTTATATCATATCAGAAGGGTGTCCCGTAATGATGGGGATATTCTTATATATGCATCTTGTTAATGTCGGTTACCAGGTGTTCACCATATGAATGATTTTTATCTCTATGTATGGGATGTGTATTGAAATATGAAATCTTGTGGTCTATTATTATGATTTGATATATATAGGTTAAACCTATAACTCACCAACATTTTTGTTGACGTTTTAAGCATGTTTATTCTCAGGTGATTATTAAGAGCTTCCGCTGTCGCATACTTAAATAAGGACGAGATTTGGAGTCCATGCTTGTATGATATTGTGTAAAAACTGCATTCAAGAAACTTATTTTGTTGTAACATATTTGTATTGTAAACCATTATGTAATGGGCGTGTGTAAACAGGATATTTTAGATTATCATTATTTGATAATCTACGTAAAGCTTTTTAAAACCTTTATCTATGAAATAAAGGTTATGGTTTGTTTTAAAAATGAATGCAGTCTTTGAAAAACGTCTCATATAGAGGTCAAAACCTCGCAACGAAATCAATTAATATGGAACGTTTTTAATCAATAAGAACGGGACATTTCAATATGGCCCACACACTCGGTTCATAAGGTCCATGAACACAGCTGGTGCGTTAGTCAATCCAAACGGCATAACCATAAACTCGTAATGACCATAACGCGTCCTAAAAGCAGTTTTTGGAATATCATCCTCCTTTACTCGCATTTGATGATATCCAGAACATAAATCGATCTTCGAATAAACCGACAAGCCTTGTAGTTGATAAAATAAGTCGTCAATTCTCGGCAGTGGATAACGGTTTTTGATGGTAAGTTTGTTCAACTCTCTGTAGTCAATACACAACCTAAATGTACCATCCTTCTTCTTGACAAACAAAACAGGAGCTCCCCATGGTGATGTGCTTGGTCGAATGAAACCACGTTCTAATAGTTCTTGCAGTTGGCTTTGTAGTTCTTTCATCTCGCTGGGTGCGAGTCTATAAGGAGCACGAGCTATTGGTGCAGCTCCTGGTACAAGATCTATTTGAAATTCAACAGATCGATGTGGAGGTAGTCCCGGTAATTCTTTCAGAAATACATCGGAAAATTCTTTTGCGACGGGAACATCATTGATGCTCTTTTCTTCAGTTTGTACTTTCTCAACGTGTGCTAGAACAGCATAGCAACCTTTTCTTATTAGTTTTTGTGCCTTCAAATTACTAATAAGATGTAGCTTCATGTTGCCCTTTTCTCCGTACACCATTAAGGGTTCTCCTTCTTCTCGTACAATGCAAATTGCATTTTTATAACATTTGCATTTTTATAACATACGATCTCTGCTTTCACCTTCTTCAGCCAGTCCATGCCAACTATTACATCAAAACTCCCTAACTATACTGGTATCAAATCATTCTTAAATATTTCGCTACCCAGTTTAATTTCTCGATTCCGGCATATATTATCTGCTGAAATTAATTTACCGTTTGCTAATTCGAGTAAAAATTTACTATCCAACGGCGTCAATGGACAACTTAATTTAGCACAAAAATCTCTACTCATATAGCTTCTATCCGCACCCGAATCAAATAAAACGTAAGCAGATTTATTGTCAATAAGAAACGTACCCGTAACAAGCTCCGGGTCTTCCTGTGCCTCTGCCGCATTAATATTGAAAACTCTTCCACGGCCTTGTCCATTCTTGTTCTCCTGGTTCGGGCAATTTCTAATAATGTGGCCCAGTTTTCCACATTTATAACAAACTACATTGGCATAACTTGCTCCGAACTACTTGCTCCGCCATTACTCGTTCCGACACCATTTGTTCCTTTCGTTCTGTTAACCCCTGGTCCGTAGACCTCACACTTCGCCGCGCTATGACCATTTCTTTTACACTTGTTGCAAAATTTGGTGCAGAACCCCGAGTGATACTTTTCAAACCTTTAGCATAGCTGCTTCTGATTGTTGTTGTTGTTGCGGTTGTTATTGTTGTTGGGATGATTGATGTAGTTGCTGTTGTTGTTGTTGTTGGGCCATTTGTTGTAGTTGCGATTGATGTTGCGATTGTTGTGATAATTGTTGCGATTATTATTGTAATTGCTGTCGTTGTTGTATTGGTGATTCTTATCACCGTTTTCCTCCCACTTTCTTTTGACTTGCTTCACATTGGCCTCTTCAGCCATCTGTTCTTTAATTCTTTCCTCAATCTGATTCACTAGTTGTGAGCCATTCTACATGCCTGTTGTATGGAGGCGGGCTCGTGTGAACTTATATCTTCTTGGATTCTTTCCGGTAATCCTTTCACAAACGCGTCGATCTTCTCTTCCTCATCTTCGAACGCTCCCGGACACAATAGGCACAATTCTGTGAATCGTCTTTCGTACGTGGTAATATCAAATCCTTGGGTTCGTAACCCTCTAAGTTCTGTCTTGAGCTTATTGACCTCGGTTCTGGGACGGTACTTCTCGTTCATCAAGTGCTTGAATGCTGACCACGGTAGTGCGTACGCATCATCTTGTCCCACTTGCTCTAGATAGGTATTCCACCATGTTAACGCAGAACCTGTGAAGGTATGCGTAGCGTACTTCACTTTGTCCTCTTCAGTACACTTACTTATGGCAAACACCGATTCGACCTTCTCAGTCCACCGTTTCAATCCGATCGGTCCTTCGGGTCCATCAAATTCCAAAGGTTTGCAGGCAGTGAATTCTTTGTAGGTGCATCCTACACGATTTCCTGTACTGCTATATCCAAGGTTATTGTTGGTATGTAGCGCAGCCTGTACTGCGGCAATGTTTGAAGCTAGAAAAGTACGGAATTCCTCTTCATTCATATTCACGGTGTGTCGAGTAGTCGGTGCCATTTCCTTCAAAATAGTCAAATGGAACAAGTTAATCATACAGAATATTAAGAGTAGTTAATAGTATTTCGTAGCATAATATGAACTCATTTATAAAAGCTTTTTCTTCATATTAGCGTTTTATAAGTTTAAATTCGGGTAGTACCTACCCGTTAAGTTCATACTTAGTAGCTAATATACAATTCAACTACTATAATTCTATATGAAAAACTGATTATAATAATATTTCGCGTTCAAACTTTTATACAGCACACTTCCTGCCAATAAGAGAAGATGACAAGATGGAGAAGTTAGCACGACTGTATTTGAAGGAAGTCGTCTCCAGACATGGAATACCAATCTCTATTATCTCTGATAGGGATGGTAGATTTATTTCAAGATTCTGGCAGACATTACATCAAGCATTAGGAACTCGTCTAGACATGAGTACTGCCTATCATCCACAAACTGATGGGCAGAGCGAAAGGACGATACAAACGCTTGAAGACATGCTACGAGCATGTGTTATTGATTTTGGAAACAGTTAGGATCGACATCTACCGTTAGCAGAATTTTCCTACAACAACAGCTACCATTCAAGCATTGAGATGGCGCCGTTTGAAGCACTTTATGGTAGAAAGTGCAGGTCTCCAATTTGTTGGAGTGAAGTGGGGGATAGACAGATTACGGGTCCGGAGATTATACAAGAAAATACCGAGAAGATCATCCAAATTCAACAACGGTTGAAAACCGCCCAAAGTCGACAAAAGAGCTACGCTGACATTAAAAGAAAAGATATAGAATTTGAAATTGGAGAGATGGTCATGCTTAAAGTTGCACCTTGGAAAGGCGTTGTTCGATTTGGTAAACGAGGGAAATTAAATCCAAGGTATATTGGACCATTCAAGATTATTGATCGTGTCGGACCAGTAGCTTACCGACTTGAGTTACCTCAACAATTCGCGGCTGTACATAACACTTTCCACGTCTTGAATTTGAAGAAATGTTTTGCTAAAGAAGATCTCACTATTCCGTTAGATGAAATCCAAATCAACGAAAAACTTCAATTCATCGAAGAACCCGTCGAAATAATGGATCGTGAGGTTAAAAGACTTAAGCAAAACAAGATACCAATTGTTAAGGTTCGATGGAATGCTCGTAGAGGACCCGAGTTCACCTGGGAGCGTGAAGATCAGATGAAGAAGAAATACCCTCATCTATTTCCAGAAGATTCGTCAACACCTTCAACAGCTTAAAATTTTGGGACGAAATTTATTTAACAGGTAGGTACTGTAGTGACCCGAACTTTTCCATGTTTATATATATTAATTGAGATTGATATTTACATGATTAAATGTTTCCAACATGTTAAGCAATCAAACTTGTTAAGACTTGATTAATTGAAATGTGTTTCATATAGACAATTGACCACCCAAGTTGACCGGTGATTCACGAACGTTAAAACTTATAAAAACTATACGATGACATATATATGGTTATATATATAGTTAACATGTTTTTATTATAAGTATGTATCTCATTAGGTATTTTAACAATGAGTTATATACATAAAAATGAGACTATTAATTTAAGAAACTCGAAAACGATATATATAACGATTATCGTTATAACAACGTCTTACTAGGTACATATGAATCATATTAAGATATTGATACACTTGGTTAATTATGTTAAATGATAAGTAAATATATTATTAAGTGTATTAACAATGAAATACATATGTAAAAATAAGACTACTAACTTAATGATTTCGAAACGAGACATATATGTAACGATTATCGTTGTAACGACATTTAACTGTATATACATCATACTGAGATATATTATATATCATAATATCATGTAATATAACAATTTAACATCTCATTTGTTATAATAAACAATGGGTTAACAACATTCAACAAGATCATTAACCTAAAGGTTTCAAAACAACATTTACATGTAACGACTAACGATGACTTAACGACTCAGTTAAAATGTATATACATGTAGTGTTTTAATATGTATTCATACACTTTTGAAAGACTTCAAGACACTTATCAAAATACTTCTACTTAATAAAAATGCTTACAATTACATCCTCGTTCAGTTTCATCAACAATTCTACTCATATGCACCCGTATTCGTACTCGTACAATACACAGCTTTTAGATGTATGTACTATTGGTATATACACTCCAATGATCAGCTCTTAGCAGCCCATGTGAGTCACCTAACACATGTGGGAACCATCATTTGGCAACTAGCATGAAATATCTCATAAAATTACAAAAATATGAGTAATCATTCATGACTTATTTACATGAAAACAAAATTACATATCCTTTATATCTATTCCATACACCAACGACCAAAAACACCTACAAACACTTTCATTCTTCAATTTTCTTCATCTAATTGATCTCTCTTAAGTTCTATCTTCAAGTTCTAAGTGTTCTTCATATATTTTACAAGTTCTAGTTACATAAAATCAAGAATACTTTCAAGTTTGCTAGCTCACTTCCAATCTTGTAAGGTGATCATCCAACCTCAAGAAATCTTTGTTTCTTACAGTAGGTTATCATTCTAATACAAGGTAATAATCATATTCAAACTTTGGTTCAATTTCTATAACTATAACAATCTTATTTCAAGTGATGATCTTACTTGAACTTGTTTTCGTGTCATGATTCTGCTTCAAGAACTTCGAGCCATCCAAGGATCCGTTGAAGCTAGATCCATTTTTCTCTTTTACAGTAGGTTTATCCAAGGAACTTAAGGTAGTAATGATGTTCATAACATCATTTAATTCATACATATAAAGCTATCTTATTCGAAGGTTTAAACTCGTAATCACTAGAACATAGTTTAGTTAATTCTAAACTTGTTCGCAAACAAAAGTTAATCCTTCTAACTTGACTTTTAAAATTAACTACACACATGTTCTATATCTATATGATATGCTAACTTACTGATTTAAAACCTGGAAACACGAAAAACACCGTAAAACCGGATTTACGCCGTCGTAGTAACACCGCGGGCTGTTTTGGGTTAGTTAATTAAAAACTATGATAAACTTTGATTTTAAAGTTATTATTCTGAGAAAATGATTTTTATTATGAACATGAAACTATATCCAAAAATTATGATTAAACTCAAAGTGGAAGTATGTTTTCTAAAATGGTCATCTAGACGTCGTTCTTTCGACTGAAATGACTACCTTTACAAAAATGACTTGTAACTTATTTTTCCGACTATAAACCTATACTTTTCTGTTTAGATTCATAAAATAGAGTTCAATATGAAACCATAGCAATTTGATTCACTCAAAACGGATTTAAAATGAAGAAGTTATGGGTAAAACAAGATTGGATAATTTTTCTCATTTTAGCTACGTGAAAATTGGTAACAAATCTATTCCAACCATAACTTAATCAACTTGTATTGTATATTATGTAATCTTGAGATACCATAGACACGTATACAATGTTTCGACCTATCATGTCGACACATCTATATATATTTCGGAACAACCATAGACACTCTATATGTGAATGTTGGAGTTAGCTATACAGGGTTGAGGTTGATTCCAAAATATATATAGTTTGAGTTGTGATCAATACTGAGATACGTATACACTGGGTCGTGGATTGATTCAAGATAATATTTATCGATTTATTTCTGTACATCTAACTGTGGACAACTAGTTGTAGGTTACTAACGAGGACAGCTGACTTAATAAACTTAAAACATCAAAATATATTAAAAGTGTTGTAAATATATTTTGAACATACTTTGATATATATGTATATATTGTTATAGGTTCGTGAATCAACCAGTGGCCAAGTCTTACTTCCCAACGAAGTAAAAATCTGTGAAAGTGAGTTATAGTCCCACTTTTAAAATCTAATATTTTTGGGATGAGAATACATGCAGGTTTTATAAATGATTTACAAAATAGACACAAGTACGTGAAACTACATTCTATGGTTGAATTATCGAAATCGAATATGCCCCTTTTTATTAAGTCTGGTAATCTAAGAATTAGGGAACAGACACCCTAATTGACGCGAATCCTAAAGATAGATCTATTGGGCCTAACAAACCCCATCCAAAGTACCGGATGCTTTAGTACTTCGAAATTTATATCATATCCGAAGGGTGTCCCGTAATGATGGGGATATTCTTATATATGCATCTTGTTAATGTCGGTTACCAGGTGTTCACCATATGAATGATTTTTATCTCTATGTATGGGATGTGTATTGAAATATGAAATCTTGTGGTCTATTATTATGATTTGATATATATAGGTTAAACCTATAACTCACCAACATTTTTGTTGACGTTTTAAGCATGTTTATTCTCAGGTGATTATTAAGAGCTTCCGCTGTCGCATACTTAAATAAGGACGAGATTTGGAGTCCATGCTTGTATGATATTGTGTAAAAACTGCATTCAAGAAACTTATTTTGTTGTAACATATTTGTATTGTAAACCATTATGTAATGGGCGTGTGTAAACAGAATATTTTAGATTATCATTATTTGATAATCTACGTAAAGCTTTTTAAAACCTTTATCTATGAAATAAAGGTTATGGTTTGTTTTAAAAATGAATGCAGTCTTTGAAAAACGTCTCATATAGAGGTCAAAACCTCGCAACGAAATCAATTAATATGGAACGTTTTTAATCAATAAGAACGGGACATTTCAATATGGCCCACACACTCAGTTCATAAGGTCCATGAACACAGCTGGTGCGTTAGTCAATCCAAACGGCATAACCATAAACTCGTAATGACCATAACGCGTCCTAAAAGCAGTTTTTGGAATATCATCCTCCTTTACTCGCATTTGATGATATCCAGAACATAAATCGATCTTCGAATAAACCGACGAGCCTTGTAGTTGATAAAATAAGTCGTCAATTCTCGGCAGTGGATAACGGTTTTTGATGGTAAGTTTGTTCAACTCTCTGTAGTCAATACACAACCTAAATGTACCATCCTTCTTCTTGACAAACAAAACAGGAGCTCCCCATGGTGATGTGCTTGGTCGAATGAAACCACGTTCTAATAGTTCTTGCAGTTGGCTTTGCAGTTCTTTCATCTCGCTGGGTGCGAGTCTATAAGGAGCACGAGCTATTGGTGCAGCTCCTGGTACAAGATCTATTTGAAATTCAACAGATCGATGTGGAGGTAGTCCCGGTAATTCTTTCAGAAATACATCGGAAAATTCTTTTGCGACGGGAACATCATTGATGCTCTTTTCTTCAGTTTGTACTTTCTCAACGTGTGCTAGAACAGCATAGCAACCTTTTCTTATTAGTTTTTGTGCCTTCAAATTACTAATAAGATGTAGCTTCATGTTGCCCTTTTCTCCGTACACCATTAAGGGTTCTCCTTCTTCTCGTACAATGCAAATTACATTTTTATAACATTTGCATTTTTAACATACGATCTCTGCTTTCACCTTCTTCAGCCAGTCCATGCCAACTATTACATCAAAACTCCCTAACTATACTGGTATCAAATCATTCTTAAATATTTCGCTACCCAGTTTAATTTCTCGATTCCGGCGTATATTATCTGCTGAAATTAATTTACCGTTTGCTAATTCGAGTAAAAATTTACTATCCAACGGCGTCAATGGACAACTTAATTTAGCACAAAAATCTCTACTCATATAGCTTCTATCCCCACCCGAATCAAATAAAACGTAAGCAGATTATTGTCAATAAGAAACGTACCCGTAACAAGCTCCGGGTCTTCCTGTGCCTCTGCCGCATTAATATTGAAAACTCTTCCACGGCCTTGTCCATTCTTGTTCTCCTGGTTCGGGCAATTTCTAATAATGTGGCCCAGTTTTCCACATTTATAACAAACTACATTGGCATAACTTGCTCCGAACTACTTGCTCCGCCATTACTCGTTCCGACACCATTTGTTCCTTTCGTTCTGTTAACCCCTGGTCCGTAGACCTCACACTTCGCCGCGCTATGACCATTTCTTTTACACTTGTTGCAAAATTTGGTGCAGAACCCCGAGTGATACTTTTCACACCTTTAGCATAGCTGCTTCTGATTGTTGTTGTTGTTGCGGTTGTTATTGTTGTTGGGATGATTGATGTAGTTGCTGTTGTTGTTGTTGTTGGGCCGTTTGTTGTAGTTGCGATTGATGTTGCGATTGTTGTGATAATTGTTGCGATTATTATTGTAATTGCTGTCGTTGTTGTATTGGTGATTCTTATCACCGTTTTCCTCCCACTTTCTTTTGACTTGCTTCACATTGGCCTCTTCAGCCATCTGTTCTTTAATTCTTTCCTCAATCTGGTTCACTAGTTGTGAGCCATTCTACATGCCTGTTGTATGGAGGCGGGCTCGTGTGAACTTATATCTTCTTGGATTCTTTCCGGTAATCCTTTCACAAACTCGTCGATCTTCTCTTCCTCATCTTCGAACGCTCCCGGACACAATAGGCACAATTCTGTGAATCGTCTTTCGTACGTGGTAATATCAAATCCTTGGGTTCGTAACCCTCTAAGTTCTGTCTTGAGCTTATTGACCTCGGTTCTGGGACGGTACTTCTCGTTCATCAAGTGCTTGAATGCTGACCACGGTAGTGCGTACGCATCATCTTGTCCCACTTGCTCTAGATAGGTATTCCACCATGTTAACGCAGAACCTGTGAAGGTATGCGTAGCGTACTTCACTTTGTCCTCTTCAGTACACTTACTTATGGCAAACACCGATTCGACCTTCTCAGTCCACCGTTTCAATCCGATCGGTCCTTCGGGTCCATCAAATTCCAAAGGTTTGCAGGCAGTGAATTCTTTGTAGGTGCATCCTACACGATTTCCTGTACTGCTATATCCAAGGTCATTGTTGGTATGTAGCGCAACCTGTACTGCGGCTATGTTTGAAGCTAGAAAAGTACGGAATTCCTCTTCATTCATATTCACGGTGTGTCGAGTAGTCGGTGCCATTTCCTTCAAAATAGTCAAATGGAACAAGTTAATCATACAGAATATTAAGAGTAGTTAATAGTATTTCGTAGCATAATATGAACTCATTTATAAAAGCTTTTTCTTCATATTAGCGTTTTATAAGTTTAAATTCGGGTAGTACCTACCCGTTAAGTTCATACTTAGTAGCTAATATACAATTCAACTACTATAATTCTATATGAAAAACTGATTATAATAATATTTCGCGTTCAAACTTTTATACAATATTTTACAAACTTACAATACCGCTTATTTTACATAAAGCATGAAATATAGCACACAATAACTTTGATACAAGATAGTTGTGAAGATAATTCTAGCTAGTACACAAGTCGTTCAGCAAAGGCAATAAAGACACGTAATTCATACGTCCAGAAACAAGTCATGCATTCTGGTTTTACTAGGACTACTTCCCATCCTTGGTCTTGTGGAACATAACCGTTATGGCCGTTGATAAGACAGCGTGTTGTAACATCGTCAAAGCGACGAGGGTTATGTAATGACCAACAGTCTCGTAATAACCTAAAAACCTAATTTCTTACCCCAATTACCGACTCCGTCACTTGTGGAAACGTTTTGTTTAATAGTTGTAGCCCGATGTTCTTTTTCTCACTTTGGTGAGAAGCAAACATTACTAACCTGTAAGCATAGCATGCTTCTTTATGTTGTATGTTAGCCACTTTTTCTAAATCATGAAGTCCTATATTCGGATACATTGAGTCAAAATAATTTCTTAACCCGTTGCGTAAAATAGCATTTGGGTTCCCCGCAATATATGCGTCAAAGTAAACACATCGTAACTTATGGGTTTCCCAATGTGATATCCCCCATCTTTCAAACGAAAGTCTCTTATAAACCAAGACATTCTTGGAACGTTCTTCGAATGTCTTACAAACTGATTTCGCCGTAAATAGTTGTGCCGAAGAATTCTGACCGACTCTAGACAAGATTTCATCAATCATGTCTCCGGGTAGGTCTCTTAAAATATTGGATTGTCTATCCATTTTGTGTTTTTATACTGTAAAATAGACAAGAGTTAGATTCATAAAAAAAATACTTATTAATACAAGCAATTTTTACATATATCATAAAGCATAAGCACACTATATTACATATATTACACCACATGAATACAACTATCTTATTCCGACTCGCTCGTTTCTTCTTCTTCAGTTTTGGTTCATTTTACCAAGTTTCTAGGGATATATGATGTTCCCCTAATACGAGCTGTCGTTTTCCACAACAGTTTAGAAAAACCTGGTGGTTTAGAGGTTCCCGGGTCATTGTTGCAACTTAAGGGCTTTGGGGGTTGACGATACATATAAAGTTCATCGGGGTTGGAATTAGATTTCTCTATTTTTATGCCCTTTCCCTTATTATTTTCTTTTGCCTTTTTAAATTCAGTTGGGGTAATTTCTATAACATCATCGGAATTCTCGTCGGAATCCGATTCATCGGAGAATTGGTAATCCTCCCAATATTTTGCTTCCTTGGCGGAAACACCATTGACCATAATTAACCTTGATCGGTTGGTTGAGGATTTTCTTTTACTTAACCGTTTTATTATTTCCCCCACCGGTTCTATTTCCTTCTCCAGTTCCTCCTCTTCCGGTTCTGATTCTTCTTCCGGTTCTTCTTCGGGAACTTGTGAATCAGTCCAATATATATTCGACTCTTCGTTATTATTAGGTGAGTCAATGGGATTTGTGTTAGAGGTAGACATCTATCACAAAATATCAAACATGTTAAGAGATTAATATATCACATAATATATACATGTTAATAATATATAGTTTCCAACAAAAATGTTAAGCAATCATTTTTAAAGAAAACACGGTCGAAGTCCAGACTCACTAATGCATCCTAACAAACTCGATAAGACACACTAATGCAAATTTTCTAGTTCTCTAAGACCAACGCTCTGATACCAACTGAAATGTCCCATTCTTATTAATTAAAAACGTTCCATATTAATTGATTTCATTGCGAGGTTTGGACCTCTATATGAGACGTTTTTCAAAGACTGCATTCATTTTTAAAGCAAACCATAACCTTTATTTCATAAATAAAGGTTTAAAAAGCTTTACGTAGATTATCAAATAATGATAATCTAAAATATCCTGTTTACACACGACCATTACATAATGGTTTACAATACAAATATGTTACATCGAAATCAATTTCTTGAATGCAGTTTTTACACAATATCATACAAACATGGACTCCAAATCTTGTCCTTATTTTAGTATGCAACAGCGGAAGCTCTTAGTATTCACCTGAGAATAAACATGCTTTAAACGTCAACAAAAAATGTTGGTGAGTTATAGGTTTAACCTATATATATCAAATCGTAACAATAGACCACAAGATTTCATATTTCAATACACATCCCATACATAGAGATAAAAATCATTCATATGGTGAACACCTGGTTACCGATATTAACAAGATGCATATATAAGAATATCCCCATCATTCCGGGACACCCTTCGGATATGATATAAATTTCGAAGTACTAAAACATCCGGTATTTTGGATGGGGTTTGTTAGGCCTAATAGATCTATCTTTAGGATTCGCGTCAATTAGGGTGTCTGTTCCCTAATTCTTAGATTATCAGACTTAATAAAAAGGGGCATATTCGATTTCGATAATTCAACCATAGAATGTAGTTTCACGTACTTGTGTCTATTTTGTAAATCATTTATAAAACCTGCATGTATTCTCATCCCAAAAATATTAGATTTTAAAAGTGGGACTATAACTCACTTTCACAGATTTTTACTTCGTCGGGAAGTAAGACTTGGCCACTGGTTGATTCACGAACCTATAACAATATATACATATATATCAAAGTATGTTCAAAATATATTTACAATACTTTTAATATATTTTGATGTTTTAAGTTTATTAAGTCAGATGTCCTCGTTAGTAACCTACAACTAGTTGTCCACAGTAAGATGTACAGAAATAAATCGATAAATATTATCTTGAATCAATCCACGAACCAGTGTATACGTATCTCAGTATTGATCACAACTCAAACTATATATATTTTAGAATCAACCTCAACCCTGTATAGCTAACTCCAACATTCACATATAGAGTGTCTATGGTTGTTTCGAAATATATATAGATGTGTCGACATGATAGGTCGAAACATTGTATACGTGTCTATGGTATCTCAAGATTACATAATATACAATACAAGTTGATTAAGTTATGGTTGGAATAGATTTGTTACCAATTTTCACGTAGCTAAAATGTGAAAAATTATCCAATTTTGTTTTACCCATAACTTCTTCATTTTAAATCCGTTTTGAGTGAATCAAATTGCTATGGTTTCATATTGAACTCTATTTTATGAATATAAACAGAAAAAGTATAGGTTTATAGTCGGAAAAATAAGTTACAAGTCGTTTTTGTAAAGGTAGTCATTTAAGTCGAAAGAACGACGTCTAGATGACCATTTTAGAAAACATACTTCCACTTTGAGTTTAACCATAATTTTTAGATATAGTTTCATGTTCATAATAGAAATCATTTTCCCAGAATAACAACTTTTAAATCAAAGTTTATCATAGTTTTTAATTAACTAACCCAAAACAGCCCGTGGTGTTACTACGACGGCGTAAATCCGGTTTTACGGTGTTTTTTGTGTTTCCAGGTTTTAAATCATTAAGTTAGCATATCATATAGATATAGAACATGTGTTTAGTTGATTTTAAAAGTCAAGTTAGAAGGATTAACTTTTATTTGCGAACAAGTTTAGAATTAACTAAACTATGTTCTAGTGATTACAAGTTTAAACCTTCGAATAAGATAGCTTTATATGTATGAATCGAATGATGTTATGAACATCATTACTACCTCAAGTTTCTTGGATAAACCTACTGGAAATGAGAAAAATGGATCTAGCTTCAAAGGATCCTTGGATGGCTTGAAAGTTCTTGAAGCAGAATCATGACACGAAAACAATTTCAAGTAAGATTTCCACTCGAAATAAGATTGTTATAGTTATAGAAATTGAATTAAAGTTTGAATATGATTATTACCTTGTATTAGAAAGATAACCTACTGTAAGTAACAAAGGTTTCTTGATCTTGGATGATTACTTGGAATGGATTTAGAAAACTTGGAAGTAAACTTGCAATCTTGGAAGTATTCTTGATTTTATGAAACTAGAACTTTTGGAATTTATGAAGAACACTTAGAACTTGAAGATAGAACTTGAGAGAGATCAATTATATGAATAAAATTGAAGAATGAAAGTGTTTGTAGGTGTTTTTGGTCGTTGGTGTATGGATTAGATATAAAGGATATGTAATTTTGTTTTCATGTAAATAAGTCATGAATGATTACTCATATTTTTGTAATTTTATGAGATATTTCATGCTAGTTGCCAAATGATGGCTCCCACATGTGTTATGTGACTGACATGGGCTGCTAAGAGCTGATCATTGGAGTGTATATACCAATAGTACATACATCTAAAAGCTGTGTATTGTACGAGTATGAATACGGGTGCATACGAGTAGAATTGTTGATGAAACTGAACGAGGATGTAATTGTTAGCATTTTTGGTAAGTAGAAGTATTTTGATAAGTGTATTGAAGTCATTCAAAAGTGTATGAATACATATTAAAAAACTACATGTATATACATTTTAACTGAGTCGTTAAGTTATCGTTAGTCGTTACATGTAAATGTTGCTTTGAAACCTTTAGGTTAACGATCTTGTTGAATGTTGTTAACCCATTGTTTATTATAACAAATGAGATTTTAAATTGTTATATTATCATGATATTATGATATATAATATATCTTAGTATGATATATATACAGTTAAATGTCGTTACAACGATAATCGTTACATATATGTCTCGTTTCGAAATCATTAAGTTAGTAGTCTTATTTTTACATATGTATTTCATTGTTAATACACTTACTAATATATTTACTTATCATTTAACATAATTAACCAAGTGTATCAATATCTTAATATGATTCATATGTACCTAGTAAGACGTTGTTATAACGATAATCGTTATATATATCGTTTTAGAGTTTCTTAAATTAATAATCTCATTTTTATGTATATAACTCATTGTTAACATACCTAATGAGATACATACTTATAATAAAATCATTTTAACTATATATATAACCATATATATGTCATCGTATAGTTTTTACAAGTTTTAACGTTCGTGAATCACCGGTCAACTTGGGTGGTCAATTGTCTATATGAAACCTATTTCAATTAATCAAGTCTTAACAAGTTTGATTGCTTAACATGTTGGAAACACTTAATCATGTAAATAACAATTTCATTTCATATATATATAACCATGGAAAAGTTCAGGTCACTACAACCACCTCCTTTATATAGATCTGTGCCAAATTCTCCATCTTATCTATTTCTTTAATCGGTAGAAAATGAGCTGACTTAGTGAGACGATCAATGATAACCTAAATCGTATCATAATGAAAGGACCCGTTCATATACATTATAAACGATTCACAATAGTTGATTACATCGCGAGGTATTTGACCTCTATATGATACGTTTTACAAACATTGCATTCGTTTTTAAAAGACAAACTTTCTTTACATCTAAAATTGACGGCATGCATACCATTTCATATTACATCCAACTATAATTGACTTAATATTAATCTTGATGAACTCAACGACTCGAATGCAACGTCTTTCAAAGTATGTCATGAATGACTCCAAGTAATATCCTTAAAATGAGCTAATGCACAGCGGAAGATTTCTTTAATACCTGAGAATAAACATGCTTTAAAGTGTCAACCAAAAGGTTGGTGAGTTCATTAGTTTATCATAATCAATCATTTCCGTAATAGTAATAGACCACATGATTTCATATACATAAACGTTTTAATAAAAATATTCTAAGTGGTTGAGCACTTGGTAACCATACTTAACATTTAATCAACGTCGCATATTCCCTTTATTATGAAATCTCACTACACTGTACCAAGTGTAGTCACTGAAACGAAGTACTGTGCAACCATTGAATACTGGTCGTCCAGTCCGGTTGGGGTTGTCAGGCCCGATAGATCTATCAACAGGATTCGCGTTTACAATACTGCATGTAAATGGTAGTTACCAAGCTATTAGGGAAAAATATGCAAAGTGGTACAACTCAACGTAGAATATGTTTTTAGTACTTGTGTCTATTTCGTAAAACAGTTATAAAACAGTGCATGTATTCTCAGCCCAAAAATATATATAAAAAGGGAGTAATGAAACTCACAATACTGTATTTCGTAGCAATTATGTATATGATGGCACTGAACAAGTGCATGGTTTTCTCGGATTTACGAACCTATATTAAGTATATATATTTATATGTTGGTCAATATTTGTCTAACAATTTAGGTCAAGTCGTAGTGTATCACAATCCTAATGCTCGAGACCGACATGCAAAAGTCAACAAAAGTCAACTTGACCCAAAATGACTTCCAAAATCTATACATGTTTATTATATAACTTATATATAGTCGTTTTATATATTTAAATATATTTATCAGATCTTATTATACTAAATAATACAAGTCATTTATTAATAAATAAAAATTTATATATTTAAATTCATATATGATTAAAATATACTTTTATATATCTCAAGTGATAAAATTTATAAAATTCACTTAATATCATAAAAATATAGTGGTATGTATTATTAATTTAATTATATTACGTGTGGTAAAAATATCTTTGTACGCATATTTATTTGATAAAATAATATTGATAATAATAATAATGATAAAAATAATAAAATGATAGTTTCAATAAAAATATAAATTTTTAGTAATAAAGATAATTTTAGTAATAACATCAACTGATAACAATTATAATAATCGTTTTAATAATAATATTAAAATTAATAATAATTCAGTTGACCATATCTTTTAATCCGTTCATCGAACCCACACGATTTCTAAATGAAAAGTTATTAATTTTTCTTTAGCTTTTCAACGACATGCATATCATATACCTTATCTCAGTAGCATATGTATCAAATTCATGATTTATCATAAACTATTTAACGACGAAACTAAGGATACAAACATGCATAATCATATATACTCGAGCACTAGTCAGGGATACACTATTAATATATAAAAGATAAGATATGAATGCTAACGTATCAATATTGTGATTCAATATTGCAGGAAAGTACGTAGACGCAACAAAAATGATAAACGTTAGGTTGACCTCACGAGCAATACCCTCGAACAATACCCATAACCTCCATAGCTATAACCCATAATTTCCTTAGCTCTATTCCGTTTGAAAACTTATTTTGAAATCGTCTGAATATAACTCCGTCGTAGTATTTTATGTATACTAATAATATCTTGAAATAATACTAAGTAAATATATATATGTAATTCGATTGAGAGAGTTTAGAGAAATATATTTTCAAGTTTCTATGAAATAATGAAACCTATTGAATTCTATTTATAATAGATTTTTGAATTATTAAAGTGAATTATTAAAGTATGAATTATTAAAGTGAATTATTAAAGTATGAATTATTAAAGTAAATTATTAAAGTATGAATTATTAAAGTGAATTATTAAAGTATGAATTATTAAAGTGAATTATTAAAGTTAAAGTAAAGTAAAAGTAAAGTAAAGATAAAGTTAATGTATAGTAAAAGTATAAAACTATGTACGTATAATACGCGTATAAATATATTTAATATTAATTTAAATCGTTATATCATAAAACGTTTTAGAAAAGTAGAATTATATATATTCATAATAGGTTTCAAGTTTTTAAATTACAGTCTGTTGGTGAAGCATGAGATAAAGTCCAAAGATTTAATAAACGTATGAAATCATCTTAATGAAAAATGTCGAGTTACTTAACTTGTCGATATCCAACATCTAAGTTATTTACACTCCACGTTCTTAATTATAGATCACTTTACCATTTTCCGAATATTGTCAAAAAGAATAGATTTCTTAAATCACAGTGAACCTCATAACATTGGCCCGTAATCATATCATAATGTATCTGATAATTCAATCATTTAAATATATCGAAACAAATACGTTCATGTAAAGTATCATATATCTAATACTTTGTTAATGTTTTCAGTTAATATTATATATTATATATACATATCTATATACACATAATTGTTCGTGAATCGTCGAACACGGTCAAAGGGTAATTGATTACATGAATGTAGTTCCAAACTTTTTGAGATTCAACATTACAAATTCTGCTTATCGTGTCGGAAACATATAAAGGTTAGGTTTAAATTTGGTCGGAAATTTTCGGGTCGTCACAGTACCTACCCGTTAAAGAAATTTCGTCCCGAAATTTGATCGAGGTAGTCATGGCTAACCATAAAAATGTTTTCATGACGGATATGTGTTGATAGATAGGATTTTATTACCATAGAGTAATATGGATAAAATGATCCGATTACTCGAAGCGTATAAGTGAAGCTATCATAAAATAGTGGAATGAGGAAAATAAGTTTCGTCATAATTTTTGACGTAGTCATGGTTGAATTCCGAAATTCAAGGGATTAAAAAAAAAATCTTGGAAATCTATAAGATCTGTTTCTTCGTGATTTAAGGAAATTAGGATCTCTTTAATTAAATGTTGATCTGTCCCGATTACTATGTCTGATATTTCCCTTATATATTTACCTTTTCCATTCCATTAGTTTTTATCACTTCTATACTCAATTCCAATTTCAAAAGATTGCGAAAATGCTTAATCCAGTTCTAATCCTTGTCCTTATCCTTACTATCGCAATAATCATTCTCCTTTTCCAACTTCCACCGAAGGAATCTGTTTTCTTCTACTTCGCCCTTGGAGTTATAGTGTTTTTAATTCTCCCGTGTCCTTATGTTGCGATAAACATTGAAATACACGGTTTGTAATTTATGTGTTGTTATTGGACTTTATATTCTCCCTTACATTTCAGAGTTTCATACTTTTGTTGTCTCTTCCCGGCTTTAAGTCAAGCGAATAATGGTCCAGAATTAGTAGGTATGAAGTTTTGGATGAACATAGTTAATGTTCTAAGAAGGAAATCGTAATGGTACGATCTTGATTTGGTAAATTACCAGAATATCCAGAAAGATAGAACTATCAAGAAGATATGTTCTTAATATGTTTGGAGATTTGGTAGAATGTAAGAGTCGTGTAAATGGCACATGATGACGGTATGTTCTGTGAATCATCACGTTCCATTAGAAACTCAGCATGAATTACTGTAATATAATTACGTTGATCAAGTGTCATTATATTATACTAACTCATGCTTCAGTTCCCAACACTACTTCAAAACAATCATATTTGAATTTTTTTTTCAGAATTTAGAAACCAATATAGTTTCTTTTATGTTGCAGACATTATGGAGAGATAAATGATCTCAGATAAGAATAGTTATGAAAATATCTCCAGAAATATGGAGAATATGTAAAATGAGAGATACGAAGATATCTTACAATATTTAAGATAAGATGATGATGAAGAATAAGGTCCGCAAAGGTTTAGAGTTAGGAGCAAGGTATTCGTTAATGACTTCGTCATAAACAGAATCATCAAGATTCTTTAAATACAAACTTTGGTCCTTGTATTTGTCCTTGGTCTCCTTCACGGTCTGCTCAATCCATTGTTCAGTACCAACTCTTCTCTTTTTCTGAGCTTTACCAACACATTATTTTTTGTCATCAAACTTTTGACTGTTAAAGTCGTTTACAGTTTCTGCTGCTTCATTAGCATTTCGAGAACTAATTCACAATTTGAGATGTTTTTCAGAAACTTCACATTCGAAGTGTGTAAATTTAGGAGATAGACGTTATATGTATATATAACTATTGAAGTAGAAATGCTGCGAGATTTCAAAATACTGATTGTTGATTTTCAGTAATTGGTATGGTAATTCTTGTTGCAAGATGCGGATGAGTAAGAGATTGTAACATCCCGCGTTTTTCCGTTAAATTTATTTTAATACCGTCTTTTTTTTTGATAATATCTTCCATTATCTAAATTAAAAGTTTCGTTAACTAATGTTCTTAATATTTCCGTTATTGGATTATAACACATTCCGTTTACTCTCGCGTGTTTAAAATATCCATTCGGTTAAATCCCGCACCCGCTTTTAAACTCGAGGGACTATTGGCGTCAAGTGGGCAAACTAGTTGACTAGGTCAACTAGTCAACCCACCACTACCACCACTCATTCACTTCCTCTTCCATTTCTCTCTTTTCTCTCTAGTTACCAAGAAACCATTTTAAACATCTTCAAAGATTCATCATCTAAATCAATTCAAGGAAGCAAACATCAAAACAAATTACATATTCGTGATCCTCTCTTCATCCTCTTCGATTTGGTACCAATTTCATAGCTTGGGGTAAGGTTTCTAAAAACTCTAGATTTCTCAAATTCATTTTATAAACTTGAAATGGTGTTAGTTAGTGTCTATGGCTCAAGTCTAACATGAATATATGTTTGGTTTGCTCGATTTGTTGTTTTTGGAGTAACTAGCATGAACTTGAAATGGGTGTGCTTAATCTTTGATTTTGGATGAGTTAATGTTGTTTAAATGTTAAAGTTCATGTATTAAAAGTGTTACTAGCATCATTAGCTTCAAATTGATGTGTAGGTTGATTTAGAAAAGCTTCCTTTACAAAATTATTGAATTCATGATTTTGGTTAGGGTTTGATGAACTTTAAAATGGGATTTTGATGCATTGAATGCTTGTTAATGTTGTTAGTAAGTATTTAATTGTATTGTATGTTTCATTACCTTCAAAACGATGTATCGTATGTGTAAATTGGATTCCCGAGTTAAGAAATGCGTTTTGTGAACTTGAAACCTTGATTTTGAACGTTTAATGATCATTTATTGAGGTTTTCATTGTTGATAATGACGGATTTGATTCATGAAATTTGTGTATTTGTATTCCTTGTTAAATTACCTTTCCAACAATATAAGATACGTGTTTTGAATGTTAACGAGTCAAAAGTTATGATCGTTTGAAGTTGAAATCGTCTAAGTGTAAACTGCCCAGAATTTCTGCATCAGATGCAGATGCGGCGCATCTGCCTCAGGTGCGGCGCATCTGAGGCAGACTGCCCATTTTGGTCAATTTTTGTTTAATTCTAAGCATGCTGCGCACCCCCGATCAACATGAAACTTGGACAACATGCTCATATATGATTTCTAAGCTTAGGAAAATAGTTCGGGACCCGACCCGACCCCGTTGACTTTTTCGTTGACTTTGACCAAGTTTGACTTTTAGTCAAACTTAACAAAACACTTATGCAATCGTTCTAATCTTATTTTATACTTGATTCTTGCATGAAACTTGATAACGTGATTCACATGCTATTTATTCGAGTCGTAACGAGCCATAGGACTAATTGAACACATTTCACCCGACCTTGTGTCGTAACCGGTTAATTGATACAACTTACTTGTTTAGGTCAAGGCTAAGCAACTTTCATGCACACGTTTACTTTGTGAAGTACTTTTATACTCGCGCACTCGAGGTGAGATCATAGTCCCACCTTTGCAAATACTTTTATACTTTAAATCGTGGGCTGAGAAACATATACTTTATATACATTTTATACGGTTTATACTTTCATTATTTGAACACAAATACGAATACAAGAGCAAAGAAACATACGAGTTAGAACAAAAATCCTCAAGTTCAATTACCATTAGTTACACTTGTAGGGTGTGAGCGAGAATTTATGTTGTGTGGCCATACGGGTTTGACGAACCCTCGTCTAACGAATGAAACGTATTTTCGGTGTATAGTGTAGGTTCTAACACTATTATGCAGAGGTAAGATTCAGTTAAGTTTTGGTAATTGGGTGCTCGTGATACAGACAACATCTTTTGGGATGTATATGCTTGATATTCACTTTATACAAAATCTTATGGTTTACAAATAACATCTTTTGAGATGTATACTTTTTGATACAAACACATCTTTAGAGATGTATACGCTTGATACTAAACCTTGTGATTCAAAAACATACTTTTACAAATACATTTATGATCTCACCAACGTTTTTCGTTGACAGTTTTCTATATGTTTCTCAGGTTCATACATGGCTATTTGATACATGCTTCCGCGTACTTTCATACTTGCTTGGGGTCGAGCATACATGCATACACTCTGATTTCTTGCTTGGAGTCAAGCATACATACATACTTACGCTATTTATAGCAACTGTGATTTTCAACTAATTATGTCGCAAGTTATTTCATTTATACATTACTGCTTTTGTAAACTTAAACTTGTTGTCGATCCGTTTGGTAAACTAAACTTTGCAAGTCTTGTACTTTTCAAATGAATGAAACATAGTTTTGGTCAAACGAGTCTCATATAGGGACTACGACCACGTAACGGGACCTAAGTTAGCAGCGCCGTCAATGACGATTTTGTCGGGTCGCTACAGATGGTATCAGAGCGTTGGTTGTAGGGATCTAGGATGTGCATTAGTGTGTCTGACAGAGTCGTTAGGACGCATTAGTGAATCTAGACTACAACCGGATAGTTAGCCATTTCATTCTGACATACATTTGCTATAGATAGCACTTATTTGACTACTTGTGCATTATACTTGAATCATTCTTAGGCAAACTTCTTAATGGTACCAAGCTTTCATCATACGAACTCGTATTCTGCAACTTTCTGGTAACACACGTAAATTCATGATTCACACACGTAAGGATGACGACGACTTCATTAGTCACACTTGTTCGGGAACTCTGTCTCCCAGATTGTTATTCACCACCGTTTCAACTTACTATCGGTGTCACACCGGTGTTCCTCACTATCTATCATTTCTTGTTACTACCATCACTACTCTAGGTGAGTATCGTCATCACTATTTATCACTATGGTTGCGTACTACTCGTTATCATGATTCGTTACTCTTTTCATACCTAAATACATTATTATTTGACTTGAACCGCATGGACGTGAACAATCATTTATACACTTCCCTCGGGGAACGCTTCTATAGATTTGCACTAATTCTTACGATTAATACGAGTCACGTTAGAGACGTCGTTACACTTTGTTCATTTTAAATCTTCACGATTACAAGAACTTGATTTTATGGAGTGATGTGAGAATGGAGGTATGAGTTAGCATAATATAACAACACTCGATCAACGTGGTTATATTATGGTAAGTCATACCAAAGTTCTAATGACACGTGATGGTGGTTGGATTCGATCAACCTAATCACCACCATGTGCCATGTACATGACTTCACTTTTCTTGTTTGGATATCCGAAAACTCCGAGAATATTGATAACAACCATACCCGGGACACATCTTCGATTATTGTCGAACTATATTTATGCTTCCAAATGAATGGCAAATTCTTTCAACTTTAAACATATGTTATACATTTATACTATCTCGTCTTCGAGCAGTTTTATCGACGAACTACAAAATGTTTGGTATGCTCACATCGAGGCGGAAACTTCTCTCGCCTTATACTCGTACTTCCGTTTAAGGAAATATTTATTCTAAATTCTCAATGGAGAGAGAGACTCTTCACGTTATACTAGTATTCGCCACGAGGGTGAATAGTCCTAAGGAACGTTTTTTTGAACCCGATAAGAAACATGCTCTAACGAACGTTTTCGAAAACCGATAAATCTTCCGCGGCGCGAAATTCTTGAGAAACAGAAACTTGTTCCAACAAACATTTTCAAGTCCTAAAAAACTTTTTCAAACATACCTTAATGAAATGTACCTCGTTTCGGATCGAGATCCTCGTTTCACTTCTAAATTTTAGGGTGCCTTACAAAAAGTCTCGGGACCACATTTAGACATAAGTACAGCGTGCCATCCATGAACTGACGAACAAAGCAAATGTACGATTCGAACCTCGGGAACCATAATACGAATTTGTGTTATCAACCTCAAATTTACTTTAGAAAAGTCTTTGCCCTTAACTAAATTCTCTTACGACGAGTGTTATCATTCAAGTCTTAACGTCACACCTTTTGAAATCTTATGTGACCGAAAACGTCATTCTCCTTTTGTAGAACCAAGTAAATGATAATCGAATCACCGGACCCGCACTCATTCATGAAATAACCGTTAAGGTCGTTCAAATCCAAGAGAGGCCCAAGACGATCCGTAGTCGTCAAAAGAGCCATGCAAATGTTAGACGTGAACCTCTCAAATTCCAAGTGGGAAATCGCATAACGTTAAAAGTCGCACCTTGAAAAGGTGTAATCCGTTTCGAGAAACGTAGAAAGCTAAATCCGCGATATTTTGATCCTTTGGAAATCTTGGGGCGTTTTGGACCCGTTGTTAGCCATTTAGATTTTCGACTCATTTGAGCTCCGTTCATCCTACTTTCCATGTGTCGAACTTGAAAAAGTGTCTTACCAAACAAGAACTTGTTCTTCCTTTTGATGAGCTTACTATCGATGACAAACTCCACTTCATGAGAGAGAAAAAACCGATTGAAATTTTGAATCGTGAAATCAAACTTTAAAACAACGTAAACTCCCGACCGTCAAAGTTCATTGGAATGTCCAAGGAAGTACCTTCACTCATTCGTGGAATCAGAAACGCAAGGTTTCGGAGAAGAAACAACAACTACTACTTCCAACTAAATTTCGGGACGAAATTTCTTTTAAGGTGTAGGTAATGTAACATCCCGCGTTTTTCCGTTAAATTTACTTTAACACCGTCTTTTTTTTTTTTGATAATATCTTCCATTATCTAAATTAAAAGTTTCGTTAACTAATGTTCTTAATATTTCCGTTATTCGATTATAACACATTCCGTTTACTCTCGCGTGTTTAAAATATCCATTTGGTTAAATCCCACACCCGCTTTTAAACTCGAGGGACTATTGGCGTCAAGTGGGCAAACTAGTTGACTAGGTCAACTAGTCAACCCACCACTACCACCACTCATTCACTTCCTCTTCCATTTCTCTCTTTTCTCTCTAGTTACCAAGAAACCATTTTAAACATCTTCAAAGATTCATCATCTAAATCAATTCAAGGAAGCAAACATCAAAACAAATTACATATTCGTGATCCTCTCTTCATCCTCTTCGATTTGGTACCAATTTCATAGCTTGGGGTAAGGTTTCTAAAAACTCTAGATTTCTCAAATTCATTTTATAAACTTGAAATGGTGTTAGTTAGTGTCTATGGCTCAAGTCTAACATGAATATATGTTTGGTTTGCTCGATTTGTTGTTTTTGGAGTAACTAGCATGAACTTGAAATGGGTGTGCTTAATCTTTGATTTTGGATGAGTTAATGTTGTTTAAATGTTAAAGTTCATGTATTAAAAGTGTTACTAGCATCATTAGCTTCAAATTGATCTGTAGGTTGATTTAGAAAAGCTTCCTTTACAAAATTATTGAATTCATGATTTTGGTTAGGGTTTGATGAACTTTAAAATGGGATTTTGATGCATTGAATGCTTGTTAATGTTGTTAGTAAGTATTTAATTGTATTGTATGTTTCATTACCTTCAAAACGATGTATCGTATGTGTAAATTGGATTCCCGAGTTAAGAAATGCGTTTTGTGAACTTGAAACCTTGATTTTGAACGTTTAATGATCATTTATTGAGGTTTTCATTGTTGATAATGACGGATTTGATTCATGAAATTTGTGTATTTGTATTCCTTGTTAAATTACCTTTCCAACAATATAAGATACGTGTTTTGAATGTTAACGAGTCAAAAGTTATGATCGTTTGAAGTTGAAATCGTCTAAGTGTAAACTGCCCCAGAATTTCTGCATCAGATGCAGATGCGGCGCATCTGCCTCAGGTGCGGCGCATCTGAGGCAGACTGCCCATTTTGGTCAATTTTTGTTTAATTCTAAGCATGCTGCGCACCCCCGATCAACATGAAACTTGGACAACATGCTCATATATGATTTCTAAGCTTAGGAAAATAGTTCGGGACCCGACCCGACCCCGTTGACTTTTTCGTTGACTTTGACCAAGTTTGACTTTTAGTCAAACTTAAAAAAACACTTATGCAATCGTTCTAATCTTATTTTATACTTGATTCTTGCATGAAACTTGATAACGTGATTCACATGCTATTTATTCGAGTCGTAACGAGCCATAGGACTAATTGAACACATTTCACCCGACCTTGTGTCGTAACCGGTTAATTGATACAACTTACTTGTTTAGGTCAAGGCTAAGCAACTTTCATGCACACGTTTACTTTGTGAAGTACTTTTATACTCGCGCACTCGAGGTGAGATCATAGTCCCACCTTTGCAAATACTTTTATACTTTAAATCGTGGGCTGAGAAACATATACTTTATATACATTTTATACGGTTTATACTTTCATACTTTGAACACAAATACGAATACAAGAGCAAAGAAACATACGAGTTAGAACAAAAATCCTCAAGTTCAATTACCATTAGTTACACTTGTAGGGTGTGAGCGAGAATTTATGTTGTGTGGCCATACGGGTTTGACGAACCCTCGTCTAACGAATGAAATGTATTTTCGGTGTATAGTGTAGGTTCTAACACTATTATGCAGAGGTAAGATTCAGTTAAGTTTTGGTAATTGGGTGCTCGTGATACAGACAACATCTTTTGGGATGTATACGCTTGATATTCACTTTATACAAAATCTTATGGTTTACAAATAACATCTTTTGAGATGTATACTTTTTGATACAAACACATCTTTAGAGATGTATACGCTTGATACTAAACCTTGTGATTCAAAAACATACTTTTACAAATACATTTATGATCTCACCAACGTTTTTCGTTGACAGTTTTCTATATGTTTCTCAGGTTCATACATGGCTATTTGATACATGCTTCCGCGTACTTTCATACTTGCTTGGGGTCGAGCATACATGCATACATTCTGATTTCTTGCTTGGAGTCAAGCATACATACATACTTACGCTATTTATAGCAACTGTGATTTTCAACTAATTATGTCGCAAGTTATTTCATTTATACATTACTACTTTTGTAAACTTAAACTTGTTGTCGATCCGTTTGGTAAACTAAACCTTGCAAGTCTTGTACTTTTCAATTGAATGCGACATAGTTTTGGTCAAACGAGTCTCATATAGGGACTACGACCACGTAACAGGACCTAAGTTAGCGGCGCCGTCAATGACAATTTTGTCGGGTCGCTACAGAGATGGAGTTTCAATGAATAAGTATAGTGACTTTTTGGAGAGGTTTAAGTCGAAGGTTAATGAAGTTGTTGATAAGTTTACTGCTAATGTGGTGAGATATGAAAGGTTCCCCAGTAACGATGGTGAAAGGGCAGCGTATCTATCGAAGTTATAATAAAATTAGTTTTGCTGAAAAGTCGAAGTTGACTTGTTGGAGCTGTGACAAAACTGGCTACTTTGAAAAGAATCGTAAGGTTATTTTTGCTAATAAATGCTAAAGAATTCAACGCGGGTACATGTTAAACTATGACTTTGGGTTCGAGAGTTTTTCAGGTACAATACTTTGGGTAATGTGTGATTGGATCATCATCTCGATTGTTCCTTATTTGAAGTGTCTTCCGAAATTTCGAAGCATTTTAAATGTAGCTTGTCATTGTCAATATCCAAAGGATAAATTCGTCATAAATCTCGATTGATTCTCGTATCCTTTTGAGTGTTACAATTAAAAGTGATGTTCTATCACAGTTTTGAAGTCAAAGTATAGCTTTGAAAAAATGTAAGGATCTAAGAGTGATGGTTTTGCTTATATCTCGAGTTGCATTCTGAGATTTCAAAAATCAGAATAGGTGATTGAATTTGAATGAGTATGATTGTTTTGATTTCTTATAAAAGAAGGTATACTGTTGTGAAAATAGGGAGTATAGTTGATGATTTACTGAATTAGAATCGAAGAATGTAATATATTAATTGTGCATTTATATATCTCTCGGGTATTACCTACCCGTTAAAAAAAATGTCATAAATAATATTTTGAGCAAGAATTTTTCATTACAGTCTTTATGAAAATATATGTATGTATATTTTCTTCAGATGTAATACAGATTTAATGAGTTAATATCATATTAAGCTCATTTGATTTTCGGTTTGGATTAGTAAAGAATAATCTCTAAAACATTAGAGATTACATAATCTTCGCGGAGTATTTTGCTAATGTAATCAATACTTCAATAATTATTCTTATAGATATTTCCTTAGTGAATTATGCTAATGCTCATAGAACTCTTGCTAACTTCACAAGATACGAATGTTGTTTTTCAGTAAGTTTCGAGTACATTGAAGATAAAAGTGTAAAATCAAACATGTTATTGAATGATACACTTGGTTTATTATGAAACCAAATTCATTTAATTGAATCAAAGATTGTAGTTACGATGGTTAGGTTGTTAACGAAGGATATACATCATAGCATATTAGTAATATGAATTTAACTGAGTAGTATCTACCCTTTTTCAATTCATATTCAATAGCTTAGCAGGAAAGATTTTTATAGTTTCAGCATTCATATATATAATATATATATATATATATATATATATATATATATATATATATATATATATATATATATATATATATATATATATATAATTTCTTCAAAAGAATGAGTTAATACTTCATAACTCGTTGATACAAAATACTCGTTGTTGATCAATGATGACGTCCACGGCGATTCTTGAACTGACAGAACTTGTGATGTTATAGGTGCTGCTAGTGCTGATGATGCTGAAAGTACTGACGGTGATGGTGGTGCTGACGATATTGTTGATGCTGATGATACTGCCGGTAACTGTTGGTGATGCTGCTGAAGCTTGTGGTATTGAGGCTTGCGATGTGGATGTTAGTGGCGGTATTGGTTATGCTGCTGGTGCTGTTGATGGTGTTTGTAATCCTTGCACCATGTGTTCCAAAGCCACTACTCGGGCGCGAAGTTCGTTAATTTCTGCTAGTACACCGGGATGATTGGCAGTTGGAATGAGCGGATGAATAAGATTCGTAATATGGGATAGTATATAATCATGACGAGATACTCTAGCAATGAGTGAGAAAATGGTGTCTCGAACAGGTTTGCCGGTAAGTGCTTCAGGTTCATCGACAAGAGGGCAATGTGGTGGATGGAAGGGATCACCTTCTTCTTGTCTCTAATGGTTGAGTTGACTACGGACCCATCCCCAATTCATCTAAAATAGATGATTGGAAATTGGTTGATCCATTCTGGTGATGCTACTTTCGGAGCTCAGGTAGATATCCATATCGGAATAACTGTCGGAATCTGAGGAATTCGAACTGGTTGAGGGATCCATCTCGTAGGATCAGGGAAAGAATTTTTGGTATGAAATAGATTGTAGAATTTAGATTTGATATTCTTCAATTACATAATTTGCATATGTATATATAATACCAAAATTCTGTAAATTACGGAGAATCTTTGAAAAGATGTCAGTCAAAGTTCACAGTAATAGATGTGCTAAGATAAGAATCCGTCTATACACTATTATGCAATAAATGCAAGAAAACACGTCTAGACTTAAGATGATAAGCAGGTAATTTTCTAAGGATGATAAGTAGATGATTTTCGACTAGAATTGATAAGCAAACTTTTTGACATGCAGACACGGTCGAAGTCCAGACTCACTAATGCATCTTAACAACTATCATTTAGACACACTAATGCAAGACCTGGTTCGCTAAGACCACCACTCTGATACCAACTGAAAGGACCCGTTCATATACATTATAAACGATTCACAATAGTTGATTACATCGCGAGGTATTTGACCTCTATATGATACGTTTTACAAACATTGCATTCGTTTTTAAAAGTCAAACTTTCTTTACATCTAAAATTGATGGCATGCATATCATTTCATATTACATCCAACTATAATTGACTTAATATTAATCTTGATAAACTCAACGACTCGAATGCAACGTCTTTCAAAGTATGTCATGAATGACTCCAAGTAATATCCTTAAAATGAGCTAATGCACAGCGGAAGATTTCTTTAATACCCGAGAATAAACATGCTTTAAAGTGTCAACCAAAAGGTTGGTGAGTTCATTAGTTTATCATAATCAATCATTTCCGTAATAGTAATAGACCACAAGATTTCATATACATAAACGTTTTAATAAAAATATTCTAAGTGGTTGAGCACTTGGTAACCATACTTAATATTTAATCAACGTCGCATATTCCCTTTATTATGAAATCTCACTACACTGTACCAAGTGTAGTCACTGAAACGAAGTACTGTGCAACTATTGAATACTGGTCGTCCAGTCCGGTTGGGGTTGTCAGGCCCGATAGATCTATCAACAGGATTCGCGTTTACAATACCGAAAGTAAATGGTAGTTACCAAGCTATTAGGGAAAAATATGCAAACTGGTACAACTCAACGTAGAATATGTTTTTAGTACTTGTGTCCATTTCGTAAAACAGTTATAAAACAGTGCATGTATTCTCAGCCCAAAAATATATATAAAAAGGGAGTAATGAAACTCACAATACTGTATTTCGTAGCAATTATGTATATGACGGCACTGAACAAGTGCAGGGTTTGTCTCGGATTCACGAACCTATATTAAGTATATATATTTATATGTTGGTCAATATCTGTCTAACAATTTAGGTCAAGTCGTAATGTATCACAGTCCTAATGCTCGAGACCGACGTGCAAAAGTCAACAAAAGTCAACTTGACCCAAAATGACTTCCAAAATCTATACATGTTTATTATATAACTTATAAATAATCGTTTTATATATTTAAATATATTTATCAGATCTTATTATAATAAATAATACAAGTCATTTATTAATAAATAAAAATTTATATATTTAAATTCATATATGATAAAAATATATTTTTATATATCTCAAGTAATAAAATTTATAAAATTCACTTAATATCATAAAAATATAGTGGTATGTATTATTAATGTAATTATATTACGTGTGGTAAAAATATCTTTGTACGCATATTTATTTGATAAAATAATATTGATAATAATAATAATGATAAAAATAATAAAATGATAGTTTCAATAAAAATATTAATTTTTAGTAATAAAGATAATTTTAGTAATAACATCAACTGATAACAATTATAATAATCGTTTTAATAATAATATTAAAATTAATAATAATTTAGTTGACCATATCTTTTAATCCGTTCATCGAACCCACACGATTTCTAAATGAAAAGTTATTAATTTTTCTTTAGCTTTTCAACGACATGTATATCATATACCTTATCTCAGTAGCATATGTATCAAATTCGTGATTTATCATAAATTATTTAACGTCGAAACTAAGGATACAAACATGCATAATCATATATACTCGAGCACTAGTCAGGGATACACTATTAATATATAAAAGATAAGATATGAATGCTCACGTATCAATATTGTGATTCAATATTGCAGGAAAGTACGTAGACGCAACGAAAATGATAAACGTTAGGTTGACCTCACGAGCAATACCCTCGAACAATACCCATAACCTCCATAGCTATAACCCATAATTTCCTTAGCTCTATCCCGTTTGAAAACTTATTTTGAAATCGTCTGAATATAACTCCGTCGTAGTATTTTATGTATACTAATAATATCTTGAAATAATACTAAGTAAATATATATATGTAATTCGATTGAGAGAGTTTAGAGAAATATATTTTCAATTTCTATGAAATAATGAAACCTATTGAATTCTATTTATAATAGATTTTTGAATTATTAAAGTGAATTATAAAGTATGAATTATTAAAGTGAATTATTAAAGTATGAATTATTAAAGTGAATTATTAAAGTATGAATTATTAAAGTGAATTATTAAAGTGAATTATTAAAGTTAAAGTAAAGTAAAAGTAAGGTAAAAGTAAAGTAAAGGTAAAGTTAAAGTATAGTAAAAGTATAAAACTATGTACGTATAATACGCGTATAAATATATTTAATATTAATTTAAATCGTTATATCATAAAACATTTTAGAAAAGTAGAATTATATATATTCATAATAGGTTTCAAGTTTTTAAATTACAGTCTATTGGTGAAGCATGGGATAAAGTCCAAAGGTTTAATAAACGTATGAAATCATCTTAATGAAAAATGTCGAGTTACTTAACTTGTCGATATCCAACATCTAAGTTATTTACACTCCACGTTCTTAATTATAGATCACTTTACCATTTTCTGAATATTGTCAAAAAGAATAGATTTCTTAAATCACAGTGGACCTCATAACTTTGGCCCGTAATCATATCATAATGTTTCTGATAATTCAATCATGTGATATTATCTCATAATTCTGTCGATAAATATATCGAAAAAAATACGTTCATGTAAAGTATCATATATCTAATACTTTGTTAATGTTTTCAGTTAATATTATATATTATATATACATATCTATATACACATAATTGTTCGTGAATCGTCGAACACGGTCAAAGGGTAATTGATTACATGAATGTAGTTCCAAACTTTTTGAGATTCAACATTACAAATTCTGCTTATCGTGTCGGAAACATATAAAGGTTAGGTTTAAATTTGGTCGGAAATTTCCGGGTCGTCACACATAACCTCCCACAGTCTTGGGCAACTTAGTAATGAAATCCATAGTAATATTTTCCCACTTCCATTGGGGAATCTCTAGCTGTGTCTGTAGTCCTGACAGTTTCTGATGCTCAGCCTTGACCTTAGCGCAAGTCACGCACTTACCAATATAGGTAGCAATGTCATCTTTTATGTTAGGTCACATGTACATTGCTTAAGATCTTGATTCATCTTGTCGAATTTATGGTGAATAGAATACCTTGTCTTGTGTACCTCATCTAGCACTAGTTCCCTTAATCCGCTAACATTTGATACCCACATTCTATCTAGGAAGTATCGGGTTCCATCTTTTCGAATAACAAACTTCTTATCGATTCCTCGAAGTAAGGTTCTCTTCATTTAATGCCTCTATTTGCGCATCGCGTATCTGAGAAGTAAGGTTTGCTCGAACAGTCATGTTTAATGCTCTAACTCGGATAGGTTTAACCTTATCCTTCCTACTTAAGGCATCTGCAACTGCATTAGCCTTTCCAGGATGATAGCGAATGTCACAGTCGTAGTCATTTAATAGCTCTATCCAATGTCTCTGCCTCATATTAAGCTATTTCTGGTCAAAGATATGTTGCAAACTCTTGTGATCCATGAAAACAGTAAACTTAGTACCATACAAGTAATGTCTCCACATCTTCAGTACAAAGACCACAACACCAAGTTCTAAATCATGAGTCGTATAGTTCTGTTCGTGTATCTTTAGTTGTCATGATCCGTAAGCAATCAATTTCTTCCGTTGCATCAACACGCAACCAAAACCCTGTCGTGAAGCATCACAATAAATCTCGAAGTCCTCGGTTTCTTTGGGCAAAGACAAAATTGGGGCAGTAGTTAATTTCTCTTTTAACAACTAAAATACAGACTTATGCAGCTCAGTCCATTCATACTTCTTACCCTTGTTAGTCATTTTTGTCAACGACCGGGCAATATTAGAAAATTCCTCAATGAATCTTCTATAGTAACCGGCAAGACCTAAGAATTGCCGAATGTACGTTGGCGACTTAGGAGTCTCCCACTTCTTGACCGTTTCTATCTTCGCAGTATCAACGTGAATACCATGGACACCTACGATATGACCCAAAAATTGAACTTCTTGTAACCAAAAGTCACACTTTGAAAACTTCGCATACATCTGCTCCTTCCTGAGCATCTCTAGTATTAAACGGAGATGATGTAACGACCCTGGATTTTCCAATGTTTATTTATAAATAATTGTTATTATTAATACTTGTGATTTAACGAATGTATGTTATTACATTTACTTGTTACCATGATTGATCATACTTGACTTTAAATGCCCGAAACGTCTTTGTGACACACGTACATTAAACGAATAATATTTTCGAGTATTATTTGCATTCATGATTAAGTTTTATTAATCATTTTGATTAACTATGGTTATTAGTTAATTACTTGGGCTTTAATTGGATTTAATTGTTAATTATTGGAACTTGGGCTTTTATTAGTATTAATGGACTTAGAAGCCTACCTTACTTCTTTAATAGATTAATTAGCCCATTTAGCATGTAAGTAATACTTTCAACTTAACTAGATGGATTAGGATTACATAAGGAATCTAGTTACCACCTTATCCCCATGAAACCACCTTTTATATCCTACTTTTTAAGCCTTTACATGCTAGTGACTAGTGAGCAATTCCCTTCCCCCTCTTGATCCCAAAACCGTCGACTTTGGTGTAGCAAAGGGAGGATTCAATTTTTTTTTATTACTTATGAACTAGCTTTCTTTCATTACTCTCTCACTTTTACACACACACACACAAAATACTTGCGTCTTTCCTCTCAACTTTCTCTCCATTCTTGTAACTAAAATGAACAAGTTTTCCTCTTCCTTTTTCTTACTCAAAACCGAAAACATACATACACATTCATCATCATCTTTTGTTCTTTGTTGTTGTTTAATTCTTTGTAGTTGTTAGTTGTTGTTATTTACTTACTAATTACTAAGAATCAAACTCTTTAGTTTGATTCTTCATATCAACTTGTTCTTACAAGACATACAAGAACATAAACTTTCTAGTTTATGTTCTACACTAAATGTTTTAAAAGATTAAAATCATGTGTTGTAAAATCATACTTGTAATTCATGTTGTAAACTTAAACGTTTACATTCTTAAAGATCAAGCTTTGGCTTGAATCTTTAAAGTATGAACAACCATGACTTGTTACTTGTATATTTAGTTTATTTCTTCATTTCTTACATCTTTAAATTTATGAATTATGTTGTTCTTGGTCAAATGTTACTAGTTAACTTTGATCTCATTTTTCTTGAACAAAAGTTAACTTTAAAGGTTCAAGAACATGGAAGTGTAACTCTTTAGTTATAACTTCATACACTTGTGTTAGATTTAACTTAATAACTTTAGATCTAGACTTTTAGGTCTTGGATCTTCAAGATCTAACTAAGAACTATGTTCTACATCTTAAGATCTTGATTAGTTAGTTTACATGCAAGTTTGTAGTTCAATATTAATTTTATATTTCATGTATGTGTTAAATCTAAGACTTTGATGTAACTTTGGTTCATCAAAACACTTGCAACACTTAATTGAGTTGTGCTACATGTCTTAGACTTACACTTGGGTTATAATGGTCAAAACTTAGTAAAGATTATGCAAACACATCAACGAGTTGTACACTTGAAGCTATATGCATCAAGGATGAGAACCGTGCTAATCATTGAGTACCAAGAAACCCTGGAACCTACTGTTTTACTGTTTCTGGGTCTGATCAGTACGACCTGGACTAATGTAAAGATGATTTTCAGATAGCTCTGTTCGAGTAGATAACTTTTCATTTAGGACTCGTCTTAATCCGAGTTATGGTTTAGGATTTATGGCCCTCCGATCGTCACTATGTCCTTTTAGCGTTGTGCTGAAAAATTCTGACCTACTCGCACTTAGACCGTCGCCACGGTCAAACGAAGACGAGTTTGCTTCTGGGATTTTTACCACAACTAAAGGACTCATATGTGGAGCCATGGCCACTGGTCTCACCTTATTTCAGTAGGGTTAGAGGCCGTGGTGACTGACCGAAGTCAGCCTTTGTTTTAAACTTTTTTTTCTTGAACGAAACTTACTTTACACCTTTTGTTTGATGATGAATGATGATTACCTTTAAGACCTTATTTACATACTTTTAAACCTATTGGGACGATTTACTGACTTAGTACTATTTTACTTAGGTTTAGGACTTTTCGGACCTACGTACTTGCTTATTTCCCGAGTCATACTTTACCGCTACTTTATCATTGTGAGTTATAGCATCCCTTTTTACTTTAACTATTTTGGGAACTGAGAATACATGCGCATTTTACGTTTTACATACTAGGAATGAGTACTTAAACTTTATATATGTGTGGGTTATACAACGGCATAAACATTCCCTTTAGCTCGGTAACGTTTAGTCATTGGTTTTTGAACCGGTGAACGCGAATCTTAGATATGGATCCATAGGGTTTGACATCCCCACTCGGGCTAGTCGCGCTAGCATTTAATGAGTGTTTAATACTTTGTAAACATATGCACTTACCAAGTGTACTTTCAGGGGGTATAAACGTTAAGTTAGTTACCAAGTGCCCACGGTTAACATATAATTTATCATACTATTTTGAAACGCTTTTTGTAGCACTGAAATCTCGTGGCCTAGCTTACATACTATTATACTTAAACTATAGCTCACCAACCTTTGTGTTGATGTTTTTAAGCATGTTTTTCTCAGGTGCTTAAGGTTGCTTCCTCTGTGTACTAGTCTTGCTGTAGACACCCGCTGCTCTAGAGTTATCACCGCATGAACTGTTTATCTTGCATTCATAACTTTAATACTTTTGAACAATGATTTGTAACGACCTAAGGGTCACGTACTACTACTATTTGTTTCCGTTCATTGAAGTATACTTTTGATTGTAAAACATTTGACGTTGGTTATGACGTCACCTTTTATCATGAATGCAACTTGTTTTGAAAACGCATATAGTGTTTGACCTTGTAATGATCCTGTTGTTGATAATTCTTACACGATGGTTTTGTAAGGGGCATCACATTTGGTATCAGAGCATTGGTTGTAGGGAATTAGGTTGCATTAGTGAGTCTAAGACCGACCCGAGTAGGATTCACTAATAGGACTAATCTACAACTTGCTAGTTTACTTGTTCTGCTGAACTTACTGCATGCTGCTGCTTACTGTTACTACTATATGCCGTATGCTATTACATAATTTCACTACTGCATGATATTACTTACTTTCGATTGCATGCTACTTCTGTACGATTTACTGTTATTGCCATGCTATTTACCGTTATACATGATTTAGACTGTTGACCTAATATGTGCTTGCTTTATGACTTACTGACATGGAAAATTTATTTTTCCTTGTTCAGATGTCGGATATTCCACCTGCTATCGTTTTGGCCAGTTCAGACACTTCAGGCACTTCACCTGCCACTGTTGCCGATCCCCCCGATCCCATCAGCGACACACTCTAGTGACCCAGGCGCTTCGACTTCCGGAGCTAGCAGCCATACTCCCGCCCCAGTGGCTACTTCTGACGGAGCCCAGGACCCCCCCAGAGATTCCAGCTCCATCTGCCCCAGGACCCTCGGGGTCACAGCCTCGCTCCGGTGATGTTGTGATTCCCGCGGAATTTGGGGAGGGTCCATTCCGTAACCAGTATCGCCATTGGTGCCGACGCGCTCCTGACGGACATCTCGTGCCTATTCCACCCTTCAGATACTGACAGATGATGGCCGCCCGAGGGGAGCCAGTACAGCCACCAGTGCAGCCACCTCCACATGATTCAGATGATCCTTCATCCGACGACTCATCTACAGACGACTCTAGTGACGATTGTAACGACCCGACCAAACCGTTATTGACGGCGCCGTTAACTTAGGTCTCGTTGCGTGGTCGTAGTCCCTATATGAGACTCGTTTGACCAAAATTATGTCGCATTCATTTGAAAGGTACAAGACTTGCAAGTTTAGTTTTCAAAACCGTTCGACAACAAGTCTAAGTTTACAAAAGTCATAAAGTATAAATGAAATAGCTTGCGACATAATTAGTTTAAAAACACAGTTGCTATAAATAGCGTAAGTATGTAAACAAAAGTTTAAATCCAAAAGTGCTATCCCTAGCGTATGCATGCATGGTTGACTCCAATCAAGTAATCAAAGAGTGCGGAAGCATGTATCAAGTAGCCAAGTATGAACCTGAGAAAACATGTAGAAAACTGTCAACGAAAAACGTTGGTGAGATCATAAATGTATTTGTAAAAGTATGTTTTTAAATCACAAGGTTTAGTATCGAGCGTATACATCTCTAAAGATGTGTTTGTATCAAAAAGTATACATCTCAAAAGATGTGTTTGTAAACCATAAGATTTAGTATAAAGTGAATATCAAGCGTATACATCCCAAAAGATGTTGTCTGTATCACGAGCACCCAATTACCAAAACTTAACTGAATCTTACCTCTGCATAATAGTGTTAGAACCTACACTATATACCGTAAATACGTTTCATCCGTCAGATGAGGGTTCGTCAAACCCGCATGGCCACACAACATAATTTCTCGCTCACACCCTACAAGTGTAACTAATGGTAATTGAACTTGAGGATTTTCGTTCTAACTCGTATGTATCTTTGCTCTTGTCGCATTTGTATTCAAAGTATGAAAGTATAAACCGTATAAATGCATATAAAGTATATGTTTCTCAGCCCACGATTTAAAAGTATAAAAGTATTTGCAATGGTGGGACTATGATCTCACCTCGAGTGCACGAGTATAAAAGTACTTCACAAAGTAACGTATGCATGAAAGTTGCTTAGCCTTGACCTAAATAAGTAAGTTGTGTCAATTAACCGGTTACAATACAAGGTCGGGTGAAATGTGTTCAATTAGTCCTATGGCTCGTTACGACTCGAATAGTATAGCATGTGAATCACGTTGTCAAGTTTCATGCAAGAATCACGTATAAAAGCATGTTAGAACGTTTGCATAAAAGTTTGGTTAAGTTTGACTAAAAGTCAAACTTGGTCAAAGTCAACGAAAAATTCAACATGTTCGGGTCGGGCCCCGGACTATTTTTCTATGCTAATTATTCATATACAAGTATATTAGAACAAGTTTCATGTGAATCGGAGGTCGATAGCTAGTCAAACATTTCGCGTGAAATGCGCCAAACAAAGCAGAATCTGGCCAGGCCAATCCGCGCGCCGCGCGGGGATGGGGCGCGCCGCGCCACCATCTGGGCAGACACTTTCCTGTTTTTCAAAGTATGCACGAACCAAAACATTTTCCAACCCAACTCTTGACCCGCAAACACTTATAATGCCTATCATATATTGTCGAAAAGGTATTTTGACGAGGAATACAACTAACTACCTTTCACAAGCAAAAACATCAATTACAATAACCGAAAAATCGTCAATTGATCAAGAAAGGTTTATTTTCAAAGTTTCAAGTTCGTAAAACGTATTTTATGATTCGGGAATCCAATTTACACATATGATATGCCGTTTCGAAGGTAATTAAGCATACATTGCATCTAAACACTTACTAACAACATTAACAAGCATTCAACGCATCAAAAGTTCATTTCAAAGTCTATCAAACCCTAACCAAAATTCACAAAAATCAATAATCATGTGTTTGAAGTTTTCTTAATCAACCTACGCATCAAAACGAAGCTAGTGATACTAGTAACACAATTAAAACATGAACTTTAACAATCAAACAACATTTAATCTTCCAAAATGCAAGATTAAGCAAACCCATTTCAAATGTTCAAACTAGTTACTCAAAACAACAAATCGAGCAAGTAAATCATATATTCATGCTAGACACGAGCCATAGACACTAACTAACACAATTTCAAGTCAAAAACACGAATTTAAAGAAATCTAGAGTTTTAGAAATGTTACCCAAAATCAATGAAGTTAGTATCCAATCGTAGAGGATGATGAGAGGATCAAGAATATGTAGTTTGTTTTGATGTTTGCTTGCTAAATCGAAATTAGATGATGAATCTTTTGTTTGAAGGTTGAGAGAAAAGATGGAAGTAATGAAGATGGTGGAGATGAAAATGAATGGAGGAGGATGGGGTTGACTAGTTGACCTAGTCAACTAGTTTGGCTCTTTGGCGAGTTTAGTCCCTCAAGTTTCAAAGCGGGTGCGGGAATTAACCAAACGAATATTTTAAAAATGCTCGAGTAAACCGGTGATGTTATAATTAAATAACGGGAATATTATGAACGTTTGTCAATGGAATCTATGAATTTAAATAACGAAAGATATTATTTAAAAAAAAAAGACAGTGTTAAAAAATAAATTTAACGGAAAAATGCGGGATGTTACAACGATGACTCCGATGAGGAGGATCCCGATGATGCACCTGTTCAGCCACCCTCCACCCCGCCGAAGAAGCGGTACCGTTTCGACGGCACCATTATTCTGGGGATCAACAGAGGTCGAGCATTCACTGACGCATTTGGTCGGCGTCGTAGGGTTACCACCCGTAAGCGGCTTATGCCGTATCCTGCTGATCCTTTCATTCGTAAGCCTTATCGCCTCGCAGCCTCTACTTCTGGAGCCGGACCATCAGCGCCACCAGCTCCACCAGCACCAACCGTACCGACAGCACCACCTGCCCCACCCTCCCCCTCGGTCGAGGAACTGATGAGGGAGGTGGAGATCCTCCGTGCTCGGGTAACTGAGCTCGAGGACCTGATGTCTCATGTATTGGACATCCTACACCCACCATCACCGTAGGATCTTTTGTAGTAGATTTCATTATGTAATCTAGTTGTAGTTTTATGTTTCACTTATGTATTGTACGAACTTATACAGATATATGCAACTTATTATTATTAATGAATGGAACTTTGCGTTATTTAATTCTTGCACGATGTTCTATTTACGTTACTGTATGATGATTCTGTGGTATTTGTACCTGGATTGCATTACTTAATAAACATGTGATGTGTTGATTCTATGTTGGTTACCATATACTGTATTACTACTATTTGAATACTGGATTTTGACTTGGGTCAAAATTTTTGTTTAGAACACCATGGCCAACGGACGATCAACATCAACGCCTACCGCAGCCCAAATCGAGGAGATGATTACTGAAAGGGTAGCCGCATCCATTGCAGAAATGCAACCCCAAGCTCCACCGCTGAAATGTCCCGTTCTTATTGATTAAAAACGTTCCATATTAATTGATTTCGTTGCGAGGTTTTGACCTCTATATGAGACGTTTTTCAAAGACTGCATTCATTTTAAAACAAACCATAACCTTTATTTCATCAATAAAGGTTTAAAAAGCTTTACGTAGATTATCAAATAATGATAATCTAAAATATCCTGTTTACACACGACCATTACATAATGGTTTACAATACAAATATGTTACAACAAAATAAGTTTCTTGAATGCAGTTTTTACACAATATCATACAAGCATGGATTCCAAATCTCGTCCTTATTTAAGTATGCGACAGCGGAAGCTCTTAATAATCACCTGAGAATAAACATGCTTAAAACGTCAACAAAAATGTTGGTGAGTTATAGGTTTAACCTATATATATCAAATCATAATAATAGACCACAAGATTTCATATTTTAATACACATCCCATACATAGAGATAAAAAACATTCATATGGTGAACACCTGGTAACCGACATTAACAAGATGCATATATAAGAATATCCCCATCATTCCGGGACACCCTTCGGATATGATATAAATTTCGAAGTACTAAAGCATCCGGTACTTTGGATGGGGTTTGTTAGGCCCAATAGATCTATCTTTAGGATTCGCGTCAATTAGGGTATATGTTCCCTAATTCTTAGATTACCAGACTTAATAAAAAGGGGCATATTCGATTTCGATAATTCAACCATAGAATGTAGTTTCACGTACTTGTGTCTATTTTGTAAATCATTTATAAAACCTGCATGTATTCTCATCCCAAAAATATTAGATTTTAAAAGTGGGACTATAACTCACTTTCACAGATTTTTACTTCGTCGGGAAGTAAGACTTGGCCACTGGTTGATTCACGAACCTATAACAATATATACATATATATCAAAGTATGTTCAAAATATGTTTGTAACACTTTTAATATATTTTGATGTTTTAAGTTTATTAAGTCAGCTGTCCTCGTTAGTAACCTACAACTAGTTGTCCACAGTTAGATGTACAGAAATAAATCAATAAATATTATCTTGAATCAATCCACGACCCAGTGTATACGTATCTCAGTATTGATCACAACTCAAACTATATATATTTTGGAATCAACCTCAACCCTGTATAGCTAACTCCAACATTCACATATAGAGTGTCTATGGTTGTTCCGAAATATATATAGATGTGTCGACATGATAGGTCGAAACATTGTATACGTGTCTATGGTATCTCAAGATTACATAATATACAATACAAGTTGGTTAAGTTATGGTTGGAATAGATTTGTTACCAATTTTTACGTAGCTAAAATGAGAAAAATTATCCAATCTTGTTTTACCCATAACTTCTTCATTTTAAATCCGTTTTGAGTGAATCAAATTGCTATGGTTTCATATTGAACTATATTTTATGAATCTAAATAGAAAAAGTATAGGTTTATAGTCGGAAAAATAAGTTACAAGCCGTTTTTGTAAAGGTAGTCATTTCAGTCGAAAGAACGACGTCTAGATGACCATTTTAGAAAACATACTTCCACTTTGAGTTTAACCATAATTTTTGGATATAGTTTCATGTTCATAATAAAAATCATTTTCTCAGAATAACAACTTTTAAATCAAAGTTTATCATAGTTTTTAATTAACTAACCCAAAACAGCCCGCGGTGTTACTACGACGGCGTAAATCCGGTTTTACGGTGTTTTTCGTGTTTCCTGGTTTTAAATCATTAAGTTAGCATATCATATAGATATAGAACATGTGTTTAGTTGATTTTAAAAGTCAAGTTAGAAGGATTAACTTTTGTTTGCGAACAAGTTTAGAATTAACTAAACTATGTTCTAGTGATTACAAGTTTAAACCTTCGAATAAGATAGCTTTATATGTATGAATCGAATGATGTTATGAACATCATTACTACCTTAAGTTCCTTGGATAAACCTACTGGAAAAGAGAAAAATGGATCTAGCTTCAATGGATCCTTGGATGGCTCGAAGTTCTTGAAGCAGAATCATGACACGAAAACAAGTTCAAGTAAGATCATCACTTGAAATAAGATTGTTATAGTTATAGAAATTGAACCAAAGTTTGAATATGATTATTACCTTGTATTAGAATGATAACCTACTGTAAGAAACAAAGATTTCTTGAGGTTGGATGATCACCTTACAAGATTGGAAGTGAGCTAGCAAACTTGAAAGTATTCTTGATTTTATGAAACTAGAACTTTTGGAATTTATGAAGAACACTTAGAACTTGAAGATAGAACTTGAGAGAGATCAATTAGATGAAGAAAATTGAAGAATGAAAGTGTTTGTAGGTGTTTTTGGTCGTTGGTGTATGGATTAGATATAAAGGATATGTAATTTTGTTTTCATGTAAATAAGTCATGAATGATTACTCATATTTTTGTAATTTTATGAGATATTTCATGCTAGTTGCCAAATGATGGTTCCCACATGTGTTAGGTGACTCACATGGGCTGCTAAGAGCTGATCATTGGAGTGTATATACCAATAGTACATACATCTAAAAGCTGTGTATTGTACGAGTACGAATACGGGTGCATACGAGTAGAATTGTTGATGAAACTGAACGAGGATGTAATTGTAAGCATTTTTGTTAAGTAGAAGTATTTTGATAAGTGTATTGAAGTCTTTCAAAAGTGTATAAATACATATTAAAATACTACATGTATATACATTTTAACTGAGTCGTTAAGTCATCGTTAGTCGTTACATGTAAGTGTTGTTTTGAAACCTTTAGGTTAACGATCTTGTTAAATGTTGTTAACCCAATGTTTATAATATCAAATGAGATTTTAAATTATTATATTATCATGATATTATCATGTATGAATATCTCTTAATATGATATATATACATTAAATGTCTTTACAACGATAATCGTTACATATATGTCTCGTTTAAAAATCATTAAGTTAGTAGTCTTGTTTTTACATATGTAGTTCATTGTTAATATACTTAATGATATATTTACTTATCATAGTATCATGTTAACTATATATATATCCATATATATGTCATCATATAGTTTTTACAAGTTTTAACGTTCGTGAATCACCGGTCAACTTGGGTGGTCAATTGTCTATATGAAACATATTTCAATTAATCAAGTCTTAACAAGTTTGATTGCTTAACATGTTGGAAACATTTAATCATGTAAATATCAATCTCAATTAATATATATAAACATGGAAAAGTTCGGGTCACTAAAGTACCTACCCGTTAAATAAATTTCGTCCCGAAATTTTAAGCTGTTGAAGGTGTTGACGAATCTTCTGGAAATAGATGCGGGTATTTCTTCTTCATCTGATCTTCATGCTCCCAGGTGAACTCGGGTCCTCTACGAGCATTCCATCGAACCTTAACAATTGGTATCTTGTTTTGCTTAAGTCTTTTAACCTCACGATCCATTATTTCGACGGGTTCTTCGATGAATTGAAGTTTTTCGTTGATTTGGATTTCTTCTAACGGAATAGTGAGATCTTCTTTAGCAAAACATTTCTTCAAATTCGAGACGTGGAAAGTGTTATGTACAGCCGCGAGTTGTTGAGGTAACTCAAGTCGGTAAGCTACTGGTCCGACACGATCAATAATCTTGAATGGTCCAATATACCTTGGATTTAATTTCCCTCGTTTACCAATTCGAACAACGCCTTTCCAAGGTGCAACTTTAAGCATGACCATCTCTCCAATTTCAAATTCTATATCTTTTCTTTTAATGTCAGCGTAGCTCTTTTGTCGACTTTGGGCGGTTTTCAACCGTTGTTGAATTTGGATGATCTTCTCGGTAGTTTCTTGTATAATCTCCGGACCCGTAATCTGTCTATCCCCCACTTTACTCCAACAAATTGGAGACCTGCACTTTCTACCATAAAGTGCTTCAAAATGCGCCATCTCAATGCTTGAATGGTAGCTGTTGTTGTAGGAAAATTCTGCTAACGGTAGATGTCGATCCCAACTGTTTCCGAAATCAATAACACATGCTCGTAGCATGTCTTCAAGCGTTTGTATCGTCCTTTCACTCAGCCCATCAGTTTGTGGATGATAGGCAGTACTCATGTCTAGACGAGTTCCTAATGCTTGCTGTAATGTCTGCCAGAATCTTGAAATAAATCTGCCATCCCTATCAGAGATAATAGAGATTGGTATTCCATGTCTGGAGATGACTTCCTTCAAATACAGTCATGCTAACTTCTCCATCTTGTCATCTTCTCTTATTGGTAGGAAGTGTGTTGATTTGGTGAGACGATCAACTATTACCCAAATAGTATCAAAACCACTTGCAGTCCTTGGCAATTTAGTGATGAAATCCATGGTAATGTTTTCCCATTTCCATTCCGGGATTTCGGGTTGTTGAAGTAGACCTGATGGTTTCTGATGCACAGCTTTGACCTTAGAACACGTCAAACATTCTCCTACGTATTTAGCAACATCGGCTTTCATACCCGGCCACCAAAAATGTTTCTTGAGATCCTTGTACATCTTCCCCGTTCCAGGATGTATTGAGTATCTGGTTTTATGAGCTTTTCTAAGTACCATTTCTCTCATATCTCCAAATTTTGGTACCCAAATCCTTTCAGCCCTATACCGGGTTCCGTCTTCCCGAATATTAAGATGCTTCTCCGATCCTTGGGTATTTCATCCTTTAAATTTCCCTCTTTTAAAACTCCTTGTTGCGCCTCCTTTATTTGAGTAGTAATGTTATTATGAATCATTATATTCATAGATTTTACTCGAATGGGTTCTCTGTCCTTCCTGCTCAAGGCATCGGCTACCACATTTGCCTTCCCCGGGTGGTAACGAATCTCAAAGTCGTAATCATTCAATAATTCAATCCACCTACGCTGCCTCATATTCAGTTGTTTCTGATTAAATATGTGTTGAAGACTTTTGTGGTCGGTATATATAATACTTTTGACCCCATATAAGTAGTGCCTCCAAGTCTTTAATGCAAAAACAACCGCGCCTAATTCCAAATCATGCGTCGTATAATTTTGTTCGTGAATCTTCAATTGTATAAACGCATAAGCAATCACCTTCGTTCGTTGCATTAATACACAACCGAGACCTTGCTTTGATGCATCACAATAAATCACAAAATCATCATTCCCTTCAGGCAATGACAATATAGGTGCCGTAGTTAGCTTTTTCTTCAATAACTGAAACGCTTTCTCTTGTTCATCATTCCATTCAAATTTCTTCCCTTTATGCGTTAATGCAGTCAAGGGTTTTGCTATTCTGGAAAAGTCTTGGATGAACCTTCTGTAGTAACCAGCTAGTCCTAAAAACGGGCGTATGTGTTTTGGAGTTTTCGGGGTTTCCCACTTTTCAACAGTTTCTATCTTTGCCGGATCCACCTTAATACCTTCTTTGTTCACTATGTGACCGAGGAATTGAACTTCTTCCAACCAAAATGCGCACTTTGAAAACTTAGCGTACAATTCTTCCTTCCTCAATACTTCTAACACCTTTCTCAAATGTTCACCATGTTTTTAGTCATTCTTTGAGTAAATAAGTATGTCATCAATGAAAACAATGACAAACTTGTCAAGGTATGGTCCACACACTCGGTTCATAAGGTCCATGAACACAGCTGGTGCATTAGTTAAACCAAACGGCATGACCATAAACTCGTAATGACCGTAACGTGTTCTGAAAACAGTCTTTGGAATATCATCTTCTTTCACCCGCATTTGATGATACCCGGAACGTAAGTCAATCTTTGAATAAACAGATGAGCCTTGTAGTTGATCGAATAAGTCGCCAATTCTCGGTAATGGGTAGCGGTTCTTGATGGTAAGTTTGTTCAACTCTCGGTAGTCGATACACAACCTGAATGTACCATCTTTCTTCTTGACAAACAAAACAAGAGCTCCCCACGGCGATGTGCTTGGTCGAATGAAACCACGCTCTAAAAGTTCTTGTAATTGGCTTTGCAGTTCTTTCATCTCGCTGGGTGCGAGTCTGTAAGGAGCACGAGCTATTGGTGCAGCTCCTGGTACAAGATCTATTTGAAATTCAACGGATCGATGTGGGGGTAATCCCGGTAATTCTTTCGGAAATACATCGGGAAATTCTTTTGCAATGGGAACATCATTGATGCTCTTTTCTTCAGTTTGTACTTTCTCGACGTGTGCTAGAACAGCATAGCAACCTTTTCTTATTAGTTTTTGTGCCTTCAAATTACTAATAAGATGTAGCTTCGTGTTGCCCTTTTCTCCGTACACCATTAAGGGTTTTCCTTTTTCTCGTATAATGCGAATTGCATTTTTGTAACAAACGATCTCGGCTTTCACTTCTTTCAACCAGTCCATACCGATTATCACATCAAAACTCCCTAACTCTACTGGTATCAAATCAATCTTAAATGTTTCGCTAACCAGTTTAATTTCTCGATTCCGACATATATTATCTGCTGAAATTAATTTACCATTTGCTAATTCGAGTAAAAATTTACTATCCAAAGGCGTCAATGGACAACTTAATTTAGCACAAAAATCTCTACTCATATAGCTTCTATCCGCACCCGAATCAAATAAAACGTAAGCAGATTTATTGTCAATAAGAAACGTACCCGTAACAAGCTCCGGGTCTTCCTGTGCCTCTGCCGCATTAATATTGAAAACTCTTCCGCGGCCTTGTCCATTCGTGTTCTCCTGGTTCGGGCAATTTCTAATAATGTGGCCCGGTTTTCCACATTTATAACAAACTACATTGGCATAACTTGCTCTGACACTACTTGCTCCGCCATTACTCGTTCCGACACCATTTGTTCCTTTCGTTCTGTTAACCCCTAGTCCGTAGACATCACACTTCGCCGCACTATGACCATTTCTTTTACACTTGTTGCAAAATTTGGTGCAGAACCCCGAGTGATACTTTTCACACCTTTAGCATAGCTGCTTCTGATTGTTGTTGTTGTTGCGGTTATTATTGCTGTTAAGATGATTGTTGTGGTTGTTGTTGTTGTTGTTGTTGTTGTTGTTGGGCCGTTTGTTGTAGTTGCGATTGATGTTGCGATTGTTAGGATAGTTGTTGCGATTATTGTTATAATTGCTGTTGTTGTTGTATTGGTGATTCTTATCACCGTTTTCCTCCCACTTTCTTTTGACTTGCTTCACATTGGCCTCTTCAGCAGTCTGTTCTTTAATTCTTTCTTCAATCTGGTTCACTAGTTTGTGAGCCATTCTACATGCCTGTTGTATGGAGGCGGGCTGGTGTGAACTTATATCTTCTTGGATTCTTTCCGGTAATCCTTTCACAAACGCGTCAATCTTCTCTTCCTCATCTTCGAATGCTCCCGGACACAATAGGCACAATTCTGTGAATCGTCTTTCGTACGTGGTAATATCAAATCCTTGGGTTCGTAACCCTCTAAGTTCTGTCTTGAGCTTATTGACCTCAGTTCTGGGACGGTACTTCTCGTTCATCAAGTGCTTGAATGCTGACCACGGTAGTGCATACGCATCATCTTGTCCCACTTGCTCTAGATAGGTATTCCACCATGTTAACGCAGAACCTGTGAAGGTATGCGTAGCGTACTTCACTTTGTCCTCTTCAGTACACTTACTTATGGCAAACACCGATTCAACCTTCTCGGTCCACCGTTTCAATCCGATCGGTCCTTCGGTTCCATCAAATTCCAAAGGTTTGCAGGCAGTGAATTCTTTGTAGGTGCATCCTACACGATTTCCTGTACTGCTAGATTCAAGGTTATTGTTGGTATGTAGCGCAGCCTGTACTGCGGCTATGTTTGAAGCTAGAAAAGTACGGAATTCCTCTTCATTCATATTCACGGTGTGTCGAGTAGTCGGTGCCATTTCCTTCAAAATAGTTAAATGGAACAAGTTAATCATACAGAATATTAAGAGTAGTTAATAGTATTTCGTAGCATAATATGAACTCATTTATAAAAGCTTTTTCTTCATATTAGCGTTTTATAAGTTTAAATTCGGGTAGTACCTACCCGTTAAGTTCATACTTAGTAGCTAATATACAATTCAACTACTACAATTCTATATGAAAAACTGATTATAATAATATTTCGCGTTCAAACTTTTACACAATATTTTACAAACTTACAATACCGCTTATTTTACATATAGCATGAAATATAGCACACAATAAATTTGATACAAGATGGTTGTGAAGATAATTCTAGCTAGTACACAAGTCGTTCAGCAAAGGCAATAAAGACACGTAATTCATACGTCCAGAAACAAGTCATGCATTCTGGTTTTACTAGGATTACTTCCCATCCTTGGTCTTGTGGAACATAACCGTTATGGCCGTTGATAAGACAGCGTGTTGTAACGTCGTCAAAGGGACGAGGGTTACGTAATGTCCAACAGTCCCGTAACAATCTAAAAACCTCATTTCTTACCCCAATTACCGACTCCGTCACTTGTGGGAACGTTTTGTTTAATAGCTGCAGCCCGATGTTCTTTTTCTCACTTTGGTGAGAAGCGAACATTACTAACCCGTAAGCATATCATGCTTCTTTATGTTGCATGTTAGCCGCTTTTTCTAAATCATGAAGTCCTATATTCGGATACATTGAGTCAAAATAATTTCTTAACCCGTTGCGTAAAATAGCATTTGGGTTCCCCGCAATATATGCGTCAAAGTAAACACATCGTAACTTATGGGTTTCCCAATGTGATATCCCCCATCTTTCAAACGAAAGTCTCTTATAAACCAAGACATTCTTGGAACGTTCTTTGAATGTCTTACAAACTGATCTCGCCTTAAATAGTTGTGCCGAAGAATTCTGACCGACTCTAGACAAGATTTCATCAATCATGTCTCTGGGTAGATCTCTTAAAATATTGGGTTGTCTATCCATTTTATGTTTTTATACTGTAAAATAGACAAGAGTTAGATTCATAAAAAAAATACTTATTAATACAAGCAATTTTTACATATATCATAAAGCATAAGCACACTATATTACATATATTACACCACACGAATACAACTATCTTATTCCGACTCGCTTGTTTCTTCTTCTTCGGTGTTGGTTCATTTTGCCAAGTTTCTAGGGATATATGATGTTCCCCTAATACGAGCCGTCGTTATCCACATTGGTTTAGAAAAACCTGGTGGTTTAGAGGTTCCCGGGTCATTGTTACAACTTAAGGACTTCGGGGGTTGACGATACATATAAAGTTCATCGGGGTTGGAATTAGATTTCTCTATTTTTATGCCCTTTCCCTTATTATTTTCTTTTGCCTTTTTAAATTCAGTTGGGGTAATTTCTATAACATCATCGGAATTCTCGTCGGAATCCGATTCATCGGAGAATTGGTATTCCTCCCAATAGTTTGCTTCCTTGGCGGAAACACCATTGACCATAATTAACCTTGGTCGGCTGGTTGAGTATTTTCTTTTTCTTAACCGTTTTATTATTTCCCCCACCGGTTCTATTTCTTTATCCGGTTCCGATTCTTCTTCCGGTTCCGATTCTTCTTCCGGTTCCGACTCTTCTTCCGGTTCCTCTTCGGGAACTTGTGAATCAGTCCACGAATTATTCCAATTTACATTTGACTCTTCATTATTATTAGGTGAGTCAATGGGACTTATTCTAGAGGTAGACATCTATCACCTAATATCAAACGCGTTAAGAGATTAATATATCACATAATATTCACATATTAAAAATATATAGTTTCCAACAAAATTTGTTAAGCAATCATTTTTCAAGTAAACACGGTCGAAGTCCAGACTCACTAATGCATCCTAACAAACTCGATAAGACACACTAATGCAAAATTCTGGTTCTCTAAGACCAACGCTCGGATACCAACTGAAATGTCCCGTTCTTATTGATTAAAAACGTTCCATATTAATTGATTTCGTTGCGAGGTTTTGACCTCTATATGAGACGTTTTTCAAAGACTGCATTCATTTTAAAACAAACCATAACCTTTATTTCATCAATAAAGGTTTAAAAAGCTTTACGTAGATTATCAAATAATGATAATCTAAAATATCCTGTTTACACACGACCATTACATAATGGTTTACAATACAAATATGTTACAACAAAATAAGTTTCTTGAATGCAGTTTTTACACAATATCATACAACCATGGATTCCAAATCTCGTCCTTATTTAAGTATGCGATAGCGGAAGCTCTTAATAATCACCTGAGAATAAACATGCTTAAAACGTCAACAAAAATGTTGGTGAGTTATAGGTTTAACCTATATATATCAAATCATAATAATAGACCACAAGATTTCATATTTCAATACACATCCCATACATAGAGATAAAAATCATTCATATGGTGAACACCTGGTAATCGACATTAACAAATGCATATATAAGAATATCCCCATCATTCCGGGACACCCTTCGGATATGATATAAATTTCGAAGTACTAAAGCATCCGGTACTTTGGATGGGGTTTGTTAGGCCCAATAGATCTATCTTTAGGATTCGCGTCAATTAGGGTGTCTGTTCCCTAATTCTTAGATTACCAGACTTAATAAAAAGGGGCATATTCGATTTTGATAATTCAACCATAGAATGTAGTTTCACGTACTTGTGTCTATTTTGTAAATCATTTATAAAACCTGCATGTATTCTCATCCCAAAAATATTAGATTTTAAAAGTGGGACTATAACTCACTTTCACAGATTTTTACTTCGTCGGGAAGTAAGACTTGGCCACTGGTTGATTCACGAACCTATAACAATATATACATATATATATCAAAGTATGTTCAAAATATATTTGCAACACTTTTAATATATTTTGATGTTTTAAGTTTATTAAGTCAGCTGTCCTCGTTAGTAACCTACAACTAGTTGTCCACAGTTAGATGTACATAAATAAATCGATAAATATTATCTTGAATCAATCCACGACCCAGTGTATACGTATCTCAGTATTGATCACAACTCAAACTATATATATTTTGGAATCAACCTCAACCCTGTATAGCTAACTCCAACATTCACATATAGAGTGTCTATGGTTGTTCCGAAATATATATAGATGTGTCGACATGATAGGTCGAAACATTGTATACGTGTCTATGGTATCTCAAGATTACATAATATACAATACAAGTTGGTTAAGTTATGGTTGGAATAGATTTGTTACCAATTTTCACGTAGCTAAAATGAGAAAAATTATCCAATCTTGTTTTACCCATAACTTCTTCATTTTAAATCCGTTTTGAGTGAATCAAATTGCTATGGTTTCATATTGAAATCTATTTTATGAATTTAAATAGAAAAAGTATAGGTTTATAGTCGGAAAAATAAGTTACAAGTCGTTTTTGTAAAGGTAGTCATTTAAGTCGAAAGAACGACGTCTAGATGACCATTTTAGAAAACATACTTCCACTTTGAGTTTAACCATAATTTTTGGATATAGTTTCATGTTCATAATAAAAATCATTTTCTCAGAATAACAACTTTTAAATCAAAGTTTATCATAGTTTTTAATTAACTAACCCAAAACAGCCCGCGGTGTTACTACGACGGCGTAAATCCGGTTTTACGGTGTTTTTCATGTTTCCTGGTTTTAAATCATTAAGTTAGCATATCATATAGATATAGAACATGTGTTTAGTTTATTTTAAAAGTCAAGTTATAAGGATTAACTTTTGTTTGCGAACAAGTTTAGAATTAACTAAACTATGTTCTAGTGATTACAAGTTTAAACCTTCAAATAAGATAGCTTTATATGTATGAATCGAATGATGTTATGAACATCATTACTACCTTAAGTTCCTTGGATAAACCTACTGGAAAAGAGAAAAATGGATCTAGCTTCAATGGATCCTTGGATGGCTCAAAGTTCTTGAAGCAGAATCATGACACGAAAACAAGTTCAAGTAAGATCATCACTTGAAATAAGATTGTTATAGTTATAGAAATTGAACCAAAGTTTGAATATGATTATTACCTTGTATTAGAATGATAACCTACTGTAAGAAACAAAGATTTTCTTGAGGTTGGATGATCACCTTACAAGATTGGAAGTGAGCTAGCAAACTTGAAAGTATTCTTGATTTTATGAAACTAGAACTTTTGGAATTTATGAAGAACACTTAGAACTTGAAGATAGAACTTGAGAGAGATCAATTAGATGAAGAAAATTGAAGAATGAAAGTGTTTGTAGGTGTTTTTGGTCGTTGGTGTATGGATTAGATATAAAGGATATGTAATTTTGTTTTCATGTAAATAAGTCATGAATGATTACTCATATTTTTATAATTTTATGAGATATTTCATGCTAGTTGCCAAATGATGGTTCCCACATGTGTTAGGTGACTCACATGGGTTGCTAAGAACTGATCATTGGAGTGTATATACCAATAGAACATACATCTAAAAGCTGTGTATTGTACGAGTACGAATACAGGTGCATACGAGTAGAATTGTTGATGAAACTGAACGAGGATGTAATTGTAAGCATTTTTGTTAAGTAGAAGTATTTTGATAAGTGTATTTAAGTCTTTCAAAAGTGTATAAATACATATTAAAACACTACATGTATATACATTTTAACTGAGTCGTTAAGTCATCGTTAGTCGTTACATGTAAGTGTTGTTTTGAAACCTTTAGGTTAACGATCTTGTTAAATGTTGTTAACCCAATGTTTATAATATCAAATGAGATTTTAAATTATTATATTATCATGATATTATCATGTATGAATATCTCTTAATATGATATATATACATTAAATGTCTTTACAACGATAATCGTTACATATATGTCTCGTTTAAAAATCATTAAGTTAGTAGTCTTGTTTTTACATATGTAGTTCATTGTTAATATACTTAATGATATATTTACTTATCATAGTATCATGTTAACTATATATATATCCATATATATGTCATCATATAGTTTTTACAAGTTTTAACGTTCGTGAATCACCGGTCAACTTGGGTGGTCAATTGTCTATATGAAACATATTTCAATTAATCAAGTCTTAACAAGTTTGATTGCTTAACATGTTGGAAACATTTAATCATGTAAATATCAATCTCAATTAATATATATAAACATGGAAAAGTTCGGGTCACTACAACCGCCACCGCCACCGGTTATTCAACCCATTCGTAATGGGTGTACGTACAAAGAGTTTCAGAGCTTCAAACCTCACAGCTTTAGCAGAACAGAGGGGCTGATTGGTCTCACTAGATGGTTTGAGAAGTTAGAATCGGTGTTTCGAGTCAGTAACTGTTCAGAGGAGAATAAAACCAAGTTAGCTTCATGCACGCTGTCTGATGGAGCACTAACGTGGTGGAACACGTTGGCTCAAGCAAAAGGTATTGATGAGGCATTTGCTACTCCAAGGGAGGAATTCAAAGGGGCCGTGATTGAGGAATATTGCCCTAGGACCGAGATCCAGAAGATGGAAATGGAATTTATGCAGTTAAAGGCCGTTGGGAACGACCTTGATAGCTACAACCGGAGATTTTTGGAACTAGCCCTGATGTGTCCTACCATGGTTACACCAGAGTTCAAACGAATGGAAAGGTACTTCTGGGGACTTCCTAAGAGCATTAAGGGAAACGTCACCTCGTCCAAGCCACCAAATGTCCCGGAAGTGATGCGCATGGTGCATACTTTAATGAATCAAATTATCATCGATGAACCGGAGAAGGCTAAGTCTGAGGCAGGTAGTAGTGAGAAGCGCAAATGGGATAACAACAGGGGAAGGACCTATGATCAAAACCCGGTGAAACGACATGAGGGTTTCAGAGGAAACAACAACGGTGGGAACACAAACCCGAACTACAAGGGAACCTTACCACAATGCAAGTGGTGCTACAAGCACCATACTAGGTATTGTAATGTTGTTTGCGAAAAGTGCCAACGGACTGGGCATATCGGGAAAGACTGCAAGGTCACCACTTTGAATGGGAAGCTGAACACCAATGGGCTGAAAAAGTGCTACGAATGTGGACAGATGGACCATTTCAGAAACGAATGCCCCAACAAAAGAAAAGACGGCGGACCACCGCGAGGTAGAGCTTTCAACGTTAATGCAAGGGACGCACGCGAGAACCCCAACTTGGTGACAGGTATATTTACTATCAACAATCTATTAGCTTCTGTCTTATTTGATACCGGTGCCGATAGAAGTTATGTATGTAGACACTTTTGCGATAAGATTAATTGGTCGTTAGTCCCGTTAAAAGAGAGTATGCTTGTCGAGGTCGCAAATGGAAAACTTGAGAAAGTTGACCATATTAGTCGAGGAGCTATTGATCGTCGGTATGGATTGGTTGAGCAAGATAAGGGCCGATATTATCTGTGGAGATAAAGCTCTTCGTATACCACAAGGAGACGGTGAGCCACTGATCATCTACGGAGAGAGATGTACCTCGAAGCTGAATCTCATTAGTTGCGTAAAAGCACAAAAGATTATGAAGAAGGGACGTCTTGCCGTGCTAGCGCAAGTGAAAACGGTAGAAACTGAGGTGAAGAGCGTGAACGATGTTCGAATTATGAACGAATTCTTCGATGTCTTCCCAGAAGAATTTCCTGGATTGCCGCCACCAAGAGCAGTAGAGTTTCAGATCGACTTAGTGCCAGGAGCTGCACCTGTAGCTCGCGCACCTTATAGACTCACACCTTCCGAGATGTAAGAATTACAGAGTCAACTACAAGAGCTGTTAGACCGTGGATTTATCCAACCAAGTTTCTCGCCTTAGGGTGCACCTGTTCAGTTTGTGAAGAAGAAGGATGGATCCTCCCGTATGTGTATCGACTACTGTGAACTCAACAAATTGACAATCAAGAATCGGTATCCTCTGCCCTGCATTGACGATCTTTTTGATCAACTACAAGGATCGAGTGTTTACTCTAAGATCGATTTGTGATTCGGTTATCACCAGTTGAGGGTGAAGGAAAGCGATGTGATGAAGACTGCATTCAGAACTCATTATGGTCATTATGAGTTTCTCATGATTCCATTCGGATTAACCAATGCACCTGCCGTGTTCATGGATCTCATGAATCGTGTCTGCAAGCCGTACCTGGATAAGTTTGTTATCGTCTTCATAGATGATATCCTCATCTACTCTAAGAGCGAAGAAGAGCATGAGAAACACCTCCGACTAGTACTTGAACTCTTGAGACAAGAGCAACTTTATGCCAAATTCTCCAAGTGTGAATTTTGGTTGAAGGAAGTCCAATTTCTGGGTCATGTTATGAGCGACCAGGGTATCAAAGTTGATCCCGCCAAAATTGAAGCCATCAGCAAGTGGGAAACCCCCACTACTCCAACTCATATTCGCCAATTCCTAGGTCTCGCCGGTTACTACCGAAGGTTTATTGAAGGATTTTCTCTGATTATGCGTCCTTTGACCGCACTGACCCACAAAGGGAAGAAATTCATTTGGGAACCTGCACACGAATCAGCATTTCAAACTCTGAAGAAGAAGTTGACCACCACACCTATCTTATCTCTCCCCGAAGGCAGTGACGATTTCGTCGTTTATTGCGATGCTTCGAAAAGTGGTTTTGGTTGTGTACTGATGCAACGATCAAAGGTTATCACTTACGCCTCCCGACAACTGAAGATTCACGAATGGAACTATACTACTCATGATCTTGAACTTGGAGCCGTTGTCTTTGTGCTCAAATTGTGGAGACACTATCTTTATGGAACTAAGAGTACTATCTTCACCGATCACAAGAGTCTCCAGCACATCTTCGATCAGAAGCAACTGATTATGAGACAGCGTCGATGGATCGAGACACTAAACGACTATGATTATAAACTCCGTTATCATCCTGGCAAGGCCAATGTTGTAGCTGATGCTTTAAGCCGAAAGGAGAGGATGGCACCTCTTCGTGTTAGGGCTCTGAACATTACCATCCATTCAAATCTCAACAGTCAGATCCGAGTAGTCCAAGATGAGGCTCTCAAGGAGGAGAATATATCTCACGAACATTTGAACATACTTGTCTCTCGATTCGAGGTTAGGGAGTCTGGACTCCGATGTTATGCCGGAAGAATTTGGGTACCTCTTTATGGAGATCTACGGAACCTTATACTTGATGAAGCATACAAATCAAGATATTCGATTCACCCCGTAGTGGGCAAAATGTACCACGATCTTAAGGAACAGTATAGGTGGCCGAACCTTAAGAAAGACGTTGCAACTTATGTTGGTAAGTGTTTGACTTGTTCGAAAGTTAAGGCCGAGCATCAAAGACCTTCTGGGTTACTTCAACAGCCGGAAATCCTGCAATGGAAGTGGGAAAGGATCATAATGGATTTCATCACCAAGCTACCAAAGACGGTGGGCGGATACGATACCATCTGGGTGATCGTTGACCGTCTTACTAAATCTGTACACTTCCTAGCGATGAAGGAAACGGATACGATGGAGAGACTTGCTCAATTATACATCAAAGAGGTTGTATCTCATCATGGTGTACCTTTATCGATCATCTCGGATCGCGATCCCCATTTTGCTTCTAGATTCTGGCGTTCTTTGCAAAAAGCTGTCATACCCCGTCCTAATCCATCTGGACGAAGTCACCAACATCTGGTCCCATTGCGATGATCGACTCCAAATAATGTCTCTAAAATGAGCAAATGCACAGCGGAAGGTTTCTTTCATACCTGAGAATAAACATGCTTTCAAGTGTCAACCAAAAGGTTGGTGAGTTCATAAGTTTATCATAAAACAATAAAATTCATCATTTTGATTGACCACAAGATTTAAATGCTGCATGGTACAAATGGGCCCGAATCCTATACCCACCTTTAATGTACATGCGATATTTTTTAAATACAGTACACCTTTCTCGTGTATGAAATCATCTTTCATAAATCTTAGTAACCGTACACATATCTTGTGCACAAAAATAACATACACATAACCTGTGTATAAAATCATTCTCTCGATACATAACATTCACTTTTCATTACTTTCATAGCTTGGATTGGTAACCGACCTTAACATATAATGCGCATAATAATATCTCCAAAACAGAACATCTCGTCTATATAATAATCATATAAACTTCGAAGTACTAAAGACCACGCCCACTAGCTCTTCCGTCTAGTGAACATTCTGGGTGGGGGTATTAAACCCGATAGCTACCTTTAGGATTCGCGTCAATTAGGCGTGCATTAATTCTCAAAATTAGTGATGTTCCCTAATTCTTAGGTTACCAAGCAATAATAATCAGGGGAAAAATATTCATATCAATTGTGGCAATTATCACGTCCACATAATTCAATGGTGGCAATTATCACGTCCACATAATTCATTCGAGGAATGTTTTGCTTGTGTCTATCTCGTCAAATATTTATAAAAGCGTTTCATGTATTCGCAATTCAAAATGTATTTCAAAAGCATTTAATAAAGCAGTTGTAAAAGTAGCGCATGTATTCTCAGTCCCAAAAATGTAAAGAGTAAAGGGAATCAAATGAACTTACCATACTGTATTTTGTAGTAAAAATACATATGACGTCATTTATCAATGTAGGGTTGACCTCGGATTCACGAATCTATATTAAGTATATATATTAACTTATAGAATCAAGTAATTCTATCTATATAGTACTTATATATTAGTGTTGTGATTATATATAAAATTTATACTAACTCTTAGTTAAAGTGTATATATTTTATATCTTAAATTATATATTGTCTATATTTATCTTGTATACTTAAAAATATTAATGTAGTTTTATTAAGTATATTTTATATGACTAACTTTTTATTGTAATAATAATAATATAGTGATAATAATAATAATAATAATAATAATAATAATAATAATAATAATAATAATAATAATAATAATAATAATAATAATAATGATAATGATAATGATAATAATAATAATAATAATAATAATAATAATAATAATAATAATAATAATAATAATAATAATAATAATAATAATAATAATAATAATAATAATAATAATAATAATAATAATATTAATAATAATATTAATGAAAATATTACCTCAATAATAAGTCTCAACAATAAGTGCCCTTGCCCGGGCTCGAACTCACGACCTCTCGCTTAAACCCGCAAGCACTTCAAACCACTCATCCAACTCAGTTTTCGTCTTTCGAAACCCGAATTATATCTTCATAATTTAATCTATCATCAACTATCATAACCGCTATTCCTTATCACCATTTCATTATCGTTATCATCATCTAATCAACGCATCATCATCTTCTTTACTCATGTATTATCACAATTCATGATTTCATGTACCGTACGTCTTACACATATATCTATATCGTTATCTTTATTCATCTTATCATTGTAACCACAACCATTCTATCATCATCATCATTTATGAACTCGTTTGATCTTCATCAACTTACATAAAATCATGACTCATAATCAAAATCAATTAACATGATCATAGCCTATTTATCTATATTATCGGCCTATAAAAAAAATTGAATAGCGACCCAACCGAAAAAAAAAATTCGGCCCAATCAGAAACTAAAAGGTAGATCATGGCCCAACAAAATAAAGAAGTTGGATCCTTGTTTAAAAAAAATAACACGGCCCAGGAGACAAAGCATAAATCGTCCATTATGTTTGAAGTTACAACTCGATGGAAAACAAGCCAACTAGCCACCTGCTCTCCCTTTCATTCTTTTTTTTATTAAAATCAGAAGCTAGTGGATGATATGTTTGTTTGTTGTCTGCCACAAAGGAAAAGAACACACACACACTAGTATATTAAATCACTAATATTATCCTTTCAACCTTGCTCGTGAAACAGAAACAAGAAAAGCTACTTCATTTTTTTTTATTGAAATAGCTGAAAAGAACTCGCAGGTGTGGTGGTTTTAGGGGTGATCGTGATAGCGGTTTACAGGTAGCAACAATCCGAGTTACATGGGTTTGGCAAAAGAAACGGGTAATCAATAATAAATCAAAACGATGGTGGTTTGGTGATTCAAATGGAAACGAATGTTCATGAAGCTTGGTTTAACATATGACGAATGGTATTGGGTTTGGTTTGTGATGCTTGATCGAAAACCGAAAAAAACAAAAGTAAGTAATAGTCGATTAGTCGACTTCAATGGTGATGATCTTAATTGATTCTGTGTTGGTCGGCAACCGAAACACAAAAAAAACGAGAGAAAAAAAATACAAAACAGAAATAGATAGCAAGGGTGGTGGATTATTATGGTTTCAACTTGGGTGTTAAGTGGTGGTGATCGTGAAGTGGTGGTGAAGTGGGTGACGGTTTGTAGGGCGACGGTTTAAGGGAGATATGGTGGTTATCTTGGGTGATTGAGGGTTTATGATGGATGAAGGTGGTTCATGGAAGTGATGATTCGGGTGTGGTTAAATAGAAAGAAGATGGAGTAAGATTCATGCTTTGTTGATTGATAAATCTTGTAGTATATATATATATATATATATATTATGAATTATAGTTATTAATATAGTACTAAAATCATAAAGGTAAATATATAGATTTTTGATTTATAGCGAATTGAGTCGACAGAATCAAATCAAGAGCAGTTAGCAAAGATTGAATTAAAAATAAAAATCTGGCAGATGACAAAAAAATCGTACAATTAGGAGATACAGAAAGCTAACAATTTTTGTTTACATTGTGAGTGGATTATGACATATACAGATCAGAGAACGACTTCATCCACAGGAGATGGAGAAAAAAATGGGACCAGATTGCGATGGTTAACAAATTCACATAATATATCTGTATCTACTTATTTATATATCTAATTATTTATGTATTTTACATATTAAGGAAACAAAATATTATTAATAATACTAATATTATTGTTTAGCAACTAGTAATATTAATAATAAAGATAATATTAATAATAATACTTGTAAGAATAATGTTAGTAACAATCTTTAATAAATAATACTTTTAATAACCCTAAAAATAATTAAATTTATAATTTTTACTAATAACAATGTTAATATTAGCTTTTATCTTTAATCATAATGGAAGTAATAATAACGATATTAGTAACTATATTTTTACTTTATAATTACTTTTACAATTTATTTATTGTATCATGTTTACTAATTATATAATATCTATTATACAGTAACTTATTAAATCTATACTATTTATAATTTACAATATATCTAATATTACTTATGTTTAGAATTTATATGTATATATTATTTATTTTAATAGTAACTTAATTATTGTGTATATTTACTTACATTTAATTCCAATTATTATATATACATACATTTATGTACACATGTATTTATTTATAAATAATGGTTCGTGAATCGTCGAGAAATGGTCAAAGTTAAATGAATATATTAAACCGTTCAAAAATTTTGAGATTCAATTTTACAGACTTTGCTTATCTTGTCGAAATCATATTAAGATCAAGTTTAAATTTGGTCGGAAATTTCCGGGTCGTCACAGAAGCCATGGGAACCCGTCTCGACATGAGTACTGCTTATCACCCACAGACCGACGGGCAAAGCGAGCGAACAATTCAGACCTTGGAAGACGTGTTGCGTGCATGTGTCATTGATTTCGGAAAGGCCTGGGAAAGGCATTTGCCGCTAGCCGAATTCTCGTACAACAATAGTTATCACTCGAGCATTAATGCCGCACCTTTTGAAGCGTTGTATGGCCGCAAGTACCGATCTCATATTTACTGGGCCGAGGTAGGAGAAAAGAAAATCACCGGACCCGAGCTAGTCCACGAAACAACGGAGAAGATTGCTCAGATTCAATCGAGACTTAAGACTGCCCGTGATCGCCAAAAGAGTTATGCCGATCTTAAACGTAAAGACTTTGAGTTCAACTTCGGTGACCGTGTAATATTGAAGGTTGCACCTTGAAAAGGTGTGATTCGCTTTGGAAAATGTGGAAAGTTGAACCCACGATACATTGGTCCTTTTGAAATCTTGGAACGTGTTAGACCCGTTGCTTACTGTTTGGATCTACCAGCACAATTGAGCTCAGTTCATCCTACCTTCTACGTTTCAAACTTGAAGAAGTGTCTTGCTGCACCTGAACTTATCATACCACTTGAGGAACTTACGATTGATGACAAACTCCACTTTGTGGAAGAGCCTGTTGAAATTATGGATCGTGAGATCAAAACTTTGAAACGCAACAAGATTCCGATTGTACGAGTACGATGGAATGCCAAACGAGGACCTGAGTTTACTTGGGAGCGAGAGGATCAAATGATGTGGAAGTATCCTCACCTTTTTCCGACTCCTCCATCTACCTCTGCTTAAAATTTCGGGACGAAATTTTCTTTAACAGGTGGGTAATGTAACGACCCTGGATTTTCCAACGTTTATTTATTAATAATTGTTATTATTAATACTTGTGATTTAACGAATGTATATTATTACATACTTGTTACCATGATTGATCATACTTGACTTTAAATGCCCGAAACGTCTTTGTGACACACGTACATTACACGAATAATATTTTCAAGTATTATTTGCATTCATGATTAAGTTTTATTAATCATTTTGATTAACTATGATTATTAGTTAATTACTTAGACTTTAATTGGATTTAATTGTTAATTATTGGAACTTGGGCTTTTATTAGTATTAATGGACTTAAGAAACCCACCTTACTTCTTTAATAGATTAATTAGCCCATTTAGCATGTAAGTAATACTTTCAACTTAACTAGATGGATTAGGATTACATAAGGAATCTAGTTACCACCTTATCCCCATGAAACCACCTCTTATATCCTACTTTTTAAGCCTTTACATGCTAGTGACTAGTGAGCAATTCCCTTCCCCCTCTTGATCCTAAAATCGTCGACTTTGGTGTAGCAAAGGGAGGATTCAAATTTTTTTTTATTACTTATCAACTAGCTTTCTTTCATTACTCTCTCACTTTTACACACACACAAAAAATACTTGCATCTTTCCTCTCAACTTTCTCTCCATTCTTGTAAGTAAAATGAACAAGTTTTCCTCTTCCTTTTTCTTACTCAAAATCGAAAACATACATACACATTCATCATCATCTTTTGTTCTTTGTTGTTGTTTAATTCTTTGTAGTTGTTAGTTGTTATTTACTTACTAATTACTAAGAGTCAAACTCTTTAGTTTCATTCTTCATATCAACTTGTTCTTACAAGACATACAAGAACATAAACTTTCTAGTTTATGTTCTACACTAAATGTTTTAAAAGATTAAAGTCATGTGTTGTAAAATCATACTTGTAATTCATGTTGTAAACTTAAAAGTTTACATTCTTAAAGATCAAGCTTTGGCTTGAATCTTTAAAGTATGAACAACCATGACTTGTTACTTGTATATTTAGTTTATTTCTTCATTTCTTGCATCTTTAAATTTATGATTTATGTTGTTCTTGGTCAAATGTTACTAGTTAACTTTGATCTCATTTTTCTTGTACAAAAGTTAACTTTAAAGGTTCAAGAACATGGAAGTGTAACTCTTTAGTTATAACTTCATACACTTGTGTTAGATTTAACTTAATAACTTTAGATCTAGACTTTTGGGTCTTGGATTTTCAAGATGTAACTAAGAAATATGTTCTACATCTTAAGATCTTGATTAGTTAGTTTACATGCAAGTTTGTAGTTCAATATTACTTTTATATTTCATGTATGTGTTAAATCTAAGACTTTGATGTAACTTTGGTTCATCAAAACACTTGCAACACTTAAGTGAGTTGTGCTACATGTCTTAGACTTACACTCAGGTTATGAAGGTCAAAATTGGTAAAGATGATGCAAACACATCAACGAGTTGTACACTTGAAGCTATATGCATCAAGGATGAGAACCGTGATAAGCATCGAGTACCAAGAAACCCCGGAACCTACTATTTTACTGTTTATAGTTCTGATCAGTATGACCTGGGCTACTGTAAAGATGATTTTTAGATAGCTCTGTTCAAGTAGATAACTTTTTATTTAGGACTCGTCTTAATCCGAGTTACGGTTTAGGATTTATGGCCCTCCGATCGTCACTATGTCCTTTTAACGTTGTGCTGAAAAATTCTGACCTACTCGCACTTAGACCGTCGCCACGGTCAAACGAAGACGAGTTTGCTTCTGGGATTTTTACCACAACTAAAGGACTCATATTCAGAGCCATGGTCACTGGTCTCACCTTATTTCAGTAGGGTTAGAGGCCGTGGTGACTGACCGAAGTCAGCCTTTGTTTTAAACTTTTTTTCGTGAACGAAACTTACTTTACACCTTTTGTTTGATGATGAATGATGATTACCTTTAAGACCTTATTTACATACTTTTAAACCTATTGGGAAGATTTACTGACTTAGTACTATTTGACTTAGGTTGAGGACTTTCCGGACCTACGTACTTGCTTATTTCCCGAGTCATACTTTACCGCTACTTTATCATTGTGAGTTATAGCATCCCTTTTTACTTTAACTATTTTGGGAACTGAGAATACATGCACATTTTACGTTTTACATACTAGGCACGAGTACTTAAACTTTATATATGTGTGGGTTATACAACGGCATAAACATTCCCTTTAGCTCGGTAACGTTTAGTCATTGGTTTTTGAACCGGTGAACGCGAATCTTAGATATGGATCCATAGGGTTTGACATCCCCACTCAGGCTAGTAGCGCTAGCATTTAATGAGTGTTTAATACTTCGTAAACATACGCACTTGCCAAGTGTACTTTCAGGGGGTATAAACGTTAAGTTAATTACCAAGTGCCCACGGTTAACATATACTTTATCATACTGTTTTGAAACGCTCTTTGTAGCACTGAAATCTCGTGGCCTACCTTACATACTGTTATACTTAAACTATAGCTCACCAACCTTTGTGTTGACATTTTTAAGCATGTTTTTCTCATGTGCTTAAGGTTGCTTCCGCTGTGTACTAGTCTTGTTGTAGACACCTGCTGCTCTAGAGTTATCACCGCATGAACTGTTTATCTTGCATTCATAACTTTAATACTTTTTGTAAAGACCCGTCCATATCCACCTAGACGAAGTCATCAACATTTGGTCCCATTGCGATGATCGACTCCAAGTAATATCCTTAAAATGAGCTAAAGACTTAATTCGTACCTGAGAATAAACATGCTTAAGAGTGTCAACCAAAAGGTTGGTGAGTTCATAGGTTTAAAGTAATAATCATTTCAATATTTTAATAGACCACAAGATTTCATAATCATAAACATAATACACTCACAAGTGTATGTAAAGCATTCTAAGTGGTTGAGCACTTGGTAACCATACTTAACATTTAATCAACGTCGCATATTCCCTTTATTATGAAATCTCACTACACTGTACCAAATGTAGTCACTGAAATGAAGTACTGTGCAACCGTTGAATACTGGCCTTCCAGTCCGGTTGGGGTTGTCAGGCCCGATAGATCTATCAACAGGATTCGCGTTTACAATACCCATGTAAATAGTAGTTACCAAGCTACAGAAAAGTATGCCAGTGGTACAACTCAACGTAGAATGTATTTTAAGTACTTGTGTCTATTTCATCAAACATAAAAGCAGCGCATGTATTCTCAGCCCAAAAATATATATTGCTTAAGCAATTAAAAAGGGAGCAAATGAAACTCACCTATATTGTAATTTGTAGTAAAAATACATATGACGTCAATTAACAAATGTAGGGTTGGCCTCGGATTCACGAACCTATATCATTTATATATATTAACACACATAATTGTAGTCGAACAAATATACATATTATATCTTATATATTTAGTTTGTATATTCATTTAAAATAATTAATATTTAGATAGTTTTGTATATATATGTGATTAGTATTATGTTGAAAATAAATAATTCGTTATATGTAAATATTTATATAATAATTGTTAATACGTTTATTCTATAATTTTATGTAATACTAATATATTATGTATCAAATATATTTTTATGTATCTAATATTTCTTAGATTAATAATAATAATAATAATAATAATAATAATAATAATAATAATAATAATAATAATAATAATAATAATAATAATAATAATAATAATAATAATGATAATAATAATAACAATAATAATGATAATGATAATGATAATGATAATAATAATAAGATAATAATAATAATAAGTAAATAAATAAATAAATAAATAACTACCTCACAGAAGTAGTCCTTAAAAATACCCAAGTCCGGGTTTGAACCCGCGACATCCCGCTAACCGGAAAAACATCCTTAACCAACTGATCTACATATTCATTCTAAACTCATCATCATGATCTTCCATTATCATCATCATGATCTTCCATTATCATTATCATCTTCAACTTAATCTATCATCATAACCCCATCATACTCGACTTAGTTTATCAATATCATAATCCTAATTGTGATTATCATCACCATTTAACTTACTCATTTCGCACATCATCATTTATTGTTATGATCATAATCATCTTGTATCTCTTAATCCCATCCAAACTATAATACCCGTACTCACTCTCATCCTTCTTATTTATTTTTTAACATTTTATGTGATGATCTCTATTCTCGGTATCATTAACCATCCACAAATCACGTTTATCTCGGCCCAATAGGCCCAAACAACAATCCATGTTATAAAGTCCATATGATTAAATTTCATGGAACCCCTAGCTTGTTTCGTAATATACATCCAAAAGGTGCTTGGAAAAAAAATAACAAAGAATAAACGTAAGAAGACAAGGTATTGTGTGGCCTCATGTTTGCTCCACTATCTCGTTTTTTTTTAAAATTAATTCACAATACAAGATTAGTTAATTGATGTCTGTCGGCCATTATTGAAAAGTGGAACAGAAAGTAAAGATCATGCACCCATATGATTTATTAGTTTAGTAGCAAGTGGGTTAATTTAGTTTAACCAATGAGACGTTCATATAATCATGGTAGCTAAACAATTGCGGCGTTTGAATTGATTTTCGAACCAGAATATGTAGCTGGAATAACAGTAGCAAGTGGTGGTGATTTAGATGAAGGTTGTTCATGGTTTTGAGTTGTTTCGGCAATCGAATCTTAAACAGAAAGGTTTATAACAGCATAATAGTCTGCTGGAGACAGAAAACATATATAGAAATTGGGTGGTGTTTCGTTTGATTAGTATTGAGAGAGAGAAAGATGAGAGAGGAAGGAGAAGAAGGTTACGGTTTTGTTTTATCAACGAATAGAATAGAAAAGGTATATATATATGGGTGTAGCAGCAGCAGTCTTAATAGTGGTTTAATGGTGGTGGTCATAGTGGTTTTAAAGTAGTGATAATATGGTTTAGATGGGTGGAGGATGGTGACTAGGGTGGCGGTTGAGGTGATGATAGAAGGATAGATAGTAGTGGTGATTGAAGTTGATAGATTAGTGGTGTTCGATTTTGTATAACTTAAAATGATTGTGGTGTTATTCATCGTGGAAGAAACAAAAAGTAGTTAGAAGTGTTAGTCTACATTGGTGTTTGAAGATTGGTGATTAAAAGGTGATGGTTGTTCCCGGCTAATAATAGGCCGATGGGTGTGGTGATTTTGGGTGATAGAACTGAAGAAATCCGATGGTGTCTTTGGTCACAAGGATTTAGAGAGGGAGAAAGAAGATGAGTGAGATAGGGAGAGAGTGGATGGTTTAAAAGTGGTGAACATGGTGGTTCTCGCTTTCGTTTATATCATCAGATGATGTCAGTTAATTGTATTTATATTTGATGCAGATGGAACAATGATTGACTTCCTATCCTTAATAAAAGATGATTGTTTGTTTTATACAGAAATTAGTTCGACACTGGTTCACGGGCAAAACAGAAAAAAGTAGAACAATAATGATAATAGAACAATAATGATAATATATGTTTGTGATATATATCTGATTACACGTAATTATTTACTTTTATAAATTATATTTAATCTAAATAAATATTAATAATAATAATACCATGGCAATTTATTTATCAAACTTCATATCTATATATTATATATTGAAAATAATACTATTAATAATACTGTTTTTAATATATAACAATATACATATAAGTATCAATTAAGTATATATTTCATATATATATATATATATACATATACACATATATGTATATATATACACACACATATCTATTTACAATTAATTGTTCGTGAATCGTCGGAACTAGTCGAAGGTCAAATGAATATATGAAACAGTTCAAAAATTTCGAGTCTCAATATTAAAGATTTTGCTTATCGTGTCAAAAATACAATATCGTATTGAGAGTTTGGTTTAAAATTTAGTCGAAATTTTCCGGGTCGTGACAGTACCTACCCGTTAAAGAAATTTCGTCCCGAAATTTGATTGGAATGGTCATGGTTGACAATAAGTTTGTTTTTACGACACATACGAGCTAGAAATTAGGGTTTTATCATCATTGAGTAATATAGATAAAACAGTTCGATTACTCGAAGCATACGAGTGAAGCTGCCTCAAAAGAATGAAATGAGTAAATGAAGATTTGTCATATCTTTTGACGTAGATAGGATTGATTTCCAGAGTCCAGAGGATTTGGAGAAAATATTTGTAATAAGATTTGATTCTTCGGTAATTAAAGAAATTAGAATCTTCTTTGATTAAATGCGAGGATCTGTTTCGATTGCTTTGTCGGATATCTCACTATAATTTCACTCTCTTTGTTTCTTTTATATTTTGGAGTTTCATCCTTTTGTTTTCCCTTTTCGACTTTAAGTCAAGCGAATAATGATCCAGAATTCGTAGATATAGAGTTTCGAATGATTATAATGTTCTAAGCAGGAAGGAACGTGATAGCACGATTTGATTTTCAAATTTATCAACATCACGGAAGATAGAACTATCAAGAATATACTTTCTTGATATGTTCAGAAGTTAAGCAGAATGAAAGAGTTATGTAACATGGCACATGATGACGTTAGGGTCTGTGAATCATCACGTTCCATTAGAAATTCAGCATGACTTACTGTAATATAATCACGTTGGCCGGGCGTCATTATATTATACTAACTCATGCTTCAATCCCTAACACTTCTCCAGAATTCATTCGTAATTTATATTTAAATTTTACAGAATTTTTCAATATAAGGTAATACAGAAAGCACGAAGAGGTATAAATTTCGAATAAGAATACTTATGAAAATATCCTCAGAAATATCGAAGATATTTATGATGATATTTTGGAATTTCCGAGTTCGAAGGTTTATGAAGAAAAATTTTCCGCACGATTTTAACATGACTTCGGAACAAGATATTCTCTAAAGATTTCGGCGGATCCAGAATTACCTGAGTTCTCTAAATATAGGGTTTGGTTTTTGTATTTGTCCTTGGTCTCCTTCATGGTTAGCTCAATCCGTTTTTCAGTACAAAATTTTCTATCGAGCGTTTCCCAACACTCCATTCTTTTATCATCACATTTGACCATTAAGACCATTTACTACATGCTGCTTCATCAGCATTTTCAAAGTTAACGGGTCTGGATCATTGGTTATCAAATCGAGATGTTTTCAGGAGATTTGCGCTTTGAGATGATTAAACGCTGATGGTAGTATGGTGGAATATAAAAGGTTCTCTGGTAACAATAATTGAGCACGCATATATATCAAGGTTATAATAAGGTTGTTTCGAACGAAAAGTCGAAGTTGACTTGCTGGAGCTGTGACAAAATTGAATAATTTGGAAAGAGATTGCAAAGTTATTTTCGGTAATAATAACGCTAAAGGAATTAGCACAGCTACGCGTTAAACGTTTACTCAGTTTCCGAGAGTTTTCAGGTGCATAGCTATACGCATCAATCTTTCTTTCTGTAGATGAAGCACGGTTGGTTCATTCTTTCGATTGAAGTGTTTTCAAGGATTATGAAAGATTTGAACGCAGATTGTAATCGTCAAGATACAAATAAGGTTTAAGATGAAATCAAGTGGCAAACTTGAAGAATTGTTTAGTTTCATATGTTATAATCAATATTTTAATTCATTTTATTTGTCCAATATTGGTAGTCCTCATTTGATAGTCCACAGTTAGCAATTCAATAATTCATATATAGTTTAATATATAATATTCGAATTAATTAATACATGTCGTGACCCGTTATATACAGGTCTCAGACTCGATCACAACTCAAACTATATATATTATTATAGAATCAAACTCAACCCTGTATAGAGAACTCGATCATTACTGCATATAGAGTGTCTATGGTGATTCCAAATAATATATATAGATGCGTCGATATGATATGTCAAAACCTTGTATACATGTCCTGATATTTAAAGTGCGTAAACTAATTACAGAAATTAAATGACGATAAATAAAATTGCGATAATTTAAATTGCGATAAATAAACTGCGATAAATAAAATGTAATCAGTTAGCGTGGATTCTTAACCAATTTTCTCATAGTCAATTTGTTTGTTTCTAACAAATTTTATTTTGTCCAATGTTTTCTTCATTATGCCACTTGTTGGATTCTGATAGGTCAAAATTCAAATATGAAATTTGAATGAAAATGGTTATTCTGTGGTGAACGAATACGTATGCCTGTGGATGTAAGTAGGATAGTAAATGATCATTGAATTAGATTCGAAGAATGTACAGTGTAACTTATTAATGTGAAATCTAAATATACCTAGGGTATTACCTACCCGTTAAAATATTTTCACCATTAATAGTTTGTACGAAGAATTTCTAATTACAATCCTTATGAAAATATATAAACATATATATTTTCTTCAGATGTAATCATGGATTTAATGAGTCAATATGATATTAAACTCATTTGATTTACCGTTAGAACAAGAATATATAATCTCTAAAACATTAAAGATTACATAATCGCCATGTCGAACGAAGATAAATGAGGTAGAGCGATACGTAGAATGAAGATCATACTCGAAGTACAGATGGTGATATTGAGACATGGATTATTGATGGTACTGATGTTGTTATTGATGGTACTGTTGGTGCCAGTGATGTTGCTGAAGCTGGTAAATTTTGCACCACATTCTTCAAATTGATTACTCGAGCTCGGAGTTCGTTGACTTCTTATATTATTCCGGGATGATTGTCGATCGGAACGAGCGGATGAATAAGGTTTAGAATTTTAGATAGAATATAATCGTGGCGAGATATTCGGGAAATGAGGGTGAAAATGGTGTTTCGAATTGGTTCCTCGGTAAGTGCTTCAGGTTCATCGCCAAAAAGGAAATTTGGTTGGTGAAAAGGATCGCCTTCTTCGCGTCTCCATTGATTAATTCAACTACGAACTCATCAGATGAATTGGAGATGGATGATTGGTTGATTCATTCTGGTGACGCTGCTTTCGGAGCTTAGGTGAAACTCCATATCGGAATCCGAGGGACTTGAACTAGTGGTGAGTTCCATTGCGTACAAGTGAATAAAGGATTTTTCGATATGAAAAGATTTTCAGATATCGGATGATATTCTAATTACATAGAATATCTATGTATAGTACAGAAGATTCCGTAGATTACAGAGAGAATTAAGGAAACGTGTCAGATAAAGTTTAATGTGATGGGATATGAATTCGTCTGTACACTGTCTATGAGATAATTGCAATAAGACGTGTCGAGACTGAAAATGATAAGTATATATCTTTTGACAAATGGTGGTAAGCAAAAACTTTTAACATACAGACCAGGTTCAAGTCCAGACTTACTAATATAACCTAACAACTACTAGGTCAAAGTCCAGACTCACTAATGCATCCTAACAACTCCTAGTTAGACATACTAATGCAAGACCTGGTTTGCTACGACCACCGCTCTGATACCACCTGTAAATACCCGTCCTTATCCACTTGGACGAAGTCATCAACATTTAGTCCCATTGCGATGATCGACTCAAAGTAATATCCTTAAAATGAGCTAATGCACAGCGGAAGACTTAATTCGTACCTGAGAATAAACATGCTTAAAAGTGTCAACCAAAAGGTTGGTGAGTTCAAAGGTTTAACGTAATAATCATTTCAATATTTTAATAGACCACAAGATTTCATAATCATAAACATAATACACTCGCAAGTGTATGTAAAGCATTCTAAGTGGTTGAGCACTTGGTAACCATACTTAACATTTAATCAACGTCGCATATTCCCTTTATTATGAAATCTCACTACACTGTACCAAATGTAGTCACTGAAACGAAGTACTGTGCAACCGTTGAATACTGGTCGTCCAGTCCGATTGGGGTTGTCAGGCCCGATAGATCTATCAACAGGGTTCGTGTTTACAATACCCATGTAAATAGTAGTTACCAAGCTACAGGGAAGTATGCCAGTGGTACAACTCAACGTAGAATGTATTTTAAGTACTTGTGTCTATTTCGTCAAACATAAAAGCAGCGCATGTATTCTCAGCCCAAAAATATATATTGCGTAAGCAATTAAAAAGGGAGCAAATGAAACTCACCTATATTGTATTTTGTAGTAAAAATACATATGACGTCAATTAACAAATGTAGGGTCGACCTCGGATTCACGAACCTATATCATTTATATATATTAACACACATAATTGTAGTCGAACAAATATACATATTATATCTTATATATTTAGTTTGTATATTCATTTAAAATAATTAATATTTAGATAGTTTTGTATATATATGTGATTAGTATTATGTTGAAAATAAATAATTCGTTATATGTAAATATTTATATAATAATTGTTAATACGTTTATTCTATAATTTTATGTAATACTAATATATTATGTATCAAATATATTTTTATGTATCTAATATTTCTTAGATTAATAATAATAATAATAATAATAATAATAATAATAATAATAATAATAATAATAATAATAATAATAATAATAATAATAATAATAATAATAATAATAATAATAATGATAATAATGATAATAATAATAACAATAATAATGATAATGATAATGATAATGATAATGATAATAATAATAAGATAATAATAATAATTAGTAAATAAATAAATAAATAACTACCTCACAGAAGTAGTCCTTAAAAATGCCCAAGTCCGGGTTTGAACCCGCGACATCCCGCTAACCGGAAAAACATCCTTAACCAACTTATCTACATATTCATTCTAAACTCATCATCATGATCTTCCATTATCATCATCATGATCTTCCATTATCATTATCATCTTCAACTTAATCTATCATCATAACCCCATCATACTCGACTTAGTTTATCAATATCATAATCCTAATTGTGATTATCATCACCATTTAACTTACCCATTTCGCACATCATCATTTATCGTTATGATCATAATCATATTGTATCTCTTAAACCCATCCAAACTATAATACCCGTACTCACTCTCATCCTTCTTATTTTTATTTTTTTTCAACATTTTATGTGATGATCTCTATTCTCGGTATCATTAACCATCCACAAATCAAGTTTATCTCGGCCCAATAGGCCCAAACAACAATCCATGTTATAAAGTCCATATGATTAAATTTCATGGATCCCCCAGCTTGTTCTGTAATATACATCCAAAAGGTGCTTGGAAAAAAAATAACAAAGAATAAACGTAAGAAGACAAGGTATTGCGTGGCCTCATGTTTGCTCCACTATCTCGTTTTTTTTAAAAAAAAATTAATTCACAATACAAGATTAGTTAATTGATGTCTGTCGGCCATTATTGAAAAGTGGAACAGAAAGTAAAGATCATGCACCCATATGATTTATTAGTTTAGTAGCAAGTGGGTTAATTTAATTTAACCAATGAGACATTCATATAATCATGGTAGCCAAACAATTATGGCGTTTGAATTGATTTTCGAACCAGAATATGTAGCTGGAATAACAGTAGCAAGTGGTGGTGATTTAGATGAAGGTTGTTCATGGTTTTGAGTTGTTTCGACGATCGAATCTTAAACAGAAAGGTTTATAGCAGCATAATAGTCTGCTGGAGACAGAAAACATATATAGAAATTGGGTGGTGTTTCGTTTGATTAGTATTGAGAGAGAGAAAGATGAGAGAGGAAGGAAAAGAAGGTTACGGTTTTGTTTTATCAACGAATAGAACAGAAAAGGTATATATATATGGGTGTAGTAGCAACGGTCTTAATAGTGGTTTAATGGTGGTGGTCATAGTGGTTTTAAAGTAGTGATAATATGGTTTAGATGGGTGGAGGATGGTGACTAGGGTGGCGGTTGAGGTGATGATAGAAGGATAGATAGTAGTGGTGATTGAAGTTGATAGATTGGTGGTGTTCAATTTTGTATAACTTAAAATGATTGTGGTGTTATTCATCGTGGAAGAAACAAAAAGTAGTTAGAAGTGTTAGTCTACGTTGGTGTTTGAAGATTGGTGATTAAAAGGTGATGGTTGTTCCCGGCTAATAATAGGCCGATGGCTGTGGTGATTTTGGGTGATAGAACTGAAGAAATCCGATGGTGTCTTCGGTCACAAGGATTTAGAGAGGGAGAAAGAAGATGAGTGAGATAGGGAGAGAGTGGATGGTTTAAAAGTGGCGAACATGGTGGTTCTCGCTTTCGTTTATATCATCAGATGATGTCAGTTAATTGTATTTATATTTGATGCAGATGGAACAATGATTGACTTCCTATCCTTAATAAAAGATGATTGTTTGTTTTATACAGAAATTAGTTCGACACTGGTTCACGGGCAAAATAGAAAAAAAGCAGAACAATAATGATAATAGAACAATAATGATAATATCTGTTTGTGATATATATCTGATTACACGTAATTATTTACTTTTATAAATTATATTTAATCTAAATAAATATTAATAATAATAATACCATGGTAATTTATTTATCAAACTTCATATCTATATATTATATATTGGAAATAATACTATTAATAATACTTTTTTTAATATATAACAATATACATATAACTATCAATTAAGTATATATTTCATATATATATATATATATATATACATATACACATATATGTATATATATACACACACATATCTATTTACAATTAATTGTTCGTGAATCGTCGGAACTAGTCGAAGGTCAAATGAATATATGAAACAGTTCAAAAATTTCAAGACTCAATATTACAGATTTTGCTTATCGTGTCAAAAATACAATATCGTATTGAGAGTTTGGTTTAAAATTTAGTCGAAATTTTCCGGGTCGTGACACTTTTGAACAATGATTTGTAACGACCTAAGGGTCACTAACTACTACTACTATTTGCTTTCGTTCATTGAAGCATACTTTCGATTGTAAAACATTTGACGTTGGTTATGACGTCACCTTTTATCATGAATGCAACTTGTTTTGAAAACGCATATAGTGTTTGACCTTGTAATGATCCTGTTGTTGATGATTCGTACACGATGGTTTTATACGGGGCATCACAGATGATGTTCATGTTCTTCCTCGTTCTTAGAATATACCAGAATATCATCAATAAACACAATAATAAACTTGTCCAGATATGACTTACACACACGGTTCATGAAATCCATGAACACTGCCGGTGCGTTCGTCAATCCAAACGGCATTACGGTAAATTCATGATGTCTGTAGCGTGTTCTAAACACTGTCTTTGGTATATCCGTCTCTTTTACTCTCATCTGATAGTAACCTCACCTCAGATCATCTTAGAGTAACATCCAGATCCTTGCAACTGATCTATCATATCATTGATTCTCGGTAACGGGTATCCATTCTTGATAAAAGATTTCATAGATCCATCCTTCTTCCTAACAAAGAGCACAGGTGCTCTCCATGGTGATGAGCTTGGTCGAATGAATCCCTTGTCTAAAAGCTCTTGTAACTGACTAGACAACCCTTGCAATTCTGAAGATGCAAGTCTTTATGGTGCGTGCGCTACAGGTGCCGCTCCAGGCATTAAGTCAATCTGAAATTCTACGTCTCTATGCGGTGAAAGATAGGAAATTCTCTCTGAAGGACCTTAAGGAAAATTTTTAACGGCTGGGACATCTTCGGGTCTCTTAACTGCTGATTCCACTTAGCTCACATGTACCAGAATTGCGAGACATCCTTATCTCATGTTCTTCTGGACCTTCGAGCAATTAATGTAACGCAACGGCGTACTGATCTTCTCTCCGTACACCATCATTGATTCGTCTCCGGTAAAAAGAATTCGAATGGCCTTCTGGTCGCAACAGCCTCGGTTGTGACGTCAGATAACCAGTCCATTCCAACCACAAGGTCAAATAAAAGAAATATGGTAGTTCAAGTAAAAGGATTTAACTCCAAACATCACTCAAGTAGATTTCTATTGTAATGACTCGCCAATCGTTGGAAAGAGTACTGTTCGATACATAAGGTTGTTATGAGCTTAATAGTATGGGTCTTAGCTTATAATTTGCAAAGAATTAGGAGCAATCGTCGATTAAAGTTTGGGGTGAGTTTTGGGTGAGAGATATTTACGATGGAAGTGTACAATCAAACTTCTTAAAGCAGGACCTCCTTAAACCAAAATGACATCGATCTTTATGCTTTTTCTTCCCAGTTTATAGTTCCATAGAGTTTACGTTGTCTAAGGCAGATACTGAATTCTAAATGTTGTGACGGAATTCTTTAGCGACCAAGCTTCTATCGGCACCGATGTTGAGAGTATATAAACATTATGATTGTTAAGTAGGAACGAATTCGTGACAAACTTTATTGAAGTTGATGTTGAAAGCAGGGTAAGTTATCAAACTTGCCCACATCAGTGGGGGGAAGAATGAAATACCTTTTATGAGGGAAGGTGTGAATACCTCTTTCGGTAGACTCGTATTGGAAAGCAAAATCGTGAAGCCGCGGGTGGCTGAATGATAGGAAAGTCGGAAGTTAAGTAGACAATATCTACTACGGATTTCGCAGGCTGTTACAAGGAATTTATCCTCTAAAGATATATCAGAAATGAGTCGTGATGCATAGTAGCTAGTAGTAAAATGTGGAGGTACTAGTAGTGATGAGTAGTATTTATTAATGGTAAGTAGCAATAGGTGGCATCAAGTAGTAACTAGTAAAGACAAGAAGTGAGAAAGTAGTGATCAGTCGTGTCTAGCAGTGACAGGCAACGTTGTGTAGTAGTTAGCAACGATAAGTAGTAAGGAGTAGTGGTATGAGATGATGAGTATGTTCCAAGCAGTGTTTTCGTAGTGCCAAGTAATGTTTGGTGGTGACGGATAGTGTCGAGTAGTGACGAGTTGTGACATGATTTCACGCTCCTTATAGGTTATAATAACAATTAATGCGCACAGTGTAACTTTCTACTCATATTTGAGATAACAATATATGCATGTGATATATAATATGTAGCCCTACGTGTAGCATAGTAGAGCAAACAGTGCAAGCATGGCGTATAACAGTCATTCTAAGTACACGGCTATAGACTAGACCCACTAATGCGCCCTACGGTTAGACACACTAATGTATACTAGTTCCCTATAGCCAAAGCTCTGATACCAAATGTAATACCCCGTTAGAATCCACTAACGGCGTATTAACTCTGATCCCAATGCTTGGCTTGACTTCTATAACAGCAATGTTCTACAACGGAAGCAACTAATACCCGAGATAAAACTTGCAAAACGGATCAACATAAAGTTGAGTGAATCTACAAGTTTGAGTAAATAGTCCTCGTATGTTTCATAAAATAGTTTAAATAGATCGTTTGTCGAAAATCATTTCTCAAAATCGTTTATCTGAATAAACCGTTAAGGTTTAATCTCAAAAGTTTACGTATAGCAAATGCTAAGTAATAAACTGTTTGTAAGATGTCAAGTTTCAACTGTGAGTGTGTAACGACCCTGGATTTTCCAACGTTTACTTATTAATATTTATTATTAATACTTGTGATTTTACGAATGTATGTTATTACATTTACTTGTTACCATGATTGATCATACTTGATTTTTAATGCCCGAAACGTCTTTGTGACACACGTACATTACACGAATAATATTTTCAAGTATTATTTACATTCATGATTAAGTTTTATTAATCATATTGATTAACTATGGATATTAGTTAATTACTTGAGCTTTAATTGGATTTATCTGATAGCTACTTGAAACTTGGGCTTTTATTAATATTAGTGGACTTGGAAGCCCACCCTACATCTTTAATGGACTAAGTTAGCCCATCACATAATGCAAGTATTACTCTTATGATGAAACTAGATGGTTAAGTGAATGAAAGACTTGTTACTTGCAAATTACATCTACTTCCCATGCACATACACCTTATATCCAACTTTTAAGACTTTAACACGCAAGTAACTAGTGAACAAACCTCTTTCTCTTTCCCTTCCCCTAACCGTCAGTTTTGAAGTGTACAAGGGGAGTTTTTCTTTCAAATTTTCATTACTTACACACTTGCATTTCTCTCATTCCAAAAACACACACAACTTACTACACTTTTCTCTCAAGCTTTTCTCTCTTTTTTTTCTCTCAAGTCTTGTAAGTAACAAGCTTACTTCTTCTTCCTTTTCTCTTGTAAAAACCGAATACCAAACACCTTCATCATCATCATTCTTTGTTTGTTGTTACTTGTCTTCGATAATTATTTACTTACTTGTTGTTGTTACTTACTTGTTACTAAGAATCAAACTTGTTAGTTTGATTCTTCATATCAACTTGTTCATACAAGACATACAAGAACATAAACTTACTAGTTTATGATTTTACCTTTATTGTTTTAAAAGATTAAAGTTCATGAGTTAAAACCATACTTGAAGTTTATGAAGTAAACTTAAAGTTTACTTTCTAAAGATCAAGACTTAGGCTTGAATCTTTAAAAGTATGAAACCCATGAACTTATTAACTTGTTTATTTAAGTTTATTACTTCATATTATGCACTTTAATTTCATGTTTATTGGTTTAAATGGTCAAGTATTACAAGTTAGTCTTGATCTCATACTTCTTGAAACTAAAAGTTAACTTTAAGATTTCAAGAACATGGAAGTGTAACTCTTTAGTTATAACTTCATACACTTGTGTTAGATTTAACTTAATAACTTTAGATCTAGACTTTTGGGTCTTGGATCTTCAAGATATAACTAATAACTATGTTCTACATCTTAAGATCTTGATTAGTTAGTTTACTTTCAAGTTTGTAGTTCAATATTACTTTAGTTCATTTTGTGTTAAATCTAAGACTTTGATGTAACTTTGGTTCATCAAATTACTTACAACACTTAATTGAGTTGTGCTACATGTCTTAAACTTACACAAGTGTTATTATGGTGAAACCTTGGTTAAGATGATGCAAACACATCAACGAGTTGTACACTTGAAGTTATATGCATCAAGGATGAGAACCGTGATAAGCATGGAGTACCAAGGACCACCGGAACCTACTGTTTTACTATTTCTGGGTCTGATCAGTACAACCTGGGCTACTGTCAGGATGATTTTCAGTTATCTCTGTTCAAGTATATAACTTTTCATTTAGGACTCGTCTTAATCCGAGTTACGGTTTAGGATTTATGGCCCTCTGAACGTCACTATGTCCTTTTAACGTTGTGCTGAAAAATTCTGACCTACTCGCACTTAGACTACCGCCACGGTCAAACAAAGACGAGTTTGATTCTAGAATTTTTACCACAACTAAAAGACTCATATACGGAGCCATGGCCACTGGTCTCACCTTATTTCAGTAGGTATTGAGGTCGTGGCGACTGACCAAAGTCAGCCTTTGTTTTAAACTTCTTTCATAAACGAAACTTACTTTACACCTTTTGTTTGATGATAAATGATGATGACCTTTAAGTCCTAATTTATAAACTTTTAAACCTATTGGGACGATTTACTGACTTAGTACTATTTGACTTAGGTTGAGGACTTTCCGGACCTACGTACTTGCTTATTTCCCGACTCGACTTTATCACTACTTTACCACTGTGAGTTGTAGCATCCCTTTTTACTTTAACTATTTTGGGAACTGAGAATACATGCACATTTTATGTTTTACATACTAGGCACGAGTACTTAAACTTTATATATGTGTGGGCTATACAACGGCATAAACATTCCCTTTAGTTCGGTAACGTTTAGTCATTGGTTTTTGAACCAGTGAATGCGAATCTTAGATATGGATCCATAGGGTTTGACATCCCCACTCGGGCTAGTCGCGCTAGCATTTAACGAGTGTTTAATACTTCGTATACATACGCACTTGCCAAGTGTACTTTCAGGGGGTATAAACGTTAAGTTAGTTACCAAGTGCCCATGGTTAACATATACTTTATCATACTGTTTTGAAACGCTCTTTGTAGCACTGAAATCTTGTGGCCTACCTTACATACTGTTATACTTAAACTATAGCTCATCAACCCTTGTGTTGATGTTTTTAAGCATGTTTTTCTCAGGTGCTTGAGGTTGCTTCCGCTGTGTCCTAGTCTTGCTGTAGACACCCGCTGCTTTAGAGATGTCACTGCATGAACGTTATGTTGCATTCATAAACTTTAATACTTTTGAACAATGATTTGTAACAACCTAAGGGTCACGTACTATTATCTTTGCTTCTGTTCATAGAAGCATACTTTTGGTTGTAAAACAATTGACGTTGGTTATGACGTTAGCTTTTATCATGAACGCAAACTTGTTTTGATAATGCATATAGTGTTTGACCTTGTAATGATCCTGTTGTTGATGATTCATACACGATGGTTTTGTACGGGGCATCACATTTGGTATCATATCATTGGTTGTAGGGAATTAGGTTGCATTAGTGAGTCTAAGACCGACCCGAGTAGGATTCACTAATAGGACTAATCTACAACTTGCTAGTTTACTTGTTTCTGCTGAACTTACTACATGCTGCTGCTTACTTTTACTCCTATATGTCGTATGCTATTACATGATTTCACTACTGCATGCTATTGTCTGCTTTCGATTGCATGATACTTGTCGTTATTGCCATGCTACTTACTGTTACACATGATTTAGACTGTTGTAGTTACTTGGCCTAATACGTGCTTGCTTTATGACTTACTGACATGGAAAATTTATTTTTCCTTATTCAGATGTTGGATATTCCACCTGCTATCGTTTTGGGCAGTTCAAACACTTCAGCTACTTCACCTGCCACTGTTGCCGATCCCCCGATCCCGTCAGCGACACACTCTAGTGACCCAGGCGCTTTGACTTCCGAAGCTAGCAGACATACTCCCGCCCCAGTGGCTACTTCTGACGGAGCCCAGGACCTCCCAGAGATTCCAGCTCCATCTACCCCAGGACCCTCGGGGTCACAGCCTCGCTCCGGTGATGTTGTGATTCCCGCGGAATTTGGGGAGGTACCATTCCGTAACCAGTATCTCCATTGGTGCCGACGCGCTCCTAACGGATGTCTCGTACCTATTTCACCCTTCAGATACCGATAGATGATGGCCGCCCGAGGGGAGCCAGTACAGCCACCCGTGTAGCCACCTCCACACGATTCAGATGATCCTTCATCCGACGACTCATCTACAGACGACTCTAGTGACGATGACTCCGACGAGGAGGATCCCGATGATGCACCTGTTCAGCCACCCTCCACCCCGCCAAAGAAGAGGTACCGTTTCGACGGCACCATTATTCCGGGGATCAACGGAGGTCGAGCATTCACTGACGTATTTGGTCGGCGTCGTAGGGTTACCACCCGTAAGCGGCTTGTGCCGTATCCTGCAGATCCCTTCATCCGTAAGCCTTACCGCCTCGCAGCCTCTACTTCTGGAGCCGGACCGTCAGCACCGCCAGCTCCACCAGCACCACCCGCGCCGACTGCACCGCCTGCCCCACCCACTCCCTCTGTCGAGGAACTGATGAGGGAGGTGGAGATCCTCCGTGCTCGGGTAACTGAGCTCGAGGACCAGATGTCCCATGTATTGGACATCCTACACCCACCATCACCGTAGGACTTTTGTATTTAGATTTCATTATGTAATCTAGTTGTAGTTTTATGTTTCACTTATGTATTGTACAAACTTATACAGATGTATGCAACTTATTAATTATGAATGGAACTTTGCGTTATTTAATTCTTGCACGATGTTCTATTTATGTTACTATATGATTCTATGGTATTTGTACCTAGATGCATTACTTAATAAACATGTGATGTGTTGATTCCATGTTGGTTACATATACTGTATTATACTGGATTTTGACTTGAGTCAAAATTTTTGTTTAGAACACCATGGCCAATGGACGATCAACATCAACACCTACTGCAGCCCAAATCGAGGAGATGATTGCCGAAAGGGTAGCCGCAGCCATTGCGGAAATACAACCCCAAGCTCCACCGCCACCGCCACCGGTTATTCAGCCCGTTCGTAATGGGTGTACGTACAAAGAGTTCCAAAGCTGCAAACCCCACAACTTCAGTGGAATAGAGGGGCCGGTTGGTCTCACTAGATGGTTCGAGAAGTTAGAATCTGTGTTTCGAGTTAGTAACTATTCAGGGGAGAATAAGACCAAGTTTGCTTCATGCACGCTGTCTGATGGCGCACTAACATGGTGGAACACGTTGGCTCAAGCAAAAGGTATTGATGAGGCGTTTGCTACTCCATGGGAGGATTTTAAAGGGGCCCTGATTGAGGAATATTTCCCTAGGACCGAGATCCAGAAGATGGAAATGGAATTTACGCAGTTAAAGGCCGTTGGGAACGACCTTGATAGCTACAACCGGAGATTTTTGGAACTAGCCCTGTTGTGTCCTACCATGGTTACACTGGAGTTCAAACGAATGGAAAGGTACTTCTGGGGACTTCCTAAGAGCATTAAGGGAAACGTCACCTCGTCCAAGCCACCAAATGTCCCGGAAGCGACGCGCATGGCGCATACTTTAATGAATCAAATTATCATCGATGAACCGGAGAAGGGTAAGTCTGAAGCGGGTAGTAGTGACAAGCGCAAATGGGATAACAACAGGGGAAAGACCTATGATCAGAACCCGGCGAAACGACATGAGGGTTTCAGAGGAAACAACAATGGTGGAAACCCCAATCCGAATACCAACTCAAACCCGAACTACAAGGGAACCTTACCACAATGCAAGAGGTGCTATAAGCACCATACTGTTTATTGTAACGTTGCTTGTGAGAAGTGCCAACAGACGGGACACATCGGTAAGGACTGCAAGGTCACCACTTTGAATGTGAAGGCGAACCCCAATGGACCGAAAAAGTGCTACGAATGCGAACAGACGGGCCATTTTAGAAATGCGTGTCTAAACAAGAGAAAAGACGTTGGACCACCCCGTGGTAGAGCTTTCAACGTTAATGCAAGGGATGCACGCGAAAACCACGACTTGGTGACAGGTATATTCACTATCAACAATCTTTTAGCTTCTGTCCTATTTGATACTGGTGCCGGTAGAAGTTATGTATGTAGACACTTTTGCGATAAGATAAATTGGTCATTAGTCCCTTTAAAAGAGAGTATGCTTGTCGAAGTCGCCAACGGTAAACTTGAGAAAGTTGACCACATTAGTCGAGGAGCTATTATCAACATAGCTGGTGCAGATTTCGAAATTGACTTAATACCTATCAAATTGGGAAGTTTTGACGTGTTCGTCGGTATGGATTGGTTGACCAAGGTAAAGGCCGATATTATCTGTGGAGATAAAGCTCTTCGCATACCACAAGGAGATGGTGAGCCACTGATCATTTACGGAGAGAGATGTACCTCGAAGCTGAACCTCATCAGTTGTGTGAAAGCGCAAAAGATCATGAAGAAGGGACGTCTTGCTGTCCTAGCACATGTGAAAACGGTAGAAACCGAGGTGAAGAGTGTGAACGACGTTCGAATTGTGAACGAATTCTCCGATGTCTTTCCTGAAGAATTGCCTGGATTACCGTCGCCGAGAGCAGCTCTAGTTTCAGATCGACTTAGTGCCAGGAGCTGCACCTGTAGCTCGCGCACCTTATAGACTCGCACCTTCTGAGATGCAAGAATTACAGAGTCAACTAAAAGAGCTGTTAGACTGTGGATTTAACTAACCAAGTTTCTCGCCTTGGGGTGCACCTGTGTTGTTTGTGAAGAAGAAGGATGGATCCTTCCGTATGGGTATCGACTACCGTGAACTCAACAAATTGACAATCAAGAATCGGTATCCTCTTCCCCGCATTGACGATATTTTTGATCAACTTCAAAGATCGAGTGTTTACTCTAAGATTGATTTGCGGTCCGGTTATCACCAGTTGAGGGTGAAGGAAAGTGATGTGATGAAAACTGCATTCAGAACTCGTTATGGTCATTATGAGTTTCTCGTGATGCCATTCGGATTAACCAACGCACCTGCCGTGTTCATGGACCTCATGAATCGTGTCTGCAAGCCATACCTGGATAAGTTCGTTATCGTCTTCATAGATGATATCCTCATCTACTATAAGAGTGAAGAAGAGCATGAGCAACATCTTCGATTAGTGCTTGAACTCTTGAGACAAGAGCAGCTTTATGCTAAATTCTAAAAGTGTGAATTTTGGTTTAAGGAAGTCCAGTTTCTGCGTCATGTTGTGAGCGACCAGGGTATCAAAGTTGATCCTGCCAAGATTGAAGCTATCAGCAAGTGGGAGACTACCACCACTCCAACTCATATCTGCCAATTCCTAGGTCTCGCCGGTTATTACCGAAGATTTATTGAAGGTTTCTCTCTGATTGCGCGTCCTTTGACCGCGCTGACTCACAACGGGAAGAAGTTCATTTGGGAACCCGCACACGAATCAGCATTTCAAACTTTGAAGAAGAAGTTAACCACCGCACCTATCCTATCACTTCCTGAGGGCAGTGACGACTTTGTTGTTTATTGTGATGCATCGAAGAGTGGTTTTGGTTGTGTACTGATGCAACGATCAAAGGTTATTGCCTATGCTTCCCGTCAACTGAAGATTCATGAACGGAACTACACTACTCACGATCTCGAACTGGGAGCTGTCGTCTTTGCGCTCAAATTGTGGAGACATTATTTGTATGGGACTAAGAACACTATCTTCACCGACAACAAGAGCCTCCAGCACATCTTCGATCAGAAGCAACTAAATATGAGACAGCGTCTATGGATCGAGACGCTAAACGACTATGATTGTGAACTTCGCTATCACCCTGGCAAGGCCAATGTTGTAGCAGACGCTTTAAGCCGAAATGAGAGGATGGCACCTCTTCGTGTTAGGGCTCTGAACATCACCTTCCATTCGAACCTCAACAGCCAGATCCGAGTAGCCCAAGATGAGGCTCTCAAGGAGGAGAATATATCTCACAAACATTTGAACATTCTTGTCTCTCGATTCGAGGTTAGGGAGTCTGGACTCCGATGTTATGCCGGAAGAATTTGGGTACCTCTTTATGGAGATCTACGGAACCTTATACTTGATGAAGCACACAAACCGAGATATTCGATTCATCCTGGAGTGGGCAAGATGTACCACGACCTTAAAGAACAGTATTGATGGCCGAATCTTAAGAAAGACGTTACAACCTATGTTGGTAAGTGTTTAACTTGCTCGAAAGTTAAGGCCGAGCATCAGAGACCTTCTGGGTTACTTCAACTGCCAAAAATCCCACAATGGAAGTAGGAAAGGATAACTATGGATTTCATCACCAAGCTACCAAAGACGGTGGGCGGATACGATACCATCTGGGTTATTGTTGACCGCCTTACTAAATCTTCACACTTCCTAGCGATGAAGGAAACGGATACAATGGAGAGACTTGCTCAATTATACATCAAGGAGGTTGTATCTCGTCATGGTGTACCTTTATCGATCATCTCAGATCGCGATCCCCATTTTGCTTCCATATTTTGGCGTTCTTTACAAGAAGCCATGTGAACCCATCTCGACATGAGTACTGCTTATCACCCACAGACCGAGGGGCAAAGTGAACGAAAGATTCAGACCTTGGAGGACATGTTGCGTGCATGTGTTATTGATTTCAAAAAGGCCTGGGAAAGGCATTTGCCACTCGCCGAATTTTCTTACAACAACAGTTATCACTCGAGCATTAATGCCGCACTTTTTGAAGCATTGTATGGCCGCAAGTGCCGATCTCCTATCTGTTGGGCAGAAGTAGGCGAAAAGCAAATCACCGGATTCAAGGTAGTCCACGAAACAACGGAGAAGATTGCTCAGATTCAAGCGAGACTTAAGACTGCTCGTGATCGTCAAAAGAGTTATGCTGACCTTAAACGTAAAGACTTTGAATTCAACGTTGGTGACCATGTGATGTTGAAGGTTGCACCTTGAAAAGGTGTGATTCATTTTGGAAAGCTCGAAAAGTTGAACCCGCGATATATTGGTCCTTTTGAAATCTTGGAACGTGTTGGACCCGTTGCTTACCATTTGGATCTTCCAGCACAATTGAGCTCAGTTCATCCTACCTTTCACGTGTCAAACTTGAAGAAGTGTCTTGCTGCACCCGAACTTATCATACCACTTGAGGAACTTACAATTGATGACAAGCTTCACTTCGTGGACGAACCTGTCGAGATTATGGATCGTGAGATCAAAACTTTGAAATGTAACAAGATTCCGATCGTCCGAGTACGATGGAATGTCAAACGAGGACCTGAGTTTACTTGGGAACGAGAGGATCAAATGGTGCAGAAGTATCCTCACCTTTTCCCGACTCCTCCATCTACCTCAGCTTAAAATTTCAGGACGAAATTTTCTTTAACAGGTGGGTAATGTAACGACCCTGGATTTTCCAACGTTTACTTATTAATATTTATTATTAATACTTGTGATTTTATGAATGTATGTTATTACATTTACTTGTTACCATGATTGATCATACTTGACTTTAAATGCCCGAATCGTCTTTGTGACACACGTACATTACACGAATAATATTTTCAAGTATTATTTACATTCATAATTAAGTTTTATTAATCATTTTGATTAACTATGGATATTAATTAATTACTTGGGCTTTAATTGGATTTATTTGATAGCTACTTGAAACTTGGGCTTTTATTAATGTTAGTGGACTTGGAAGCCCACCCTACATCTTTAATGGACTAAGTTAGCCCATCACATAATGCAAGTATTACTGTTATGATGAAACTAGATGGTTAAGTGAATGAAAGACTTGTTACTTGCAAATTACATCTACTTCCCATGCACATAAACCTTATATCTAACTTTTAAGATTTTAACATGCAAGTAACTAGTGAACAAACCTCTTCCTCTTTCCCTTCCCCTAACCATCGGTTTTGAAGTGTACAAGGGGAGATTTACTTTCAAATTTTCATTACTTACACACTTGCATTTCTCTCATTCCAAAAACACACACAACTTACTACACTTTTCTCTCAAGCTTTTCTCTTTTTTTTTTTCTCTCAAGTCTTGTAAGTAACAAGCTTACTTCTTCTTCCTTTTTCTCTTGTAAAAACCGAATACCAAACACCTTCATCATCATCATTCTTTGTTTGTTGTTACTTGTCTTTGATAATTATTTACTTACTTATTGTTGTTACTTACTTGTTACTAAGAATCAAACTTGTTAGTTTGATTCTTCATATCAACTTGTTCATACAAGACATACAAGAACATAAACTTACTAGTTTATGATTCTACCTTTATTGTTTTAACAGATTAAAGTTCATGAGTTAAAACCATACTTGAATTTCATGAAGTAAACTTAAAGTTTACTTTCAAAAGATCAAGACTTAGGCTTGAATCTTTAAAAGTATGAAACCCATGAACTTATTAACTTGTTTATATAAGTTTATTACTTCATATTATGCATTTTAATTTCATGTTTATTGGTTTAATTGGTCAAGTATTACAAGTTAGTCTTGATCTCATACTTCTTGAAACTAAAAGTTAACTTTAAGATTTCAAGAACATGGAAGTGTAACTCTTTAGTTATAACTTCATACACTTGTGTTAGATTTAACTTAATAACTTTAGATCTAGACTTTTGGGTCTTGGATCTTCAAGATCTAACTAAGAACTATGTTCTACATCTTAAGATCTTGATTAGTTAGTTTACTTTCAAGTTTGTAGTTCAATATTACTTTTATAGTTCATGTATGTGTTAAATCTAAGACTTTGATGTAACTTTGGTTCATCAAATTACATACAACACTTAATTGAGTTGTGCTACATGTCTTAGACTTACACAAGTGTTATGATGGTGAAACCTTGGTTAAGATGATGCAAACACATCAACGAGTTGTACACTTGAATCTATATGCATCAAGGATGAGAACCGTGATAAGCATCGAGTACCAAGGACCACTGGAACCTACTGTTTTACTGTTTCTGTGTCTGATCAGTATGACCTGATCTACTATAAGGATGATTTTCAGTTAGCTCTATTTGAGTAGATAAATTATCATTTAGGACTCGTCTTAATCTGAGTTACGGTTTAGGATTTATGGCCCTCTGAACGTCACTATGTCCTTTTAACGTTGTGCTGAAAAATTCTGACCTACTCGTACTTAGACCGTCGTCACGGTCAAACGAAGACGAGTTTGCTTCTGGAATTTTTACCACAACTAAAGGACTCATATATGGAGCCATGGCCACTGGTCTCACCTTATTTCAGTAGGTATTGAGGTCGTGGGGACTGACCAAAGTCAGCCTTTGTTTTAAACTTCTTTCATAAACGAAACTTACTTTACAGCTTTTGTTTGATGATGAATGATGATAACCTTTAAGACCTAATTTACATACTTTTAAACCTATTGGGACGATTTACTGACTTAGTACTATTTGACTTAGGTTGAGGACTTTCCGAACCTACGTACTTGCTTATTTCCCGACTCGACTTTACCACTACTTTACCACTGTGAGTTGTAGCATCCCTTTTTACTTTAACTATTTTGAGAACTGAGAATACATGCGCATTTTACGTTTTACATACTAGGCATGAGTACTTAAACTTTATATATGTGTGGGTTATACAACGGCATAAACATTCCCTTTAGCTCGGTAACGTTTAGTCATTGGTTTTTGAACCGGTGAACGCGAATCTTAGATATGGATCCATAGGGTTTGACATCCCCACTCGGGCTAGTCGCGCTAGCATTTAACAAGTGTTTAATACTTCGTATACATACGCATTTGCCAAGTGTACTTTTAGGGGGTATAAACGTTAAGTTAGTTACCAAGTGCACACGGTTAACATATACTTTATCATACTGTTTTAAAACGCTCTTTGTAGCACTAAAATCTCGTGGCCTACCTTACATACTGTTATACTTAAACTATAGCTCACCAACCCTTGTGTTGACATTTTTAAGCATGTTTTTCTCTGGTGCTTGAGGTTGCTTCCGATGTGTCCTTGTCTTGCTGTAGACACCCGCTGCTTTAGAGATGTCACTGCATGAACGTTATCTTGCATTCATAAACATTAATACTTTTGAACAATGATTTGTAACGACCTAAGGGTCACGTACTATTATCTTTGCTTCTGTTCGTAGAAGCATACTTTTGGTTGTAAAACAATTGACGTTGGTTATGACGTCAGCTTTTAACATGAACGCAAACTTGTTTTGATAACGCATATAGTGTTTGACCATGTAATGATCCTGTTGTTGATGATTCATACACGATGGTTTTGTACGGGGCATCACATAGTGACATCAAAAAGTTCTTTTTGTTTCATCTATTTGTAGACATTACCATGTCCAGTTTCAAGTTTGTAAACATCATGTTTAAGTAACATTCATCGTAAGTTAGGCCACAAGATTTCTGAAAAGCTTCGTAATAATATACACTTATCATGAGCACTTGATTATAAAGTTTTAACCTTTGCGTATAGCCGAGCCACACATCTTCAGTTTACCCTATCTTAGCGATACACCGATCAAGTGTACGAGTAACAACAAAATAAGCACCAGTTATGTTGTGGTGAGGTTTGTCAAACCTAACGGTACCGTCCCTATAAGTCGAGCTTACAAAGTAACTAATATAATTAAGCTAAGGGATTTTTGATCTGAACTCATATGTATATTATGGTAAGTTACTCGTGCATAATATGTAAAATAGTTGTTAAAACGGTTTAAGAAATAGTTTCAAAAGTAGCATGTATCTCATTCCAAAAATGTTGATGAAAAAGGGACTGTAGACTCACCTTAGCAAAAGCACTGAAATATATTAGCAAATTGTACTGTAGTCGAACAATCACGACTGAACAACGCAACCTAAACAAGTAAATCATCTTAAGTATACACTTATAGATCAAACTATGTCAACCCAAAGTGTACGCAAAGTCCTAGTGCTCAGACTGACTCAACAAACAAGTAAAAGTTAACTAATCCAAGCAAGTCAACCAAAGTCAAACCAAAAGTCAACTCGGTCAAGTGGTTAACTAAAGTCAAACATCTCAGGAGGTCATGAAAACATTGTCAACATGTCAAACCTAGGTCAAGTATCACTTTACAAGTCATAGTTAATCAAATTGCACATTCGCAGTTTAAAGCATGCCTTCGAAAAACGTACATCGTAGAAAGATTCAACTATAGCTCATAGCACACAAATCAATAAATTATAAACAACTCCAGATCATAAATACACTTAAAATAGATTACAAAAAGTCCAGCCAAAGTCTCATACTATAATTAAAAGTCAGAAGTTAGAAGGGGTCTAGTTACGGTTTACTAAATCTGTTTCAGCACGCGCATCAGTTTTGAAATATTTCTCAGAAAATATAGAAAATATAGAAAATAGATTTTGAAGAACGGCCATTTGGAGTCATCTCAAAACATTCCAAAATTTTAGTGGTAAAATAATCAAAGACATCTCTTTAGCCAATTTGTACAGTTTAATCAATTCTTACAGACCTTCCAGTTTTGTTCATCAAACAGATATATCACTTAGAAGAGCATAGGCAATTCATGTTTTCGCAAGTTCACATACAAATGAAATATGTCAAGTAACATATAATCTAACATATTCCAGAAGATCAAAGTCTCAATCAACTCCTAGTTCACTCTAGCCATTTTTATGTAACTTTGAAAACTAATTCAGCTCACTTAAAGAACCAAAACTTCGTTTTGACATAACGGAAGAGTTACATGAGCGTTTAACATAAATCTTAAGTCTAACTTGCATGATTTTTAACAAGGATTACAATGGTACACATTTCAATAGTTAATTCACAAAGCACATAATTCAGAAAATTCGTACATCATACAAAACCCTAACGACAACTTCGTTTAATCATAACTTGAGCATACGATAACGAAAACATGCGAAATCAAAGTCCAAACTTATTAATTCATTGAGATCTATCCATCTAGATACAATAAAAGATCAGTACACAAACTCATATAATCAGATTCATAACAATCAAATTCGGTTTTCATAACAAAGACAACAATCGAGCAAATTAACGATTAACGACAACTCTAAACGCAATCAATTGAGCATTAGACTCTTGTACACCATGTAATTGATCAAAATTAGGGTTAGTGTTTATACCTTAAAACATAAATCAATTAGTACTACCGTGTAGAGGGCGATCAAAGCAAGCACTTTCGTGTAGAACGCAAGAGCAAATAATCAAAATTGAATGTAGTTATGATATGGATGATGATCGAAGATGAAGATGATGATATGTGGCTGTAAATTTCGTGGCTATAAATAAATGAGTGTATTTCCCTAATTAGGGGTTTTAAGGGTTAGCTTTTGGGCCATAATTAAGGTTAAATGGACACTAGGAGAAGTAATAGCCCAAAATAAACCAAATGAGGCCCCCTTCTTGTGGATTTCGGCCAAGGGCTGTAAAAAGGTAGTTATTGGGCTCACCAATTTTGCTAGATAAATTCCCTAAGTGTATCCACTAAGTGTCGTTAGCCGAAAACGCAAACCGGATCGATAAACGTTAATTTCTCGCGTTCTTAATCTATATAAATTCTAATAAATTGAAAGTATGTTTAAAACATAATAATTACATAAAAATAATTATTAAAAGTGAAATACTATTCATTTCGTTATTTTCTTGTACGCGCGTGGTCCGTTTCGAATGTCGTTAACCGTACCGGATCTCCAGAACGTTAACTAGTTGTTGAAACGAATTCACCGGGTTTAATTTACTAAATAAATAACAAATTAAATAAGTTTTTCATAAAGTCAATAATTATTAAAAATAATTATTTTATCGTTTTTCAGAGTTTCATAAACTGAAAAGCTTTCTAGGCGATTTACTTAATCATAACGTCTTCTAGGTATTCTGCTACCCGAAATAAGTTCATAAATTAATATAACATATTAATTCAAGTAATCCACTAGGATCAAATATGTATTTAAATCAATCAAACACATCAAGTTCTATGTAATCACCGTTAAATATTTAACGGACAAGTAACGTTAGTAACGGAAAAAGTCGGGTTGTTACATTACCCACCTTAAATAGCACGAAGAAATTTATTCCACAATTGAAATAAGAGCAAGTAGATGACTAGGATCTCAACCTAGAGATATAAGTTTGGTCATTAGTTTGTCCACCGACAAATGAAAGTTCATAAGTAAACTTATGAGTTGTTAAACATGTTTACGTGTCCACCATAACCATGTTTAGATGTTATATAACTTTGCCCAAACCTTGATTCTATCAAGTATGTCAAGGGATGACCAGATGTAAACGGGGGTCAGGAACTTTCAGTTGAACTATAGGTCAACAACCTTTCGATTAATCCAAAACCTTATTCCCATTAATGGCAACCTAGACATCATCCACTCATGACCGTAAGTAACGGTGAGGTTCGTATAAGTCATATGTTATCGATATGATTATAGCTTTCACTTGTTGTGTGTGTATAGAAATACAACACGTTTATTAGATTACTTGTATAATATATACATAATATTAGTTACGTTGTATTATATTTATAGTTATAAGTATTATAATACTTATTAAAAAATTAGGTTATTAATATAGTTTGTATATTAATATTAGTTAATTAGTATATATATTTTACATATATTCGAATTCAAATAATCTAATTAGATAAGATTTATCTTAATATGAATTGATTTGGATAATATTCATAATTGTTATCTTATTAATAATTTAAATAATATTAATAGGTAATGTTATAATTTCTTAATAATAATAAAAATTATTATTACAGTTATATTCAAATATTAAATGTACATATTTATATATATTATTTTAAAATCTTATTCATAATTAGATAGATAGTTTTTGTATGTCAAACTATATATATAAATACTTATTATGTACTTAATTATTAAACTTTGTAATTATATATAATTATCTATATAATTCGAATTGTAATACAATATATAAAGAAATTCACATTATATTAAATGTTCTGATAAGTATATAATTCTTTTAAGTATATAATATTTAATTAATACTGATTTAAAAAAATTAAATATAATATATATATATAATTATATATGCAGAAATATGTATATAATACATATAAATTCATTTTTAATGCTTATAATTACCAAATAATTATAAAATAAATTTTATTAAGTTTATATTAGTAATAAAATCTGTAAAAAATTTATAAAATTATTTTATTTTATTTAAATAATTATTTAACAATTTTCTATTATTTTTGCTTTCAGTTTAATACATAAATAGTTCTAAATTTAAATAAAATACTAAATCGATTATAAAAATTATAATTTTGATTTTAGTAAATCTAAATAAATATTATAAGTTTATTAAAATTTTAAAAATAATTTTTCTCTATTTTTAATTATTTTTAACATTTTTTGAGTCAAAAATACATAATAAATACATAATCAGATTAATAAATAGATAAATAATATTGTAATTATTCATAAAAATAAATAATTATGTTTTAATATTAGATCTAATATAATATTAGTTTTTATCAAAAATATAAAACTAGAAATAATTTTTAAATTAATTATTCTATTTTTAATTGTTTTGGTTATAAATAAATAATAATTAATAATAACCAAATATATGTTATAATGATACTTATGTTTTTGATCAGTAATATTTAATAATAAAAATATTATCAAACTTTTATAGTTTATATAAATAATTTATATTTATCAATAAATGAATATATATATATATATATATATATATATATATATATATATATATATATATATATATATATATATATACCGAATACATATATATCTTATAAAATAATAAATAAATACTTACATTATTTTAATAATTCAATAATAATTTCTTAAATCTGAGATAAATACTTAAAATATAATAATAATAATTTATTTAACTTATTTCGAATTTAAAAAAAGAATAAAAACAGTTTTCAGAATAAAAAGGATAAAGAAATCGAAAAATATAAATTCGACTTTAATTCTCATAAAAATAATTTTTAGATCTAGTGTAATACTTAATGATATTTATAACATATTAACATCAATTATTTTTGTTATTTTTCAACTTATAATAATTAAATAAAAAAATATGTTTTCTGTAATTAAAAAGAATAAAAGCCGAAAAAAATTTAACAGGAAAATGAATTACAAAATTTTATCCAAATTTGAGAGCTCCAAGAGTTTTATGAAAAATTTTGTGAAACCTAATGGGGTATTTATACTAAAAATATGCATGGAAAACAAGATAGAAATTAAAAGATACATACAATTTAAATATATATATTTTTTATTTTTTTTGCTGGCCGTGGGTTTCTAAATAAATAAATATATTTTTTTATCAAACCTTATCAATAAGAAGATTCTATATTTTCTTTAAATTTGATGTTATCTTTTATTTATTAATTAAATCCGAATTTAAATAAATAATATTAATAGTTTCAGTTTTATAATAATTATTTTAATTAATTACAAAAATTTTACCATTTAATTATATTAGTTACACTATACTTTTGTTTTTAAAAAAATGGCACATAATAGTTTAATACTAATTAACATTAACTAAAGTTTTATAAATATTAATAACTTTAATTAATTATTTTGTGTCACATTATAAATTTTAATATAACTAAAATATATTATAAAAATAATATAAACTTTAATTACTTAGATGTGTCAACTAAAAATTAATATTCAGTCAACGTTGTATTTGATCATATATTAATTACTTGTAAATAAAAACCCTAATAATTAATACACATAAACATGCAAAAAATTCCTTGGGGTATTTTAGTCATTTCAAGTATGGAAAAGTGAGGGTTGTTATAGACGGTACCCGGAACAAATCCATTCCGGCAGTGCTGCTGGGTAGAGGTCCGTGAAAGAATCCGGTAAAACCTCTCTATAGGGTCAATATATAACACCATTATTTGTGTTCAATTGTTTTAAAGAAAATCATGTCATCCCTAAGGATCGAACTCATGGCTTCTCCCTATCCCATGACAGAAAGTACATGGGGAGAATCGTTGGGCTATGCCCGCAAGTTGGCACTATCCTCATTAACTTCTAAACAAAAGTACAAGTGTTATTTTGTACAACAGTGAATGTATTTATACATTAAGTGTTTATATAATCGTTGTAATCTTTCTAGTATCTTACTTAGTTTCTATATAGTTGTACGTAAAAAAAAAATAGTCTAAGAATTACTCTCCTAAAATTATCCTCTAACTCAGATGGAACATGATATATGTCCAAGTCATTACACTATATACTAACTATAACAGTGAATTAACTTCGGTTAATCAGGATATTATTTGCTCGGAGCAAACAACAATTATAAAAGGCCGTCAAATTCTTGATGGTCCGTTAATTATCAATGAAGTAGATGATTGGGGCAAAAAGAGAAACAAGATATCTACGTTATTCAAGGTGGACTGATAAAGCTTTCGACTCCATTGGAACTTTATTTTCTCAATTTTCTCAATGCTACACAATACATATATGGGTTTTCCTGGCAAATGATTAGATAGATCCAAGCTTGTCTTTTTTCATCCAATGCTTCTCTTCTTTTGAATGGTAGTCGTTCCGAGTTTCGCATTGGTCGTGACCTTCGCCAAGGTGACCCTCTCTCGCCATTCCTTTATATAATTAGCATGGAAGGTCTTAGCGTTGCCTTAAAGGATGCGTTGGACTCCACAATTTGTAATGGCAGTTGTGTCGGTAGTTGGATGAGTAGCGCTTCAATTTCGCAATGTATTTATGTGGACGATGCTATTTTTGTTGGTGATTGGAATATCGCTTACGCTATGAACCTTGTAACTTTACTTGAATGTTTTTATGCAGTTTTTGGGTTTAAAATAAACCTTCAAAAGTCCATCTTATTGGGTACTTGAGTTACTCACCAGGAAGTCGAGCCTTTTGCTTCATTCATAGGATGCATTGATGCTAAAATGCCATTTAATTTTCTTAGTTTACATGTTGGTCTTAACATGAATAGAATTAAAAGTTGCAAATTTGTCATTGAGAAGCTTAACAAACTAGAGAGTTTAATAGACTTGAGTCCAATTCAACCCTAAAAGTTAACTCAAGGGGATGGGGAACCCAAGCTATTATAAGCTACTTAATTGTTAGTCCACTGGCCGATGTGGGATAACGACCCAGCACGCCCCCTCACATCGAGAAAAGCAGATGGGCTCCCAACATCAATATTTGGCAAATTCGGCTCTGATATCATAGAGAGTTTAATAGACTTGAGCCTAATTCAATCCCAAAAGTTAACTCAAGATGATGGAGAACCCAAGCTATTATGTGCTACTTAATTTTTAGTCCACTGACTGATATGGAATAACTACCCAACAGAAACGTTTTTTCAAATTGGAAGGAGAATATGAATTCCGTAGGAGGGAGACTCACCCTTATTAAATTGGTGATTGGTAGTCTTGGCACTACTACTTCCCCGTTTTCAAGGCGCCTTCCTTCATTATTTCTACTCTCAAATCGATCAGATCTTCATTCTTTTGTAGAGGAAGCCAAAGTGTGAAAAAGATTCGTTGGTGTTCTTGGAGATTAACCCTCAATCCTTTTGAGAAAGGCGGTCTTCGAATGGCTTCACTTCATTCGTTATAGCATGCATTGATTTATGAATGGAGATGTATGTTATTGAATAATAAGGATGCGCTCTGGGCGAAGGTTATTTGTGCTATTTATGATTCGGGTACGGAGGAAACGTGACGGCATCCGAATCAAGTACGCGTGTGCAAGAAAAAATATCTTAAGGCGTGGAAATTTGCCCGTGATCACAAGGTTTCATTTGAATGCATAGGTGGTACAAAGGAAAATCACAAAAAGTAAAATGTGTCTGATGTTGATTTTGTACCTCTTGAACAAGAAACGACGCAAGAGCTGGTTTTTAATCTTAATAGTGGACGTGTGTATTGTGCTTGCTTTGTTAATTCTTGCGAGGGATTTTTTAGCTTGTGGTAGCGTTTCGTGAAAGGTAAAATGAAAGACAATGTTGGATTGACAACGAATCTTAAGGCTTCAAAATTGAACAAGTCAAGCGGGTTTAAGTTGCGAGATAATGAAGGGGATTTGGTACAAGATTCAAAGCATGTTTAAGAATGCCAACGGGGTCGATGGTGTTGTTCGTGGGTTGACGATACCCCCTTGGCTTGTCTTATCGATGACAACTCGTCGAATGTCCTTTCTTTTCGGTTTGAGAGCTGGGCGGGAAAGAAGCTAGGTTGTGATACGGTCAACTGTAATCTAAAAACGGTTGCGCCTAAGCTTGCCCTACTTTTTAGTTGTTCTTTGTCGATTTTGTTTGAGTTTGTTAAGTTTGCTTGTTTTTTTTTTTTTACTTTGTTAGTCCCGTTAGCGTTGCTTGATTGGTTTTGTCGGACGAGTCTCGGTTATAGATAGTTTATTCGTTTTGTATCGAAATAGCTTTCTAGGTACGAGCCTTGTTCCGATCCTTGTGTTTGTATTATACTGTTTGGTGAAGGTTTTTTTTTTTTTTTTTCAAAACGTCTCAATTTGTATATGCTCATTTGTAATTTTTTGGGAAAAAAAACTATGCCCTTAACGCTTATAACATGTAAGATAAGTAATCTATACTATCTATTAAAATTCTAAAATGATGATATCATAAATACATATTTTTTAAGCTTTAAAAATATTCAAAAAGAAATTAAAAAATTCTTATAACACCATGATGATGTCATAAAAAATAATTAATCTTAATTATATACACTTAATTAATAACAATTAAAGGAAAAATGATAATAATGAAAAATAAATGCAAAAGATATATAACTTAAATAATTATTTTGTTTCTAAATTTAAAAATTTTTCTCCTGCATATTATTTAGTCAAAATTTCAAAACAATATCACATATCTTCATATTAATAGTTTAGCATTCTCTCTTTCAAAATCTTTGATTATTTAGGATCGTATGTTTCAGGCAAAATATTTGTGGTACGCTTTCGTTTTCATTATTTGCTATACGCATTTTATAAACTACAATAATTTGATTATCAAGTTTCTTAGTCAGAATTCGTGGTTTCACTGGTTATTAAATTAAATGACTTTAGCATTTACATTCATTTAATACCTAAAACATATCATTAAACTGTTTCGTTTAAACAAACCTGTGATTTCACGGGTCATTTCACTAGTAATAAAAAGAATTTGTTGTCAATAATAAATTTGGAACTAAAAAGACACAAAAAAAAAAAAAAAAAAAAAAAAAATGGTTGCTTTTGGCAATGAAGAATCGTACCTTATGGGTCACGATGCAATAATATTTTTTTTATTTTTTAAATTATTAAATGTACCAAATATTTTCAAAGGTTAAGAATCACATAAAAGGATCAAATACAAATCGAACGATGGATTGGATGGATATATAAAAATAGTTGGACATATCCAATCAGACATATGCTACTTCAAAATTTATACTCATTTTTATTAAATGTTTTATATTTAATCCTTATTTAAATATAAACAATACTTCGATAAACTAGTACCAATCATAAAATAGTTATTTAAATACAACATGGTCTCATTTGTACGTAAGTGAGACAAACAATGGAAGACACAAGTATGTGTATGTTTGTCTAAACTCGAACGTAAATCAGGGAAATCCAATAATATAAATCTTATAAAATTGTTAATTAAATTCGATGAGTAATAATGATTATTTCCCTTCATTAAGTGTCGTGAGAGCACTGCTCTAGATAATTGTTCACTCGTTTTCAAAGTGTACAAAACTTCTTCTAAAGCATTCTATTTTTTTTTTTTTAACGGCGAATTTGCATTAGCGGATTATTTATTTCAACGACCCTCATCATTTGCACCCACACACGCTAGAAGGAAACTCATACCCGGTTGCTTGACAACTAATCGCGGGACCTGTGTTGCTTGGCAACTAATCGCAGGAAATTGAAGAGAAAATCTTCCGCCCCCAGGAATTGAACCTGGGTTGCTTGGCAACTAATCGCGGGCCCTTCCACACTGAGGCTTGATACCGTTGAAACAAACGTTCGTTGGTCAAAGCATTCTATTATTATTCCTCTTAATTATAACAAATTATGAGGTTGGTTAGCTCGGCCGTTTAGTTAGTTTTTTGTTCTAAAAATAAAAAATAAATAAAAAGCTTTTTTGCTCTGCAATTATTCAGGCGATTTTTTCAAAATTTCAGATCATATTGATAATCACTCTGGCTCCGCTATTGGGGTGGAATGGGGGGAGATCATACTACCGTAAAGCCGATGATGGATGGACGTTTAGGGTTCACAATAGTAGATCGTATGTGGAAAGACCAATTCCGAATCCCTACAAGAAACCTTCAAATGATTCTACGACATTCTTCATCACAAATATACTGTGTCGCATAGATTGGAAGGATTTGCGGATGTTGCATCATTCGTATGGGATATCTCTGATTCTTACATGACGTTTAAGAAAATGAAACTTGGCAAACGCTTTGGTTTTGTTAGGTTTAAGGAGGTGAACTGAAAGCAGATTGGTCATATTTTATCCTTGATTCGGGATGATGGGGTGAGATTGTTTGCTTCCATTGCCCGTTTTCATCATGGATATATAAATCCTAATGCTAAGGTTCATAGTCAAGAGGTTGAGGGTAAGAAAGAACAACATGTATGTAGAGATTAGAATATGATTGAGTTCGTGTTTGTGTGCTTGTGTATGTATATATCAGAATGTGTAATTCTATCTGTATATGTGTATGTATGAATGATGAACTGTAATATATGAATAGCAGTAGCAGATTAAAGATGATAAGATGATGATGAATCACAGATCATGAACTCAACATTGTGCCAAAATTCATTAGGTTGAAGGTTACATGTGTTGAGAGAGTTAGTTACAACTGTGTGTGTTCAAGGTGTAGGAGTAGGTGTAAAGTGAGGGAAAAGCTTAAGATCTAAGCTAGTTAAGAGGTATTTATACTAAGTCATTACAACAAATCATATCTATAATTTTGGACTAAACAATCTCCCCCTTAGATGTGATTTGTTGTTAATAATCTATTGTTGTTGATCATCTTTGTAATCTTGTACACATAGGGGTCTCGAGGATCTCTATGATGTCTTGAACTCTCCCCATTTGGAAACGGAGAAGCGCTCAGAAACAGTGCGCGACGCTCAATTTAACTAAAAAATCACGTCGAGGGTTTTCCAACATCTGGCACTTCAGATACGTATATGTTGAGTGGCGCTCAAAGGTCTGGAGCGGCGCTCCAAGTGATCCTGAACCAAAAATTCGAAATTTTAAGTGATTTTAACACAAATCCTCATCCTAAAAACCAACAAATGACCAAACAAAAAGCCGAGCAAGATCACATTGCACATATCACCAAACAAGCACAAAAAGACACAAACTCTACAACAACGTGAAGTTTATTACCGAGTCGTTCACAGGACTCGACTCCACAATCATTCGATTTCCGGCTCAAAGTTGAGGTTAACCTCATCTTCGATCTCAGTCTCTAGAAAACCATCAATGTAAGGTCTGAATCGGTAGCCATTTACCTTAAACTCTTCACCTTTCAAATTCACTAACTCAATTGTACCATACGGGTACACCTTCTTCACAACGAATGGCCCGTTCCATTGGGACTTTAACTTTTTGGGCGACAACTTATAACGAGCATTATAGAGAATGACTCGATCTCCCTCCTTGAACTCTTTCGGGGTTTTGATTCGGTTATCATGACAACGTTTGGTTTTTTCCTTGTAAATAACCGAGTTTTCATATGCGTCAAGGCGTAACTCATCCATGTCGTTTAATTGATCCAAACAAAAGCGACCCGCCTCATGGTAATCCATATTGCACACTTTTAAAGCCCAATGAGCTTTATGTTCAATCTCCAAAGGAAGATGACATGCTTTACCATATACCAAATGATAAGGAGTCGTGCCTATCGGTGTCTTGTAGGCCGTACGAAATGCCCACAATGCATCTTCAAGCTTTGTAGACCACTCCTTAGGATTCGTACCAATGGTCTTTTCTAAGATTCGCTTCAATGACCGGTTGGTATTCTCAACTTTCCCACTTGTTTGCGGGTGTTAAGATGTTGAAACTTTATGGGTTACCCGGTATCGTTTCAACACTTTTCCATTTAAGCGTTACAAAAGTGGGTCCCTCTATCACTAATGAGGGCTTTCGGGGTGCCAAATCGGGCAAAGATGCCCTTTAAGAAGGTAATTACAACCCGTGCATCGTTAGTTGGGAGAGCCTTGGCCTCTGCCCATTTAGAAACATAATCGATTACAACGAGAATGTAAAGAATCGAATGAGATTTAGGATATGGGCCTATAAAATCAATCCCCCAAATGTCAAACACCTCACATACTTGAATGCTATATTAAGGCGTCTCATCTCTTTTAGTGATTTTTCCGGCCCGTTGGCACGCATCACAAGATTTTCAAATTAGGTGGGCATCTTTGAAAATACTAGGCCAATAAAAACTGACCTCATAAACCTTCCTCCCCGTTATTTGGGGACCAAAGTGCCCACCCGTAGGACCAAGATGGCAAGCTAGCAAGATTTTTGTGCATTCCTTTCCAGAAACACATCTTCAAATTCTACCATCTAAACATCGTCGAAATAGGTACGGGTCCTCCCAAAAATAGTGTTTGATGTCACTAAAGAATTTTCTTCTCTTTTGATGTGACCACCCTTTTTCGAGAAACCTGCCCACAAGATAATTTGCGATATCAACATACCAAGGCTCGTCACTCGTCTCTACTTTCATGAGATCTTCATCCGGAAAATGGTCTTGAATACTAGACTCATGAAGTATCTCGAGATTTGGATTCTCGAGTCGAGAGAGATGGTCGGCCGCCAAGTTTTTAGAACCCTTCTTATCCCGGATCTCGATATCGAATTCTTGCAAAAGCAAGACCCAACGAATCAATCGAGGTTTCGCATCCGATTTCGAGAAAAGGTACTTGAGAGCTGAATGGTCCATAAAGACAATAGTCTTAGATAGAACAAGATAGGACCCGAACTTATCAAACGAAAACACAATGGCAAGGAGCTCCTTCTCAATAGTCGTGTAATTCAATTGAGCTCCTTGCAAACTTTTACTCGCGAAATAGATGGGTCGAAAATGTTTTTCAACCCGTTGGCCTAAAACAGAACCAATAGCAAAATCAGAAGCATTGCACATTAGCTAGAATGGAAGGGACCAATTCAGAGCTATAATTATTGGTGCGTTAACAAGTTTTTCCTTCAAAAGCTCGAATGCTTTGGTACACTCGGCTGAAAACAGAAAAGGTGCATCTTTCTCTAGAAGTTTATTCATCGAGTTTGCAATTTTGGAAAAATCCTTAATAAATCGCCGGCAGAAATCGGCGTACCCGAGAAAGCTCCTAACACCCTTGAGATCGGTAGGAGGTTGAAGGTTGGCGATAACATCAACCTTAGCGGGGTCAACCTCTATACCGACACTTGAGATTTTGTGCCCGAGAACAATGCCTTCACGAACCTTAAAGTGACATTTCTCCCAGTTGAGCACAAGATTTGACTTTTCACACTTAACAAGCATCTTTTCCAAGTTGTGGAGACATGACTCAAAAGTGTCACCTGATATGCCCGAATCGGACGGTTTATTTATGCGGTGTCGTTAGGTCGCAAAACGTCAATTCAGGATATCAACAGAAGAAGTTGATTGTTTAATTTATATATGCTGGGCCTAAATCTTTTATTCCTTCCTATGGGTTAGCAAGGGAAAATATGACCTAGGGTCGTTCCTTGAGCGGTCGAATTTGAAACGGAGCTTATCTAGATAATTTAGTGATTAAGATGGGTTTGTACACAATTCAGTATCCAAGACTAGTGGCCAGGTACACCTTGTGTGGAGAGGCAGGATCCTTTTGGTCCCAATAAATTGGTGATCGTTCGGAAAATCCAACAACCAAGTCCAACCGGCTTATTCTAGACACCACTTTATCCAGAATATCAAATTGTGTAAAGACAATAGTTGGGTTGAATAGTTTATATAATTATAATTAAGATATTAAAGGAATATAATTAAAATAAGCTAGCTAGCATGCAACAGCTAAGGACAGAGAAGATGTGGTTCACCATGATTTAAGATAACATAGTGTCGGGATGATTGCGAGACAGTCATTGGATAGATATATCTTGGTGTGAACACTAGATTCCCTACTAAGCGGTTTCCCGATTAGCATGTCACGAGGAACTAGGCTTTGAAGATTCTGATCAGATGGACTATGCTCAACTCCCGACGCTTTATCTGGTTTTAGGATATAAGCGGTCCATCTTGGATGCAATTCATACCTTGGGCGCACGAATAAAGTAGCATAGCCATATACATATAATATCCAACCTTTCTTAACACCTTAGTGTATCACCCAAATGGGTGGTTATGGTTGTGTTTCGAATTCCTTTCTATCAATGGTTTGGTAAAATCTAAGGGGTTGTAAACAAATTAGAACCTCTGATAGTTCTCAGTCATCCTTAAAGATTTAAAAGCTTAGTTTGTATTGTAGTGCGTTAATTTCCAATTTATGATTTAAACCAGCCCTTACTTAAATCTACCCAATAAATCACTTAGTTATCCACCATGTACTAGCCTTATAGTGGTTCCATAGCTTCTAACATTGACCATGCTCAAGTAGTCCTATAATACGTCAACACTGTACTCTACTGTTGCAATAGTATTTCCTCGAGTCTTATACTGTTGACCAATGTCTTGATCTGGTCCTACCGTAATTCCCCATGTACTTTATAGTATTTCCGATGGGTTCAAACCTTGACCAATGTATAAACACAGATAATTAATTACCCTTATAATGTCAACTTTATAAAGGGTTTTAATCACGTTTATTGGTGGAAGGACGATAATAACGAGGTTTAATATCATAGACAGAAAGCGAATACGAAATGATAATCATCCCTACTAACATTATTAAATCATGGCAAACAATCAAGCAATTACTCACACATTATGGCAAAAAGCATTTCAATCATTAATAAATCACAAACATCAAACAAGAACATTATGATAAATTAATAAAAGAAAAGGATAGATAGTACCGGATAATGTCGGTAGAATAACACTTGTATTTCTTCATAATATCCATAACGTTACAATGCTTGATAGCTTCTACTACATACTAATCTACTATTGATCACTAGAGAGCGACAATAGAGAGATAATTACATTTCCTAATCTCTGTACTTTTCTCTCTCTAGAATCTAGAGAGAGAAAGTAGAGAGAGAACTAATCTCCTATAGATCACTAGAGAGCGACTATAGAGAGATATTTGAGAGAGAAGTGAAGAATTGGTATGTGTTGAAATGAACGCAAAAAGCTCTTTAAATAGGAAAAATTTTCCTGGCAAACAGCTGGCAGGCCGTTTGGCAGGCCGTTTCGCAAGCCGTTTGCCAAGGCCGTTTGCCAGGGTAAGCCATTTTTTATGCCCGTTTGGCAAGGGGTTTGGCAAGCCATTTTCCCTTATAGCAGGCCTTTTGACAAGCCGTTTGGCAGGCCATTTGCAAGCCAGGCAAGCCGTTTGCTGGATCGTAACTTGTCTTTCAACATTTTCGCTCTAGAATCTTCGTTTTAGCTCCGTTTTTGACGATTCTTGCGCCCCGCGTTCGTAATTGAATATCCTACAACATGAGATTAAGTAACTAAACTTTTCCAAAACTTATAAAATAAGTTATTCAAATGCGAGTTAATAGTCTTAGCCGGTTTTGCTCGTTTTCCTCGTTTTTCATCCGTTTTTAGTGATTCTTGAAATATAGCCTTTGTAATTACTAAATCTACCAAATTAACCAACAAAGTGATTATTTTGGCGATAACATTTAAAACTTTATGATTTTAGGGCTCAATGTAAAAACGTGACTTTTTGGCCGATATCATCACCGAAGACTGAAAAGTCATCCATGAACACTTCCATGCAATCCTCAACCATATCATGGAAAATCACCATCATGCACCTTTTAAATGTCGTCGGAGCATTGCAAAGTCCCAAGGGCATGCGACGGTATGAAAAAGTACCATAGGGACACGTAAAGGTTGTCTTTTCTTGGTCCTCGGGCGCGATAGGAATTTGAAAATATCCCGAGGAACCATCAAGGAAATAATAAAAGCTATTTCCAGACAACCGTTCCAACATCTGGTCGATAAAGGGCAATGGAAAATGGTCTTTCCGTGCGGCGTCGTTTAACTTTCGGTAGTCAATACAGACACGCCACCCCTTGACAGTCCTCGTGGAGATAAGCTCGTTTCTTTCGTTAGTGGTGACGGTCATCCCACCCTTTTTAGGTACGCAATGAACGGGGCTTATCCAAGGACTGTCAGAGATCTTGTAAATAAGACCTGCATAAAGTAACTTAATGATCTCCTTTTTAACGACCTCTTGCATATGGGGATTTAGCTTTCTTTGGCGTTGCACCACAGGTTTGGAATTATCTTCCATTAAGATTTTGTGGGTGCAATATGAAGGACTAATACCCTTTATGTCTTGAATTTTCCATGCAATCGCAGGTTTGTGGGCCTGGAGCATGGTAACGAGTTGAGATTTCTTACTTACCGAAAGATCTTTAGCAATAATGACTTAAAGCTTAGATTCTTCCTAAAGGTAAGCGTACTCAAGATGTTCAGGGAGCAGATTTAGCTCCAATTTGGGAGGATCTTCGATAGAGGATTTGCTACGGTATTCTTTATCTTCTTCCAACTTTTTAAAGTCATCATCAGTTGGCTCATAACCGTTAGCCATCAAAACTTGCAACATATCAATCTCCTCCAACATATCTTCTTCACCACTAGCAATATCATATTCACCTATTTCTTCCAATTCTGGGAATTCCTGCAACAACTCAACACATGTGTCTATGGTTTGCAAAAAATAACATTGGTCATAGGTAGACTCGGGGTATTTAAGGGTATGGTCAATAGAAAAGGTTGCACTTGTACCATCTATACTAAGGGTTAAACATTGGCCATACACATCTATAATACACCTAGACGTGTTCAAAAATGGTCTTCCCAAAATAAGAGGCACCCGTGTGTCCTCATCCATATCCAAAACCACAAAGTCAGCGGAAAAAATAAGGTTACCCGCCCGGACTAACATATTTTCCACAATACCCCTTAGGAACTTAACACTACGGTCAGCTAACTGGATGGCCATTCTAGTTATTTTAAGTAGTCCTAGGTCTAGCTTAAGGTAAACACTATAAGGCATCAAATTGATGCTAGCCCCCAAGTCCACCAAAGCCCTCATACAGTCTAACTGGCCAAGTAAACAAGGTATCATGAATCAACCCGAATCATCGAGCTTCAAGGGAAGCTTGTTCAAAACCACCATTGAGCAAGTTGCATTCATCACCACCGACTTGATTTGCTCCATCTTCTTCCGGTTGGTCAACATATCTTTCAAAAACCGTGCATATCTCGGCATACCAGCAATAACATCAATAAACGGCATATTGATATTCACCGACTTAATCATATCCATGAACCTATTTCTCTCAGCCTCCAACTTTTCAAGTCTTTGCTTCCTAGGGTACGGTAACGGTGGTTGATATTCCTTGATGATCGACTTTTCTTTAACACTCTTTTATGCATCAGTCGGTTGACTTTTCTCTACCTCTTCAGCCACTTTTTCCATCTCCATAGCCACAATCGGCTCACTAGCTTTCTCCAACGGAACCCGATAATCATCAACAATAGGCATCTTCGGTGCCTCATATGCCTTACCACTCCAAGTAGTAATAGCATTCAAGTGCTCATTTCTCGGATTCACTTTCGTATTACTCGGGAGTTCACATGGTTTCCTTTCACTAATCAAATCCGACAAATTACCAATCTGCTTCTCTAAATTTTGAATCGAAGCCTCCTATTCCTAAACAACTGCTCGTTCTTATCATTCGTTTCCTTCACATTAGAAAGTAGTCGGGTTTGTGGAATTACCAACTTTTCAATCATAGACTCAAAATTCGGCTTTTTCTCTTCTTCCTGAGTTTTTCGGAAAAACCCAGGAACTTGTTGCTGAAAACCCCCACTCGGCTAATTCTGATAATTATTATTACTACTACTCCCTTGTCGACCTTGAGGATTGTAGGGAATATTGAAGTTGCAGTTGAACTGAACATGCCCTTGAAATTGATTATTATTCTGCTAACTGATGTATGCTATCTCTTCTTTCTGACCTATCATCAACTCCGCATCACAATCTTTTGCTAAATGTAATCCCTCATAATATTCACAACCAACCTTCATACCATGAATATTCTTATTCATCTTCTCTAAATGCCTACTAAATTTATCTAACTTAGTATTTATAGACCCATAATCATCATACGCACCAGTGGTTCCGGTACTCTTAACTGAAGCTGAACGGGATGACTCATGATCTTGATACCATTCGTGAGTGTAGGCAGCTTGCTTTTCAATAATTTCTAACGCCTCTTCTTCTATCTTATCCATTACATTACCTCCTACTGCTTGATCAATACTCTGGCGAGTTTGTATGTCACAACCCTTATAGAATATCTGGACCTTTTATAAATCATTCAACCCGTGTTGCGGACACGAGCGTAATATATTAGAATAACGGTCCCAAGCATTAAATAATGTCTCACTGCTCTTTTGTCTGAACTGTGAAATTTCATCTTGAAGTCAAGCAGCTTGAGAAGTAGGGAAAAAATTTGATAAAAACTTATCCACTAACTGATCCCAAGAGGTAATCGCACCCTCGGGTTGCTTATCTAACCACCTCTTAGCTTCTCTCTTAAGAGTCCAGGGAAAATCCTTGTCTTGATCGAAGTATCATTAACCTGATTCAGCTTGAATAAGTTACAAACATCATTGAAAACACGAAGAGGCTCGTTAGCATCATCACTATCCTTGGGATGAAATTGGCAATCAGTAGCTATCAAACTCAGAATTGGACCTGTGATTTGGAAAGGCTGAGTAATGTTTGGTTGAGTAATCGAATTTCCTTGGCTAGCTCGGGTGGCCTTCAACTTCTCTGCCATAGTCCGAGGACGAGGTGGTTCTTCAGCCATCTCTGCAGTCTCGAAAATATCTAATGAAATGTAAGTGTCTTCCTCTTCGTTGATTTCAAGTGGTGTATTGGGCACCACAGTCTCAGAACTACTACCCAATGGAATTATATTATCACTCGAAGAAGCTGATGAATCCACTGTAGACTGTTGCTCTTGACTTAACTCTCTAAATAACTCTCTTTCGGGTTCGTCAAATGGTCGAAGAATTGGAGAATTTGAAGAACGCGTATGTGGCATGCACTACCTGTTATCTGCAAAACACAAACGATAAAACGATTAAACGCACCGACTCAAGAAATATCTAAAATCGAAGAAAATAAATCCTAATTAATCACAAATAGATAGAAATCTAAAATTGACACAACTTTCCCCGGCAGCGGCGCCAAAAATTTGATGTGTAAAATTGCGTATATAATTTATCAGTGGAAAATACCGGTTTGATTGATTAAACACACTAACGGGCAGTGTACCCGATCGTGTACTAGTATGATTTGGTAAAGTCCAAAGTTCGTTCCAAGGAAAGTTTTCGTATCAACTTAAAATTGTAACTACAAGTAATTAAACTACTTTATCTAGAAATCTAATGAAATTACTGGTTTTTGTAGTTTTGGCTATTTAACGATTAGCCGAATCAAGAAATGATTTATAAAAGTAAAAACAGTATTTTTGTTCTTTTTAGTTTAAGCGCTAGCACTTAACAAATATTAAAGATAGTTTTGTATTCAATTCAAACAAGAATGTTCATCTAGACCTTTTACCCTCGGTAATGGATGTTCGTGTTATTAAGATCGTTTATCTCATCTATGCACGCAAATTAACCAAACGGGTCATCAAGAGTTCTCTTAATGACCACCCAAACTCTAATTACACAGTGTAGGGTGCCCTTGCACTTAAGACCTTATTGTTTGTGTATAACTAATTAACTAACTTAGTAATTCGATTAACAATTGTGCTTACGTTCGCATACACAATTCATTCCTATCCAATTTACTAGTCTTTACTCAATTTACTCCCTTAGTCAGATTTAGCAAACAACTACTTAAGACAAACTAGTTGTAAATTAAAGTGTTAAATTAACCTAGGGTTCCCTTGATCAAACAAACACAATAATCAATTGAGAGCAAACATGAAAACGTGAACAAGAATGGATCTTTTAATCAAAACCAAATTAACATGCATAAAATCCTTGATAATTCAAATAAACATCCAAACCTCGGTTATTAGTCTAGACAAACATTAAATAATTAGCCTACAATCATGGCTAAAACCAAAATCATAATCAAAATAAAAGATGAACTCATTGTTTGAAACAAAGAGATAAACCTAATATATGAATGAATCTTGAGTGATGAACGAATCGAAACACGTTCCCGTAATGATTGAAGCGTTAGAATGATCTTGGGATTCCCCAAAAATCACCCTTTTTTTTCTTAGAGCTGCTGCAAACTGTCTGGGAATGATATATCCCAACTAGGGTGAAAATACGTGCTTTAAATACCTCAAAACTGAACCCGGCTGGAAGTGGAGCGGCGCTCCAGGTCTTGAGCGGCACTTAGGGCCCCAAAATATTTGATATGTGGAACTTGAAAACTCTCGACATCATTTTTGTGCCTAATGGAGCGGCGCTCTAGGCCTTTGAGCGGCGCTCAAGGCCCCCTTTTGCTGAATCTGAAGCTGAAAACTCACTAACTAAAACTGAACTCGAATCAAACCAACTTCTTTCACTCGTTTGCATAGAAAATCATTAAAATCATCAAATAACTTCAAATTTCATCTTCTCGGTTTTAGAACTCGAACTTTCATAACACTATCAAAATAAACGCCAAATCGCATCTGAAAGGACTAAAATGTGATCGATATCGCTAAGAGAAATGTGTATAAAATATGCGATATCAGGTAGCAAACATTTGGGACATTCATTTGGAAATTGATATTGGGAGTTATCGTGGAAGTTTGGATACTCATGGTTATAGTCTGGATGTGTGTATAGTACAACGTGACATTTGCAGCATGTCAACAGTTGGCACACCCCTATGTTGGCACACGCGGTTGCACGCCCTCAGTGGATGAGTCAATCTTGGAGTCTTGTCACGTAAGTCGAATTAATGTGGTCCCAGTCAGGTTGTATTCTGAGATTGCGACAGTTATTAAATTAGGTTGGTTCTGGACTATCATTGGAAGGAAGGCCCAGTTGAACTTAGGTTTGAGGGGAGGTTTGTCGGATTGCAAACCAAAGTCCAACATCAGATTATTGAACGGGTTGACCATTGTATTTGGTCCAATATTCCATAGTATATGGAGTAGGTGGGCAGGGTTAGAGCTTCTCTCACTGAAGAAATTGGTTTGAAGTTGTCGGATATTACGCGTTCGACTAGCGCTTAGGTTTGGTTGACATTATTTCAAAAAAGTAAGCATGTTTTCTCGGGTGACCAATTAAAATTCTTCAGATGATGGAGGAAGTGTATAATCTTGTAAAATTCTGGAACTTGAGCATTCTACAAGGTGCTAGGAACTCGGTGGGAGTTGGTAACCAATGGAAGTATCAAGCTATTGGGAGTTTAACGACTAGTGGGAGGTATGGAGATGGTTATGCGACGTGGGTCTTCAGTCTTCATCTGATTAGTGTGTATAACACTAGAGTAGTTGGATGCTGGAATATACCGTCGAATGGCAAAGAGATTTGCAACTGAAAGGTGGTAGATTGCAAGGTGGTAACTTCAATCTCACTAGGTACCTTGATAAAGAGTCTAAGAAGGCATCTGTTAGGGTTTTTCGATTGCCGGGAAGGAAAATCATATATAGACATAAATTCTGTACGAGTAATTGTTGGCACGGATTTCTGGATTGGACGTGTCTAGAGCGACGGATGAGGCGGTGTTGTCTCATGAAAGAATCGTGTAATTAAGTCTCATGAAAGAATCGTGTAATTAAAGTTTCGCATACTTTAATTGATCTTCTTGTGTAAGAATATGGTGGTGCAAGAAACCGATAGTACCCATGTTAGTAACTGGAGATCAGGTTAAAGCTTAGCGGTTTTGGTGTCGAAAGACTTCCTTCTCTCAGGTGTGGAAGAGCAGCCTGACCCGGATGTTTCATTCTGGCGGTATCAAAAGTTGTAGCTAAGAGGAGATCAGGAGTTTCTATGGGTGTTTAACAAATATTTACAGTTGAGGCGATTATTGGTTTCTATTTCCGACAAGTAGTGTTGAAGACCTTGCATCGAAAGTCTGCTGTTCCAGCGATGTTGAGTTTACGTGTCCCATGTTTGATTGGCGGTGTTGGAATAGAGATTGATGTCCGGGATTGTTCAAAATCTTCAAGTGGGAGATTGTTGAGTAGTGAAGAGTTTGCTCAAAGTCTTCAAGTGAGAGATTGTTGAAGGTGTGAAGAATTTGATCAAAGGAACAAGAATTAGGGTATGACTTGATGAACAAGTCGTAGGAATTTTGTTCCCTTATTTATTTCTTATAGAAGGATGAAGAAATGGAATAAAAAATGAAATAAGATAGAAATAGCTTGGAGATTAAGTTAAACTTGAAAAATATCAAGCTTGGAAGACAAGTAAAACTTGGAGGATAAGCAAGCTTGGAAGATAAGTCAAGTTTGGAAGACAAGTCAAGCTTGGAAGACAAGTTTATTTAAGAAACAAGGAGTTGTTTATTTATGGAATGGTTCTTGTACTTGAAGGCTAAGTTAAACTTGTGCAACAAGGTTTTAAGTTTAATGCTTCTCCTATAAATAGACCCCTAGCCTAACTGTAATGGTGTGCACAAAATTAATAGAAGAAAATCTCGTGTTTGTGCCCATGGACTGAGCCCGTCTCCAATCTAATGAAGTTGGGATATAACCACGTTAAATCCTTTTGTCATTTATCTTTTATTTATCATTTATGCTTGTGTTTATCCATTTGTTGAATGTGGGTGTTGTGATTGAAGATACCTAATATGACAAAAAATGGACGGTTTGTTTTATGCGGTGTCGTTAGATCGCGAGACATCAGAATCGGCTACCTTGAGAGGAAGCAATAGTTTTAAATTTATATTTAGCTGGACTTAAATCGTACTACTCCTTATTATAGTGAGTAAGAGAAGTATGACCTAGGGTCATATTTTTAAGAGAACTGTAGAATCGAACCTATATTTAGAACTTAAGATAATCCTAAAGTGAAGGAGTAGTTGTATATTACCTAATTTTTGGGTTTTCTAGCTTATAAGATAATGTAAATGCGATAAATGTTTTAATTCAGATAAGGTTAAAACAAGTGCATACTATGATTTCGTTAGTTACTATGCCGAGATTATGAAATGATGGATCATGAATAGGTAGTGACCTTGTATTCACTACATTGGTCCTACCGCCCCTGTCATAAGACATGTCACTGGGTAATGCGTTAGGCTTGAAGTTTCTGAATAGACAACAACGTCCCATATCCCCGACGCCCGTACAGTCTGACTACAGGCATACACGTCCAAACAACTCATCCAATTGAGCGACTCGGTTATGTGATGTATTAACATTCCACAAAGGTCTAAACTTTCTTAAGCACAATGATGTACAAGGTATACCATATCTGAGAGACGTGATGTGTTTCGATGCTTTAGTTAATGATTGGGTTTTAAAAGATGGTTAGGCCCTTAAAAAGAGTTTAACCATAAAGAACACCATGGCCAAGTCGGTGTGACTTCCATGAACACGTTCGGTTATCCTAAAGGTCCAATCCTTTATGTGTTTAAACAAACAGTTCCTTAATTAACTAAGAATCCCTCAAGCGGGTTGCAATGCTTGAGACAGCATTATGGTGAAGTGTACTAATCAGCACTGATTGGGTTCCATGGCCTTACTTAGCAGAGGTACAACTTACAACAACTGTTATGCTTCAGCGTACACATACGAAATTTATATGCTTGGTGACTACACTAGCATAGTCTAAGACCAACAATGTACTATAGGCCTAGTTAGATGTTTCACTACGAAAGAGTCCTCAGTCGAAATCCAAAGCTCGGTGGACTTACTACAACCGAGGTGCCTCAGTCAAACTCGCATTCTATCCGATAGACTTCTCTTACCAAGGGGTGACACAGATAGTGTACTCTGAATCGGGGTTCCCGAATTCCTAATAACAGAGCCGATAACTATGTTCTATTAGTTGGAAAAGCGATTGAGTTTAAAGCATAATTGGAAAGTATCTTAACAACATACACAAACCATAACATTATTTCGGCATTATAACTAACTACATCATAGCATACACTAAAGATAGCTACTCGCTAATCATGGTAACAATATCATAAATCATAATAATGGAAGACATTATGTAAAGACAGAGGATAGAAGTACCAGTATATTAAACGAGTTTCGAAAATACAAAAGTGACAAATTCACACTCCAGAGCGCTCCTAATACAATCTGCGGCGTTCTTCTCAAGGTATTAATTTTCCCGCACGGAGTCTAAGACCTTGAAAGTATGACTAATTATTGTAGAAAGAGAGATAAAGATGTGAATTGAAGTGTGTGGAAAATGGATGACAAATGGCCTCCTTAAATACTTGAAATTTGGTTGGGGCTGGCTTGGCAGGCCAGCGTGAACGGCCATTGCTAGAGGCCACTGCCTAGCAAGCTGTTTCTTGTGCCCGTTTTTGGTAGCCGGTGTCTGACTCATAGGGCTAGCCGGCGTGGCATGGCAGGCCAGTGAAAGGACCTGTTCATACCGATTATAAACGATTCACGATAGTTGATTTCATTTCGAGGTATTTGACCTCTATATGATACATTTTACAAACAATGCATTAGTTTTTAAAATACAAACTTTCATTACATTGAAAGATGACGGCATGCATACCATTTCATAATATATCTAACTATAAATGACTTAATAATATTCTTGATGAACTCAACGACTCAAATGCAACGTCTTTTGAAATATGCCATGAATGACTCCAAGTAATATCTCTAAAATGAGCAAATGCACAGCGGAAGATTTCTTTCATACCTGAGAATAAACATGCTTAAAAGTGTCAACCAAAAGGTTGGTGAGTTCATAGTTTTATCATAAACAATAAAATTCATCATTTTGATAGACCACAAGATTTTAAATACAGTACACCTATCTCGTGTACGAAACCGTTTTTCATAATACTTGGCAGAGTAGGTTCGTATCCTTTTCTCCCCCGTAGGTTGCCTCGCGATTTTTAATAATCGTACACATATCTCGTGCACAAAAATAACATACACATAACCCGTGTATAAAATCATTCTCTCGATACATAACATTCACTTTGCTTGCATTGCTTGGCTTGGTAACTGACCTTAACATATAATGCGCATCAATAATATCCCCAAAACAGAACATCTCATCTGTATAATATATAAACCTCGAAGTACTAAACACCACGCCCACTAGCTCTTCCGTCTAGTGAACATTCTGGGTGAGGGTGTTAAACCAGGTAGTTACCTTTAGGATTCACGTGAATTAGGGTCCATACCCGTTTCCTAATTCTTAGGTTACCAAGCTATAATAATCAAGGGGAAATATTCACATCAATTAGTGGCAATTATAACGTCCAACTTATTCAATAATAATAATCAACAGAACCTCTATCTGTATAATAATTCATTCGAGGAATGTTTTGCTTGTGTCTATCTCGTCAAACATTTATAAAAGCATCTCATGTATTCTCAGTCTAAAAATATAGATTTCAAAGGCATTGAATAAAACAGTTGTAAAAACAGCGCATGTATTCTCAGTCCTAAAAATATAAAGAGTAAAAGGGAATCAAATGAACTCACAATACTATATTTTGTAGTAAAAATACATATGACGAAACTGAACAATGCAGGGTTGGCCTTGGTTTCACGAACCTATACCATTTGTATATTTATTAATATACATAATTGTAATCAAACACACACACACACACACACACACATACACACACACACACACACACACACACACATATATATATATATATATATATATATATATATATATATATATATATATATATATATATATATATATATATATATATATATATATATATATATATTAGTTATATCCTTTTTATTTTAATAGTATATATAAATATATATATATATATATATATATATGTATATATATATATGTTTCATATATTCGTTTTGTATATAAAAATATTAATTTTTGTTATGTTATATGTATTAAATATACCATTTTTATAATAATAATAATAATTATAATAATACTAAAATAATATTAATAGTAGTAAAAATGATTATCATACTTAATATTATTAATAAGATAATAATGTTAGAAATTCTATTAATAATAATAAAAATGATATTAATGATAATAAATGTAAAAATATCAATTTTATTGTTAATGATAATTATGATAATGATTTTAGTATCTACATAATAATACTGATAACAATAATAATGATAGTTTTAATGATATCAAAATAATAATTTTAATAAAAATGGTAATAATAATAATAATAATAATAATAATAATAATAATAATAATAATAATAATAATAATAGTAGTAGTAATTTTTTATAATAACAATACTATAATTGTAATCATATTAATAATAATGTTAATATTTATAATAATACATATGTTAATAATAATAATAATAATTCTAATATTTATATAATGATACTAATACTAATGTTTATGAAAATAAAAAGTAAATCTTATTATATTCCTAATAATAATGATAATAATAATAACCATAATCGTAGTAATGATAATAATACTAAATGATAGATTAATAATGATGACATTAATAATACTTATAATAATAATAATATAATAATAATAATAATAATTGTTATAATACTTATAACTATGATAATAAAACAATAATAACAACAACAATAATAATCATGGTAACAATAATAATAATAATAATAATAATAATAATAATAACAATAATAATAATAATAATAATAATCATAATAATAATAGAAATAAAAGTAAAAAGGTATACCCTTCAAAAGCTTTTTCTAAAAAAATATTGCCCCGGACCGGGCTCGAACCCGAGACCTCCCGCTCACCCACAAACACCCTTGACCATGGCTCCAATTCTGTTTTTCTCAATTATATTAATCTCAATTTATATTTATCTATCTCCTATCTGCTTCCCCTTTCCTTCTCAAATTTCGAATTCAATTCACCAGAGATCGAATCCAATAATTAAATGGTTTACTAATTTAGTTTTTAGGATTTACAACTATATAGAAACGATTATCAAGTTTTTACATTGCTTAAAACAGGAGAAAAATTAAAAATAAATAAGCTGAAAAACACGTTTAATCTTAAAATCAAATTCGAATTTAGAGGCTCTTATAGACCTTGATTCCTTCATGAAAAAGGTTTTAAATCATTCCTGTAAACTATCTATTTTATCAATTTAATCTAAAACATGAAAACAAGTTTGAATTTCCCCATGAACAAATTCTTTGACTTTTTAGGATTTAACTTTGACTCTAAAATTATTACTCAATTGGAAGAATTGAAAACTGAAATTTTACAGAAAGTTAGTTCATAAGATTCCTAACATAACCACAATTACAAATTTTAAAAATTTATTCGATTTCAAGTTGATGTTAATTCCTGTTAGAACACTAATGAACTTCAAATCAAATTTTGAATTTAACACTGTTTTAGCTTTCGAATCCAACATGAATTATATTGAAAATGACTCCTAGAAACTATCTGGATCATTAATTGATCCTACAACATCAAATTAAGTTCGAATTTAACGATGAACATGATATTTGACTTTTGAATTTGAAACTTTGACTCCAAAATTAGAAGTTGATAGGAAGATTTGAAACATGAAAACTTAAAGATAGTTTAGATGGATGATTCCTAACAGAGCTATATTTATACATTTTTTAAATTTATTCAAAATCGAAGTTTTTAAAAAATGAACCAGAAACAGAGCCTTCGACAGTTTCTGTTTATATTTTTTGATTTATATTCGAAAATTTGGATTAATTAAAATTAGTAATAGATAATGATTGTGAAAAAAAATGGGATGACTCCACTCTAACTGAATTGATCGATTATATATAAGATCGTGGTATTCAATTTCTAAATTAAACAGAAAATAATAAATATATAAATGTTGATTAGGATGGCTAATGATTTTTGTTTGAAACTGTGCTAGGATTTGATATGTAATCCAGATTATAGACAGAAAATATAGAATTGATCGTGATATATAGTGATTCGTACGATTTTCTATTTTATAGATTATATAATTAATAAATATATTAGTATTAATAATAATTACACTAATAATAATAATAATAAGTAATAATGATAAATAAATAATGATACTGATTTCCTAATAAATATATTTGTATAAAATGGCATATATATATCTATATATATTTATTTGTATTTATATATCACTATATATGTATATCTCTTTATAAGTTTATTTTTACAGATTACAATTTTATTTATTAATAAATATCACTATAACAATAATGCTCTTATTATTATACATAATAATAATACAAATTTATAATTAATATAATAGTAATAGTAATATTGTTAATGATAAATAAAAATTACCATAAATGTATAACAATAATATTGTTAATAACAATAATACTAATTATACTAATATTAAAAATAATAAAAATAATAATAATAATAATATATCAATTTATATATCAGTTTATTCATACCCAATTTCATATATATATATATATATATATATATATATATATATATGTATATATATATATATATATATATATATATATATATATATATATATATATATATATAATACTTATAAATATAAATATAATTGTCTTATAAATACAATATGTGTTTGTATATTAAATATAATTGTCTTATATATTTATAAGTATTATATATATATATATATATATATATATATATATATATATATATATATATATATATATATATATATCTTGCATTAGAAATAATAATATTAATGATACAAATATTAATATTAATATTAACATTAACAATAATAATGAAAGTAATATTAGTAATATTAATATAACAATCATATTTTTAATGTATAATTATATTTAACATATATATATTAAAATTGTACAACATATAACATATGTTGAATGTTATTTATTCATTTTAATATAAATACATTATACAATATGTGTTTATATATTAAATATAATTGTCTTATATATTTATAAGTATTATATATATATATATATATATATATATATATATATATATATATATATATATATATATATATGTATATATATATATATATATATGTATATATATATATATATATGTATATATATATATATATATATATATGTATATATATATATATATATATATATGTATATATATATATATATATATATATTTACTTGATAAGTTATTTTCTTTTATTAATATAAATTTCGACATACAATATCTATAATTTCGATATATATTTACTTTGATCGAGGTCGTCATGACTAACCATAAAAATGTTTTCATGACTCACATGAGTTGAAAATTAGAGTTTTATCACCAGTGAGTACTATGGAAAAAACATTTTGATTTCTGTGAAGAGTACGAGTGAAGCTATCACAAAAGAGTGAAAATGAGTAAATGCAGATTCGTCTTAACCGGTGACGTAGTCACGGTTGATTTTCGGAATTCAAGGGATTTAGAGGAAATCTTCGTAATAAGATTTGATTCTTCGATAATTAAGGAAATTAGGATCCTCTTTGGTTAAATGTGATAATCTGTCTCGATTGTTATGTCGGGTATTTCACTATAAATTTACCCTTTCCGTTCCATTACTTTTACCACTCCTATACTCAATTTCCAAATTCAAAAGTTTGTGAAAATGCTTAATCCAGTTATGATCCTTGTCCTTATCCTTACTATCGTAACAGTCATTCTCCTTTTCCAACTTCCACTGGAGGAATCTGTTTTCTTCTACTTCGCCCTTGGGGTTATAGTGTTTTTAATTCTCCCGTGTCTTTATGTTGCGATAAACATTGACATACACGGTTTGTAATTTATGTGTTGTTATCGGACTTTATATTCTCCTTTATATTTCAGAGCTCCATGCTTTTGTTTTCTCTTCCCGACTTTAAATAAAGCAAGTAATGGTCCAGAATTCGTAGGTATAGAGTTTCGAATGAACATGACTAATGTTCTAAGAGAGAGATTGTAATAGCACGATCTTGATTGGTAAAATTACCAGAATTCAAGAGAAAAGATAGGACTATCAGAAAGATATATTCTTGATATGTTTGGAGATCATGTAGAAGGTAAGAGACGTGTAACATTGCACATGATGATGTTATGGTCTGTGAATCATCACGTTTCATTAGAAACTCAGCATGACTTATTGTAATATAATCACGTTGATCAAATGTCATTATATTATACTAATTCATGCATCAATTTCCAACACTACTTCAAAATTATTCATAATTCAAACTCTAAGTTTTCAGAGATTTAAAAACCAAAACAATTTCCTTTTATGATATAACACAGATAGAGCGGAGAGATAATTAATATTGGACAAGAATATTTATGAAGATATCTTCAGAAATATTGAGGATATTTATAATGAAAGATACGATAATATCTTATAATTCTACAATCAAAATGTGATGAAGAAATTTATTCACAATGATTTAGAACAATTACAGAACAAGGTGTTTGCTAAAGATTTCATCAGAACAGAATCATCTGGATTCTTTATATACAAGTTTAGTCCTTGTGATTTGTTCAGAGTCTCCTTTATGGTTTGCTCAATTCATTTTTTCAGTTACAAAATCTTTGAGCTTTTTCAACACTCCATTCCTTATCATCAAACTTTTGACTGTTAAGGCAGTCTTCAGTTTTCACTGCTTCATTAGCTTTTTCAAAATTTCGAGAACTAATTCGCAGTTTAGGGTGTTTTTCAGAAACTTTACATTCAAAGTATGTAAGTTCTTAGGGTAGATGTTATATGTATATATATAACTATTGGGGTAGAATCGTTGCGAGATTCGAAAGACTGATTGCTAATTCTCGGTAGTTGGTATGGCAATTATTGTTACAAGATGTAGATGAGTAAATGATGGGGTTTCGATGAATATAATGATTTTACAGAAAGTCAAAGATTAATGAAGTTGCTGGTAAGTTTACTGCTAATGTGGTGGAATTTAAACAGTTCCCCGGTAACGATTACGAAAGACAAACTTATATATCAAAGTTATAATAAGGCTAATCCGAATGAAAGTCGAAGTTGATTTGCTGGAGCTGTAATGAAATTGGCTAATTTGAAAAAGAATTGCAATGTTATTTTCGGTAATGACAATGCCAAAGGAGCTAGCACAGATACGTGTTAAATGTTTACTCAGGTTCTGAGAGTTTTCAGGTGCGTAACTATATGCATAAATCTTTCCTTCCATAGATAACGTGTGGTTGGATCATCCGCTCGATTGAGGTGTTTTCAAGATTCGTGAAAGGTTTGAACGCAAATTGTAATCGTCAAGATACAAATGAGGTTTAAGATGAAATCAAGTGGCAAACTTGAAGAAATGTTTAGTTTCATATGTTATAATCAATATTTTAATTCATTTTAATTGTCCAATGTTAGTAGTCCACAGTTAGTAGTTCAGTAATTCATATCTAGTTTAATATATTATATTCTAATCAAGCATATTTTCACGGGGTCAAGGTGAACTTACGCTTGAGTGCATAGTAGGGTTTAAGGACTAACAACATTCGGACCTCCGACGCTTAGTCATGGATAACCCACATTGTTATCGTTTCGATTCCGACAGGGTGGCCGATTTAAGAGTCCACCAATAACCTAGCATATGAGGTTAAGTGGCCCAAAGACATGTAGGTTTTATAGTTCGAGACATACCTGAAAGTCTTTAAGATCGTAAGAAGCTTTTGTTCGTACGATGAAGATTTGTATGCTGTGGTTTACGTATGAGTAAACGAATAAATGTGTATATCTTTTAGGGTTTATGAGCTATGTATTTATAGGCTCATGAATTAGGGTTTCGGTAGAATCTCTTCCCTAATTAAATGCAATTTTATCCCAACTAACTTTCGTTATTTAAGGAAAAGAATCTGAATTGATTATATCATACATTCTTCTAAAATGTACTGGACCCTTATGTAAGTATACGAAACTCGCATCAGATGGTATAGGCGCATAAGGTGCGACTATACCCGTGCCATATGCTTTACATGGCAGTTTGTGTGCGGTTTAAGGCTTTGGATGCGCATCTACATAGTCCTACAGATATACGTATCATTAAGTCCCCCCAGTTCAATGTTATATACAATGAAAATTAGTGTATGACGTTGAACTAGTAAGAAAAAATGTATACAAAATGAACCTTAACAACACCTTTAAACCAGATTAGCATGCTTAATAGTGCCATTACAAATCCTAGTTGGATTTCAAATGTAACTGGATAGTGGGTAAGGTTATTTAAATATTTATGCGTAACCGTATACTGTGTCAGCATTAAATGCAATGTATGCGTGCAATCACCAAACTGTCTTTTCGGCTGCATTTCCTGCACTCGAGGTGAAAACTGTCACTGTTTACCGAAAAGGTAATGATTGTAATTATGCAACCGCCTGTTGATGCTAACGTGCACCGGACCTCTTAACAAGGTATTTAGCTTGAGATTGATACACGTGTACGGCTATCATTATACCCGCGTTACTTTTTGACTCACGTATTTTCTCTATAAAAAGCCTTTTGGCTTTTTCGTATCTCACAATCTTTTTTCGTTTTTAAATCACTCTACCCTCTTCATCTTTTCTGCAAAAATCCTAAAAAAGGTATATCTCATACTCTTATACTTTGCATTTACACGATGTAACCCTAGTTACAAGTTTTATGTATCACTAATTTGTCATTTTGATTTTGTCATTGCAGATGAAGTTGGAATCTTACGCACCCAATCCGACCACCGATTTTGGTAACCATTCGAGTTCACTGGCTAGTCATTTAGATACACTACCTTCATTATACCAAACTCCCGGTACTAGAGGGCTAGGTAACCACAAAAGGTTACATGATGAAGGTATTAATTTCATCCGACGGCCTTTTAGTTGAATTTTGATGTTAAGATTTTTATACGCCATGTTTATTGTTTTTGCAGGTCCAAGTGGTGTAGTTCATCACTCCAAACGTGCATGTCCAAATCCAGAAGATTTGTCTCTACTGATTCCAAATGCCAATGAATTCATGAAGGTTTCTCTTCCAGTATTCGCCCAACAATTTTCTTTTCTACAATCCTGCGCCATCCAACAATTGATTCAGAAGCTTTCCGCACTTTCACCTACCGAGGAATTGTACATGGACATACAATCTACATTGTTCAACTTTTCTAAGGACCTCAATCGTTTGCAGCTCAAATCTGCTGCACTCACTCATCCACCATCGTCGTCATCCACAGAGACTTCCTTGCAGCAGGAAAATGCCAAACTAACTGCTCAGCTTGCAGTTGCAGTAACCGCGCATAAGCAAGCAGAAGAGCGAATCAGTGTGATGATGTTTAAGAGGAAACAGGAGGAAGACCAACATATTGCAGAAAAGGCATTTATGGAGTCCGAGATTGAGGCTCTTTCTGCGAAGCTAAAGGAGGCAGAGAGCCATGTTGTGTTCTTAAATGAGAGCTTCAGCGACTGGATTTCGGCGCAGGAATCCTGGGGTGCCAAGCATGGTGTCCTTAAGGCACAATATGACATTCTTCGTCAGGGCCTTCCAACAATAGTCCAACACGCGCTTGACTGCAAAGCGGTCGAGTAGCGTTTTGGCACACCAATGGTTGCTGCTCGCGCCTACGAGCGTACCCTTTTCTGGAATATCATCTGCTGGGAGATGTGCGTACCCCTCGTGATTCCCCCTAATATTGCTGAGTTGCTCATCGATGGAGCCAAGGAAAATTGTGAGGAATCTTGTTCCCAACTTCAACAAATCTCGATCCCCCGTCTTTAAATTCTCGTTAACGATCCTACCATCTCTGCACAGGAGATAATTGCTGACAAACTCGATTGAGTTTGTTAAGCTGCCCTGGATGGATACTATTCATCCATCCTTGGGTGGCTTGTTTTTTGCTAGTGAGGGATGGGCCTTGCAGTCTTGGAGGTTTCGTATCCCTATATTATATTTTCCTTTTCTGTTTATAGCAGAGTATGCGTCTAATCGCTGCAGGCGAGGATGGCATACTCTCCTTAGTGTAGGGCAAACGTTCCAGCCAATGCCACCCCCTTTTTTATTTTTATATTAGCTTGTATTAGGACAAATTTTGGTACATGTCACGCTTTTATGCTAAGTGGTTAACTTTGTATTCTCTAACTGTAATTTGTTAGCTTTTGATTGAATATAATTCTACATCTTTTTGATTAAAGTGCATTTATTGTGTTTTACGAAATCACTACGGCGGTTATAATGATTTGTTACAACATTATGCATTCAATAACTCTTATGTAGAATAAATTCCATGACTTCATGACGGGAGCGACCCTTCAATCGTTTCATGATCTTTTTATTCTTGTGCCAACAATCCAATGTCGCACGCAACATTAAGCAAACCAATACTTATAAATTTATACTCAAGACATTTATAAAAAATTTTATAAGTGCGTACGCATATACAATCCAATGTAAATTACCCGTACTATAGACAAACCAATGTCTATACTCAAGAGTCTTCCAGCCACGCCAATGTCTGGGTTATTTAAACAAGTAAACCAAACTTGTGTTTTATAGTCTAGACTGTGTAAGTCTCCATGTTGCGTGGTGTACAAGCGTTTGAAACAAACCAATGTTTTACTATTGTCACCATTAAAAATAGTATTAGTAACCAAATTAAACTATGCCACTTGAGACTCGGAGTGTGTCCCTGTGCAGCTTAAGGGGCATGCAATCAACAAATGAAAAAATGCACAAGTTATTGGCTTAAATTGCATAATTTAATTTATTTCAAACATATCTTTTGACCAGCACTTAGCTGTCATGTTTACAATTTAAAATAAAAATTCACATAATAAAAACTTTAAACAGTTGTCTGGGGTGATCAGTCCCTCTGCAGTTTTTTTCATATGTAGCACCGTTTCAGTGTCTGCGCATGCCAGGTGCGCTTTATTGCTTTTCCATCCAAACTTGCTTGCCAATACGCCCCTGTATCGCTTATGCCAATAACCTTGTAAGGTCCTTCCCATTTAGGTCCAAGCTTACCCGTATCCTCTGCCCTGCTTGCTTCGTTTTTTTTGCCACACCAAGTCATCCAGATGGAAAGATAATGGTTGTACGCGCTTATTATAGTAGCTTGCGATTCTTTGTTTGTTAATTTCTTCTTTTATGGACACCATTTCTCTGCGTTCTTCAACTAAGTTTATATTTTCACGCATTTCTTCGCTATCGCTACTTTCATCGAAGGAAGCTATGCGCATAGTTGGCACATTTATTTCGGCGGGTATTATAGCCTCAGACTCGTACACCAAACTAAAGGGTGTTTCATTAGTTGCGCCCTTTGGAGTTGTGCGATGTGCCCAAAATACGTTATGCAGTTCGTCTATACAACCCCTTCGACACAATCCCAGCCTTGCTTTGATTCCTAAAACGATATCCCGATTTGTGACCTGGCACTGACCATTCGCCTGGGGGTGTGCAACTGATGTAAATGTTTGTTTTATATTCAATTCTTGGCACCAGTCACTAAATGGATTACCTTTAAACTGTGTACCATTATTGCTTAATATTTCATTTGGTAGTCCAAACCGATAGACGATGTTTTCCCATACGAAATTTCAGATTTGCTTGGCCGAAATTGTTTTTAGTGGTTTGGCTTCAACCCATTTCGTAAAATAATCAATGGCCACTACCAGAAACTTTACACCCCCTGGTCCTGCGGGGAATGGCCCCACTATGTCGATTGGCCATTTGCAGAATGGCCAGGGAGACGCGACCGATATCATTGGATGTCGCGGAACCTTGCTTACCGGTGCATGAAGCTGACACCACTGACACTTGCGTATTACTTCTGCGGCATCTCTGTACATTAACGGCAAGTAATATCCGAGCCACATTATTTTGGATGCAACTATTTTATGTCCTAAGTGCAAAGCGCACATTCCCTCGTGCACTTCCCGTATGATTGACTCCGTTTGAGTTGGATTAAGACACCGCAAATGAGGTCCCAGAAAAGACTTTCTGTATAGAATTCCATTTTCTAACAGATACATTGGTGCTTTCATCTTAATCTTTCTTGCTTCACTTGAATCTATCGGCAATGTACCTTTGGTTAGAAATTCTATTATTGGTGTCATCCAACTCTGCTCCTCTTCTTCAACTGCGGCCGAAACACTGTCTTCTTCAATAGATTTTACTTTAACTTCCTCAACCCAAATTTCTTTCTTAAAATGACTGAACGTTAATGTGGCTAATTACTAAACGCATCCGCCTTTTTATTCAGCGTCCTTGAAACCTGAGTTATCTGGAATAAATCGAAGTCCACTGCCAACTCTTGCACAAGTTTTAGGTATTTTTGCATTGATTCATCATGTGCCTCAAATATTTCATTAAATTGGTTTGTAACTAACTGTGAATCAACATATATTGACAGTTCTTTTACATCCAGATATTTTTCTACCCGCATTCCGGATAACAACGCTTCATATTCAGCTTCATTGTTTGTGACGGGGAAGCTAAATCGCAGCGCGAAAGTATATTCTACTCCCTCTGGGCTTTTTAAGACTATGCCTGCCCCTGCGCCTTCTGGACCACAAGCCCCATCTGTGTGCATTTCCCACAGTTGTTCGGGCGGTGGTGGTATTTCTTTTGAATCATGCGAGACTTCGATATCTCCGGCTGTTTCAGCCAGATAATCTGCTAGGACCTGTCCCTTTACCGCACTTCTTGGTGAGAAGCTTATCTCATGCTCTCCTAATTCAATAGCCCATTTGGCCATGCGACCAGAATTTTCTTGTTTATATAGCACCTGCTCAACAAGTATCAGCGAATGTAAATTTGCTAGAATTTATCAAGAAATTTTATATTTGTTGACAACACTTTGTTGTTTGTCATACCTGCTTTATCGGCTGATCTGTTAGGACCCTTATTGAGTGCTCTTGGAAATATCTCCTTAAGTGTCTAGCCGTATGCACGAGTGCATAAACCAGTTTTTCAATTGCAGGATAGTTTAATTCGCTCTCTGTTAAAGCTTTGTTAACAAAATATACATGCATTTGTACCTATTCGCACAACATAATTAGACAATTTTAAATGTCTATTGATTGAAAATTAGCTATTTTTAATTTTATAGTGCGTACTTGTTCCCTGTCTGCTATCAATACTGAGCTTATTGCTTCTTTCGATGCTGCTACGTATAGTATCAACGTTTCTCCCGCAATTGGCGCAGTCATTGTTGGCAACTCTTTCAGCAACTTTTTCATTTCTTGAAACGCCACTTCTGCTTCCTCCGTCCACTTGAAATCCGTTTTATTTAAGCAATTCTTCAATGTCCCGAAAAAGGGGAGTGATCGCTCTGCGAATTTTGATAAGAACCTCGTTAATGCCGCCAACTTACCCGTTAAACTTTGCACTTCTTTTTAATTTCTTGGTGATGGCATATTTTCGATTGCCTCTATTTTCTTCGGATTTACACGTATCCCACGCTCAGTTATTATATGACCAAGAAACTTTCCTTCTTCTTCTCTAAAACTGCACTTCGACGGGTTGAGCTTCATATTTATATTTCTTAACGATGCGAACATTTCTAATATGTCTTCCAACAAGCCTTGTTCTGTGGTGCTCTTTATAAATAGGTCATCAACGTATGCTTCTAAATTTCTACCGATCTGACCTTTGAAAGCTTTGTTTATTACTCGTTGGTATGTTGCTCTGGCATTTTTTAAACCAAATGGCATCTTGGTATAGCAGTATATGCCCTGGCTTATGTGAAAAGCAGTTTTATCCTCATCGTTCGCTGCCATCTGTATTTGATGGTATCCTTTGTATGCATCCAAAAAACATTTGTATCGGAAGCCAGCTAACGATTCAACTTTCCAGTCTATTTCTGGTAGAGGATAATTATCCTTGAGGCAGGCTTTATTAATATCCGTGAAGTCAACACACATGCGCCAAGACCCATCGGGCTTTTTCACTAGCACTGGGTTTGCTACCCACGTTTGGTACCTTACTTCTTGTAAGATGTTTGCTTTGACCAACTTATCAACTTCTGCCTTCAACCATTCGCTTCTTTCAGGTGCCATACCACGTTTCTTTTGTCGCACTGACGTCAAACTTGGATTTACGTTAAGCTTGTGCTCATCAATTTCTCTTGGTACGCCCGTCATGTCTGCTTCTTTCCATGCGAAGACATCCATATTAGAAGCTAATATATTACGAAGCTTAAACTTTGTCTCATCAGACAACCCTCCGCCGATTTTTATTTTCTGTTCTGGATGTCGCGGGTTTGCGATGATCATGCAGCTTCGAAGCTGCTCTGCCTCACTTGGCTGTTGTTCTGCTTGCTCCACAGCCGCAATGCTTGCATCTTGCTTTTCTGACCTTATCATTGCAATTCATAATGGTGTTGGGAACTTGATAAGGCCATGCACTGTGGAAGGGATAGCTGCCAATTTTTGAAAAGTTGTGCGCCCTAAAAGTGCGTTATATTTTGAGTAAGACCTTACGACAGCAAATTCTACTGTTGTGCTTCTCACTAACTCCTTATTATCATCGTCCACCAGCTCCAGTTCTAATTCGATGATCCCGATTGGCCATGCGGACTCCCCAGAAAATCCAGATAACGCAGTGTTAGGAGCCACTAGCTTGGCTAGCATAGCGCCTGGCAGTAAGCGAAAACAATGTTCGTACATTATATCAACACCAAACCGGTGTCTACATGCAGTTGCTTGATGATGTACCCCAGCTTTTAACACGTCCTTTAATTGTGATGGGCGCATCCGAGGGTTCGTGTGCTATGGCCGGGAACATGATGGGAGTGTTTTCCCATTCTTCAGATACTTCTAACTTGCGCCTCTGATTTGTTCTTCCGTTGGTTACCATATTTATGGTTTTATCCGTTTCCTTTCCCTCATTCTTCTTTTACCACGGATATTCCTTTTCTCCTTTTGGCTTAGCGGTTGGTGCTCTTGCACTTTTCTTCAGGTGTTGCAATCTTCTTCTTTTGAGTTCAGCAACTACCCTTTCGATTAAGTGCCGACATTCATTGGTCTCATGACTGTAATCATCATGAAAATCACAAAATTTGCTTTTGTCTCTGTTCCCATACTTTGACAAAGGTACTGGGGGTCGAAGCTTTTGCATACTGCCTCTGTAGCCAAAATTTCCTTTGGTATTTTTGTGAGGTCTTTTATTAACGCAACATTCTCGGTGTGGCTGCTTTTAAACCTCTGACTTCCTCCCCCTTTGTTGTTGTTGAATTTGCGATACTTGTCATTCTGATAGTTACCACTCCTGGGTTGCCCATTACCACCATAACGCTTACCAAACTCTTACCCTCTTCCCTACACTCGATAATAATCATCATCGATGTACATATTTGAAGAGGTACTTCCGCAATTCTGCTTTATATCTTATTGTGCCCGCATGTAATCATGCATTTCTTTTACGGCTTCTACGAAAGTTTCTGGCAATCTTCTACCTAACCGTTGCCATAAAGACAGGTGTTTGTTGGTATCTATACAATGTATAAAGCCGGATACCTTCTGACTTTCTGGAAAGTCTTGTATTTTAGCCACATCCTTAGTATATCTGTCTATTATTTCTCCCAAGCTTTCTTTTAATTTCTTCTTAATGTCGTGACATTCGACATGTGTTCTTTTGCGTGCGCGCAAATTGTGAAAGTTTAATAAAAATCTTGAGCGCAAATCCGCAAAACCTGTAATGCTTTGGGCTGGAAAATTGTTAAACCATTCCCTTGCCACTCCTTGTAGCACTATCGGTAGCATATGGCTTGTTACTGCATCACCCCAGCTCTGTGTTCTTGCAGTTACTTCAAATTTTTGCAAGAAGTCATCTGGATCTGACAACCCATCATAACTTCCGAGTGTTAGAGGCAACACAGGTGCGACAGTGAAGGGATGATTGGCGATGTGTGGCACAAACTTTTCATTTGTGGGAGCTAATTCAAGGATTTGTTTAGCTTTTTGACCTTGCATCACCGCGAACCAATTGTTCATAAATTTTTATACCCGTGCTGGCTCATTAAAAGCTGGTGCCAAGTGTGGTGGCGCGACTTGCTGCAATTGAGATATGAAGCTATTTGATTGGGTTGCGGCATAGTGCGCCCCGCTATATTGGTTGCTTGCAATAGTATGGACTGGTTGCGAAGACGCATACGCCGTTGACCCTTGCTGTGGTGTCAGCATGATATATGAACCATCTGGATTTCTCAGACCCATCTGCCTGATTCTTTCCTGAGCCCTCTCGGTAGTAACCCTTTCAATCAGAGTTTCAGGTTTAACCGAGGTGATAATTAGTATAGTACCCACACAGGTAGTTTTAACTTTAAAACTTGGTGGAACCGTTTCACTTGGAGAACCGAAGCTCAGAATTTTTGGCGGCAGATCCTCGAATGGTTTAAAGCTAGTCCCTGTTTCCTATAAACTTCCATCGGGAGTGTGCCACCATCCCTTAGATGATTCATTCAGGACAGTTTCTGATGTAATCAGCCCTGTTCCAACACTTGGTGTTGATGGAGGCTTTGATGACCCTTGGTTGGTGCTGGTGGCGTCAACGGTGTATTCGTAACAGTCGCCGTAGGTGTTTGAAACCCTGAACGTACTGGAGAGTCCGATCGCCCTTGGTTCTTTGCACTCTTACTTCCTCCACCCATTCTTGCTGACAAATAAAAACCTGAAAGTGACCGATTAATTAAACAAAAAAGCTTTACGGAAAAAAGATACGTATAATTGATAATGCTAAAAACGAACATATATTTCATAGCATTATTCCTCAAGAAAGACAAGCTTTTAGTTGAAACTGTTCTATTTACAAGTGATATTCGTTTAAATAATAAAAGGTGAAGACAAAAGACAGATTCGACGAATTGAAGACGCAAACGACCAAAAAGCTCAAAAGTACAAAATACAATCAAAGAGGTTCCAATTATTGATAAGAAACGTCTCAAAATTACAACAAGAGTACAAGATTCAAAACGCAAAGTACAAGATATTAAATTATACGCAAGGACGTTCGAAAATCCAAAACCGGGACCATAGTCAACTCTCAACGCTCGACGCAACGGACTAAAAATTACAAGTCAACTATGCACATAAATATAATATAATATTTAAATAATTCTTATAATTATTTATATATTATATTTATTTAATTAAAACGTCGACAAACAAGAAAACAAGAACTTTGAGCTGTCACCGACGGCCATGCGATCGCATGGCCTGGAGGAAGAAATCTCATGCGATCGCATGGCCAACTTTTTCAGATCACAAGGCCTATAAATTCGCGTGTTGGTTCAATGTATCAATATATCCTATCTCTCTATCTTACAAACGTAATATATATATATATATATATATATATATATATATATATATATATATATATATATATATATATATATATATATATATATATTATAATTTTAATTTTAATTTTAATTTTAATTTTAATTCTAATAATAAGGGTATGTTTGCAAATGTTGTAAGGGTGTAAGTCGAAATTCTGTCCGTGTAACGCTACGTTATTTTTAATCATTGTAAGTTATGTTCAACCTTTTTACATTAATGTCTCGTAGCTAAGTTATTATTATGCTTATTTAAGACCGAAGTAATCATGATGTTGGGATAATTATTAAAATTGGGTAATTGGGCTTTGTACCATAATTGGGGTTTGAACAAAAGAACGACACTTGTGGAAATTAGACTATGGGCTATTAATGGGCTTTATATTTGTTTAACTAAATGATAGTTTGTTAATTTTAATATAAAGATTTACAATTGGACGTCCCTATAAATAACCATATACACTCAATCGGACACGATTGGCGGGGTATTTATATGTACGAATAATCGTTCATTTAACCGGACACGGGAATGGATTAATAGTCTATGGAATTATTAAAACAGGGTTGAAATTATGTACAAGGACACTTGGCATAATTGATAACAAAGTATTAAAACCTTGTTACAGTTTAAGTCCCCAATTAGTTGGAATATTTAACTTCGGGTATAAGGATAATTTGACGAGGACACTCGCACTTTATATTTATGACTGATGGACTGTTATGGACAAAAACCAGACGGACATATTAAATAATCCAGGACAAAGTACAATTAACCCATGGGCATAAAACTAAAATCAACACGTCAAACATCATGATTACGGAAGTTTAAATAAGCATAATTCTTTTATTTCATATTTAATTTCCTTTATTTTATATTTAATTGCACTTCTAATTATCGTACTTTTATTTATTGTTATTGCATTTAATTGAACTTTTAATTATCGTACTTTTTAATTATCGCAATTTTATTTTATCGCACTTTTATTTATTGCAATTTCATTATCGTTATTTATTTTACGCTTTAAATTAAGTCTTGTATTTATTTTTAATATTTTATATTTGGTTTTAACTGCGACTTAAGTTTTTAAAATCGACAAACCGGTCATTAAACGGTAAAAAAACCCCCTTTATAATAATAATATTAATTATATATATATTTGTATTTTTATAAAATAAAACTAATATAGCTTTAAGCTTTGTTTAAAGATTCTTCCCTGTGGAACGAACCGGACTTACTAAAAACTACACTACTGTACGATTAGGTACACTGCCTATAAGTGTTGTAGCAAGGTTTAAGTATATCCATTCTATATATAAATAAATATCTTGTGTAAAATTGTATCGTATTTAATAGTTTTTCATAGTAAAATATAAGCTATTTCATATACACTTCGCATAACATCAAGTATTTTTGGCGCCGCTGCCGGGGATCAATTTCTTGCTTAAACGCCGGAAGCGCAACGCTAATAAAAAAAATAAAAAATTTAAAAAAAAAATACGCTTTTGTAAAAATACGTTTTAAATATTAAAAAATATAAAAAGAAAAACAAAAATATAAATATATATTTTTTTGAGTTTGTTAAATATTTAAGTTCTATAAAAGTTTCTTTATCTTTATTTTACAAAAATTTAAGTTTTATTTAATTTATATAAATATATTATATAAATATTTAAAACAGAAAAAAATAAATACAGCAAAAACAAAACTGAAAAAAAAATTATATTCGGCCCGTACTGTAGCAGCCCACTCTGTGTCCCGAAACCCTAGCCCATGCGATCGCATGGCTGGGTAACATAGGACTCATGCGATCGCATGAGCCCTATAGACATGCCAGGGTTGACCAATTCAATAATCATTACGGAGTATTATTATTAATTATACTTAAACCCTAATTAGGGTTTAGTATTTTATTAGTTAATTTAGTTTAGTTTATTTAATTTGTATTTTTATGTTTAATTAGTTTTAATAATTTATAAAATTAATACTTTTATAAAATAAATAATATAAAAATAATATTTTTATAAAAATTGTAATTTTTACAACTTTTAGTATTTTTTTATATTTTATTCCTTTTTAATTGTTTTTAGCGTAATATTTGTATTTTTCGTTCGTATTTAGTTTTAAGCTTAGTTTTTGCCATAGTTATTTTTAATTCTAGATTTTTAGGCTTTGCCATAAAATCCCTTAAGTGCTTTTTCTTTAGACTAAGATTAAAGTGATTTAGAATTTTGCGACGCCTTTTTAAGTTTTAGTTCCTTTTTAAGATATTGCCATTTGGGATATAGTTTTACTTTTAAGCTTTAATATTTTTAGACGCAACTTTTAATTTTTAGTTTTTAGTTCCTTTTTAAGTTTTAACGCGCTACTTTCTTATTTTTATTTTTCGACGCCTTTTACCTATGTATCAATTATCACTCCAATTAGTAATCTCAATTTGCAATTTTAATTTTAAGTTAGTGATAGTAATAAGGTTGGGTTAGTCGAGTGTTTTTAAAATTTTATAAGTCGCTCTTTTTCTTTCCTTTTTCGACGCGCTCTTTTTCTTTCTTATTTCTCGCTATTCTAGTTTTAGGACATAGATTTTTATTCTACTTCTTATCTAAATTTCTTTAAATTACGAAAATTTATTATAAGTGGTTAAATTGATAGACATCAAAATTTTCTGGTTCGTAGTAATAGTTGGATTTGTACGTGGACCGGGTTATTGGAGCCAAACAGTACTCAATTATATTGAGACCAAACTAATCCTGCCCCTCTGCTGCATCTTTTGGCTATTCGAAACGTGGGCAAAATCAGAAAAGTCTATTAATTGGATAACTTATATAATTTTTCTTTCCTTTTAAAAACTAATAGGATATTCAGTGAATGTACCGAGCAAGACGTTCACCACCTTTTGTACGTTCACCACCTGTAACCAGATCAAGACATCTATCAAATATTGTCACCGTTAATTTTTCTTTAGAATCGTCATCCAGTCAACCAAGTACTCCAATTCAAATTTCCGATAATCCATTTTTTGAACCCGACCTCACAATTGAGAATCCGGAGAATATTCAGGGACAATTCATAGATCCTGAACCATTAATTTTTTCTCCGGAACCACCAATCATTCAAACAGAGATTGTTGAGGAACGAACCATTAAATCAGAATCCTCTAGTGATTCAGATTCAATAAATTCAAATATGGAAAATCTGGAACCTTTAAGCATGGAAGACCGAATGAGTGCTAAACGCACTGGCCAAGGTCACGCAATTACTCATCCTGACATTAATGCACCAGATTATGAAATCAAAGGACAAATTCTACACATGGTGACTAATCAATGCCAATTTAGTGGTGCGCCGAAGGAAGATTCAAACGAACATCTTCCTACCTTTAATAGGATATGCACACTATATAAAATAAGAGAAGTGGAGGATGAACGGATATATCTCATGTTATTTCCCTGGACTTTAAAGGGAGAAGCCAAAGATTGGTTGGAATCGTTACCTGAAGGGGCGATCGATACATGGGATGTTTTAGTTGAAAAATTTCTTAAACAATTCTTTCCGGCATCTAAAGCCGTAAGACTTCAAGGAGAAATTGTTACGTTCACACAGAAACCGAATGAAACTCTATATGAGGCGTGGACAAGATTTGGAAAGTTATTAAGAGGATGTCCGCAACATGGTTTAGACACCTGTCAAATAGTACAAATATTCTACCAAGGATGCGACATCACTACAAGGAAAGATATCGATATAGCAGCTGGTGGTTCTATTATGAAGAAAACCGAAACTGATGCTTACAAAATTATTGATAACACTGCTTCCCACTCACATGAGTGGCACCAAGAAAAAGATATCGTTAGATCATCTAAAGCAGCTAGAGCCGATTCTAGCCATGACTTAGATTCCATTTCAGCAAAGATAGATGCTGTCGAGAGACGAATGGAAAAGATGACTAAAGATATTCACTCAATACGAATTAGTTGTGAACAGTGTGGAGGACCACATTTGACAAAAGATTGTCTTAGTATTGAGCTAACGATGGAACAAAGAGAGAATATTTCATACATAAACCAAAGGCCTGGAATTAATTATCAGAATAATTATCAACCGCCAAGACCGATTTACAATCAAAACCAGAATTATAATCGAAATGTTCCATACAACAGCCAACAAGGTCCTAGTAATCAACAAGTATCCAATAATACTTACAATCAGCAAAGACCTAATTTTCAAAACAAACCACCACAAACCGATGATAAAAAGCCGAATTTAGAAGATATGATGACAAAGCTAGTTGAAACTCAAACGCAATTTTTCACATCTCAGAAACAAACTAATGAACAAAATGCTCAAGCATTTAGAAATCAACAAGCTTCTATTCAAAATTTGGAACAAGAAGTAAGTAACCTAGCAAGGTTAATAGGTGAAAGAAAATCGGGAAGTTTACCTAGTGATATAAATGCTAACCCCCGGAATGAAACAGCTAAAGCCATTACCACAAGAAGTGGTACAATACTTAAACCACCTGAAATACCTGTAACTTCTGATGAAACTATTCCTACTCCACAAGAACCACAACCTGAACAAGATAAGGAAACATAACCGGTAGTTGAAAAGGTTAATGAAGTTAACACAGTTAAGGATAAACCTTATGTTAAACCATACCAACCACCACTTCCTTACCCAAGTAAATTGAAAAAAGAGAAACTTGAAGCCGAGCAATCCAAATTCTTGGATATGTTTAAACAGATAAATGTAAATCTTCCTTTCATTGATGTGATTTTAGGAATGCCTAGATATGATAAATTTCTGAAAGATCTAATATCGAATAGAAAGAAAATGGATCTCGGCTGTTACTATGAGTGCTAATTGTTCAGCAGTGCTGTTGAATAAGATACCAGAAAAACTATATGATCCAGGAAGTTTCACAATTCCATGTTTTCTGGATAGTCTTAGTTCAATAGAAGCATTGGCAGATTTAGGTGCTAGTATAAATTTAATGTCGTATTCACTATACGTTAAACTAGACCTTGGAGAATTGAAACCAACAAGAATAAGCATACAACTAGCCGATCGATCAATAAAATATCCTAGAGGGATAATGGAAAACATGCTAGTTAAAGTTGGTACTTTAGTATTTCCAGTAGATTTTGTTGTTCTGGACATGGAAGAAGATTCTCAATTTCCTCTCATATTAGGAAGACCATTCTTAAACACGGCTAAAGCAATGATAGACGTGTTCGGTAAGAAACTGACCCTAAGTATAGAGGACGAGAGTGTTACCTTTTCAGTTGATAGAGCAATGCAACAACCGCAATCTGCAGATGATACATGTTATTATATTCAAACTATAGATTCACATGCAGAATTATTAGAAGAATTTCCAGAATTACAAGGAACAGGAGAATGTTCTTTAGGAGAAGGAACTGAACCAATTGATGAAACTGAAATGTTAGCTACACTAATGGCTAATGGATATGAACCAACAACAGAAGAAATTCAAATGCTAAAAGAAGAAGACAGATATCGATATAAATCATCGATTGAAGAACCTCCGACATTAGAGTTAAAGCCACTTCTAAACCATTTGTAATACGCTTATTTACATGGTGAATCTGAATTACCTGTAATAATATCGTCTTCTCTTACTGAAAATGAAAAATCTCAACTCATTTCTGTGTTGAAAGCTCATAAACCAGCTATTGCATGGAAGATTCATGATATTAAAGGAATAAGTCCTTCGTATTGCACACATAAAATCCTTATGGAAGAAGGTCATAAAACGTATGTGCAACGCCAACGAAGACTAAATCCTAATATGCAAGATGTTGTTAAAAAAGAAATAATTAAACTCCTAGATGCAGGTTTAATTTATCCAATTTCTGATAGTCCATGGGTAAGCCCAGTTCAATGCGTGCCTAAGAAGGGTGGCATGACTGTCATTACAAATGAGAAAAATGAACTTATTCCTACTAGGACTGTAATAGGATGGCGTGTATGTATTGATTATAGAAAATTAAATGACGCCACTAGAAAAGATCACTTTCCCTTACCTTTCATTGATCAAATGTTGGAAAGATTAGCCGGAAATAGTTACTATTGTTTTCTAGATGGTTTTTCCGGATATTTTCAAATTCCAATAGCACCCGAGGACCAAGAAAAAAACCACATTCACGTGCCCTTATGGTACTTTTGCTTACAAACGCATGCCATTTGGACTTTGCAACGCCCCTGCAACCTTTCAAAGGTGCATGATGGCGATTTTTCACGACATGATAGAAGAATGAATGGAAATTTTCATGGATGACTTTTCAGTCTTCGGTGATACATTTGAATCATGTCTAGCTAATCTTGAACGAATGCTGATTAGATGCGAACAATCAAATATAGTTCTTAATTGGGAGAAATGCCATTTCATGGTTAAAGAAGGCATCGTTCTTGGACATAAAATTTCAAAAGAAGGAATTGAAGTGGATAGAGCTAAAGTAGATGTAATTGCTAAACTTCCACATCCCACCAATGTTAGAGGAGTTAGGAGTTTTCTAGGGCATGCCGGTTTTTACCGACGTTTCATAAAAGATTTTTCTAAAATTGCCACTCCTATGAATAAACTCCTAGAAAAAGATGCTCCATTCATCTTTTCAGATGAATGCATCAAATCTTTTAATATTCTTAAAGAGAAACTTACTAATGCACCGATCATGATAACACCGAATTGGAATCTACCGTTTGAACTAATGTGCGATGCAAGTGATTTTGCAATGGGAGCTGTTTTAGGACAAAGGATTGAAAAACGATTTTAACCTATATATTTTGCTAGTAAGACGTTACAAGGAGCACAAACGAATTACACAACTACTGAAAAAGAACTCCTTGCTATTGTCTTTGCTTTTGACAAATTTCGTTCATATCTCGTTCTAGCAAAAACGGTGGTCTATACCGACCATTCTGCTCTTAGATACCTATTTTCGAAACAAGATGCTAAACCAAGATTAATCCATTGGATCTTAATCTTACAAGAGTTCGATATTGAAATCTGAGATAAAAGAGGAGCAGAAAATCTCACCGCTGATCATCTTTCTCGTCTTGAAAATCCCGGATTAGAAGTTCTAAATGAATCGGTCATACAATACAACTTTCCTGATGAATATCTATTGAAGATAGATTATAGAGAAATTCCATGGTTTGCAGACTATGCAAACTACTTAGTATGTGGATTCCTTGAAAAAGGATTATCGTACCAAAAACGAAAGAAATTCTTCAGTGATATAAAACACTATTTCTGGGAAGATCCACATTTGTTTAAAAGTTGTCCAGATGGAATAATACGCCGATGTGTATTCGGAGATGAAGCTAGTAAAATTTTAAACCATTGTCACACAGGACCAACAGGAGGGCATTATGGGCCTCAACTAATAGCAAGAAAAGTTTATGATGCTGGATTCTATTGGCCTACAATTTACAAAGACGCACACCTTCTTTGCAAATCCTGTGACGCTTGTCAAAGGGCCGGAAAAATAAGTCAACGTGATGAAATGTCACAAAATGTCATTCAAGTATGTGAAGTATTTGACATTTGGGATATTGACTTTATGGGTCCATTTCCAAAATCTCATAATAATCTCTATATTCTCGTAGCCATTGATTATGTATCTAAATGGGCGGAAGCACAAGCTCTTCCAACTAACGATGCACGAGTTGTAGTCAACTTTTTAAAACGTCTTTTTGCAAGGTTTGGAACACCGAAAGCTTTAATAAGTGATCGGGGAACTTATTTCTGTAATAATCAACTTGAGAATGTTCTTAAAAGATATGGAATAACTCATAAAATCTCCACCGCATATCATCCACAAACAAGTGGACAAGTTGAAAATACCAACCGAGCTTTAAAACGTATTCTAGAGAAAACCGTAGGATCAAATCCGAAGGAATGGTCCATTAAATTAGAGGATGCACTCTGGGCTTTTAGAACAGCCTACAAAACTCCAATTGGAACCACACCTTTTAAACTCGTTTACGGAAAAGCATGTCATCTTCCAGTAGAAATTGAACACAAAGCATTTTGGGCTTTGAAGACATGTAATCTTGATTTACATGAAGCTGGACGTCTACGGTTAAGTCAATTAAACAAATTAGAAGAATTAAGACAAGAAGCATACGAAAATTCGTTAATCTATAAGGAAAGAACAAAGAAATGGCATGATAAAAGAATCAGAAGTTCAAAAGAATTTAAAGAAGGAGACAAAGTTCTTCTTTTCAATTCACGATTCAAGCTATTTCCTGGAAAATTGAAATCAAGATGGTCTGGACCATTCATAGTCAAAAGAGTTTTCCCATACGGAACAGTAGAATTAATAAATTCAAATGGGATTGAATTTAAAGTTAATGGTCACAGAGTTAAACACTACATAGATAGTCCGATGGAAGTCGACAACAAAGTTAATCACAATTTCGATACCACAGCTAACTAAGTGTGGGGAGAATCAAGTCTTTAAAGGATAATATGTATTTCTGTTAGAGTTAGATTTTCTGTTTTCGTGTAGTTCTCGAAAATGGAACCCGAATGGTCTTTCCCTAGCAGACCCTAAAGAACTAGTCTTCTCCCCCATACTGAATTTTTATTTTTTTTAGGTTTTTACGAAATGAAGACTTCCTGTGAACTAAACCATGGTCTAATGCTACACGCTTTGATCACTAAACATAATAATGACACACTTCCAAGTGAACTAGTATCAGTAATCAGAGAAAGATTGGACGGATTAAGAAAAGAATCCAGATGCAAAGATAATAAGTTACAATTTGGTAAAGGAAAATCAAAATCCGCAGCGAAAAGAAGAGCACGACACCTAGAAAGATGTCACAAATGCGGAAAATGGTCACATGGAGATAAATGTTCAAATAATCAAACCTATTCAAACACCGAATTTGTTACTTTATGCAGAGACGGACCGTTCATATGTTTAGAAGAAAAAACACTGAATGCTCGAGGTTACGCCTATGTAGCTATGGAAAACCAATTAAACCGACTATCTTATGAGTAGGATAGATCGTATCACTAAGAATACTATCTCACAGGTAAGTCTGTACAGTTTTTATTTTTTTTTTATTTTTTTTATTTTTAACCTTTTGATAATAAACGCTAATTTGTTCGCTATAAAGTATTAAATTGGTATTGAATAAAATTAGGTTTGGCGACCGAAATTATTGATATCATACAAAAATTTATTACATCACTGAGAAATTTAACGTTTATTCTTAAGGTATAAATATCTTTAATCAAACAACCCAAAATATTTCAAAAATTCGTCATGAGTTAAATTAGGTCATGGAACCGAAATTACTTTACCGAAAAGAGGGGCGTATATTTTTGATAATATTTGATTGATTAAAGTGGGATTAAAAGACAAAAAGATTTTTAATTTTATTTTAACCATGTTTTTAAAATTAATAAATTAGTATAAAAAAAATTTATTGTAAACTTTGTAAATCAATATATTTAAAATTGTAAATATTTGAAAAATTAATCTTTTTAATATAAGTTTGTATGTATAAAAACAAAAATATAATATAAGTTTGGTGTGAATTTATAATATGAATTTTTAATTAAGTTTGGTGTGAATTTTTAATTTTATGCATTTTAAATTTAAGTTTGGTGTGAATTTAAAAACAAAAATTTACTTTATTTTGCTAAGTTAAAAATATGATTTTTAAAATTCGTCGTAAGTTGAAAACTAGGTCTTTGAACCGAAATTGCTTTACCCGAGGGAGGGACGAGAACTTTTATTATCATTATTTTTAATCTTGTTGAACTAAAGTATGCCAAAAAATTAAAAACTCAAAAATCTTTACTTTTAAAACCACGCTTTGATTTGACAAATTTTAAAATTTTGTCGAGGGACAGACTAGGACGACAATCCGAAACGCCCTCGCTCCTAAAGGAAATCAAATTTTTAAAATTTTATTAATTTTATGTTTTATAAAGTATAAGGTTTAAAAAAAAAAAAAAAGCCAAATCACTGTAGCCGGATACCCATGCGATCGCATGGGATTTAAACTCCAACTCCATGCGATCGCATGAGCTGGATTTCAGGCCTAATACAAACAGACCAGCGGGTCTGTCTTCTCCACACAACACACACACAAACACGAAACTCTCTCAAATCTTCACCAAATTTCGCCAATTTTCCACCATAATTCGTCACTTTTCTTGCTCTAATCATGCCTAGATTCTCATTCTTCAGCAAAATGGTAAAAATTACACCCCTAAACTCTATAAATTCCTAGTTTTTGTGATAATTACCAATATTTTACCTAATGCAATTTTGTTAATTTCTAGTGTAGTTAGTGTTAAATTGTTAGTATTTTATGCATGTATAACCTAGATTGATGCTATTTAACATGATTTAAAGCCAAAAACTTCAAAATTTTTAGAAATCTAGGGTTTGTGTTCTTGAGCAATTTGGGACTTTTTGATATAAACAGGTTATGGTCGATTTTCGTAATGAATTATTGCTAAATTGAGTAGTGTAACATGTTTAGATAGTTAAATGATCCAAACATTGATCCTAAACATGATTTTTAGAGATTAAAGTGGACTTTTTAAGTCCAAAATTCATGAACTTGATTAATTTGATATATTTGCCATTTGAGACTTGTTTAATTATTAGTAATGACTATTTTGACATGTTATTTGAGTTAAATGCTTATGAACTTTGTATACATTTTCATATGTGCTTATTTGAAAAGTGTAGAATTGTGAAAAATTGTGAAAATGTGTATAAGTTTAATTTTGATTTAACATGTTATAGTGATTGTTTTAAGTTGTTATTTTGCTAACACTAATGCATATTTGGATGCACAAATTTTGTGTTTAATGTGTTTTGCAGAAAGCCGATACTGGAGGTTCAGGAGCATCATCATCTAGACGACCAGCACCAGAACCAGAACCAGAAATGCAACACGAACAAGAACCACAACAAGAACCACAACAACAGCCTGATCAGCACATACCTTATTATGATCTGGTACAGTTTGTTGATGAATTTATAGTATTCCCGATGAGACCGCCAGTAGAATTCCCAACAATTCCTGAGCACACTCTACATCCTAATCTGAGATTTGATAGAAGATGGAGAGATTACGAGACATATCAAAGGAACAAATTCAAATTGGTAACAAAAAATGTAGAGGTGCCAAGGGTAATCGATTGGGTTCCTTTGGAAACGGTCCATCTAGCTGACCGTGTTAGACAGCTTTTAGTTTAAAGGTATGGCAGTTCTTCTTTTACAGATTGGGAACGTCTTTTCACCATTCGTAGACCTGTATATAAGGAATGGTGTGTTGAGTTGATGAGTACTGTATCACTTGATAAAAATATAGTTAGAATAGATGATAGAAGATTTCTTAGGTTTATCCTTGGCGGTAGGATGTACAGAATGTCCATGCTGGACATGGCCAGGGCTTTACAGATATATACTCCTGGTGAGTTGCTACTACCCGATTGTACAAACTTGATTCATTATGGTGAAAGGGTAGATAGCAACTTTGACGCTGACGCCATTTGGAGGCGTATGTCACATTTTGATGTTTTTACACGAGCATGAAGACACTCCTATACACATATTGACAGAACCGAGCTTCGTATTATTCATAGATTTTTGGCTAACTCGATTACACAGAGAGGTCACAATAAAGAAAAAATTACCTTACATGATTTATTCTACCTGAAGTGTATTCGGGATCCTAGAAGCTTTGTCAATATCCCTTACTGTGTTGCTTTTAATTTATCTAAAATGGTAGAGGGAATGCAGGACGGGAGTATAATAGGAGGAGGTATTTTTGTTACTCTCATTGGAGAGTATTTAGGTGTTGATAGGAACCAAGGAGGTCCATTACAGCTTTGTAGAGAACAGGTTGAGCCCTTAGGATTGAAAGTTTATGTGGGTGCTAAGGTATTGAAAAGTAGACGTAACCAGGCAGTACCCTATGAGGGATCTCATCCTCAGGTAGAGAGAGGCTCAGACGAGGAAATGGAGGAGGCGGAAGACATTAGGGATGTCTTTCGAGATGCTATTCTTGACGTCCACGTTCGTATAGATGAGGAAGCAATGACGAACGCGGCCAGACATAGTATGTATGAGCAGTGGAACTCCGAGCGAGTATACGAGGATTATAGGCGACGCCAACACGATAGCTGGTTAGTTCATCAGCACCAAATCATGAACCAGCTATCATATCAGGTACCAAATAATTACGTACCTACTCGACCTGCTCATTTTCCGCCACACAGCCCCGAGATCCGACCACCCTTTAACCGGTATGACTATAACCAAGCCTATCAGGACACCTATAACCAACAATGGAACCCACCTGATGAGATGAACTGGAACCCCTATCCAGACTAATTTGGTTCCATTTGGTTATTTATATGATTTTTATGTTTTTATCTTTTTACTTATTCATGTTTAAACTTATGTTATTGAATATACTTATGTAATCTTTATCATTTTTATTATTATTGTGTACTAATATTTCACATTTAGGATTTGAAAGTGGGATATTAAGTCCCATTTCAAATTGCCATGCATGTTTATATTTGTATGTATGTATATTGTAAATTGTACAAAACAGGGTAAAACAGCGCATTTTCAAAGACTGACATTAAGTTCAGCAAAAGCTAGTTTTGACGGCAAGATGAAAAATAAATGTGATGTAACAACAGACGGAATGAACAAATGATATGCACCATTTATCATTCAGCAAAAGAAACGCCAATATGTTTGGAAACTTTGGTAAAATTTAATCATTTCTATGCTAATCACCCTCAATAATTTAAATTGTTACTGATTTCTTGCAAATGAGGGCATTGCAAAATCTTAAGTGTGGGAAGGGGTTAAATTCTTTCGGATTTTAAAATTTTTACTTTATACACTTGGTTACCATTAGAAATACTAGTAAAGCAGTAGTTGTATTAGAATCTAGTGCTCTCTGATAATAAAGAACAGCCCTAGTCTTATATACTGACTACCCAATTCTAGTAAAATTTTTCAAAATTTTCAATTAAATGAATTCAAAATCATGTTTATACATATTTATGAACGATAAAACTAGGTATTAACACCGAAATTATTGTTACCTCGGAAAGGACATAAATTGAGAAACAAACCAAAATGTTAGAATTCATTTAAGAATGGAATAGAGGAGAACAAAAAGGAAAAATAAAAGTCAAGTGTGGGAAAATTCACCAAGTTATCTTAAACATATGTCACATATTTCTATAAACAAATAATTGAAAATACTTTTGTTTTGAACGATAATTAACTGTTTTACCCGATGAAAGAAAAGAAGAGATGGATCTACACGATGAATCAATTCCATCATTAAAAGGAAGTAAAGTCTTCCGAAAAATAAACGCGCTTCTTGATTTAGGTCATGAAGTTGTCGTCCAGACCAACTGTAGGTTGACGAAAAACCTAGAAAAGTCATCACTAAAATCAGCAGGAAATCCACGGACCTCAGTATAAAACAGGGTCGCCAAGTGGTCAGATTTATCCTAACCATGAGAAGGATTTATCTCGTACAATGGGGGGGCGCCGTGCAAATTAGCTTGATAAGACTAATGAATCAGACCCCCAGAAAGGATAATCTCCTTAAAGATTAAAAATCAACTTTTAAGCCTGATATTACTCAATCCTTGAGATTGACTTTAAAGATTGAGAATTACAAACTCATGGAATTCGATGATATCTAAACTCGAGCTTGAACGAGAAAATATTTTGATCAAATTATAAACCGATTTGTTTTCTGAAAATCCATTTTCAATGCGTTCATTACCATTGAACGTAAAATTCTAGGAATTCACCTGGAATTCATTTGGTCATCTGAACCAAATCGGGTGTCAACCGTAAGAACGGTGGTTGCATAGCATGGTCAAGGATAGGACTTTGTGCCAGAATGAAAAATTATAAGGGTGAGCTTAACTATTGCTCCTACAAAGGATAGTAATTGCGTCCGACACGTTATAGACCATAATTAAAAGCATGTCAGGGGACATTGCCTTAACAGTTGCTTGTTCAACGCTTTCCTTTACAACCGGACGGTAGTTTATCGAAAGGTAATATTCGGAGCAAGTATACTGGACGTGTTGCTTTCCTAATACAAGGTTAGCAAGTGGGTGACACAAAACCGCAAGTTTTGAGCTAAAATTTTCAAATCTGAAACCCACCAAACCCACAAAAATATTTTGCAAACACCGGTGAAGGGTTATTCTGGAAAACTTATCTAGGGTAAAAGCTAGATTTAATTTTCAAAAAGATCAAATGTTTTCATAAAGATTCAATTTCCTTAATGGATCTAAATTTTATAGTCATGTGGGACTGTAAACCATACCGTTACTACCATTTTTTATACCGCCGTAAAGAAATCACTGATGTACAAAGTGTGAAGAATAAAGAAGTGATTCTAGTATTTCAAGACGATATTTCTTGAGGACAAGCAACGCTCAAGTGTGGGAATATTTGATAATGCTAAAAACGAACATATATTTCATAGCATTATTCCTCAAGAAAGACAAGCTTTTAGTTGCAACTGTTCTATTTACAAGTGATATTCGTTTAAATAGTAAAAGGTGAAGACAAAAGACAGATTCGACGAATTGAAGACGCAAACGACCAAAAAGCTCAAAAGTACAAAATACAATCAAAGAGGTTCCAATTATTGATAAGAAACGTCTTAAAATTACAAGAGTACAAGATTCAAAACGCAAAGTACAAGATATTAAATTATACGCAAGGACGTTCGAAAATCTGGAACCGGGACCATAGTCAACTCTCAACGCTCGACGCAACGGACTAAAAATTACAAGTCAACTATGCACATAAATATAATATAATATTTAAATAATTCTTATAATTATTTATATATTATATTTATTTAATTAAAACGTCGACAAACAAGAAAACAAGAACTTTGAGCTGTCACCGACGGCCATGCGATCGCATGGCCTGGAGGAAGAAATCCCATGCGATCGCATGGCCAACTTTTTCAGATCACAAGGCCTATAAATTCGCGTGTTGGTTCAGCGTATCAATATATCCTATCTCTCTATCTTACAAACGTAATATATATATATTATAATTTTAATTTTAATTTTAATTTTAATTCTAATAATAAGGGTATGTTAGCAAATTTTGTAAGGGTGTAAGTCGAAATTCTGTCCGTGTAACGCTAAGCTATTTTTAATCATTGTAAGTTATGTTCAACCTTTTTACATTAATGTCTCGTAGCTAAGTTATTATTATGCTTATTTAAGACCGAAGTAATCATGATGTTGGGCTAATTATTAAAATTGGGTAATTGGGCTTTGTACCATAATTGGGGTTTGAACAAAAGAATGACACTTGTGGAAATTAGACTATGGGCTATTAATGGGCTTTATATTTGTTTAACTAAATGATAGTTTGTTAATTTTAATATAAAGATTTACAATTGGACGTCCCTATAAATAACCATACACACTCAATCGGACACGATGGGCGGGGTATTTATATGTACGAATAATCGTTCATTTAACCGGACACGGGAATGGATTAATAGTCTATGGAATTATTAAAATAGGGGTGAAATTATGTACAAGGACACTTGGCATAATTGATAACAAAGTATTAAAACCTTGTTACAGTTTAAGTCCCCAATTAGTTGGAATATTTAACTTCGGGTATAAGGATAATTTAACGAGGACACTCGCACTTTATATTTATGACTGATGGACTGTTATGGACAAAAACCAGACGGACATATTAAATAATCCAGGACAAAGGACAATTAACCCATGGGCATAAAACTAAAATCAACACGTCAAACATCATGATTACGGAAGTTTAAATAAGCATAATTCTTTTATTTCATATTTAATTTCCTTTATTTTATATTTAATTGCACTTTTAATTATCGTACTTTTATTTGTTGTTATTGTATTTAATTGCACTTTTAATTATCGTATTTTTTAATTATCGCAATTTTATTTTATCGCACTTTTATTTATTACAATTTCATTATCATTATTTATTTTACGCTTTAAATTAAGTCTTGTATTTATTTTTAATATTTTACATTTGGTTTTAACTGCGACTTAAGTTTTTAAAATCGACAAACCGGTCATTAAACGATAAAAAAAATACCCCCTTTATAATAATAATATTACTTATATATATATTTATATTTTTATAAAATAAAACTAATATAGCGTTAAGCTTTGTTTAAAGATTTTTCCCTGTGGAACGAACCGGACTTACTAAAAACTACACTACTGTACGATTAGGTACACTGCCTATAAGTGTTGTAGCAAGGTTTAAGTATATCCATTCTTTAAATAAATAAATATCTTGTGTAAAATTGTATCGTATTTAATAGTTTTTCATAGTTAAATATAAGCTATTTCATATACACCTCGCATAACATCAATAATAAATCATACACAACATAAATTCCCATCTTCTTTGTTTCATATAACCAGCCCCACGGATGGCGCCAAATGATCAAGCATATTTTCACGGGGTCAAGGTGAACTTACGCTTGAGTGCATAGTAGGGTTTAAGGACTAACAACATTCGAACCTCCGACGCTTAGTCATGGATAAACCACATCGGTATCGTTTCGATTCTGACAGGGTGGCCGATTTGAGAGTCCACCAACAACCTAGCATACGAGGTTGAGTGGCCGAAAGACATGAAGGTTTTATAGTTCGAGACATACCTGAAAGTCTTTAAGATCGTAAGAAGCTTTGTTCGTACGATGAAGATTTGTATGATGTGGTTTACGTATGAGTAACCGAATGAATGTGTAACGACCCTGGAAATTCCAACGTTATTTTATTAATAATTATTATTATTAATACGCGTGTTTAAACGAATGTAAGTTATTATATTTACATGTTGCCATGATTGCCCGTACTTGACTTTTAAGTGCCCGAAACGTCTTTGTGACACACGAAACTTCACGAATAATATTTCTAGATATTATTTGCATTCATGATTAAGTTTTATTAATCATTTTGATTAACTATGGCTATTAGTTAGTTACTTGGGCTTTAATTGGGTTTATTTGTTAAACTACTTGAACTTGGGCTTTATTGTGAAATGGACTCATGATATTGGGCTTCTAAGCCCACCCTACTTATATTTATGGATTAATTAGCCCATGAGACTTGTAAGTATCAAATTTAAATGTGAACTAGTTAGTTACTTCCTTAAGAATCTTGTTACTACACAATCCCCATGTAAACCCATCTAAAATCCAACTTTTGTAAGGCTTTACAAGCATGTAACCATTGAACTTTCCTCTCCTCCCCTTGAGCTCCTAAACCGTCGGCTAGGACTCCATATGGAGTGGTTTTTGTTTCATTTTTCACTTACTTCATTTGCTAGATTTCCTCTCATTTCAAAACACTCTCAAACTTGCATTTCATTCTCTCTCACATTTCTCTCTTCTTGTAAGTGTTTGAACAACTTCTTCCTTCTCTTTTTTCTTTCTAAAACCGTAGGCCTTATGCCCTTTAATCATCATCATGCTTTGTTTGATTTAATCTTTGTTACTTGTGTTGATTTCTAGTAGTTACTTGTTACTTACTTACTTGGTTACAAGGATAAACTTTCTAGTTTCATTCTTCTTTTATCTTGTTTTAACAAGAACATTCAAGAACTAAACTCTCTATTTTAGGTTCTACATATAATTTTTCAAAGATTATAAGTTCATTGTTGTTAAAACCATACTTGTAAGTCATGGAAGTAAACTTAAAGTTTACTTTACTTAAAGATCAACTTTGGTTGAATCTTTAAATAGTATGAACAACTATGAATCTTTTTCTTGTTTATTTAAGTTTACCTCTTCAATTTATGCACTTTAATTTCATGTAGTTAGTTATATGGTCAAGTACTACAAGTTAGTCTTGATCTCATATCTCTTGAACAAATTAAGTTAACTTTGAAAGTTCAAGAACACACAAATAAGTTTTCTTTAAATATAACTTTGGATCTAAACTTTTGAGTCTTGGATCTTCAAGATCAAACTAAGAACTATGTTCTACTACTTATGATCTTGATTAGTTAGTTAACTTTCAAGTTTATAGTTCATGTAAGTGTCAAACCTAAGACTTTGATGTAACTTTGGTTCATCAAACTACATGCAACTCTTAAGTGAGTTGTGCTTCATGTCTTAGAATTGCACTAGTGTTATGATGGTCAAGACTTGGTTAAGATGATGTAACCACATCAATGAGTTGTACACTTGAAGCTATATGCATCAAGGATGAGAACCATGATGAACATCAAGCACCAAGACCACCGGAACCCTTTTAAACTCACTGCTTCTGTCCAAAACCTACTGACCTGATGCTTCTGGAACAGACCAGTAGACCTGGGCTGTTCTAACCTTTATTTGTAGATAGAACTTTTTGAGTAGATAACTTTTCATATAGGACTCGTCTTAATCCGAGTTACGGTTTAGGATTTATGGCCCTCCGATCGTTACTATGTCCTTTAACGTTGTGCAGAAATTTCTGACCTACTCACACTTAGACCATCGCCACGGTCAAACCAAGACGAGTTTGCTTCTGTAAATTTTACCACACTTAAGGGACTCATAGACGGAGCCATGGCCACTGGTATCACCTTAATTCAGTAAGGGTAGAGGCCGTGGTGACGGACTGAAGTCAGACTTTGTTGAAAACTGCTTTCATAAACGAAACTTACTTTACGCCTTTTGTTTGATGATGAATGATAATGACCCTTAAGACCTTAATTACATACTTTTAAACCTATTAAGACGATTTACTGACTTAGTACTATTTGACTTAGTACTATTTGACTTAGCATTCCCTTTTTACTTTAACTTATTTTGGGAACTGAGAATACATGCGGATTTTATGTTTTACATACTAGGCATGAGTACTTAAACTTTATATATGTGTGGGTTATATAACGGCAGAAACATTCCCTTTAGCTCGGTAACGTTTAATCATTGGTTTTTGAACCGTGAACGCGAATCTTAGATATGGATCCATAGGGTTTGACATCCTCACTCGGGCTAGTCGCGCTAGTAGTCAACGAGTGTTTAATACTTTGTAAACATACGCACTCGCCAAGTGTACTTTCAGGGGGTATTTTAAACGTTAAGTTAGTTACCAAGTGCCCACGGTTAACATATACTTTATCATACTGTTTTGAAACGCTCTTTGTAGCACTGAAATCTCGTGGCCTACCTTACATACTGTTATACTTAAACTATAGCTCACCAACCTTTGTGTTGACGTTTTTAAGCATGTATTTCTCAGGTGCTTGAGGTTGCTTCCGCTGTGCACTAGTCGTGCTGTAGAACCCGCTGCTTAGAGTTGTCCACGCATGAACTACTTTACTTTGCATTCAAACATTCGTACTTTTAAACTATGACTTGTAACGACCATTGTGGTCACGTACACTTATTATTTGCTTCTACTTAGTGAAGCATGCTTTTGAAATGTAAAACATTTGATGTCGGTTATGACATCAGTTTTTTTATCATGAATGCAACTTCTTTAATTACAGCATATAGTACTTAACCTTGTAATGATCCTGTTGTTGATGATTCGTACACGATGGTTTTGTACGGGGCATCACATTTGGTATCAGAGCATTGGTTGTAAGGAATTAGGTTGCATTAGTGAGTCTAAGACCGACCCGAGTAGGATTCACTAATAGGACTAATCTACAACTTGCTAGTTTACGTGTTTCTGCTGAACTTACTGCATGCTGCTGCTTACTGTTGCTGCTATATGCCATATGCTATTACATGATTTCACTACTGCATGATGCTACTTGCTTTCGATTGCATGCTACCTTCATATGAATTACTGTTATTGCCATGCTAGTTACCGTTATACATGATTTAAACTGTTGGCCTATTATTTGCTTGCTTTATGACATACTGACATGGAAAATTTATTTTTCCTTGTTCAGATGTCGGATGTTCCACCTGCTGGCATTTCGGGCAGTACAGACTCAGACCCCGTCGCCCTACCTACTGCTACACCTGCTGCTGCTACTGCCGATACACCGGCCCTGACACCCACTAGTGATCCCGGCGCTTCTACTTCCGGAGCTGGTACTAGTGCACCAGCCCCAGTGTCTGTTCCCGGACCCTCGAGGTCACAGCCCCGCATTGGTGGTATTGAGATCCCCGCGGAGTTCGGGGAAGGGCCGTTTCGTAACCACATGCGCACGCCTTGCCGACGCACTCCCGACAGACGTTTAGTCGTGATTCCGCCAGGCAGACACAGACAGATGTTGGCCGCCTTCGGACGCTTCGGATTACCAGCTCAGCCACCAGTGCCACCACCACATGATTCGAATGACTCATCATCTGCCGATTCTTCATCATCAGACGACTCCAGCGATGATGAGGATCCTGCTGATAGACCTATTCAGGCACCCTCCACCCCGCCGAAGAAGCGGTACCGTTTTGACGGCACCGTCATTCCAGGGGTGAATGGAGGTCGTGCTTTTACTGACGCTTTTGGCCATCGTCGTAGGGTTATTGCTCGTAAACGGGTTGTGCCATACCCTGCCGACCCACAGATACGTAAGGTTCCCCGTTACGTATTGACTATTCCTGGAACCGTACCACCTAGATTTAGATACGGATCACTTACATCTAGGGACGTACCGTCTACATCCGGAGCCGGACCATCTACATCAGCACCACCGGCACCACCCGCCCCACCTGCACCGCCTGCCCCACCAGCTCCCTCTAACGAGGAACTGATGAGGGAGATTGAGACTCTCCGAGCTCGAGTCATTGAGCTCGAGGAGCAGTTGTGTGATGACCCGGAAATTTCTGACCAAATTTAAACTTAATCTTTGTATGATTAACATTTTCGACACGATAAGCAAAGTCCGTAAAACTGAATCTCAAAATTTTTGAACTACTTTCATATATTCAAATACCTTTCGGTTGTTCTTGACGATTCGCGAACAATTGTATGTATATAGATACATATATATATACTATAACTTGAAAACGTAACAATGTATTAATTGTTTGATACCGTACATTAAACTTATTGGTTTAAATATTTATTTGAATATATATGATAAGTTGGAATATTAATTATATGAATAACTTGCGACGTATATTTAAAACGTGTTTATGAATGTTAAAAATATATATTAACTTGGTCATAAAACGATTTGTTATTATATATATATATTAACAAATAGTGAGACAATGATTTATAGATGTAAATGACCAAAACACTCAAAAGTTTAAGATACACTTTGAATGATATAGTTTATTGATAATTTACGACTATATTTTGACAAAGGTACGAGTCACAAAACGTAAATTGCGAGTTTTCTAAGCGTACAAAAATGCGTTCGAGAAACCGGAACCGGGACATAATTCGAGTGACAACGTACGAGTCATCGGAACGAAAATTACAAGTCAACTATGCACGAGAATATAATATAATATATATATTAATTAATATAAATTATATATATTATATATTAATAAATAAATATGTCGATAAACAAGAAAACAAAAGTTTGTGAGCTGGATCAGAGGGCCATGCGATCGCATGGCCTTGAAGCACAAATCTCATGCGATCGCATGGGGTGCTTTTTCAGAAAAGGTTCTATAAATTGCACGATTTCAGTTCAGTTTCCTCACACTCTTTTATATTACTCCGTATTACTTATATTAATTATTTAATTTAATTATTATTATTATTATTATTAATATTATTATTATTATTATTATTATTATTATTATTATTATTATTATTATTATTATTATTATTAAGATTAATATAGTTATTAATCTTATTATTATTAGTAGTATTAGTGTTATTTATACATAAAATACTACGACGAAGTCATGAGCGTGACACTTTCAAAATGGGTTTTCAAGCGGGATAGAGCTAAGGAAATTATGGGTTATAGCTATGGAGATTATGGGTAATGTACGTGGGTATTATTGGCAAGTCAAACCTAGTGTTTATCATCTCCGTTACGTCTACATACTTTCCTACAAAATTGAATCTCAAAATTGATACGTAAGCACTCATATTTTATCTTTTATATATTAATTGTGTATCCATGTCTAGTGCTCGAGTATATATATTTATACATGCTTGTATGCTAAATTTCGTCGTTAAACAGTTTATGATGAATCATGAATTAAATACATATATTACTGGTAAAAGGTATATGATATGCATGTTTTTGGAAAGCTGGAGAAAAATCAATGACTTTTCATTTAGATATCGAATAGTTTCGATGAACGGATTAAGAGATATGATCAACTGAATTATGATTGATGTTAATTGAAATTGCTTTTGAATCTGCAATAAAGATTTAAACAACTTGTTTACAAGATTGATAAAATGGATTTTTAAATATTACCAGCCGGGTAAATGAAATCTTATATAAGGCACGTCTCGTTTTGTTAAACTATTGTCAAAATTGACTTTTTGAAACGACTTTGGATAACTTTTGTATGTCGATCTCGAGCATTAGGATTGTGATACACTATGACCTGACCTAGCTTGATAGACATTTATTTACCAACATATATTCTCTAGGTTGAGATCTACGGTTATTTGGTAATCCGAGTTTCGATCACATTTTGGTGAACGACTTTATATGCTGCTAAAGTGAGTTTCATATGATCCCTTTTACTCTCTACATTTTTGGGCTGAGAATACATGCAAATGCTTTATTAACTGATTTACAATATTTATATGTGTGAGTTTCATTTGCTCCCTTTTTAATTGCTTTTGCAATATATATTTTTGGGCTGAGAATACATGCACTTTATTTTAAACACAATGGATACAAGTACATACTAAATTCTACACTGAGTTTGAACCGAAAATCCCTTAGCTTTGGTAACTAGTAACTGTCAGTTATAAGAACTGGTGGGCGCGAGTAGTAGTATATGTATCCATAGGGCTTGATATCCCCGTCTGAGCTAGAGCACTAGCCTTTTAACAGACGTATGCTATTTGAGAAGCGTACACGTTGGTTTGCGTGTATTATTAAGAAGATTATACAAAGGGTATAAATTATATATACGTTAAGTTTAGTTACCAGGGTGCTCAATCTTGTAGAATATTTTGATAAACGTTTCTGGATAAAACAACTGAAATCTTGTGATCCACTTATATATACAGATTATGCGAAACACTAAAACTATGAACTCACCAACCTTTGTGTTGACACTTGTTAGTATGTTTATTCTCAGGTTTCCTAGAAGTCTTCCGCTGTTTGCTTATATGATAGACAAGCTATGTGCATGGAGTCTTACATGGCATATTTTTCAAGAAAACATTGCATTCACTAAAAATCATCACCATGTATCTTATTTTGACTGCATTGTCAACGGAAGTACTGTTGTAAAATATTATTTACAGTGATTGTCTATATGTAGAAATCATCAGATGTCGAAAACCTTTGATTTAAATATTCATATTTGGTTTGCCTTTTCAAAAGAATGCAATGTTTATAAAACGTATCATATAGAGGTCAAATACCTCGCAATAAAATCGATGAATGACGTGTTCGTCCATATGGATTTGGAGCGATCGTCACAGTTGGTATCAGAGCGTTAGTCCTAGCGAACCAGGTCTTGCATGAGTGTGTCTAACTGATAGTTGTTAGGATGCATTAGTAAGTCTGGACTTCGACCGTGTCTGCATGTTAAAAGTTTTGCTTATCATTTTTTTGTCGGAAATTACCTACTTATCATTCCTAGTCTAGACATGTTTTACTGCATTGATTGCATGAATAGCGTATAGACAAAATTCATATCTTAGCGTATCTGTTACTGTAAACTTTTCCTGACATCTTCCAAAAATTTCTCCGTGATTTATGGAATTTGGTATTATATATACATATGTAAATTATGTATTGAAGAATACCAAACTACATTTTATAATCTAATTCATATAAAAAAAAATCATCTCCCTAATTATACAAGATGGATCCCGTATCTAGTTCAAATTCCTTAAACTCTGACAGCTATTCCGATATGGATATTCACCTGAATTCCGAAGACAGTGTAACCAGAATGGATCAACCAATTAGCCATCATCTATTCTGGATGAATTGGGGATGGGTTCGTAGCCTACTTAATTATTGGAGACAAGAAGAAGGCGATCCCTTCCATCCACCACATTGCCCTCTTGACGAAGAACCTGAAGCACTTACCGGCGAACCTGTTCGTAATACCATTTTCTCTCTCATCTCCAGAATATCTCGTCATGATCATATACTCTCTCAAATTCTGGATCTTATTCATCCACTCGTCCGAACCGCCAATCATCCCGGTGTAGTAGAAGAAGTCAACGAGCTTCGCGCTCGGGTAGTGGCTTTGGAGAATATGGTGCAAAGGTTACAAGCACCAGTAGAATCTCCGGCATCAACAGTACCATTACCACCACCAACAACATCCGCATCGCAAGCCTCAACATCACAATATGTACTTTGAACATCAACGTCATACGCATCGTAGTTACCAAGAAATACCAGTAACAATAACCGATGAAGTATTAACTTATTTCCCCTGAAGAAATTTTATGTATATTTAATATATATGAATTTTTGAAATCAAAATAAATCTTTTCGTACTAAGCTATTACGTGTGAATCTTAACTGGTAAGTACTACTCGGTTAGTTTATATTACTAATATGAAATGATGTACATCCTTCCTTAACAACTTAACCATTGTTAACTACAATCTCGGTTTCAACTTAATGAATTCCATTTCATAATAAACCAAGTGTATTATTCAATTACATAATTGATTTTACATTTTCATTTTCGATGTACTCGAAACTTTCCAGAAAACATCATCTGTGCCTTGTAAGGTTCACAAAGATTCCACAAGCATCAACATCCTTCACCAAGAAATAAGAATAAATAATGGAGTATCGATTACATTAGCGAAATACTCCGCAAAGATTATGTAATCTTTAATGTTTTAGAGATTAATCATTTCTAAGTCAAGTCGAAAATCAAATGAGCTTAATATGATATTAACTCATTAAATCTGTATTAGATTTGAAAAAAAAATATACATACATATATTTTCATAAAGACGGTAATAAAAAAATCTTTTGTACAAAGTATTAATTGTGAAATCTTTAACGGGTAGGTACTACTCGAGAAATATTTAAGTTCACAATTAATATGTTACACTGTACATTCTTCAATTTTGATTCAAAAATCATTAACTATACTCACTATCTTCACAATGATACACAATCATTTCATACAAATTCAATCACATATTCTGATATCGACGGATCAGAATCCAAGCCATAACTCTGAACCAGTGACATCATTCTTAGATCTCTACATCTTTCAAAGCTATACTTTGACTTCAAAACTATGCAAGATCCTTTAAAATTGTTTTTACCGAAAATAACCTTGCAATTCCTTTTCAAAGTATCCAGTATTATCAACCATTCAACCAGTCAACGACGACCTTTCAGACTTGTAATTTTGGCATATACGTTTTCGTTACTGGGGAACCTTTCATGTTCCACCACATTAGCAGTAAATTTACCAACAACTTCATTGATCTTTGACCTTCCGAAAAATCCTTATACTCATTGAAACCGTATCATGTACTCATCCACATCTTGTAACGGAAAAATTGCCATACCAAGTATCGGGAATTAGCAATCAGTATTTTGAAATCTTGTAGCACGTCTACGCCAATAGTAATATGTGTACATATAACGTCTACCTCTTGGACTTACATACTTCGAATGTTAAGTTTCCGAAAAACACCCCAAACTACGAAACTAGTTCTCCGAATTTTGGAAAAATGTTGATGAAGCAGCAAAAACTGTAAACGACCTTAACAGTCAAAAGTTTGATGATAAAGAATAGTATGGTGGTAAAGCTGAGAAAAAGAGAAAGTTTGGAACTGGAAAACAGATTGAGCAAAATATGAAAGAGGCTGTGGATAAATCACAAGGACGAAACCTGTCTTCAAAGAATCCTAATGATTCAGTATCTACTGAAGCCATTAACGAATACCTTGCTTCCGAATCTAAACCCTTGCGGACAATATTCTTCATCATCCTCTGATATTAGAAATTCTAAGATATCATTGTATCTTTCATTATAAATATCCTCCATATTTCTGGAGATAATTTCATAATCATTCGTATCGGAAATCAACTTTCTCCTTGCGATATCTGTGTTACATCATAAAAGAAACTATTTTAGTTTCTAAATTCTAAAACTTTCAAGTTTAAAATATGAATATTTTGGAAGTGGTGTTGGGAGCTGAAGCATGAGTTAGTATAATATAATGACGCTTGATCAACGTGATTATATTACAGTAAGTCATGCTGAGTTTCTAATGGAACGTGATAAAAGTTCACAGATCATACCCTCATCATGAACTATGTTACATAACTCTTTCATTCTATTTAACCTCTAGACATATCAAGAAAATATTTTTCTTGATGATTCGGTCTTTTCCAGATATTCTGGTAATTTGACAAATCAATATTGTTCCATTACAATTTCTTTCTTAGAAAATTAACTATGTTCATTCCGAAATGAATAGCTACGAATTCTGAACCATTATTCGCTTGACTTAAAGTCGGGAAGAGAAAACGAAAGCATGAAGCTCCAAAATATAATGGAAAATATGAAGCCTGAAAACAACCCCGAAATTACAAACCGTGTATATCAATGCGTATAGCAATATAAAGACACGGGAGAATGAAAAACAATATAACCCCAAGGTAATAGTAGAAGAAGATAACCTCCTCTGGTGGCAGATGAAAAAGAAGAATGAATGATATGATAGCCAAGAAAATATCAAGAATCAGAACTGGATGAAGCATTTTCACAAATCTTTTGTAAGTATGAAATAAGGAAGAAGATTATAGGAATGGTGAAAATAAATGAAACGGAAGTGGTCAATTTATAAGCGAAATATCAGACATAGCAATCGAGGCAGATTACGTATTTAATCAAAGAAAATCCTAATTTCCGCAAATTCTGAAGAATCAAATCTTATTTAGATTATGAAGATTTTCTATTCCTTAAAATCTGGAAATCAATTGTTACTACATCAAGAGATAAGACGCATCTCTATTCTCCATTTCACTTGATTACGATAACTTCTCTCATACGCTTCGAGTAATTGGATTGTTGTATCTATGTTATTCAAACGTGATAAAACTCTAGTTATCGACTCATATTAGTCATGAAAACATTTTTATTGTTAGCCATGAAGACCTCACTAAAATTTCGGGTTTAAATTTCTTTAACGGGTAGGTACTGTGATGACCCGGAAATTTCTGACCAAATTTAAACTTAATCTTTGTATGATTAACATTTTCGACACGATAAGCAAAGTCCGTAAAATTGAATCTCAAAATTTTTGAACTACTTTCATATATTCAAATACCTTTAGGTTGTTCTTGACGATTCGCGAACAATTATATGTATATAGATACATATATATATATACTATAACTTGAAAACGTAACAATGTATTAATTGTTTGATACCGTACATTAAACTTATTGGTTTAAATATTTATTTGAATATATATGATAAGTTGGAATATTAGTTATATGAATAACTTGTGACGTATATTTAAAACGTGTTTATGAATGTTAAAAATATATATTAACTTGGTCATAAAACGATTTGTTATTATATATATTAACAAATAGTGAGACAATGATTTATAGATGTAAATGACCAAAACACTCAAAAGTTTAAGATACACTTTGAATGATATAGTTTATTGATAATTTACGACTATATTTTGACAAAGGTACGAGTCACAAAACGTAAATTGCGAGTTTTCTAAGCGTACAAAAATGCGTTCGAGAAACCGGAACCGGGACATAAGTCGAGTGACAAAGTACGAGTCATCGGAACGAAAATTACAAGTCAACTATGCACGAGAATATAATATAATATATAATTAATTAATATAAATTATATATATTATATATTAATAAATAAATATGTCGACAAACAAGAAAACAAAAGTTTGTGAGCTGGATCAGAGGGCCATGCGATCGCATGGCCTTGAAGCACAAATCTCATGCGATCGCATGGGGTGCTTTTTCAGAAAAGGTTCTATAAATTGCACGATTTCAGTTCAGTTTCCTCGCATTCTTTTATGTTACTCCGTATTACTTATATTAATTATTTAATTTAATTATTATTATTATTATTATTATTATTATTATTATTATTATTATTATTATTATTATTATTATTATTATTATTATTATTAAGATTAATATAGTTATTAATCTTATTATTATTAGTAGTATTAGTGTTATTTATACATAAAATACTACGATGAAGTCATGAGCGTGACACTTTCAAAATGGGTTTTCAAGCGGGATAGAGCTAAGGAAATTATGGGTTATAGCTATGGAGATTATGGGTAATGTACGTGGGTATTATTGGCAAGTCAAACCTAGTGTTTATCATCTCCGTTACGTCTACATACTTTCCTACAAAATTGAATCTCAAAATTGATACGTAAGCACTCATATTTTATCTTTTATATATTAATTGTGTATCCATGTCTAGTGCTCGAGTATATATATTTATACATGCTTGTATGCTAAATTTCGTCGTTAAACAGTTTATGATGAATCATGAATTAAATACATATATTACTGGTAAAAGGTATATGATATGCATGTTTTTGGAAAGCTGGCGAAAAATCAATGACTTTTCATTTAGATATCGAATAGTTTCGATGAACGGATTAAGAGATATGATCAACTGAATTATGATTGACGTTAATTGAAATTGCTTTTGAATCTGCAATAAAGATTTAAACAACTTGTTTACAAGATTGATAAAATGGATTTTTAAATATTACCAACCGGGTAAATGAAATCTTATATAAGGCACGTCTCGTTTTGTTAAACTATTGTCAAAATTGACTTTTTGAAACGACTTTGGATAACTTTTGTATGTCGATCTCGAGCATTAGGATTGTGATACACTATGACCTGACCTAGCTTGATAGACATTTATTTACCAACATATATTCTCTAGGTTGAGATCTACGGTTATTTGGTAATCCGAGTTTCGATCACATTTTGGTGAACGACTTTATATGCTGCTAAAGTGAGTTTCATATGATCCCTTTTACTCTCTACATTTTTGGGCTGAGAATACATGCAAATGCTTTATTAACTGATTTACAATATTTATATGTGTGAGTTTCATTTGCTCCCTTTTTAATTGCTTTTGCAATATATATTTTTGGCCTGAGAATACATGCACTTTATTTTAAACACAATGGATACAAGTACATACTAAATTCTACACTGAGTTTGAACCGAAAATCCCTTAGCTTTGGTAACTAGTAACTGTCAGTTATAAGAACTGATGGGCGCGAGTAGTAATATATGGATCCATAGGGCTTGATATCCCCGTCCGAGCTAGAGCACTAACCTTTTAACGGACGTATGCTATTTGAGAAGCGTACACGTTGGTTTGTGTGTATTATTAAGAAGATTACACAAAGGGTATAATTTATATATACGTTAAGTTTAGTTACCAGGGTGCTCAATCTTGTAGAATATTTTGATAAACGTTTCTGGATAAAACAACTGAAATCTTGTGATCCACTTATATATACAGATTATGCGAAACACTAAAACTATGAACTCACCAACCTTTGTGTTGACACTTGTTAGTATGTTTATTCTCAGGTTTCCTAGAAGTCTTCCGCTGTTTACTTATATGATAGACAAGCTATGTGCATGGAGTCTTACATGGCATATTTTTCAAGAAAACGTTGCATTCACTAAAAATCATCACCATGTATCTTATTTTGACTGCATTGTCAACGGAAGTACTGTTGTAAACTATTATTTACAGTGATTGTCTATATGTAGAAATCATCAGATGTCGAAAACCTTTGATTTAAATATTCATATTTGGTTTGCCTTTTCAAAAGAATGCAATGTTTATAAAATGTATCATATAGAGGTCAAATACCTCGCAATAAAATCGATGAATGACGTGTTCGTCCATATGGATTTGGAGTGATCGTCACAAGTTGGCTCGAGGAGCAGTTCACCCGCCTTCACCGTAGTACCTTGTATTTAGATTTCATGATGTAATCTAGATATAGTTTCATGTATTTCATATGTATTGTACGAACTTATTCAGATGTATGAAACTTATTATTATTAATGAATGGAACTTTGCGTTATTTAATTCTTGCACGATGTTCTATTTACATTGCTGTACGATGATTCTGTGGTATTTGTACCTAGATGCATTATTTAATAACATGTGATGTTTTGATTCCATGTTGGTCACTATATACTATATTATTACTACTTGCATGCTGGATTTTGACTTGAGTCAAAATTTTTGTTTAGAATACCATGGCTAACGGAAGATCCACACCTACCACCACCCAGATTGAGGACATGATCAACGAACGGGTCGCTGCAGCCCTAGCAGAAAGAAATCTCGAAGCTCCACCGCCACCACCACCGGTTATTCCACCTGTTCGAAATGGGTGTACATACACGGAATTCCAGAGCTGCAAACTGCATAACTTCAGCGGCACCGAGGGACCAGTTGGTCTCACCAGATGGTTCGAAAAACTTGAATCAGTATTCCGAGTTAGCAACTGTTCGGAGGACAATAAGACCAAGTTTGCATCTTGCACGCTATCAGACGGCGCGCTAACGTGGTGGAACACGTTAGCTCAAGCGAAAGGTATCGATGAGGCGTATGCTACGCCATGGGAGGAATTCAAGGCGGCTATGATTGATGAGTATTGTCCGAGAACCGAAATTCAGAAGATGGAAATCGAATTTATGCAGTTAAAGGCCGTAGGGAACGACCTTAACAGTTACAACCGTAGGTTTTTGGAGTTGGCTCTTATGTGTCCGACCATGGTCACCCCCGAATTCAAGCGCATGGAGAAATACTTCTCGGGACTCCCTAAGTCCATCAAAGGAAATGTCACCTCATCCAAACCACCGAATGTTCCCGAAGCAATGCACATGTTGCATACTCTCCTGAATCAAATCATCCTTGACGAGCCGGAGAAGGCTAAGTTTGAAGCCGGTAGTAGTGAAAAGAGGAAATGGGACAACAACCACAACAACCACAACAACCACAACAACAACAACAACAATAACAGGGGGAGAAACTACGATCAGACCCCCGCCAAGAGGCACAACAACGGTGGAAACTCTAATCCCAACAACAACACCAACACCAACCCGAACTACAAAGGAACCTTACCATAATGCAAGCGGTGCTACAAGCACCATACTGGATATTGCAGTGTTGTCTGTGAGAAGTGTCAACGGGCTGGGCATATCGGAAAAGACTGCAAGGTCACCACTTTGAATGGAAAGCCGAACACCAATGGACCGAAGAAGTGCTACGAATGCGGACAGACGGGCCATTTCAGAAACGCGTGCCTAAACAAGCGAAAAGACGGAGGGCCACCCCGTGGTAGAGCTTTTAATGTTAATGCAAGGGATGCACGCGATAACCCCGACTTGGTGACATGTATATTCAAAATCAACAATCTTTTAGCTTCTGTCTTGTTTGATACTGGTGCGGATAGAAGTTATGTATGTAGACATTTTTGCGATAAGATTAATTGGTCATTAGTCCCGTTAAAAGAGAGTATGCTTGTCGAGGTCGCCAATGGAAAACTTGAAAAGGTTGACCATATTAGTCGTGGAGCTATTATCAACATAGCTGGTGCAGATTTCGAAATTGATTTGATACCTATCAAACTGGGAAGTTTTGAAGTGATCATCGGTATGGATTGGTTGAGCAAGATAAAGGCCGATGTTATCTGTGGAGATAAAGCACTTCGCATACCACATGGAGATGGCGAACCACTGGTTATCTATGGAGAGAGATGTACCTCGAAGTTGAACCTCATTATTTGCATGAAAGCGCAAAAGATTATGAAGAAGGGACGCTTTGCTGTCCTAGCACATGTGAAAGCGGTAGAAACTGAGGTGAAGAGCGTGAATGACGTTCGAATTGTGAATGAATTTTCCGATGTCTTCCCAGAGGAATTTCCTGGATTACCACCGCCGAGAGCCGTAGAATTTCAGATTGATTTAGTGCCAGGAGCTGCACCTGTAGCTCGCGCACCTTATAGACTCGCACCTTCCGAGATGCAATAATTACAGAGTCAACTACAAGAGCTGTTAGATCGAGGGTTTATCCAACCAAGTTTCTCGCCTTGGGGCGCACCTGTTCTGTTTGTGAAGAAGAAGGATGGATCCTTTCGTATGTATATCGACTACCGTGAGCTCAATAAATTGACAATCAAGAATCGATATCCTCTTCCACGAATTGATGATCTTTTTGATCAACTACAAGGATCGAGCGTTTATTCAAAGATCGATTTGTGATCCGGCTATCACCAGTTAAGGGTGAAGGAAAGTGACGTGATGAAAACTGCATTCAGAACCCGCTATGGACATTATGAGTTTCTTGTGATGCCATTCGGTTTGACAAATGCACCTGCCGTGTTCATGGACCTCATGAATCGTGTCTGCAAGCCTTACTTGGACAAGTTTGTTATCGTCTTCATAGATGATATCCTTATCTACTCTAAGAGCGAAGAAGAACATGAGCAACACCTCCGATTAGTGCTTGAACTCTTGAGACAAGAACAACTTTATGCCAAATTCTCCAAGTGTGAATTTTGGTTGAAGGAAGTACAGTTTCTGGGTCATGTTGTGAGCGACCAGGGTATCAAAGTTGATCCCGCCAAGATTGAAGCCATCAGCAAGTGGGAGACCCCCACTACTCCGACGCATATTCGCCAATTCCTAGGTATCGCCGGTTACTATCGAAGATTCATCGAAGGATTTTCTCTGATTGCGCGTCCTTTGACCGCTCTGACTCACAAGGGCAAGAAGTTCATTTGGGAACCCGCACACGAATCAGCATTCCAAACTTTGAAGAAGAAGTTAACCACCGCACCTATCCTATCACTTCCTGAAGGCAGTGACGACTTTGTTGTTTATTGCGATGCTTCGAAGAGTGGTTTTGGTTGTGTACTAATGCAACGATCAAAGGTTATTGCCTATGCCTCCCGCTAATTGAAGATTCACGAGTGGAACTACACTACGCATGATCTTGAACTTGGAGCCGTTGTCTTTGCGCTCAAATTGTGGAGACATTATTTGTATGGAACTAAGAGCACTATTTTCACCGATCACAAGAGTCTCCAGCACATCTTTGATCAGAAGCAACTGAATATGAGACAGCGTCGATGGATCGAGACGCTCAACGACTACGATTGTGAACTCCGTTATCACCCTGGCAAGGCCAATGTTGTAGCTGACGCTTTAACCCGAAAGGAGAGGACGGCACCTCTTCGTGTTAGGGCTCTGAACATCACCATCCATTCGAACCTCAACAGCCAGATCAGAGTAGCCCAAGTTGAGGCTCTCAAGGAGGAGAACATATCTCACGAACATTTGAACATACTTGTCTCTCGATTCGAGGTTAGGGAGTCTGGACTCCGATGTTATGCCGGAAGAATTAGGGTACCTCTTTATGGAGATCTACGGAACCTGATACTTGATGAAGCACACAAGTCGAGATATTCGATTCATCCTGGAGCGGATAAAATGTACCACGACCTTAAAGAACAGTATTGGTGGCCGAATCTTAAGAAGGACGTTGCAACTTATGTTGGGAAGTGTTTGACTTGTTCGAAAGTTAAGGCCGAACATCAGAGACCTTCTGGGTTACTTCAACAGTCGGAAATCCCACAATGGAAGTGGGAAAGGATCATAATGGATTTCATTACTAAGCTGCTGAAGACGGTGGGCGGATACGATACTATTTGGGTTATTGTTGACCGCCTTACCAACTCTGCACACTTCCTAGCGATGAAGGAAACTGATACAATGGAAAGACTTGCTCAGCTGTATATCAAAGAGGTTGTATCTCGTCATGGTGTACCTTTATCGATCATCTCCGATCACGATCCCCGTTTTGCTTCTAGATTTTGGCGTTCCTTGCAAGAAGCCATGGGAACTCGTCTCGACATGAGTACTGCTTATCACCCTCAGACTGACGGGCAAAGTGAACGAACGATTCAGACCTTGGAGGACATGCTGCGTGCATGTGTCATTGATTTTGGAAAGGCCTGGGAAAGACATTTGCCACTCGCCGAATTCTCGTACAACAACAGTTATCACTCAAGTATTAATACTGCACCTTTTGAAGCATTGTATGGCCGTAAGTGCCGATCTCCTATTTGTTGGGCCGAAGTAGGCGAAAAGCAAATCACCGGACCCGAGGTAGTCCACGAAACGACGGAGAAGATTGCTCAAATTCAAGCTAGACTTAAGACTGCCCGTGACCACCAAAAGAGTTATGCCGATCTTAAACGTAAGGACTTTGAATTTAATGTTGGTGATCGTGTAATGTTGAAGGTTGCACCTTGGAAAGGTGTGATCCGTTTTGGAAAACGTGGAAAGTTGAACCCATGATACATTGGTCCTTTCGAGATCTTGGAACATGTTGGACCAGTTGCATACCGTTTGGATCTACCAGCACAATTGAGCTCAGTTCATCCTACCTTCCATGTGTCAAACTTGAAGAAGTGTCTTGCTGCACATGAACTTATCATACCATTGGAAGAACTTACTATTGACGACAAACTCCACTTTGTGGAGGAATCTGTTGAAATTATGGATCGTGAGATCAAAACTTTGAAACGCAACAAGATTCCGATTGTACGGGTACGATGGAATGCCAAACGAGGACCTGAGTTTACTTGGGAACGAGAGGATCAAATGATGCGGAAATATCCTCACCTTTTCCCGACTCCTCCATCTACCTCAGCTTAAATTTCGGGACGAAATTTTCTTTAACAGGTGGGTAACGTAACGACCCTGGAAATTCCAACGTTATTTTATTAATTATTATTATTATTAATACGCGTGTTTAAACGAATGTATGTTATTACATTTACATGTTGCCATGATTGCCCGTACTTGACTTTTAAGTGCCCGAAACGTCTTTGTGACACACGAAACTTCACGAATAATATTTCTAGATATTATTTGCATTCATGATTAAGTTTTATTAATCATTTTGATTAACTATGGCTATTAGTTAGTTACTTGGGCTTTAATTGGGTTTATTTGTTAAACTACTTGAACTTGGGCTTTATTGTGAAATGGACTCATGATATTGGGCTTCTAAGCCCACCCTACTTATATTTATGGATTAATTAGCCCATGAGACTTGTAAGTATCAAATTTAAATGTGAACTAGTTAGTTACTTCCTTAAGAATTGTGTTACTACACAATCCCCATGTAAACCCATCTAAAATCCAACTTTTGTAAGGCTTTACAAGCATGTAACCATTGAACTTTCCTCTCCTCCCCTTGAGCTCCTAAACCGTCGGCTAGGACTCCATATGGAGTGGTTTTTGTTTCATTTTTCACTTACTTCATTTGCTAGATTTCCTCTCATTTCAAAACACTCTCAAACTTGCATTTCATTCTCTCTCACATTTCTCTCTTCTTGTAAGTGTTTGAACAACTTCTTCCTTCTCGTTTTTCTTTCTAAAACCGTAGGCCTTATGCCCTTTAATCATCATCATGCTTTGTTTGATTTAATCTTTGTTACTTGTGTTGATTTCTAGTAGTTACTTGTTACTTACTTACTTGGTTACAAGGATAAACTTTCTAGTTTCATTCTTCTTTTATCTTGTTTTAACAAGAACATTCAAGAACTAAACTCTCTAGTTTAGGTTCTACATATAATGTTTCAAAGATTATAAGTTCATTGTTGTTAAAACCATACTTGTAAGTCATGGAAGTAAACTTAAAGTTTACTTTACTTAAAGATCAACTTTGGTTGAATATTTAAAAAGTATGAACAACTATGAATCTTTTTCTTGTTTATTTAAGTTTACCTCTTCAATTTATGCACTTTAATTTCATGTAGTTAGTTATATGGTCAAGTACTACAAGTTAGTCTTGATCTCATATCTCTTGAACAAATTAAGTTAACTTTGAAAGTTCAAGAACACACAAATAAGTTTTCTTTAAATATAACTTTGGATCTAGACTTTTGAGTCTTGGATCTTCAAGATCAAACTAAGAACTATGTTCTACTACTTATGATCTTGATTAGTTAGTTAACTTTCAAGTTTATAGTTCATGTAAGTGTCAAACCTAAGACTTTGATGTAACTTTGGTTCATCAAACTACATGCAACTCTTAAGTGAGTTGTGCTTCATGTCTTAGACTTGCACTAGTGTTATGATGGTCAAGACTTGGTTAAGATGATGTAACCACATCAATGAGTTGTACACTTGAAGCTATATGCATCATGGATGAGAACCATGATCAACATCAAGCACCAAGACCACCGGAACCCTTTTAAACTCACTGCTTCTGTCCAAAACCTACTGACCTGATGCTTCTGGAACAGACCAATAGACCTGGGCTGTTCTAACCTTTATTTTTAGATAGAACTTTTCGAGTAGATAACTTTTCATCTAGGACTCGTCTTAATCCGAGTTACGGTTTAGGATTTATGGCCCTCCGATCGTTACTATGTCCTTTAACGTTGTGCAGAAATTTCTGACCTACTCGCACTTAGACCGTCGCCACGGTCAAACCAAGACGAGTTTGCTTCTGCAAATTTTACCACACTTAAGGGACTCATAGACGGAGCCATGGCCACTGGTCTCACCTTAATTCAGTAAGGGTAGAGGCCGTGGTGACGGACTGAAGTCAGACTTTGTTGAAAACTTCTTTCATAAACGAAACTTACTTTACGCCTTTTGTTTGATGATGAATGATGATGACCCTTAAGACCTTAATTACATACTTTTAAACCTATTAAGACGATTTACTAACTTAGTACTATTTGACTTAGGTTGAGGACTTCGGACCATTTACTTGCACACCTTTCCCGACTACTACTTTACCGCTACATATCATTGTGAGTTATAGCATTCCCTTTTTACTTTAACTTATTTTGGGAACTGAGAATACATGCGGATTTTATGTTTTACATACTAGGCACGAGTACTTAAACTTTATATATGTGTGGGTTATATAACGGCAGAAACATTCCCTTTAGCTCGGTAACGTTTAATCATTGGTTTTTGAACCGTGAACGCGAATCTTAGATATGGATCCATAGGGTTTGACATCCCCACTCGGGCTAGTCGCGCTAGCAGTCAATGAGTGTTTAATACTTCGTAAACATACGCACTCACCAAGTATACTTTCAGGGGGTATTTTAAACGTTAAGTTAGTTACCAAGTGCCCACGGTTAACATATACTTTATCATACTGTTTGGAAACGCTCTTTGTAGCACTGAAATCTCGTGGCCTACCTTACATACTGTTATACTTAAACTATAGCTCACCAACCTTTGTGTTGATGTTTTTAAGCATGTATTTCTCAGGTGCTTGAGGTTGCTTCCGCTGTGCACTAGTCGTGCTGTAGAACCCGCTGCTTAGAGTTGTCCACGCATGAACTACTTTACTTTGCATTCAAACATTCGTACTTTTGAACTATGACTTGTAACGACCATTGTGGTCACGTACACTTATTATTTGCTTCTACTTAGTGAAGCATGCTTTTGAAATGTAAAACATTTGATGTCGGTTATGACATCAGTTTTTTTATCATGAATGCAACTTCTTTTATTACAGTATATAGTACTTAACCTTGTAATGATCCTGTTGTTGATGATTCGTACACGATGGTTTTGTACGGGGCATCACAGAATGTGTATATCTTTTAGGGTTTATGAGCTATTTATTTATAGACTTATGAATTAGGGTTTCGGTAGAATCTCTTCCCTAATTAAATGCAATTTTATCCCAACTAACTTTTGTTATTTAAGGAAAAGAATCCGAATTGATTATATCGTACATTCTTCTGGAATGTACTGGACCCTTATGCAAGTATACGAAACTAGCATCAGATGGTATAGGCGCATAAGGTGCGACTATACCCATGCCATATGCTTTACATGGCAGTTTGTTTACGGTTTAGGGCTTTGGATGCGCATCCGCATAGTCCTACGGATATGCGTATCATTATATTCGATTTAATTAATACGTGTCATGACCCGTTGTATACATGTCTCAGACTCGATCACAACTCAAAGTATATATATTATTTATAATTAACCTCGACCCTTTATATGCTAACTCGAGCATTACCGCGATATAGAGTGACTTACGGTTATTCCAAATAATATATATAGATGACGCCGATATGATATGTCAAAACATTGTATATGTGCCCCGATTTATACGACGATATTTAAAGTGTGTAAAATAAATAACAGAAATTAAATGACGATAAATAAAATTGCGAGAATTAAAATAGCGATAAATAATTTGCGATAAATAAAATATAATAAGGAATTAACAGTTAGCTAGGAACAATTAGTTAGGATTTTGTTAGCGTGGATTCTTAACAAAATTTCTCATAGTTAATTTTTTTTGTTTCTAACAAATTTTATTTTGTCCAATGTTTTCTTCATTATGCCACTTGTTGGATTCCGATAGGTTAAAATTCAAATATGAAATTGAATGAAAATAGTTATTCTTCGGTGAACGGATACGTATATCTGTGGATGTAATTAAGATAGTAAATGACTGTTGAATCAGATTGGAAGAATGTACAGTGTAACTTATTAATGTGAAATCTAAATATTTCTAGGGTATTACCTACCCGTTAAAATATTTTTACCATTAACAGTTTGTACAAAAGAATTTTTAATTACAATTTTTATGAAAATATACTTATATATATATATATATTTTCTTCAGATGTAATATAGATTTAATGAGTTAATATGATATTAATCTTATTTGATTTTTCGGTTGAAACTAGAATAAATAATCTCTAAAACTTTAGAAATTACATGATCGCCATGTAGAACGAAGATAATCGATGTAAAACGATATGTAGAACGTAGATAAAGTAGATAGAACGATACGTAGAACTATGATTATATTCGAGGTACATAATGAGATGTTGAGGCATGTGATGTTGAAACTTGGGTTGTTGGTGGTACCGGTGTTGATGTTGGTGGTACTGTTGGTACTAGTGATATTGCTGAAGCTGGTAAATTTTGCACCATATTCTCTAAATTGATTACTCGAGTGCGAAGCTCGTTGACTTCTTTCATTATTCCAGGATGATTGTCGGTCAGAACGAGCGGATGAATAAGGTTTAGAATTGTGGATAGAATATAATTGTGACGAGCTACCCTGGAATTGAGGCTGAAAATGGTGTTTCGAACAGGTTCGCCGGTAAGTGATTCAGGTTCTTCACCAAGAGGGAAATGTGGTGGATGAAAGGGATCACCTTCTTCTTGTCTCCAATGATTTAGTAGACTTTGAACCCATCCCCAATTCATCCATAATAGATGATGGCTAATTGGTTGATCCATTCTGGTCACACTGCTTTCGGAGCTTGAGTGAAACTCCATATCGGAATACGAGGGACTTGAACTGGTGGCGAGTTCCATTTCGTACGATTGAATAAAGGATTTTTCGATATGAAATGATTTCCGGCTATCGGATGGTATTCTAATTACATAGAATATCTATATATATATAGAACAAAAGATTTCGTAGATTACAGGGGATTTACGGAATATGTCAGGCAAAGTTTATAGTAACAGATACGCTAAGATATGAATTTTTGTCTGTACACTAATCATGCAATCCAGGCAGTAAGATATGTCTAGATTAAGAATGATAAACAAGTGATTCCCTAAGAATGATAGGCAGGTAATTTTCGACAAGAAATGATAAGCAAAACTTTTTGACATGCAGACATGGTCGAAGTAACAATAATAATAATAATAATAATCATAATAAAAATAGAAATAAAAGTAAAAAGGTATACCCTTCAAAAGCTTTTTCTAAAAAAAATATTGCTCCGGACCGGGCTCGAACCCGAGACCTCCCGCTCACCAACAAACACCCTTGACCACGGCTCCAATTCTATTTTTCTCAATTATATTAATCTCAATTTATATTTATCTATCTCCTATCTGCTTCCCCTTTCCTTCTCAAATTTCGAATTCAATTCACCAAAGATCAAATCCAATAATTAAATGGTTTACTAATTTAGTTTTTAGGATTTACAACTATACAGAAATGATTATCAAGTTTTTACATTACTAAAAACAGGAGAAAAATTAAAAATAAATAAGCTGAAAAACACGTTTAATCTTAAAATCAAATTCGAATTTAGAGGCTGTTATAGACCTTGATTCCTTCATGAAAAAGGTTTTAAATCATTCCTGAAAACTATCTGTTTTATCAATTTAATCTAAAACATCAAAACAAGTTTGAATTTCCCCATGAACAAATTCTTTGACTTTTTAGGATTTAACTTTGACTCCAAAATTATCACTCAATTGGAAGAATTGAAAACTGAAATTTTACAGAAAGTTAGTTCATAAGATTCCTAACATAACCACAATTACACATTTTAAAAATTTATTCGATTTCAAGTTGATGTTAATTCCAGTTAGAACACTTATGAACTTCAAATCGAATTTTGAATTTAAGACTTTTTTAGCTTTTGAATCCAACATGAATTATATTGAAATGACTCCTAGAAACTATCTGGATCATTAATTAATCCTACAACATAAAATTGAGTTCGAATTTAAAGATGAACACAATCTTTGACTTTTGAATTTGAAACTCTGACTTCAAAATTAGAAGTTAATAGGAAGATTTGAAACATGAAAACTTACAGATAGTTTAGATGGACGATTCCTAACAGATCTGTATTTATACATTTTGTAAATTTATTCAAAATCGAAGTTTTTAAAAAATGAACCAGAAATAGAGCCTTCGACAGTTTCTGTTTATATTTTTTGATTTATATTCGAAAATTTGGATTAATTAAAATTAGTAATAGATAATGACTGTGAAAAAAAAATGGGATGACTCCACTCTAACTGAATTGATCGATTATATATAAGATCGTGGTATTCAATTTCTAAATTAAACATAAAATAATAAATATATAAAGGTTGCTTAGGATGGCTAACGATTTTTGTTTGAAACTGTGCTAGGATTCAATATATAATCCAGATTATAGACAGAAAATATAGAATTGATCGTGAAATATAGTGATTCGTAAGATTTTATGTTTTATAGATTATATAATTAATAAATATATTATTATTAAAAATAATTACATTAATAATAATAATAATGTTAAATAAATAATGATACTGATTTCTTAATAAATATATTTGTATATAGCGGCATATATATATATATATATATATATATATATATATATATATTTATTTGTATTTATATATCACTATATATGTATATCTCTTTATATATTTATTTTTATAGATTACAATTAATATTATTAATAAATATCACTATAATAATAATGCTCTTATTATTATACATAATAATAATACAAATTTATAATTAATATAACAGTAATAATAATATTGTTAATGATAATGATAACAATTACCATAAATGTATAACAATAATATTGTTAATAACAATAATACTAATTATACTAATATTAATAATAATAATAATAATAATAATAATATTAATAATAATAATAATATATCAATTTATATATCAGTTTATTCATACCCAATTTCATATATATATATATATATATATATATATATATATATATATATATATATATATATATATATATATATATATATATATATATATATATATTTATATCTTGTATTAGAAATAATAATATTAATGATACAAATATTAATATTAATATTAACATTAACAATAATAATGAAAGTAATAATAGTAATATTAATATAACAATCATATTTTTAATGTATAATGATATTTAACATATATATTATAATTTTACCACATATAACATATGTTGAATGTTATTTATTCATTTTAATATAAATACATTATACAATATGTGTTTGTATATTAAATATAATTGTCTTATATATATATATATATATATATATATATATATATATATATATATATATATATATATATATATATATATATATATATATATATATATATATATTTACTTGATAAGTTATTTTCTTTTATTAATATAAATTTCGACATATAATATCTATAACTTATATATATATATATATATATATATATATATATATATATATATATATATATATATATATGTATATATATACATATGAATATTTATTTACAACCAAATGTTCGTGAATCGTCGGGAGTAATCAAAGGTCAAATGATTTCATGAAAACAGTTCAAAAATTTTTGAGACTCAACATTACAGACTTTGTTTATCTTGTCGAAATCAATTTAAGATTAAGTTTAAATTTGGTCGGAAATTTCTGGGTTGTCACAGCCAGTGGGCAGGCCGGCGTGGCAGGACGGTTCTCGCCCCCTGGTCTTGCTGTTTGCTTGGATCGTTTTGCTCGTTCTCGGGATTGTAACTTGGATTCTGGGGTCGTAACTTATCTTTCACCGTTTTCGCTCTAGAATCTTCGTTTTAGCTCCGATTCTCTTGATTCTTTTTGCACCTTCTTTGTGATTACTTAATCTTTACTTATAACTGACAAAGCTAGTATTTGGCGATAAAGCTTGGAACTTTATCGTTTTTGGGCCTCAATACTGGGGTGAAATTGTGACTCTTTAGCCGATATCAAATTTCCCACACTTAGACTTTGCTTGTCCTCAAGCAAACTTCTCATTATTAACTTCAAGAAATCTTTTAGAAGTTTCCTTTCTATTGGCCTAAGCGGTTTGCTTTTTATTATAAGAGCGAAAAATAAGGCGAGTCTTCTATGTTAGGGTTGAAACTATCTCTGCAAGCATGCGGGGAGGTTACATGACTTAGGCTAGCTTTCACAGGTCACTCAAATCACAAGTGTTTATGGTTCCCTATAGATCTAAGAAAGGAATTCACTCATAGCCAGACATGTTGCACCCATCGTCATAGGCTTGATAAAGGCTCAAATCCTTGCTACTAATGCGAAAACGATAATAACCATAGCTTCTAGGTCACTTGCCAATCTGAAAGGATGAAAAAGGAATTTTTGAAGTGGTGGTGAAGTTGTTTAAAGGGTGTGAAAGGGTGAAATAGTCTTTTTAAAGACTTTTATTCTGAATTTTGGAAATGAAAGATAGATAGGAGTGGTGATATTTTTAAGAAGCACTTTTTGAAATTTTATCCTTTTGGAGTGATAGGCATTTTTCAGTCGAGTTCTTCTTCAGCATTTCTCCTTTTATAAGTTCTGCTCCTTTTCTTAGAACTTTGAAAATAAATTTTTTTTTTTTGGATATTTTATCTCGAGAAACTTTCTGCCGGTAAACTTTTTGCAAGACCATTGCCGTGTTACTTGAGAAGTTTATACCAACATCCCACACTTAGACGGACATTGTCCCCAATGTTCCTAGTATATCTCACACTTAGGAGTTTTAGTTAAAGAGTTTTGGGAATATTTGTCTAGTGTTTATTTGGGTTGAAATCCCACACTTAGTGATAAGCTAAGATGTGGAATAATTTAAACTTGAGCTAGTAACGAGTGGAAAGGAATGAGTACTCCCTAACGGATTGACGTGGTTGCTTGTGAAAAAACTGGATGGCTTGTGAAGGCAGGTTGTTTCAGCAATCTTGGAAGTTACACCCTTTATTGATCGGATCATTTGTCATCCTTTATTTGTCTTCTACTCTACTTTATTGCACGGGTTGCCTCTCGAGAAGCGCTTTTGTTTAGGGTCGTTGGCTCGACCATAATGATGTCTACTGTTGAAAAGTAGACATTCCCCTCTAGTAGTTGTAATCGTGGTTTTCTTGAGGGAACGTGAGTCTTGGTGGATAGATTATGAGAAAATGTCGGACCAAGAGTGGTAGAAGATCCGATATTTCTCTTGAAGATCTTCTGAAGGAGAGATGATGGGTGGTTTAAGCTCGTGGAAAATCTTGAAGTCCGATGTGAACATGGTCTACGAATCTGCTGATTGATCCATGAATGAATCATCGAGGCTGTGCTTGTGGTGATTGTTTCTCTGACGGGATGTTCATTTCGGAGGTCTTCAAATAGTGTCAAAAATTGTATCTTCAGTATCTCAAAATCTTCTGAACGGTGGTCTCTACAGAAAGAGTCTATAGCTTTGCATAGATTTATTAAGAGGCGAAGCTGGAAAGAAATGAAAAGCAATCCCAACCCAAGCATTAATGTGACCGTCTTGGAATATATCTCCCGACATCCAGCTTTAAATGTGAAACTAGGATCCGTGGATTCGTGGAAGATACGTGCTAACTGCTGCGTAACAAAGGTGGCAATGTTTACTCGGTTTGGTTCCATATGTGAGAACAGATTGTTTCATCTTCATTCTTCTGCTACTACGTCTCGTAATTCCTTGATAATCATAGCAGCATGGTGATGTATTGTTACGTAAATCACTAGACTATCTGGTATGCTTTCGAAATTATCTCTTTCCATGAGAACGAAGAGGCTGTAAATATCTTCTATTATTTGCGAGTCAGAGTGATAAGTCGGGCGTCCTGTGGAAATATCCATATGCTTTCGGATGAGAGTCAGTAGTGCTCATTGGTTTGCTGAGAACGGAAATGCAGATCCGGCTAAGGTGTTGTAAACCTTAGAGTAAATGATCTTCTGATCTCGACAAAATCTTGTCTTGAGAATAGAGTGAACCATTGAATTGTGCTCTCGTTGCCTTTCTTCATGGTAGATATGATCGTGAAGAGTATTGATAAAGTCTTGAATGCGCCCTTCTAAGATTTTAACACTATCATCTTTTCATGGTAGATAAAGGTTGTATTCATCTTCCATAGCCTTAATTCTCTCCTTTAAATGGGGTGTGAAAACAATTGTTGATTTACGGATGGCTTCGAGAATATCTTCAAATTAATCGGTGTCATTGATGAAGGCTATCATGTTGGCGAGATTAGATATGACTGGTATCTCTGAGTGATCTGAAGAAGAGTCCGGCTCCTCTTGATCTGGTACTACTGGTAGGGAATATGAATCATCCAGAATGTTGTCATTTTGCTCTTCTTCCTCATCATCATCGGTATAGCATTCATCTGTAGATTCGTCTGATGAACGGGCTTCTTCAGTGTTCTGGTGTTTCACTTCGACACTTGTAGGGTCAATCTCTATATCATTAACTTCGACAACCTTATCAGTTTTCTTTTAGAATCGAATAATTAAACTGTGATCCTCTGTCTCTAGCCTCATTAATTCGTTGTGACATTTTTGATTTGCTTCCAAGTTAGAGAGGGTACTATAGTAGCTTTCTCTACGTCTCCCATTTCTTCTTTCTCCTCAGATGCTTCCTCTTCCTCTATTTCTTCACTGTGATCCTCTTCTTCCATTTCTGGATCATCAGCAGACTGTGATTCGACACCCATTTCGATATCATCGGTTGGTGGTGGGACTCATCATCGAAAGTGAGCCATCCAGTGGAAATAGCAAACATCTCTGCCTGTCTAGAAAGATAGGTAGGTCGGTCAATTTTGAAGGTAACACTCTCCCCATGTGATCGCAAGATCAAGGTTTGATTATGCACATCAATGACAGTCCTAGCCGTGTTCATGAAAGGTCTTCCTAATACTATCGGCTATGTAGGTCTTCCTAAATATCCATTACTACGCAATCCGTAAGATACAAAAATTTGTCGACTTTCGCCAAGACATTCTCAACTACGGCCTTAGTATATTAGATTGTGTGATTAGCCAGTTGGATTGTCATTTTAGTTAGTGTCAAGTCTCCTAACTCTAATCTCTTGTAGAGAGAATAAGGAATGAGGTTGATATTTGCTCCTAAATCTGCTGTGCATGAATGGTTCCGGATTGGTAGATTGAACATGGAAAAATGAATCGGCCCGTATCCCCAAGTTTTTTGGGAAGAGAGTTTCTGAGCAATGCCGAGCATTCTTCACTCAGTGCAATTTTGTCAGAATCTAGTATCCTTTCCTTTGTAGAGAGAAGCCTTCGTATGTTTCTCTCCTGGTTGGGAACTTTGGACATGGTGTCCAGGAATCTTTCGTCAGTTTTGTAGGTATCAAGCTTGGATGGTTCTTCCAGTAGCCTTCTGGGATAAGGTACACGAACTGGAGTTTGAGTAGGCAGCTTCTAAGTATATGTCGATTTGTTCTTGATCCTAGCTGATCTTCTCCAAGGTTCCTCATTTGGGATTATGGAATCCATTTGCTTAACTTCCTCTATGTGGGGATTTTGGATTGTATTACTAGGTAATCTTCCTTGTGGTTGGGTTTCAAGGCGTTGTGATAACTGTCAGCTGCATTTCTAGACTTTTGACCGGAGCCAATTGATTTCGCATGAATATCTCTGTCTGGTCTTATCTAGATGCGGTTCTCTGATTTAGCTTTATCCTTGAATGAACCGAGTCAACTGATCATCAGTCCCGAGAGCAGGGTTGGTTACTTTCGTAATTTGGGTGGTTGGAGAATTTTCCTTACCTGGTGGTCCAGTGAGTGGAAGTGATTGATCGTATGTCAATTGAGATTGTTGGGGTAGATAAGGTGGGTAACGATAGCAAAAAAGTTGGTTATTTCTTTGAAATTGGTTAACCCTAGGTTGTCGATTGAATCCGGGATTTGGTTGACGAGCAGGGTATTGAACGTAACATACTGAACCGTCAGGATTCTCGTACTTAACTTGTTGTTCTTCAGTGGGTTGTGGGTTGTGGGTTGGTACAGTTGATATAAGACTGAGCCTGATTAACCTGCTGCAGTTGCCTCTTCAATTCTCCAATTTGTTTGGAAAGAGACTCCATCTTGTCCGTGAGGGATTTGATAGCCTCCGTTTGATTATTGAGTGCGAAGAGTGGAGCAGATGATGAATTTGTTTCACCACTGTTCCAGTCATGATGATGCATTGTCATGTTTTCGAGCAAATCCCATGCTTCGTCTGCAGTTTGGTTCATCAGATTTCCTTGAGCTGCTGCGTCATCCTATGATTTACCATAAGACCATTGTAGAAGGTACAGATTTGAGCTGAACGTTCTAGCTGGTGATTAGGGCATTTCTTCAGCAGGGTTTTGAATCACTCCCATGCGGTGTAAAGAGATTCATCATAACTTTGTTTAAAGTTAATGATGTCATTCTTAAGCTTGGTTTGTTTAGAAGGAGAGAAATATTTGGTTAGGAATTTAGTAGCCATCTCCGTCCATGACGTGATGGAATCTTTTTTCAATCCTTCAAACAATGTCATTGCATGATGAGTGAGAGAATAGGGGAACAAGTATAGCTGGACTATACCTTATCCTATTCCTGGCTATTTTTAAGAGTTCGAAAGAGATATGAATTTATCAGAGTGAGAATTAGAATCGTCAGTAGTACATGAAATTGACAGCCATTCTGGATGAGCTGTATAATATGATGCTTTAATTTGAACGAGTGTCCTTAGATCTCTAGGAATCTGATTGGTCCTCCTCGACCTTCAATCGAGGGTTTGGTGTTTTCTTCTAGAGTAACGCGTATCGCTATTCGGTTTCTGATTCGTTCTTCCTTGCGTGCTTTAGAGATTATTGCATCTGAATCAGGTACGAATAACAACGGCCCTGATCTAGATCGGGTGTGGGTCATACACAGAGTATGCCCTCTGTTTTTTTTTTTTTTCGGTAGATATGCTAAGTTCCTAATTTAGTCTAAAGTAAATTAAAATGATCTTAATCTAAGGTAATCTAACGTAATCTAAGGTAATCTAAGTTTTAATATGTTTTTGGTTCTTGCTATTGATTCCCTGATATTTCGATAACAGAGCTTCGCATGAACTATTCAACAAACCAAGTGGCCAGATCGACTATGGAGAGGCAGGATACTTTTGGTCCCAATATAATTGGCGAATGTTCAGAAAATCCGACAACCAAGTTCGTGTATAATTATCTTTCTTAGACACTACTAAATGCTTGAAAATAGGTTTGACAGAAGCAGTATTGTCTTATACCAAATCCCCGACAGTGGCGCCAAAAACTTGTAACCTCTCTTGATATGACCAAAACGAACGGTTTGTTTTATGCGGTGTCGTTAGGTCACAAGATGTCAGAATCGGCTACCAGGAGAGGAAGCAATAGTTTTAAATTTATAATTAGTGGGAGTGCGGGACCTAAATCGTACTACTCATTATTATGGTAAGTAAGGAAAGTATGACATAGGGTCGAATTTTTAAGAGATCAGTAGAATTGAACCTATATTTATAACTTAAAAGGAGTAGTTGTATATTACCTAATTTTTGGGCTTTCTAGATTATAAGATAAAGTAAATACGATAAAATTTGTAATTCAGATAAGGTTAAAGCAAGTGCATACTATGATTTCGTTAGTTTCTTTGCCGAGATTATGTAATGCTGGCTCGTGAATAGGTAATGACCTTGTATTCACTACACTGGTCCTACCGCCCCGGTCATAAGACATGTCACTGTGTAATGCGTTAGGATTGAAGATTCTGAATAGGAAGTAACATCACATACCCCCGACGCCCGTGTAGTCTAACTACAGGCATACACGTTTAAACGGCTCATCTAATTGACCGACTCGGTTAGGTGACATATTAACATTCCACAAAGGTCTAAACTTTATTAAGCACAATGACGTACAAGGTATGCCTTATCCGAGAGACGTGATGTGTTTCGATGATTTCATTAATGATTGGGTTTTAAAAGATAGTTGGGCCCTTAAAAAGAGTTTAACCATGAAGAACATCATGGCCAAGTCGGTGTGACTTCCATGAACACGTTCGGTTATCCTAACGGTCTAATCCTTTATGTGTTTAAACAAATAGCTCCTTAATTAACTAAGAATCCCTCAAGTAGGGTGTAATGCTTGAGATCGCATTATTGTGAAGTGTACTAATCAGCACTGACCGGGTTCCATGGTCGTACTTAGTAAAGGTACAGCTTACAACAACCGTTGTGCTTCAGCGTGCACGTACTAAGTTTATATGCTTGGTGACTATACTAGTATGGTCTAAGACCGACAATGTACTATGGGCCTAGTTAGATGTTTCACTGCGAAAGAGTCCTCAGTTGGAATCCAAAGCTCGGTGGACTTACTACAACTGGTGTGCCTCAGTCAAACTCGTGTTGTATCCGATAGACTTCTCTTACCAAGGGGTGACACAGATAGTGTACTCTGAATTGGGGTTCGCTACTTCCCAATAAAAGAGCTGATAACTACGTTCTATTAGTTAGAAAATCGATTGTAACATCCTAAACTGAGCCTAGCTGTAAGATTACTAGTTTGCCCTTAAGTTGTGTTGTGTTATTATATGTTTTATTTTATTTAATGTTTATTATTATTTAATGATGTGGTTAGGACCAGTGTGTGACAAGGGTCACAGAACAGGTTTTTTATTTAATTTGGACTTCGTTTGGGTTGCTAAATGATGTAATATATATATCAGATAACTGAAAAATACCCGTGTGTTGTGCAGTGTGGGAATTTAACCTCACTTAAGTGACTAGTGTTGCCCATTTCTTTCATTTTCCAGAATATTCACCAAACACCTCGTTCTTCACCTCTTTCAACTATCACACCCTATTTCTTAATCCTTGATCTAGAGCTCAAATCGATTGTATCTTTGTGTTCTCTGTGATTCACTGATTCTTTTAAGGTAAGAATTATAACAATTCGTGATCTAATCTTTGAGAAATTTAAGATTTTGTGTTAGTTTTCATAAAAGAGTAATTTGGGTCAAAATGGGTCGATTTAGTGTTGTTAGTTTAAAAACTTTGTGGGTCTGCGTTTCTAAATGATCATTGTATTAGATTTGGTAAGTTTTAAGGTTAAAAACGAACTCTTGATCTAGAATTGGTGAGTTTGGTGTGATACCCGTCACTTTGGTAGCTGACGCTACAGATGAACTACCCTCGGCCGATGGCCGTTGACCATCGACCGATGGTCTCTGGCAATCGGCCGATGGACTAAACCATCGACCGATGGTGTGAGTCCTTTGACCAACAGTTGTAATTTTACCGATTGACCGATAGTGTAGTCCATCGACCAATGGTGTAGTGACGATCGGCCGGCTGTCTCTGACGATCGACCGACGGTCTTTGTAGTTGGAATTTTAACTAAGTGCTCATGCTTAGCTGTTATGCTGCCCGTTTGTATATTGATGATTATGATATTATAACTAACTTGTGTATATATCTTTCTAAGGAAAAAAGGAGAAAGAGAAGGTTCAGTGATTAGATAGTTGAACACCTTCTCGTTTGGTGGTATTTGGTGAGTAGGACTAACTGAGTATATAGTATAGAGTAGCATGTTATATTATGATTGCCATGCTTGTTATATATACTTGCTACTACGGTTAGTTAGTATTTTATGATGACTGCATCTTAGTTAATGCTTGTCTGCTGTAGCCCAGTGCGTCCCTATTGTGTGGTAGCCTCGGTAGGAGAGATCAACCTGCGGGTTGGGTTCCTCATGTGGTAGCCTAGACAATCGTGGTGTATATATGTATGAATGATGCGTCTGTCGCATGTGGATTATGTATATACAACACGGTGGTGGGGGAACTTCTAGTAAGCCCCAATCCGATCAGCTGGTGGTTAATGCTTTGGCCGAGCAGCCAGAGTCTCTGTAGACGGCACTTGGGTGATGTTTTTGTGTTAGACTATGTGACATGATTAGTATGATGGTTCCTGTATACTATTGCCCGTAATTAGTTGCACTCACTTAGCTTTGTGCTAATTTCCCTCCATATCCTCCCTGTAGGTTATTAGCTTTGTAGACTTTGCTTTTGAGAGAAGACACGCATGATGATGTTATGTTTGATAGGATTTAACTCTGATATGGTCTTACTATGTTAAACTGTGATCTTTTGTAAACATAATGTGATTACATCTCTCCGGTTGAATATGCATTTTGTTGAAACGTCACGTGACACTGGTTGTACTATAATAACAATAGTTACGGTGTATTTTGTAATTAGTTAATTAATGCTTTCGTCGCGTATTATTGAAATAAAAAATTAGCAGTGTCACAAGTTGGTATCAGAGCATGATTTGGCAACATGTGCATTGGGATCAAAATGTCATGTTCCCAAACTTAGTAGAGTCATGTCAAACATAACATGCTGGGGATGGGTTAAGTGAGTATTAGGACAGGTTATGTGTTAGTTGTTAGTACTAACAGAGTTTATGCTAAGCTTTGGTGTGAGTGTTGTGGTAGTGCAGTAATGGCAGATGAAGAAGCTAATGCTACTGGCCCTGCCGCCCCTGGAACTGGAACCTTCAGAGCTCCCGATGAAGATGGACACGTGTCATCAGAGGAAGAAACCTATCAAGAAGTAATAAATCTTCAAAGTCAATTACTAGAAGCTCATGAGAAAATTAAGGTACTGGAACAAGAACGGGCGCTATGGAATCCTAATACCACTTCGTTGAACACAACTTTTCCTCCACATTTCTATACCCAAGCAGGTAATAGTTCTCAGTCACAGTTTCCTCAAACTACCTATCAAAACTTTCAAATGCCATTTTCGTTTAACCGGACATTTCCTAACCAAATGATGTACCCGTCTTAAGTCCCTGAAACATGAAAGGAGTGTACATATATGTGACGACCCGAAAATTTCCGACCAAATTTAAACCTAATCTTATATGAATCCGACACGACAAGCAGAGTCTATTAAACTGAGTTTCAAAATTTTTAAACTGTTTACATGAAGACATTTAACCTTCGACTATTCCCGACGATTCACGAACATTTGTGTGTAAATAAAAATGTAGAATAATAATAATTAAGTAATAATAAAATGAATATATATATATATATATATATATATATATATATATATATATATATATATGATATGAAACTATATATGATTCTTATTAATAAATATTTATAAATAATAAATAAATATTCAATATTCAATAAATGTTAAATATTACACAATTGATAACTTGTAATATTAATATATTAAATGTAATTAAAATTTTAATTATAGGTATTATCTTATTATTACTATTAAATATCAGTATTATTATTAATACTATTAAGTTATAATATGAAATATGATACATTTAAATTGTTATATTTTTTTTGTTATCATTACTAACATCATTATTATTAAAAGTGGTAGTAAAGTTATGATTATTATGAATAATATTAGTAAATATCACTATTAACATTATCATTAAGAATTATTATTATTATTGTTATAAATTATTATCATTATTATTATAGTTATTGGAAAATAATATCATCTATTATTATTATCTTTTATAAATATAATTATTATCATTTTTATATCATTATTATTTATTATTAGTAGTAATATAATAATTATTATTATTAACATAATTATTAATTATTAATTATTAATTATACAAATTATATAAAATTGATGATCGTACGAAGTTGTTTAGGGAATCAATCACACTGTGCTAAATTTTGTTCTTTGTCTCTCAATTGATTAACAGATCGAATACAATCTTAGTAACCCAACAAAATTAGTTAGCCATTGCTTTCTTATCTTTATTTTTTATTATTTATTTATTTATATTCCTGATAAAGGAATCTGTCGACTCCAAAAATTTGCTATAAAGCTTGACCCAAATTCAGTGTTAAAGGATATCGCTCAACCCACACTGTCAATTATCTACCACAATTACCTTATACAGTTTTTTTTATTGTTGAAATAAAACGAAAACTGATGAACACCCATTTAACTGCTCTGTTCATGAGCAATAATTACATTAGTTAAATTTCGAGTTAAATTTCAAAATCTATTAATGTGGTTTTATTAGGAATCCTTCATTCTAACTTTCTGAAAAGTTTCAACTTCTAATTTTTAGTATCGGATTCAAATTTTGGAGTCAAAGGTTCGAATTGAAAAAGTCAACATATGTTCTTAAGTTGAATTCAAATTTTCTGTTGTGATTTAAGTTAAATTGATGGGTCCTATAGTTTCTAGGAGTCATTTTCAATATAATTCATGTTGAAATTGAGAGCTAAAACAATCTCTAATCTTGAAATCGATTTTGAGTTCATATTTTCAATAAAAATGCTGTAATTGATTTTTGGTTTATTTTCCTTTCTGTTATACTGATACAAACATATTTTCAATATTTCTGTTTCAAATTATACAACTAAATGTAAACTAATAACTAGTAAATATGATCGATTTTGGTCTATGGTCAATTCATGTTGTTTATCATGTCTTTTTGCTGCTACCACTCTCTATTTTTTTCTGTTAATTCCAAACCAATGATAACGAATTGTATCTGTTCTATTTTAATACCCAAATACAATAATAAATCACAAAGTGATATTATTCTGGTCTCTGGTCGATTTGGATGAGGTGAAGAAGGAGAATGAGAGACAGATAGATAAACTGGATATATATATTTTTAAAGGGCGTATTAATCAGGAAATATGGAAACAGAAGAGTGGTCGTGGGTGTTGGTGTAGTAGCGGGAGGTCACGGGTTCGAGTCTCGTATGGGCAATTCTTTTTAGCAAAGCATTTTAAAAGGGTATATACATTTATTTTTCATTTCTATGATAATTAGTATTATTATTATTATTATTATTATTATTATTGTTGTTGTTATAATTATTATTATTATTATTATGGTTGCTATTATTATTATTATTATTATTATTATTATTATTATTATTATTATTATTATTATTATTATTATTATTAATATTATTATTATTATTATTAGTATTATTATTATTAAATATTAGGATTATTATCAATAACATTATTATTATTAGATATTATGAATATTATCATTATTATTATTACCATTATTATTTATTATTAATATTGTTACAATTATTAGTATTATAATTATTATTATTATCACTAATGACATGAGTATAATTACTAATAATATCATCTTTATTATTAATATAAATATTAGTATTGTTATTATTAAACTTATTATTATTATTATCATTAGTTGTAAATTGGATATTTTTATACAAAAATACTTTACAATAATATTAAAATTACATATCACTATACTGTTATGATTAAAATGATAATTTCTAAACTATATATATATATATATATATATATATATATATATATATATATATATATATATATATATATATATATATATAAAATGTATCAGTTAATACGTAAATATATATTGTTATCATATATTAACCCTAATATATTTTTTAACATATTATAAAGAATGATAAATATTAGTTATATAAAGAAAATATATTAAATTGATCTACATAACAAATGATATAACAAGTATACTGTTAATAATAATTTATATAAACTTGCTCGATTACGATTACATATTTTAATAAATATACAAATGATATAGGTTCGTGAATCCGAGGCCAACCCTGCATTGTTCAGTTCCGTCGTATGCATGTTTTTACTACAAAATATCGTATTGTGAGTTTCATTTGCTCCTTTTTTAAATGCTTTTGCAATATATATTTTTGGGACTGAGAATACATACGCTGCTTTTATAAATGCTTTACGAAAATAGACACAAATGATCGAAATTACATTCTACGGTTGGATTATCAAACCGAATATGCCCCTTTTTAGCTTGGTAGCCTAAGAATTGGTGTTTATGATAATTGCCACCAATTGACGCGAATCGTTAAGATAGATCTATCGGGCCCAACGAGCCCCATCCGGGTTACGGATGCTTTAATACTTCGATTTATCATATCCGATGTGAGTCCCGGAATGATGGGGATATTCTATAAGCATTTTGTTAAGGTCGGTTACCCGGTGTTCATTCCATATGCATGAATTTTAATTCGCGAGTTACGCGTGTCAATATATGAAATTTTGTAGTCTATTAAAATGATGGAAATAAATGTTTATGATAAACTAATGAACTCACCAACCTTTTGGTTGACACTTGAAAGCATGTTTATTCTCAGGTTTGAAAGAAATCTTCCGCTGTGCATTTGCTCATTTAGAGATATTACTTGGAGTCATTCATGACATATTTCAAAAGACGTTGCATTCAAGTCATTGAGTTCAACAAGATTACTATTTAGTCATTTATAGTGTGGATATATTATGAAAGGGTATGCATGCCTGTCAACTTTCGATGTAATGAATGTTTGTCTTTAAAAACGAATGCAATGTTTCTAAAATGTATCATATAGAGGTCAAATACCTCGTAATGAAATTAACTATTGTGAATCATTTATAATGTATATGAACGGGGCATTTCAGTTGGTGATAATGCTAAAAACGAACATATATTTCATAGCATTATCCCTCAAGAAAGACAAGCTTTTAGTTGTAATTGTTCTATTTACAAGTGATATTCGTTTAAATAATAAAAGGTGAAGACAAAAGACAGATTCGACGATTTGAAGACGCAAATGACCAAAAAGCTAAAAAGTACAAAGTACAATCCAAGTGGTTCAAATTATTAATGAGAAACGTCTAAAAGTAACAAGAGTACGAGCCGCAAAACGCAAAGTACAAGATATTAAAATGTACGCAAGGACGTTCGAAAATCAGGAACCGGGACATGAACCAACAACTATCAACGCGCGACGCAACGGAGCTAAAATTACAAGTCCACGGAGTACAAGAATATAATATAATATATAATTAATTATATAAAATTATATATATTATATTATATATATATATATTAAAATTCGAGCAGCCCACGTTTAAAATGAATTGTGACCAGTATTTGATGGCCATGCGATCGCATGGCCAGCATGAAGAAAACTAATGCGATCGCATGAGCCCAAAAGTCTGGCCACATCTATAAATTTCGCAATTTTTGCCCGAATTTCATACTCTTTTTTCATCAATCTCTCTCTCACGATATATATATGTATATATATATGTATATATATATATATACGTATATATATATATATATATGTATATATATATATGTATATATATATATGTATATATATATATATATAATTTATAATTTTAATTTTAATTAAAGATTAATAATAATAAGGTTATGTTAGCGAATATTGTAAGTGTGTAAGTCGAAATTATGTCCGTGTAACGCTACGCTATTATTAATCATTGTAAGTTATGTTCAACCTTTTTAAATTAATGTCTCGTAGCTAAGTTATTATTATGCTTATTTAAATCGAAGTAATCGTGATGTTGGGCTAAATATTAAAGACGGGGTAATTGAGATTTGGACCATAATTGGGGTTTGGATAAAAGAACGACACTTGTGGAAATTAGACTATGGGCTATTAATGGGCTTTATATTAACTAAATGATACCTCATTAATTTAATATATAGACTTATAATTTGACGTATTTATATATAACCACATACGCTTGACTGGGTACGGTGGGCGGGATATCTATAAATACCAATAATTATTCATTTAACCGGACACGGGGATGTATTAATAATCAATAGACTTGTTGAAACAGGGGCGAATTACATACAAGGGTAATTGGTGTAATTGTTAACAAAGTAATAAAACCTTAGATTACACGCAGTCGATAACCTGGTGTATTCATTAAACAAAGTATTAAGACCTTGTTACAGTTCGAATCCCCAATTAGTTAGAATATTTGACTTCGGGTATAAGGATAATTTTACGAAGATCCTCGCACTTTATATTTATGACTGATGGACTATTATGGACAAAACCGTATGGACATATCAAACATTCTAGGACAAAGGACAATTAACCCATGGTAATAAATTAAAATCAACAAGTCAAACATCATGATTAAGAAAGTTTAAATAAGCATAATTCCTTTATTTTATATCTCGTCGCACTTTTATTTACTGTCATTTATTTATCGTCATTTTAATTATCGCAATTTTATTTACTGTCATTTTATTTATCGCACTTTAATTTATCGCAATTTAATTATTGTCATTTACTTTACAATTTAAATTAAGTTATTTTTATTTTTAATATTTTACATTAGGTTTTAACTGCGACTAAAGTTTTAAAATCAACAATCCGGTCATTAAACAGTAAAAACCCCCTTTTATAATAATAATACTACTTATATATTTATATTTATTTATTAAAATATAATAAAAAAATATAGCGTTAAATTTGGCTAGCTCCCTGTGGAACGAACCGGACTTACTAAAAACTACACTACTGTACGATTAGGTACACTGCCTATAAGTGTTGTAGCAAGGTTTAGGTATATCCACTCTATAAATAAATAAATAACTTGTGTAAAATTGTATCGTATTTAATAATATTTCGCAATAAAAATTTAACTATTTCGTATACACCTCTGCACACATCAAGTATTTTTGGCACCGCTGCCGGGGAATAAATAACGCCGAAAGCGAAACGCTATAAAAAAAAGATTTTTATCAAGTCTTAATTTATTTTTGTAAAAATATGTTTTAAATATCAAAAATATAAAAACAAGAAAAAGAAAAAAAAAATATATATATATATATATATATATATATATATATATATATATATATATATATATATATATATATATATATATTACTATATTTTTATGTTTTTTTTAAAAAAATTAAAAAGTTTGTATTTTTTTTTAATTACAAAAACTAATAGGTAGTTTTTAAAATATAAGTTTTTATTTATATAAATATTTTATATAAATTAAAAACAGAAAAAAAATAATAATAAACGGGCCACTACACTGTAGCAGTCCAACATCTGAACTGGATCCGAGAGCCTTGCGACCGCATGAGGTTGTCTGACACGTCTGGTCTGATGCTGGTACAACATTAATTACGGTGTATTATTAATTATTATTATTATTAAACCATAATTAGGGTTATTTATAATATTAATTAGTTTTAGTTTTATTTATTTTGTATTTTTAAGTTATAATTAGTTGTATTATTTATAAAATAAATACTTTTATAAAATAAATAATATAAAAATAATATTTTTATAAAAATAGTATTTTTATAAATTTAAGCCTATTTTTATATTTTGTATATTTTTAATCGTTAAAGCGTAATTTTATAATTTTTCGTTCGTAATTAGTTCGTAACTTAGTATTTTTGCCGTAGTTATTTTATATTTCTAGATTTTTAGACTTTGCCGTAAAATCCCTTAAGTGCTTTTTCTTTAGACTAAGATTTAGATGCTTTAGAATTTTACGACGCCGTTTTAAGATTTTAGTACTTTTTAAGTTATTGCCGTTTTGGATATAGAATTCCTTTTAAGCTTTAGTACCTTTAGACGTAAGTTTTAAATTTTAGTTTTTAGACTTTTAAGTTTCGACGCTGCATTTTATTATTTTTCGACGCTTATTTTTCGACCTTTTATTTTTCGACGTTTTTCGACGCACTCTTTTTCTTTCTTATTTCTCGACGCTCTAGTTTTTAGGACATAGAATTTTCTATTTCTTCTCTAAAATTTCTTTAAATTTCGACGAAAAATTATTTTAAGTGGTTAAATTTATAGACATTCAAAATTTTCTGGTTCGTAGTAATAGTTGGATTTGTTAGTGGCGAGTTGTGGGCTTCCGATTTAAAGGGTCCTGGCTACCTGCTGCATCTATTGGCTATTCGAAACGTGGGAAAAATAGGATATTTAGTGAATGTACCGAGCAAAACGTTCACCACCTTTCATACGTTCACCACCTGTAACTCGATCAAGACATCTAGCCAATATTGTCGCCGTTGATTTTTCTTTATAATCGTCATCCAGTCGACCAAGTACTCCAATTCAAATTTTCGATAATCTATTTTTTGAATCCGACTTCACAATTGAGAACCCGGAGGATATTCAGGGACAATTCAGAGATCCTGAACCATTAATCATTCCTCCTGAACCACAAATCACTCATCCAGAGATTGTCGAGGAAGAAACCATTAAGTCATAATCCTCTAGTGATTCAGATTCAACAAACTCAATCATAGAAAATCTGGAACCTCTAAGTATGGAAGACCGAATGAGAACTAAACGCACTGGCCAAGGTCATGCCATTACTCAACCAGACATTAATGCGCCAGATTATGAAATCAAAGGACAAATCCTACACATGGTAACTAATCAATGCCAATTTAGTGGTGCGCCGAAGGAAGATCCAAACGAACATCTTCGTACCTTTAATAGGATCTATACTCTATTTAAAATCCGAGAAGTGGAGGATGAACAGATCTATCTCATGTTATTTCCCTGGACTTTAAAGGAAGAAGCCAAAGATTTGTTAGAATCGTTACCTGAAGGGGCGATTGATACATGGGACGTTTTAGTTGAAAAATTTCTTAAACAATTCTTTTCGGTATCTAAAGCCGTGAGACTTCAAGGAGAAATTGTTACGTTCACGCAGAAGCCAAATGATACTTTATATGAAGCGTGGACAAGATTTGGAAAATTGTTAAGAGGATGTCCGCAACATGGTTTACACACTTATCAAATAGTACAAATATTCTACCAAGGATGCGACATCACTACACGAAAAGATATCGATATAGCAGCTGGTGGTTCCATTATGAAGAAAACCGTAACTGAAGCTTACAAAATTATTGATAACACTGCTTCCCACTCACATGAGTGGCATCAAGAAAAAGATATCGTTAGATCATCTAAAGCGGCTAGAGCCGATTCTAGCCATGACTTCGATTCCATTTCCGCAAAGATAGATGCTGTCAAGAGACGAATGAAAAAGATGACTAAAGATATTCACTCAATATGAATTAGTTGTGAGCAGTGTGGAGGACCACATTTGAAAAAAGATTGTCTCAATATTGAACAAACAATGGAACAAAGAGAGAATGTTTCATACATGAACCAAAGGCCTGGAAATAATTATCAGAATAATTATCAACTGCCAAGACCAATCTATAATCAAAATCAAAATTATAACCGAAATGTTCCATACAACAACCAACAAGGTCCTAGCAATCAACAAGTATCCAATAATACTTATAATCAGCAAAGACCTATTTTTCCAAATAAACCACCACAAACCGATGATAAAAAGCCAAATTTAGAAGACATGATGTCGAAGCTAGTTGAATCTCAAACTCAATTTTTCACATCTCAGAAACAAACCAATGGACAAAAAGCTCAAGCATTTAGAAATCAACAAGCTTCTTTTCAAAATCTGGAACAAGAAGTAAGCAACCTAGCAAGGTTGATAGGTGAAAGAAAACCGGGAAGTCTACCTAGCGATACAAATGCTAACCCCCGGAATGAAACAGCTAAAGCCATTACCACAAGAAGTGATATTACACTTAAACCACCTGAAATACCTGAAATTTCTAATGACTCTATTCCTACTCCACAAGAACCACAATCTGAGAAAAATTAGGAAAAAGAACCGGTAGTTAAAACGATTAATGAAGATAACACAGTTAAGGCTAAGCCTTATGTTAAACCATACCAACCACCACTTCCTTACCCGAGTAAAATGAGAAAAGAAAGACTTGAAGCCGAGCAATCCAAATTCTTGGATATGTTTAAACAAATAAATGTAAATCTTCCTTTCATTGATGTGATTTCAGGAATGCCTAGATATGCTAAATTGCTGAAAGATCTAATCACAAATAGAAAGAAAATGGAAGAACTATCGGCTGTTACTATGAATGCAAATTTTTCCGCAGTACTGTTGAATAAGATACCAGAAAAATTATCAGATCCAGGAAGTTTCACAATTCCATGTTTTCTGGGTAGTCTTAGTTCAATAGAAGCATTGGCAGACTTAGGTGCTAGTATAAATTTAATGTCGTATTCACTATATGCTAAACTAGACCTTGGAGAATTAAAACCAACACGAATAAGCATACAACTAACCGATCGATCAGTAAAATATCCTAGAGGGATAATGGAAAACATGCTAGTTAAAGTTGGTACTTTAGTATTTCTAGTTGATTTTGTTATTTTGGACATGGAAGAAGATTCTCGAGTTCCTCTCATATTAGGAAGACCATTCTTAAATACGGCTAAAGCAATAATAGATGTGTTTGGTAAGAAACTGACCCTAAGTATAGAGGATGCGAGTGTTACCTTTTCTGTTGATAGAGCCATGCAACAACCGTAATCTGTAGATGATACATGTTATTATATTCAAACTATAGATTCACATGCAGAATTGTTAGAAGAATTTCCAGAATTACAAGGAACAGAAAAATGTTCTTTAGGAGAAGGAACTGAACCAATTGATGAAGCTGAAATGTTAGCCGCACTCATGGCTAATGGATATGAACCAACAACAGAAGATATTCAAATGCTAAAAGAAGAAGACAGATATTGATATAAATCATCAATAGAAGAACCACCGACATTAGAGTTAAAGCCACTTCCAAACCATTTGGAATATGCTTATTTACATGGTGAATCTGAATTACCTGTAATAATATCGTCATCTCTTACAGAAAATAAAAAATCTCAACTCATTTCTGTGCTAAAAGCTCATAAACCAGCTATTGCATGGAAGATTCATGATATTAAAGGCATAAGTCCTTCGTATTGCACACATAAAATCCTTATGGAAGAAGGCCATAAAACGTATGTGCAATTCCAACAAAGACTAAATCCTAATATGCAAGATGTTGTTAATAAAAAAATTATTAAACTGCTTGATGCATGTTTAATTTATCCAATCTCTGATAGTCCATAGGTAAGCCCAGTTCAATGCGTACCTAAGAAGGGTGGCATGACTGTCATCACTAATGAAAAAATGAGCTTATTCCTACAAGGACTGTAACAGGATGGCGTGTTTGTATAGATTATAGAAAATTAAATGACGCCACCAGAAAAGATCACTTTTCCTTACCTTTCATTGATCAAATGTTGGAAAGATTAGCCGGAAATAGTTACTATTGTTTTCTTGACGGTTTTTCCGGATATTTTCAAATTCCAATAGCACCCGAGGACCAAGAGAAAACCACGTTCACGTGCCCTTATGGTACTTTTGTTTACAAACGCATGCCATTTGAACTTTGCAATGCCCCTGCAACCTTTTAAAGGTGCATGATGGCGATTTTTCACGACATGATAGAAGAATGCATGGAAGTTTTCATGGATGACTTTTCAGTCTTCGGTGATACATTTGAATCAAGTCTAGTTAATCTTGAATGAATGCTAATTAGATGCGAGCAATCAAATCTAGTACTTAATTGGGAGAAATGCCATTTCATGGTTAAAGAAGGCATCATTCTTGGTCATAAAATTTCAAAGGAAGGAATTGAAGTGGATAGAGCTAAAGTAGATGTAATTGCTAAACTTCCACATCCCACCAATGTTAGAGGAGTTAGGAGTTTTCTAGGGCATGTCGGTTTTTACCGACGTTTCATAAAATATTTTTCTAAAATTGCCACTCCTATGAATAAACTCCTAGAAAAGGATGCTCCATTCATCTTTTCAGATGAATGCATCAAATCTTTTAATATTCTTAAAGAAAAACTCACTAATGCGCCGATCATGATAACTCCAAATTAGAATCTACCATTTGAACTTATGTGCGATGCAAGTGATTTTGCAATGGGAGCCGTTTTAGGACAAAGGATTGAAAAACAATTTCAACCTATTTATTACGCTAGTAAGATCTTACAAGGAGCACAAACAAATTACACAACTACTGAAAAAGAACTCCTTGCTATTGTCTTTGCTTTTGATAAATTTCGTTCATATCTCGTTCTAGCTAAAACGGTGGTCTATACCGACCATTCTGCTCTTAGATACCTATTTTCAAAATAAGATGCCAAACCACGATTAATCGGTTGGATCTTACTCCTACAAGAGTTCGATATTGAAATCCGAGACAAAAAGGGAGCGGAAAATCTCGCAGCTGATCATCTTTCTCGTCTTGAAAATCCCGAATTAGAAGTTCTAAATGAATCGGTCATACAAGATAACTTTCCTGATGAATATCTATTGAAGATAGATTATAATGAAATTTCATGGTTTGCAGACTATGCAAACTACTTAGTATGTGGATTCCTTGAAAAAGGATTGTCGTACCAAAAACGAAAGAAATTCTTTAGTGATATAAAACACTATTTCTGGGAAGATCCACATTTGTTTAAAAGTTGTTCCGATAGAATAATACGCAGATGTGTATTCGGGGATGAAGCCAGTCAAATCTTAAACCATTGTCACACAGGACCAACAGGAGGGCATTATGGGCCTCAACTTACATCAAGGAAAGTCTGTGATGCTGGATTCTATTGGCCTACAATTTTCAAAGACGCACACCTTCTTTGAAAATCCTGTGATGCATGTCAAAGGGCTAGAAAAATAAGTCAACGTGATGAAATGCCACAAAATGTCATTCAAGTATGTGAAGTATTTGACGTTTGGGGTATTGACTTAATGGGTCCATTTCCAAAATCTCATAATAATCTCTACATTCTTGTTGCCATTGATTATGTATCTAAATGGGCGGAAGCACAAGCTCTCCCAACTAAAGATGCACGAGTTGTAGTCAACTTTTTAAAACGTCTTTTTGCAAGGTTCGGAACAACGAAAGCTTTAATAAGTGATCGAGGTACTCATTTTTGTAATAATCAACTTGAGAAAGTTCTTAAAAGATATGGAGTAACTCATAAAATCTCAATCGCGTATCATCCACAGACAAGTGGACAAGTTAAAAATACCAACCGAGCATTAAAACGTATTCTAGGGAAAACCGTAGGATCAAATCCGAAGGAATGGCTCATGAAATTGGAGGATGCACTCTGGGCTTTTAGAACAGCCTACAAAACTCCAATTGAAACCACACCTTTTAGACTCGTTTATGGAAAAGCATGTCATCTTCCAGTAGAAATTGAACACAAAGCATTTTGGGCTTTGAAGACATGTAATCTTGATTTACATGAAGCCGGACGTCTACGGTTAAGTCAATTAAACGAATTAGAAGAATTAAGACATGAAGCATACGAAAATTCGTTAATCTATAAAGAAAGAACGAAAAAATGGCATGATAAAAGAATCAGAAGTTGAAAAGAATTTAAAGAAGGAGACAGAGTTCTTCTTTTCAATTCACGATTCAAGCTATTTCCTGGAAAATTGAAATCAAGATGGTCTGGACCATTCATAGTCAAAAGAGTTTTCCCGTACGGAACAGTAGAATTAATAAATTCAAATGGGATTGAATTTAAAGTTAATGGTCACAGAGTTAAACATTACATAGATAGTCCAATGGAAGTTGAAGATGAAGTTAATCACAATTTCGACACCACAGCTAACTAAGTGTGGGAAAATTCGAATCTTTTTAGGGTAATATGTATTTTTGTTAGAGTTAGATATTCTGTTTTCGTGTAGTTCTCGAGAATGGAATCCGAATGGTCTTTCCCTAGCAGACCCTAAAGAACTAGTCTTCTCCCTCCATTCTGAATTTTTATTTTTTTAAGGTTTTACGAGATGAAGAATTCCTTTGATCTGAACCATGGTCTACTACTACACGCTATGATTACTAAACATAATAATAACACTTTCTCGAGGGAACTGGTATCATTCATAAGAGGCAAAATGGACGAAGTGAGGAAAGAACTCAGAAAAGATCATCAAAAGACACATTTTGGTAAAAGAAAATCAAAATCCGCAACAAAAAGAAGAGCACGACACCTTGAAAGATGTCATAAATGCGGAAAATGGTCACACGAAGGTAAATGTTCAAACAATCAAACATATTCAAATACCGAATTTGTTACTCTATGCAGAGAAGGACCGTTCATATGTTTAGAAGAAAAGATATTGAAGAATCGAGGTTACGCTTATGTAGCTATGGAAAACCAAATCACATGACTCTCCTATGAGTCGGCTAAAGCTGGTCTCTGAGAATTCTATCTCACAGGTAAGTATGTACAGTTTTTATTTTTGTTTTTATTTATTGCTTTTAACCTTTTGATAATAAACGCTGAATCGTTCGCTATAAAGTATTAAATTGATATTCAATAAAATTAGGTATGCGAAACTGTAATTATTGATATCATACAAAAATTTATTACATCACTGCGAAATTTACCGTTTATTCTTAAGGTATAAATATCTTTAATTAATCAACCTAAAATATTTCAAAAATTCGTCAGGAGTAAAACTAGGTAATATAGCCGAAATTACTTTACCGAAAAGAGGGGCGTATATTTTTGATAATATTTGATTGATTAAAGTGGGATAAAAGACTAAAAAGATTTTTAATTTTATCTTTACCATGTTTTTAAAATTAATATTATAAATTTTTAAAATCAATATATTTAAGTTTGTAAATATTTTAAACTACTATTTTTAATATAAGTTTGTAAAATTAAAAATATTAATTATATTTATATGAATTTTTAATTTTATGCATTTTAAATTTAAGTTTGGTGTGAATTTAAAAACAAGAATTTACTTTATTTCATTAAGTTAAAAGTTTGATATTTAAAATTCGTCGTGAGTTGAAGACTAGGTCGTTGAACCGAAATTGCTTTACACGAGAGCGGGACGAGAAATTTTGTTATCATTATTTTTAATCTAATTGATTTAAAGTATGCCAAAAATATTTAAAAAACTCAAAAATCTTTGCTTTTAAAACAATCGCTTTAAAAACGACAAATTTTAAATTTTGTAGAGGGACGGACTAGGTAAACATACCGAAACTACCTAAAGTAAAAGGAAACAAAATTTTAAAAAATTATGCATTTAAATTGTTTTAATAAATGAATATTTTATAAAAAAAAATAGTAATAAAAATATTATGTATGTTTGTAGTTTATCTCATGTACAAAATAGGGTAAAATAGCGAACTTTCAAAGACTGGCATTAAGTTCAGCAAAAGCAACTAATTTTGACGACAAAATGAAAAAACAAATGTGATGTAACAACAAGACGGAATGAACAAATGATGTGCACCATTTATCATTCAACAAACAAATGCCAATATGTTTGGACACTTTGGTAAAATTTAATCATTTTTCTACGCCACTCACCCTCAATAATTTAAATTGTACCGATTTCTTGCAAATGAGGACATTGCAAGATCTTAAGTGTGGGAAGGGGTTAAATTCTTTCGGATTTTTAAAATTTGAAATTTAAACACTTGGTTACCATTAAAAATACTAGTAACACAGTAGTTGTATTAGAATCTAGTGCTCTCTGATAATAAAGAACAACCCTAGTCTTATATACTGACTACCCAATTCTAGTAAAATTTTTCAAAATTTTCAGATAAATGAATTCAAAATCATGTTTATACATATTTATGAACGATAAAACTAGGTGTTAACACCGAAGTTATTGTTACCTCGGAAAGGACATAAATTGAGAAACAACCCAAAATGTTAGAATTCATTTAAAATGGAATAGAGGAAAATAAAAAGGCAAAGAAAGGAAAATAAAAGCCAAGTGTGGGAAAAATTTACCAAGTTATTAAGAACGTATGTCACATATTTTTGTACAAATAATTGAAGATACTTTTGTTTTGGACGATATTAATCAGTTTTACCCAGTTTATTGTAATATAAAAGGAAGTAAAGTCTTCCGAGAGAAAAATACACGCGCTTCTTGATTTAGGTCAGGAAGTTGTCATTCAGACCAGTTGTAGAGTCTACGAAAAACCTTGAAAAGTTTTCTCGAAAATCAGCTGGAAATCCACGGACCTCAGCATCAAACAGGGTCGCCAAGTGGTCAGACTTATCCTAACCATGAGAGGATCTGTCTTGTACAATGGGGGGCACCGTGCAAATTAGCTTATAAGACTAATGAATCAGATCCCCAGAAAGGATAATCTCCTTAAAGATCAAAAATCAGCTTTTAAGACTGATATTACTCAATCCTGGAGATTGACCTTAAAGATTGAGAATTCAAACTCATGGAATTCGATGATATCTAAACTCGAGCTTGAACGAGAAAATATTTTGATCAAAATTAGAAACCGATTTGTTTTCTGAAAAACCCAGTTTTAACGCGTTCATTACCATTGAACGTAAAATCCTAGCAATTCACCTGGAATTCATTAGGTCACCTGAACCAAATCGGGTGTCAACCGTAAGAACGGCGGTTGCATAGCATGGTCGAAGACAGGACCTTGTGCCAGATCGAAAAACTATAGGGTGATCTTTAATATTGCCCCTACAAAGGATAGTAATTGCATCCGACACGTTATAGACCATAATCAAAAGCATGTCATGGGACATTGCCTTAACAATTGCTTGTTCAACGCTTTCTTTTACAACCGGACGGTAGTTTACCGAAAGGTAATATATGGAGCAAGTATACTGGACGTATTGCTTTCCTAATACAAGGCTAGCAAGTGGGTGACACAAAACTGCAAGTTTTGAGCTAAAATTTTCAAATCTGAAACCCACAAAACCCACAAAAATATTTTGCAAACACCGGTGAAGGGTTATTCCGGAAAACTTATCTAGGGTAAAAGCTAGATTGAATTTTCAAAAGATCAAATGTTTTCATAAATATCCAATTTTCTTAAAGGATCTAAATTTTCATGGTCATGTGGGACTGTAAACCACAACGTTACTATCATTGTTCATACCGCCAAATCGAAATCACTGATGTACAAAGTGTGAAGAATAAAGAAGTGATTCTAATATTTTTATTTCAAGACTATATTGCTTGAGGACAATATATTTGATAATTCTAAAAACGAACATATATTTCATAACATTATTCCTCAAGAAAGACAAGCTTTTAGTTGCAATTGTTCTATTTATAAGTGATATTCGTTTAAATAATAAAAGGTGAAGATAACAGACAGATTCGACGATTTGAAGACACAAACGACCAAAAAGCTAAAAAGTACAAATTACAATCCAAGTGGTTCAAATTATTGATGAGAAACGTCTAAAAGTTACAAGAGTACGAGCCGCAAAATGCAAAGTACAAGATATTAAAATGTACGCAAGGACGTTCGAAAATCCGAAACCGGGACATGACCAACTATCAACGCGTGACGCAACGGAGCTAAAATTACAAGTCAACGGAGTACAAGAATATAATATAATATATAATTAATTATATAAAATTATATATATTATATTATATTATATATATATATATATATTATATATATATATATATATATATATATATATATATATATATATATATATATATATATATATATATATATATATATATATATATTGATGTGATGCGAGGTGTATATAAAATAGCTTTTAAATTTTACAAGGAAATACTATTAAATACGATACAATTTTACACAAGATATTTATTTATTTATAGAATGGATATACTTAAACCTTGCTACAACACTTATAGGCAGTGTACCTAATCGTACAGTTGTGTAGTTTTTAGTAAGTCCGGTTCGGTCCACAGGGAATCTTTTAAACAAAGCTTAACGCTATATTAGTTTTATTTTATAAAAATACAAATATATATATAAGTAATATTATTATTATAAAGGGGGGTTTTTACCGTTTAATGACCGGTTTGTCGATTTTAAAACTTTAGTCGCAGTTAAAAAAAATGTAAAATATTAAATAAATAAAAGACTTAATTTAAAGCGTAAAGTAAATAACGATAATGAAATTGCGATAAATAAAAGTGCGATAAAATAAACTTGCGATAATTAAAAAGAACGATAATTAAAAGTGCAATTAAATACAATAACATTAAATAAAAGTGCGATAATTAGAAGTGCAATTAAATATAAAATAAAGGAAATTAAATATGAAATAAAATAATTATGCTTATTTAAACTTCCGTAATCATGATGTTTGACGTGTTGATTTTAGTTTTATGCCCATGGGTTAATTGTCCTTTGTCCTGGATTATTTAATATGTCCGTCTGGTTTTTGTCCATAACAGTCCATCAGTCATAAATATAAAGTGCGAGTGTCCTCGTCAAATTATCCTTATACCCGAAGTCAAATATTCCAACTAATTGGGGACTTAAACTGTAACAAGATTTTAATACTTTGTTTGATAATTACACCAGGATGTCGACTGAGTGTAACCCAAGGTTTTAATACTTTGTTAACAATTATGCCAAGTGTCCTTGTACATAATTTCACCCCTGTTTTAATAATTCTAGTGGCTATTAATCCATTCCCGTGTCCGGTTAAATGAACGATTATTCGTACATATAAATACCCCGCCCATCGTGTCCGATTGAGTGTATATGGTTATTTATAGGGACGTCCAATTGTAAATCTTTATATTAAAATTAACAAACTATCATTTAGTTAAACAAATATAAAGCCCATTAATAGCCCATAGTCTAATTTCCACAAGTGTCGTTCTTTTGTCCAAACCCCAATTATGGTACAAAGCCCAATTACCCAATTTTAATAATTAGCCCAACATCATGATTACTTCGGATTAAATAAGCATAATAATAACTTAGCTACGAGACATTAAATTAAAAAGGTTGAACATAACTTACAATGATTAAAAATAGCATAGCGTTACACGGACAGAATTTCGAATTATACCCTTACAACATTCGCTAACATACCCTTATTATTAGAATTAAAATTAAAATTAAAATTAAAATATAAATATATATATATATATATATATATATATATATATATATATATATATATATATATATATATATATATATATATATATATATATATATATATATATATTACGTATATATTGAGAGAGATATAGATTATATGATATCTTTTTACGTCGAACTGCGCTGGCTTTTATAGGGAATTGAGTCCAGGTAATCTCCGCGAGTCGCGGCCCATTTTCACTACAAACTCCGCAACTCGCGGAGTTTGTAAAACCAGCTCACACATTTTGGATTTTTTCTTGCCGACGATTTTTAATATATTATATAATATATAAATAATTATAAGAATTATTTAAATATTATATTATATTTATGTGCATAGTTGACTTGTAATTTTTAGTCCGTTGCGTCGAGCGTTGAGAGTTGACTCTGGTCCCGGTTCCGGATTTTCGAACGTCCTTGCGAATAATTTAATATCTTGTACTTTACTTTTTGAATCTTGTACTCTTGTAATTTTGAGACGTTTCTTATCAATAATTGGAACCTCATTGATTGTATTTTGTACTTTTGAGCTTTTTGGTTGTTTGCGTCTTCAATTCATCGAATCTGTCTTTTGTCTTCACCTTTTATTATTTAAACGAATATCACTTGTAAATAGAACAATTGCAACTAAAAGCTTATCTTTCTTGAGGAATAATGCTATGAAATATATGTTCGTTTTTAGCATTATAAAAATATTCCCACACTTGAGCGTTGCTTGTCCTCAAGCAATATAGTCTTGAAATACTAGAATCACTTCTTTATTCTTCACACTTTGTACATTAGTGATTTCTTTACGGCAGTATAAACAATGGTAGTAACGATATGGTTTACAGTCCCACATGACTATAAAAATTTAGATCCTTTAAGGAAATTGGATCTTTATGAAAACATTTGATCTTTTGAAAATTTTAATCTAGCTTTTACCCTGGATAAGTTTTCTGGAATAACCCTTCACCGGTGTTTGCAAATTGTTTTTGTGGGTTTGGTGGGTTTCAGATTTGAAAATTTTAGCTCAAAACTTGCGGTTTTGTGTCACCCACTTGCTAACCTTGTATTAGGAAAGCAACACGTCCAGTATACTTGCTCGGAATATTACCTTTCGGTAAACTACCGTCCGGTTGTAAAGGAAAGCGTTGAACAAGCAACTGTTAAGGAAATGTCCCCTGACATGCTTTTAATTATGGTATATAACGTGTCGGACGCAATTACTATCCTTTGTAGGAGCAATAGTAAAGCTCACCCTTATAATTTGTCGGTCTGGCACAAGGTCCTGTCTTTAACCATGCTATGCAACCACCGTTCTTACGGTTGACACCCGATTTGGTTCAGATGACCTATTGAATTCCAGATGAATTCTTAGGATTTTACGTTCAATGGTAATGAACGCATTGAAAATGGGTTTTCAGAAAACAAATCGGTTTATAATTTGATCAAAATATTTTCTCGTTCAAGCTCGAGTTTAGATATCATTGAATTCCATGAGTTTGAATTCTTAATCTTTAAGGTCAATCTCTAGGATTGAGTAATATCAGGCTTAAAAGCTGATTTTTGATCTTTTAAGGAGATTATCCTTTCTGGGGATCTGATTTATTAGTCTTATCAAGCTAATTTGCACGGTGCCCCCCATTTTATGAGATAAATCCTTCTCATAGTTAGGATAAATCTGACCACTTGGCGACCCTGTTTTATGCTGAGGTCCGTGGATTTCCTGCTGATTTTAGTGATGACTTTTCTAGATTTTTCGTCAACCTACAGCTGGTCTGGACGACAACTTCCTGACCTAAATCAAGAAGCGCGTTTCTTTTTCGGAAGACTTTACTTCCTTTTAATGATGGAATTGATTCATCGTGTAGATCCATCTCTTCGTTTCTTTCATCGGGTAGAACAGTTTAGTTTAGTCCAAAGCAAAAGTATTTTCAGTTATTTGTTACAGAAATATGTGACATATGTTTAAAATATCTTGGTAAATTTTCCCACACTTGGCTTTTATTTTCCTTTTTATTGTTCTCTATTCCATTTTAAATGAATTTTAACATTTTGGTTTGTTTCTCAATTTATGTCCTTTCCGAGGTAACAATAATTTCGGTGTTAAAACCTAGTTTTATCGTTCATAAAAATGTATAAACATGATTTTGAGTTCATTTAATTGAAAATTTTGAAAAATTTTACTAGAATTGGGTAGTCAGTATATAAGACTAGGGCTGTTCTTTATTATCAGAGGGCACTAGATTCTAATACAACTACTACTTTACTAGTATTTCTAATGGTAACCAAGTGTATAGAGTAAAAATTTTAAAATCCGAAAGAATTTAACCCCTTCCCACACTTAAGATCTTGCAATGCCCTCATTTGCAAGAAATCAGTAACAATTTAAATTATTGAGGGTGATTTGTGTGAAAATGATTAAATTTTACCAAAGTTTCCAAACATATTGGCGTTTGTTTGCTGAATGATAAATGGTGCATATCATTTGTTCATTCCGTCTTGTTGTTATATCACATTTATTTTGCATCTTGTCGTCAAAATTAGTTGCTTTTGCTGAACTTAATGCCAGTCTTTGAAAATGCGTTGTTTTACCCTGTTGTGTACATAAGATAAACTGCAAACATATATACATATTTTTGAAGTTTGGTATATTAACCCACATTCAAAAATTATTAAAATCTAATAATAAAAGTTAGAAAATTATAAAAACTATTACAATATTAACATAAGTATTAAATGTATCAACATTACAAATAATAAAATAAATAAAGCTAAGTAGACTAGGGATGATACTGATACTAGTAGGGGTTCCATGCATAATCATATGTGTTATAAAATGCTTCGGCTAGGTTATACGTAGGATACGGTGGTTGGATCTCTATAGACCAGGGAGGAAATACGGGCGATGGAGTAGGAATATAGTTTATACCTACATGTTGGCAATGAGCTATTATTTGGTTTTGATGCACTTGCCAATCTTCAAATGCTCTATGTCTAGCATTTTCATACTCTTGTGAAGCTATAAACCTTTGCATTTCTGTCATTTCATTCCCCCTCCCACATTACCTTGCTGTTGGTTTCTCTCAACCTGTGGATATCTACCATGGTATTGTACTGCAGCGTTATTTCGCCTCTTTAAAACCTTCGCACCATGGTATACATTTAAACCTATTGTATCGCGGGGTTCTGGTTCTTCGACTAATAATCCCCCCCGACTTATATCCACACCGAGATATTCAGCAATCAAAGTAATAAATATACCACCTCCTATTATGCTATGTGGTCTCATCCCCCTAACCATAGCTGATAAATAATAACCCACACAATAAGGTATACTTACAGCGCTTTGTGGGTCTCGAATACACATGTGGTAAAACAAATCCTGTTCATTTACCTTTTCCTTGTTCTTACCTCGTTGTGTAATCGAATTGGCTAAAAACCTATGAATTACTCTTAACTCTGCTCTATCTATATCCAAATAAGAGTAATTTCCCCTTTTAAATCGGTGATGGCTAGTCATTTGACTCCATACACCATGCGTATCAAAATTTTCGTCTATCTTTCTACCATTTAGTATCAACCCTCTACAATCGGCAAATGCTAACTCCTCAAGCGCATATATACGTAAGGCCTGAGCCATGTCTAGTAGAGCCATGTGGCGCATCGAACCTCCTAACAAAAATCTAATAAAAGATCGATCGGTTAAACTAACTACCCGATCATTTATTTCTATACTACACAATAATTCTTCACACCATACTTTATATACAGGTCTACGCATGTTGAATAATCGTACCCAATTGTTAAAAGTAGAATTACCATACCTCTGTGTAAGTAATTCCCTAATTGGCCCGATCAATTCTACAGCTTCTAACGGTTCCCATTCTATTACCCTATGTACTTCAACACCTTTAGAATGAAGAGTATGCAAGCCCCTTTGGTATTTTGGATAATCTATCCAAAGTCTGTCAAATCTCAGGTTCGGGTGCAAATCTTCTAAGTGCATATCTGAAAATGTCATAACTGGATGAGGTATATCTTGTTTATAATAGCTATCAACATCCTGTTGTTCCGCATTCTCAGGAGGAGAATTGAGAGCTTGGGATGAAGATTCACCCCTTTCATTCGTTTTCCTTGAGTAATTCCTTGATAGCATCCTTCTCAACATGATTTTAGTAAAAGATTTGATGAAAAACGGCTAAAAATTACGAATTTCGGAGTGTTTGTGTGTGTATTTTCGGGTGTTTTTTCGCAGTTTTTGTGGTGTGGGGATGGGGACTGATCAGTTCAGCTCGTTATATTTTTTTCTGGATTTTAGTCCCTCCGCGAGTCGCGGCAAATTTACCCTTCAAACTCCGCGAGTCGCGGAGTTTCTATTTTTTTTTTTTTAACATCTTATACTAATTAAAACAATTAAGTAATTAATTTTAAAATTTTGTTTCCCTTGTTATTTAGGACGAGGTCGTTTCGGAATGATGTCCTAGTCCGTCCCTCGACAAAATTTCAAAATTTGTCTTTTTCAAGCGATTGTTTTAAAAGCTTAGATTTTTAGATTTTTTTAACGTTTTTGGCATACTTTAATTCAATAAGATTAAAAATAATGATAATAAAAGTTCTCGTCCCTCCCTCGGGTAAAGCAATTTCGGTTCAAAGACCTAGTCTTCAACTCACGACGAATTTTAAAAATCATATTTTTAACTTAGCGAAATAAAGTAAATTTTTGTTTTTAAATTCACACCAAACTTAAATTTAAAATGCATAAAATTAAAAATTTACACCAAACTTAATTAAAAATGCATAATATTAAAAATTCACACCAAACTTATATTATATTTTTGTTTTTATACATACAAACTTATATTAAAAATATTAATTTTTCAAATATTGACAAACTTAAATATATTGATTTTACAGAGTTCACAATATTAATTTAAGATTTATATATTAATTTTAAAAACATGGTAAAAATAAAATTAAAAATCTTTTTGGTCTTTTATCCCACTTTAATCAATCAAATATTATCAAAAATATGCGCCCCTCTTTTCGGTAAAGTAATTTCGGTTCCATGACCTAATTTAACTCATGACGAATTTTTGAAACATTTTGGGTTGATTGATTAAAGATATTTATACTTTAAGAATAAACGTTAAATTTCGTAGTGATGTAATAAATTTTTGAATGATATCAATAATTTCGGTCGCCAAACCTAATTTTATTCAATACCAATTTAATACTTTATAGCGAACAAATTAGCGTTTATTATCAAAAGGTTAAAAATAAAAATAAAAAAATAAAAACTGTACAGACTTACCTGTGAGATAGTATTCTTAGTTATATGATCTATCCCATTCATAAGATAGTCGGTTTAATTGGTTTTCCATGGCTACATAGGCGTAACCTCGAGCATTCAGTGTTTTTTCTTCTAAACATATGAACGGTCCGTCTCTGCATAAAGTAACAAATTCGGTGTTTGAATAGGTTTGATTATTTGAATATTTACCTCCATGTGACCATTTTCAGCATTTGTGACATCTTTCTAGGTGTCGTGCTCTTCTTTTCGCTGCGGATTTTGATTTTCCTTTACCAAATTGTAACTTATTATCTTCGCATCTGGATTCTTTTCTTACTCCGTCCAATCTTTCTCTGATTACTGATACTATTTCACTCGGAAGTGTGTCATTATTACGTTTATTGATCAAAGCGTGTAGCATTAGACCATGGTTTAGTTCACAGGAAGTCTTCATTTCGTAAAAACCTAAAAAAAATAAAAATTCCGAATGGGGGGAGAAGACTAGTTCTTTAGGGTCTGCTAGGGAAAGACCATTCGGGTTCCATTTTCGAGAACTACACGAAAACAGAAAATCTAACTCTAACAAAAATACATATTATCCTTTAAAGACTTGATTCTCCCCACACTTAGTTAGTTGTGGTATCAAAAATTGTGATTAACTTCGTTGTCGACTTCCATCGGACTATCTATGTAGTGTTTAACTCTGTGACCATTAACCTTAAATTCAATCCCATTTGAATTTATCAATTCTACTGTTCCGTATGGAAAAACTCTTTTCACTATGAATGGTCCAGACCATCTTGATTTCAATTTTCCAGGAAATAGCTTGAATCGTGAATTGAAAAGAAGAACTTTGTCTCCTTCTTTAAATTCTTTTGAAATTCTGATTCTTTTATCATGCCATTTCTTCGTTCTTTCCTTATAGATTAACGAATTTTCGTATGCTTCATGTCTTAATTCTTCTAATTCGTTTAGTTGACTTAATTGTAGACGTCCAGCTTCATGTAAATCAAGATTACATGTCTTCAAAGCCCAAAATGCTTTGTGGTCAATTTCTACTGGAAGATGACACGCTTTTTAGTAGACGAGTTTAAAAGGTGTAGTTCCAATTGGAGTTTTGTAGGCTGTTCTAAAAGCCCATAGTGCATCCTCCAATTTTATGGACCAGTCCTTCGGATTTGATCCTACGATTTTCTCTAGAATACGTTTTAAAGCTCGGTTGGTATTTTCAACTTGTCCACTTGTTTGTGGATGATATGCAGTAGAGATTTTATGAGTTACTCCATATCTTTTAAGAACTTTCTCAAGTTGATTATTACAAAAATGAGTTCCCCGATCACTTATTAAAGCTTTCGGTGTTCCAAACCTTGCAAAAAGACATTTTAAAAAGTTAACTACAACTCGTGCATCGTTAGTTGGGAGAGCTTGTGCTTCCGCCTATTTAGATACATAATCAATGGCTACGAGAATATAGATATTATTATGAGATTTTGGAAATGGACCCATAAAGTCAATACCCCAAATGTCAAATACTTCACATACTTGAATGACATTTTGTGGCATTTAATCACGTTGACTTATTTTTCCGGCCCTTTGACAAGCATCACAGGATTTGTAAAGAAGGTGTGCGTCTTTGTAAATTGTAGGCCAATAGAATCCAGCATCATAAAATTTTCTTGCTGTTAGTTGAGGCCCATAGTGCCCTCCTGTTGGTCCTGTGTGACAATGGTTTAAAATTTTACTAGCTTCATCTCCGAATACATATCGGCGTATTATTCCATCTAGACAACTTTTAAATAGATGTGGATCTTCCCAGAAATAGTGTTTTATATCACTGAAGAATTTCTTTCGTTTTTGGTACGATAATCCTTTTTCAAGGAATCCACATACTAAATAGTTTGCATAGTCTGCAAACCATGGAATTTCATTATAATCTATCTTCAATAGATATTCATCAGGAAAGTTGTCTTGTATGGCCGATTCATTTAGAACTTCTAATTCGGGATTTTCAAGACGAGAAAGATGATCAGCGGCGAGATTTTCTGCTCCTCTTTTATCTCGGATTTCAATATCAAACTCTTGTAAGAGTAAGATCCAACGGATTAATCTTGGTTTGGCATCTTGTTTTGAAAATAGGTATCTAAGAGCAGAATGGTCGGTATAGACCACCGTTTTTGCTAGAACGAGATATGAACGAAATTTGTCAAAAGCAAAGACAATAGCAAGGAGTTCTTTTTTAGTAGTTGTATAATTTATTTGTGCTCCTTGTAACGTCTTACTAGCATAATATATAGGTTGAAATCGTTTTTCAATCCTTTGTCCTAAAACGGCTCCCATTGCAAAATCACTTGCATCGCACATTAGTTCAAACGGTAGATTCCAATTTGGTGTTATCATGATCGGCGCCTTAGTGAGTTTCTCTTTAAGAATATTAAAAGATTTGATACATTCATCTGAAAAGATGAATGGAGCATCCTTTTCTAGGAGTTTATTCATAGGAGTGGCAATTTTAGAAAAATCTTTTATGAAACGTCGGTAAAAACCGGCATGCTCTAGAAAACTCCTAACTCCTCTAACATTGGTGGGATGTGGAAGTTTAGCAATTACATCTACTTTAGCTCTATCCACTTCAATTCCTTCCTTTGAAATTTTATGACCAAGAACGATGCCTTCTTTAACCATGAAATGACATTTCTCCCAATTAAGTACTAGATTTGATTATTCGCATCTAATAAGCATTCGTTCCAGACTAACTAGACATGATTCAAATGTATCACCGAAGACTGAAAAGTCATCCATGAAAACTTCCATGCATTCTTCTATCATGTCGTGAAAAATCGCCATCATACACCTTTAAAAGGTTGCAGGGGCGTTGCAAAGTCAAAATGGCATGCGTTTGTAAGCAAAAGTACCATAAGGGCACGTGAATGTGGTTTTCTTTTGATCTTCGGGTGCTATTGGAATTTGAAAGTATCCGGAAAATCCATCAAGAAAACAATAATAACTATTTCCGGCTAATCTTTCCAACATTTGATCAATAAAAGGTAAGGGAAAGTGATCTTTTCTGGTGGCGTCATTTAATTTTCTATAATTAATACAAACACGCCATCCTGTTATAGTTCTAGTAGGAATAAGCTCATTTTTCTCATTTGTAATGACAGTCATGCCACCTTTCTTAGGCACGCATTGAACTGGGCTTACCCATGGACTATCAGAGATTGGATAAATTAAACCTGCATCTAGCAGTTAAATAATTTCTTTTTTAACTACATCTTGCATATTAGGATTTAGTCTTCGTTGGCGTTGCACATACGTTTTATGACCTTCTTCCATAAGGATTTTATGTGTGCAATACGAAGGACTTATTCCTTTAATATCATGAATCTTCCATGCAATGGCTGGTTTATGAGCTTTCAACACAGAAATGAGTTGTGATTTCTCATTTTCAGTAAGAGAAGACGATATTATTACAGGTAATTCAGATTTATCATGTAAATAAGTGTATTCCAAATGGTTTGGAAGTGGCTTTAACTCTAATTTCGGAGGTTCTTCTATCGATGATTTATATCGATATCTGTCTTCTTCTTTTAGCATTTGAATTTCTTCTGTTGTTGGTTCATATCCATTAGCTATAAGTGTAGCTAACATTTCAGCTTCATCAATTTGTTCAGTTCCTTCTCCTAAAGAACATTCTCCTGTTCCTTGTAATTCTGGAAATTCTTCTAATAATTCTGCATGTGAGTCTATAGTTTGAATATAATAACATGTATCATCTGCAGATTGCGGTTGTTGCATTGCTCTATCAACTGAAAAGGTAACACTCTCGTCCTCTATACTTAGGGTCAGTTTCTTACCTAACACGTCTATTATTGCTTTAGCCGTGTTTAAGAATGGTCTTCCTAATATGAGAGGAACTTGAGAATCTTCTTCTATATCTAGAACAACAAAATCTATTGGAAATACTAAAGTACCAACTTTAACTAGCATGTTCTCCATTATCCCTCTAGGATATTTTATTGATCGATCGGCTAGTTGTATGCTTATTCTTGTTGGTTTCAATTCTCCATGGTCTAGTTTAGCGTATAGTGAATACGGCATTAAATTTATACTAGCACCTAAGTCTGCCAATGCTTCTATTGAACTAAGACTACCCAGAAAACATGGAATTATGAAACTTCCTGGATCAGATAATTTTTCTGGTATTTTATTCTATAGCACTGCTGAACAATTAGCATTCATAGTAACGGCCGAGAGTTCTTCCATTTTCTTTCTATTTGTGATTAGATCTTTCAAGAATTTAGCATATCTAGGCATTCCTGAAATCACATCAATGAAAGGAAGATTTACATTTATCTGTTTAAACATATCCAAGAATTTGGATTGCTCGGCTTCAAGTTTCTCTTTCTTCATTTTACTCGGGTAAGGAAGTGGTGGTTGGTATGGTTTAACATAAGGTTTAGCCTTAACTGTGTTATCTTCATTAACCTTTTCAACTAGCGGTTCTTTTTCCTTATCTTGATCAGGTTGTGGTTCTTGTGGAGTAGGAATAGCTTCATCAGAAGTTACAGGTATTTCAGGTGATTTAAGTGTTGTACCACTTCTTGCGGTAATGGCTTTAGCTGTTTCATTCCGGGGGTTAGTATTTGTATCACTAGGTAAACTTCCCGGTTTTCTTTCACCTATTAACCTTACTAGGTTACTTACTTCTTGTTCCAAATTTTGAATAGAAGCTTGTTGATTTCTAAATGCTTGAGCATTTTGTTCATTAGTTTGTTTCTGAGATGTGAAAAACTGCGTTTGAGTTTCAATTAACTTCGTCATCATATCTTCTAAATTCGGCTCTTTATCGTTGGTTTGTGGTTTGTTTTGAAAATTAGGTCTTTGCTGGTTGTAAGTATTATTAGATACTTGTTGATTGCTAGGACCTTGTTGGTTGTTGTATGGAATATTTTGGTTATAATTCTGGTTTTGATTGTAAATCGGTCTTGGCGGTTGATAATTATTCTGATAATTATTTCCAGGCCTTTGGTTTAGATATGAAATATTCTCTCTTTGTTCCATTGTTAATTCAATACTAAGACAATCTTTTGTCAAATGTGGTCCTCCACACTGCTCACAACTAATTCGTATTGAGTGAATATCCTTAGTCATCTTTTCCATTCGTCTCTCGACAGCATGTATCTTTGCAGAAATGGAATCTAAGTCATGGCTAGAATCGGCTCTAGTTGCTTTAGATGATCTAACGATATCTTTTTCTTGGTGCCACTCATGTGAGTGGGAAGCAGTGTTATCAATAATTTTATAAGCATCAATTTCGGTTTTCTTCATAATGGAACCACCAGCTGCTATATCGATGTCTTTTCTTGTAGTGATGTCACATCCTTGGTAGAATATTTGTACTATTTGACAGGTGTCTAAACCATGTTGCGGACATCCTCTTAATAACTTTCCAAATCTTGTCCACGCCTCATATAGAGTTTCATTCGATTTCTGTGTGAATTTAACAATTTCTTCATGAAGTCTTACGGCTTTAGATGCAAGAAAGAATTGTTTAAGAAATTTTTCAACTAAAACGTCCCATGTATCAATCGCCCCTTCAGGTAACGATTCCAACCAATCTTTGGCTTCTCCCTTTAAAGTCCAGGGAAATAACATGAGATATATTTGTTCATCCTCAACTTCTCTTATTTTAAATAGAGTGCAGATCCTATTAAAGGTACGAAGATGTTCGTTTGGATCTTCCTTCGGCGCACCACTAAATTGGCATTGATTAGTCACCATGTGTAGAATTTGTCCTTTGATTTCATAATCTGGCGCATTAATGTCTGGATGAGTAATTGCGTGACCTTGGCCAGTACGTTTAGCTCTCATTCGGTCTTCCATACTTAAAGGTTCTAGATTCTCCATAATTGAATTTGTTGAATCGGAATCACTAGAGGATTCTGATTTAATGGTTCGTTCCTCAACAATCTCTGTTTGAATGATTGGTGGTTCCGGAGGAAAATTTAATGGTTCAGGATCTATGAATCGTCCCTGAATATTCTCCGGATTCTCAATTGTGAGGTCGGGTTCAAAAAATGGATTATCGGAAATTTGAATTGGAGTACTTGGTCGACTGGATGACGATTCTAAAGAAAAATCAACGGCGGTAATATTTGCTAGATGTCTTGATCTAGTTACAGGTGGTGAACGTACAAAAGGTGGTGAACGTCTTGCTCGGTGCATTCACTGAATATCCTATTAGTTTTTAAAAAGGAAAGAAAAATTATATAAGTTATCCAATCAATAGACTTTTCTGATTTTGTCCATGTTTCGAATAGCCAAAAGATGCAGCAGAGGGGCAGGATTCGTTTGGTCTCAATATAATTGAGGACTGTTTGGCTCCAATAACCCGGTCCACGTACAAATCTAAATATTACTACGAACCAGAAAATTTTGATGTCTATCAATTTAACCACTTAAAATAAATTTTCATAATTTTAAGAAGTATAGATAAGAAGTAGAAAAAATTCTAAGTCCTAAAAACTAGAATGACGAGAAATAAGAAAGAAAAAGAGAGCGTCGAAAAAGGTCGAAAAATAAAAAGGGTTGAAAAATAAAAGGCGTCGGAAAATAAGAAATAAAAAGAAATGACTTATAGAACTTAAAAACACTCGACTAACCCAACCTTATTACTATCACTAACTTAAAATTATAATCGCAAATTGAGATTACTAATTAGAATGATAATTGATACATAGGTAAAAGGTGTCTAAAAATATTAATAAGAAAGTAGCGCGTTGAAACTTAAAAAGGCACTAAAAACTAAAAATTAAAAGTTGCTTCTAAAAATATTAAAGCTTACAAGTAAAACTATATCCTAAATGGCAATAACTTAAAAAGAAACTAAAACTTAAAAAGGCGTCGCAAAATTCTAAAGCACCTAAATCTTAGTCTAAAGAAAAAGCACTTAAGGAATTTTACGGCAAAGCCTAAAAATTTAGAAGTAAAAATAACTATGGCAAAAACTATGTTTAAAACTAAATATGAACGAAAAACACAAATATTATGCTAAAACAATTAAAAAGGGATAAAATATAAAAATATACTAAAAGTTGTAAAAAGTACAATTTTTATAAAAATATTATTTTTATATTATTTATTTTATAAAACTATTAATTTTATATTTTATTTAAACTAATTAAACTTTAAAATACAATTTAATTTAAAAATTTAAAACTAATTATAATAATAATTAAGTAATTAGGGTTAATAATAATAATAAATAATAATTACTCCGTAATAAATGCTTTTAGGGTTCTGTCAGGCGCGTCAGGGAGAACTCCGCGAGTTGCGGCTCCACCTGGCAACCAACTCCGCGAGTCGCGGGATTCGAAATTTCAGATGACAGGCTGTTTCGTTTCAGTTTTTTTTTTTCTGTAAAATATTTATATTAACTAAATAAAAACTTATGTTTTAAAAACTAAAATAAAAATAGAAATACTTTATAATTTTATAAATTAAAATCTTAAAACTAGATTTATATATATATTTTTTTCTTTTTTTCAGTTTTTTTTTATGTTTTAAATAAACACAAAATATTTAAATAAAACTTATATTTTTATACAATAAAAATAAAGAAACTTTATAAAACTTAAATATTTAACAAACTCTTAAAAATATTATATTTTTGTTTTTCTTTTTATGTTTTCGAATATTTAAAACGTATTTTTACAAAAGCGTCTTTTTATAAAAGTAAACTAAAAATAATTTTTTTTTTTTTATTTAGCATTGCGCTTTCGGCGTTTAAGTTCCCCGGCAGCGGCGCCAAAAATACTTGATGTGATGCGAGGTGTATATAAAATAGCTTTTAAATTTTACAAGGAAATACTATTAAATACGATAAAATTTTACACAAGATATTTATTTATTTATAGAATGAATATACTTAAATCTTGCTACAACACTTATAGGCAGTGTACCTAATCGTACAGTAGTGTAGATTTTAGTAAGTCCGGTTCGGTCCACAGGGAATCTTTTAAACAAAGCTTAACGCTATATTAGTTTTATTTTATAAAAATACAAATATATATATATATATATATATATATAAGTAACATTATTATTATCAAGGGGGATTTTTACCGTTTAATGACCGGTTTGTCGATTTTAAAACTTTAGTCGCAGTTAAAACAAAATGTAAAATATTAAATAAATAAAAGACTTAATTTAAAGCGTAAAGTAAATAACGATAATGAAATTGAGATAAATAAAAGTGCGATAAAATAAACTTGCGATAATTAAAAAGTACGATAATTAAAAGTGCAATTAAATGCAATAACAATAAATAAAAGTGCGATAATTAGAAGTGCAATTAAATATAAAATAAAGGAAATTAAATATGAAATAAAATAATTATGCTTATTTAAACTTCCGTAATCATGATGTTTGACGTGTTGATTTTAGTTTTATGCCCGAAGTCAAATATTCCAACTAATTGGGGACTTAAACTGTAACAAGATTTTAATACTTTGTTTAATAATTACACCAGGATGTCGACTGAGTGTAACCCAAGGTTTTAATACTTTGTTAACAATTATGCCAAGTGTCCTTGTACATAATTTCACCCCTGTTTTAATAATTCTAGTGGCTATTAATCCATTCCCGTGTCCGGTTAAATGAACGATTATTCGTACATATAAATACCCCGCCCATCGTGTCCGATTGAGTGTATATGGTTATTTATAGGGACGTCCAATTGTAAATATTTATATTAAAATTAACAAACTATCATTTAGTTAAACAAATATAAAGCCCATTAATAGCCCATAGTCTAATTTCCACAAGTGTCGTTCTTTTGTCCAAACCCCAATTATGGTACAAAGCCCAATTACCCAATTTTAATAATTTGCCCAACATCATGATTACTTCGGATTAAATAAGCATAATAATAACTTAGCTACGAGACATTAAATTAAAAAGGTTGAACATAACTTACAATGATTAAAAATAGCGTAGCGTTACACGGACAGAATTTCGACTTATACCCTTACAACATTCGCTAACATACCCTTATTATTAGAATTAAAATTAAAATTAAAATTAAAATATAAATATATATATATATATATATATATATATATATATATATATATATATATATATATATATATATATATATATATATATATATATATATATATATATATTACGTATATATTGAGAGAGAGATAGATTATATGATATCTATTTACGTCGAACTGCGCTGGCTTTTATAGGGAATTGAGTCCAGGTAATCTCCGCGAGTCGCGGCCCATTTTCACTACAAACTCCGCAACTCGCGGAGTTTGTAAAACCAGCTCACACATTTTGGATTTTTTCTTGCCGACGATTTTTAATATATTATATAATATATAAATAATTATAAGAATTATTTAAATATTATATTATATTTATGTGCATAGTTGACTTGTAATTTTTAGCCCGTTGCTTCGAGCCTTGAGAGTTGACTCTGGTCCCGGTTCCGGATTTTCGAACGTCCTTGCGAATAATTTAATATCTTGTACTTTGCGTTTTGAATCTTGTACTCTTGTAATTTTGAGACGTTTCTTATCAATGATTGGAACCTCATTGATTGTATTTTGTACTTTTGAGCTTTTTGGTTGTTTGCGTCTTCAATTCGTCGAATCTGTCTTTTGTCTTCACCTTTTATTATTTAAACGAATATCACTTGTAAATAGAACAATTGCAACTAAAAGCTTGTCTTTCTTGAGGAATAATGCTATGAAATATATGTTCGTTTTTAGCATTATCACATATATATATATATATATATATATATATATATATATATATATATATATATATATATATATATATATATATATATATATATATATATATATATATATATATATATATATATATATATATATATTAAAATTCGAGCAGCCCACGTTTAAAATGAATTGTGACCAGTATTTGACGGCCATGCGATCGCATGGCCAGTATGATGAAAACTCATGCGATCGCATGAGCCCAAAAGTCTGGCCACATCTATAAATTTCGCAGTTTTCAGCCGAATTTCATACTCTTTTTTCATCAATCTCTCTCTCACGATATATATATATATATATATATATATATATATATATATATATATATATATATATATATATATATATATATATATATATAATTTATAATTTTAGTTTTAATTAAAATTAATAATAATAAGGTTATGTTAGCAATATTGTAAGTGTGTAAGTCGAAATTCTGTCCGTGTAACGCTACGCTATTATTAATCATTGTAAGTTATGTTCAACCTTTTTAAATTAATGTCTCGTAGCTAAGTTATTATTATGCTTATTTAAATCAAAGTAATCGTGATGTTGGGCTAAATATTAAAGACGGGGTAATTCGGCTTTGGACCATAACTGGGGTTTGGATAAAAGAATGACACTTGTGGAAATTAGACTATAGGCTATTAATGGGCTTTATATTAACTAAATGATACCTCATTAATTTAATATATAGACTTATAATTTGACGTATTTATATATAACCACATACGCTTGACTGGGTACGGTGGGCGGGATATCTATAAATACCAATAATTATTCATTTAACCGGACACGGGGATGGATTAATAATCAATACACTTGTTGAAACAGGGGTGAATTACATACAAGGGTAATTGGTGTAATTGTTAACAAAGTAATAAAACCTTGGATTACACGCAGTCGATAACCTAGTGTATTCATTAAACAAAGTATTAAGACCTTGTTACAGTTCGAATCCTCAATTAGTTGGAATATTTGACTTCGGGTATAAGGATAATTTGACGAAGATCCTCGCACTTTATATTTATGACTGATGGACAATTATGGACAAAACCGTATGGACATATCAAACATTCTAGGACAAAGGACAATTAACCCATGGTAATAAATTAAAATCAACACGTCAAACATCATGATTACAGAAGTTTAAATAAGTATAATTCCTTTATTTTATATCTCGTCGCACTTTTATTTACTGTCATTTATTTATCGTCATTTTAATTATCGTACTTTTTAATTATCGCAATTTTATTCACTGTCATTTTATTTATCGCACTTTAATTTATCGCAATTTAATTATTGTCATTTACTTTACGATTTAAATTAAGTTATTTTTATTTTTAATATTTTACATTAGGTTTTAACTGCGACTAAAGTTTTAAAATCGACAAACCGATCATTAAACGGTAAAATCCCCCTTTTATAATAATAATACTACTTATATATTTATATTTATTTATTAAAATATAATAAAAAAATATAGCGTTAAACTTGGCTAGCTCCCTATGGAATGAACCGGACTTACTAAAAACTACACTACTGTACGATTAGGTACACTGCCTATAAGTGTTGTATCAAAGTTTAGGTATATCCACTCTATAAATAAATAAATAACTTGTGTAAAATTGTATCGTATCTAATAATATTTCGCAATAAAAATATAACTATTTTGTATACACCTCTGCACACATCAGTTGGTATCAGAGCGGTGGTCTTAGCGAACCAGGTCTTGCATTAGTGTGTCTAACTGATAGTTGTTAAGATGCATTAGTGAGTCTGGACTTCGACCGTGTCTGCATGTCAAAAGTTTTGCTTATCATTTATAGTCGGAAATCATCTACTTATCATCTGTAGGAAATTTCCTTCTTATCATTCTTAGTCTAGACACATCTTACTGCATCGATTGCATGAATAATGTATAGACAAAGATTCATATCTTAGCGTATCTGTTAGTATAAACTTTGCCTGACATATTCCGTAAATTCCTACGTAAACTACGAAATCTTTTGTTCTATATATATAGATATTCTATGAAATTAGAATACCATTCAATAGCCAAAAAATCATTTCATACCGAAAAACCCTTTACTCAATCGTACAAAATGGAACTGGCCACTAGTTCAAGTTCTCCAGAACCCAACAGCTATTCCGACATCGATGTTCACCTAAGCTCCTGATACAGTGTCACCAGAATGAATCAACCAATCAGCCATCCCCAATTCATCTGATGCGTTCGTAGTGGATTTAATCAATGGAGACGCGAAGAAGGCGATCCCTTCCACCAACCGAATTCACCTCTTGGCAAATAACCTGAAGCACTTACTGGCGAACCTGTTCGAGACAGCATTTTCTCTCTCATATCCAGAGTATCTCGTCACGATTATATTCTATCCACAATTCTAAACCTTATTCATCCTCTCGATCCGACCGACAATCATCCCGGAATAATGGAAGAAGTCAACGGGCTTTGCATTCGAGTAATAAATTTGAAGAATATGGTGCAAAACCTACAAGCTACAGCAACATCCGCATCCCTCACCTCGACATCACAATCTGTACCTCGAGCATCAACGTCGTACGCACCATAGATACCAAGGAATACTAATAAGAATCAACGATGAAGTATTGATTCATAACTTCATTACAGAACTATTAGGCAGCGATTATGTAATCTCTAAAGTCTTAGAGATTATTTATTCTAGTTCAAACTGAAAAGTAAATGAGATTAATATCATATTAACTCATTAAATCCATGATTACATCTGAAGAAAATATATATGTATATATATTTTCATAAAGATTGTAATTAAAAATTCTTTCGTACAAACTGTTAATGGTGAAAATATTTTAACGGGTAGGTAATACCCGAGGAATATTTAGATTTCATATTAATAAGTTACACTGTACATTCTTCGAAACTGATTCAACAGCCACTTACTATCCTACTTACATCCACAGATATATGTATCCGTTCACCGCAAAATAACCATTTTCATTCAATTTCATATTTGGATTTTGACTTACCAGAATCCAACAAGTGGCATAATGAAGAAAACATTGGACAAAAAATAAAATTTGTTAGAAACAAACAAATTAACTATGAGAAATTTTGTTAAGAATCCACGCTAACAAAATCCTAGCTAACTGCTCCTAGCTAACTGTTAATTCTTTATTACATTTATTTATCGCAATTTATATTCTCGCAATTTTATTTATCGTCATTTAATTTCTGTTATTTATTTTACGCACTTTAAATATCGGGACACGTATACAAGGTTTTGACATATCATATCGACGCATCTATATATATTATTTGGAATTACCATAGACATCTATATGCAGTAATGCTTGAGTTAGCTATACAGGGTTGAGGTTGATTCTATAATAATATATATACTTTAAGTTGTGATCCAGTCTGAGACATGTATACAATGGGTCACGAATACGTATTAATTAATTCGAATATTATATATTAACCTATATATGAATTGTTGAATTACTAACTGTGGACTACCAACTGTGGACTACCAACATTGGACAATTAAAATGAATTAAAATATTGATTATAACATATGAAACTAAACATCTCTTCAAGTTTGCCACTTGATTTCATCTTATCTTGACGATTACAATCTGCGTTCAAACCTTTCATGATTCTTGAAAATACCTCAATCGAGAGGATAAACCAACCGCACTTCATCTACGGAAGAAAACATTGATGCATATAAACACGTATCTATGCTAGCTCATTTGGCGTTGTTATTAACGAAAATAACTTTACAATTCATTTCCAAATTAGCCAATTTTGTCATAGCTACAACAAATCAATTTCAATTTTTCATTCGAATAAACCTTATTATAAAGATTACCCCTTCATCATCGTTGCCGGGGAACCTTTTATATTCCACCACATTAGCAGCAAACTTACCAGCAACTTCAATGATCTTTAACTTTTTGAAAAGTCATTACATTTATAGAAACCCCATCATATACTCATCCGCATCTTGTAACGAGAATTTCCATACCAATTACTGGGAATTAGCAATCAGTATTTTGAATCTCGCAGCGTTTCTACATAATTAGTTATATGTATATATATAACAATTATCTCTTAGAATTATGATCTTCCATTATGAAATTCTGAAAAGCACCCAGTCTATGAATCAATACTCTGAAGTTTGAAAAAAAGTTGAAAGAAGCAACAAAAACCGAAGACTGGCTTAACAGTAAAAAGTTTGATGATGAAGAATGGAGTGTTGAAAAAGCTCAAAGATTTTGATACTGAAAATGAATTGAGCAAACCATGAAGGAGACTCTGAACAAATCACAAGGGCTAAACTTGTACATAAAGAATTCTGATGATTCTGTTCTGATGAAATCTTTAGCGAATACCTTGTTCCGTAATTGTTCTAAATCATTATGAATGAATTTCTTCATCACAATTTGATTGTTCTTAGATATCATAGTATATTTTATTATAAATATCCTCGATATATCTGAAGATATTCTTACCTGAAATCGTTTATCTTTTCGCGTTATCTGCATTACATCATAAAGGAAACTGTTTCAGTTTCTAAATTCCGAAAAGTTCGAATTTAAAATATGAATGATTTTGAAGTAGTGTTGGGAACTGAAGCATGAGTTAGTATAATATAATGACACTTGATCAACGTGATTATATTACAGTAAGTCATGCTGAGTTTCTAATGAAATGTGATGATTCACAGACCATAACATCATCATGTGCCATGTTACACGACTCTTACATTCTATCTAATATATAAACATATCAAGAACATATTTTCTTGATAGTTTTATTTTTTCTCTTGAATCCTAGTAATTAAAACGATCAAGATTGTGCTATTACAATCTCTCTTAGAACATTAACTATGTTCATTCCGAAATTCATATCTATGAATTCTGGACCATTACTCGCTTTACTAGAGGTCGAGAAGAGAATAAAAAGGCAAAGAGCTCCAAAATATAAGAAAAATATAAAGCCCAATAATAACACGGAGGTTACAAATCGCGGATATTAATACGAATAGCAATATAAAGACATGGTAGAATTAAGAATAGTATCACCCCAAGGTAATAGTAGAAGTAAACAGATTTTTCTGGTGGAAGATTGAAAAGAAGGATGACAAAAATGATAATCAGGAAAATATCAAGGATCAGAACGATAACATTTTCACAATCTTTTGGATGTATGAACTAAGAAAGGAAGTATAGGAATGGTGAGAATAATGGAACGGAAGAGTTTAATTTTTAATGAAAATATCAGACAGAATAATCGAGGCAGATCACCGTAATTAATTATAGAGATCATAATTTCCTTATTCGCCGAAGAATCAAATCTTTTAGATTTCAAAGATTTTCTTTAAATCCCTTGAATTCTGGAAATCAAGCTTGACTACGTCAGAGGTTAATACAAATCTTTATTATCTCATTTTAGTCTTTTGTGATAGCTTCACTCATACGCTTCGAGTAATCGAATCATATTATCCATATTACTCTATGGTAATAAATTTCTATTTTATCAACTCATATTCGTCATGAAAACATTTTTATCGTTAGCCATGATGACCTCAATCAAATTTGGGGACAAAATTTCTTTAAGGAGTAGGTACTGTGACGACCCGGAAATTTCTGACCAAATTTAAACCTAATCTTATATGAATCTGACACGATAAGCAGAGTCTATTAAACTGAGTTTCAAAATTTTTAAACTGTTTACATGAAGACATTTAACCTTCGACTATTCCCGACGATTCACGAACATTTGTGTTTAAATAAAAATGTAGAATAATAATAATTAAGTATTAATAAAATGAATATATATATATATGATATTAAACTATATATGATTCTTATTAATAAATATTTATAAATAATAAATAAATATTCAATATTCAATAAATGTTAAATATTACACAATTGATAAATTGTAATATTAATATATTAAATGTAATTAAAAGTTTAATTATAGGTATTATCTTATTATTACTATTAAATATAAGTATTATTATTAATACTATTAGGTTATAATATGAAATATGATACATTTAAATTGTTATATTTTTTTTGTTATCATTACTAACATCATTATTATTAAAAGTAGTAGTAAAGTTATGATTATTATGAATAATATTAGTAAATATCACTATTCACATTATCATTAAGAATTAATATTATTATTATTGTTATAAATTATTATCATTATTATTATAGTTATTGGAAAATAATATCATCTATTATTATTATCTTTTATAAATATAATTATTATCATTTTTATATCATTATTATTTATTTTTAGTAGTAATATAAATATTATTATTATTAACATAATTATTAATTATTAATTATATAAAATTGATGATCGTACGAAGTTGTTTAGGGTATCAATCACACTGTGCTAAATTTTATTCTTTGTCACTCAATTGATTAACAGATCGAATACAATCTTAGTAACCCAACAAAATTAGTTAGCCATTGCTTTCTTATCATTATTTTTTATTATTTATTTATTTATATTCCTGATAAAGGAATCTTTCGACTCCAAAAATTTGCTATAAAGCTTGACCCAAATTCAGTGTTAAGGGATATCGCTCAACCCACACTATCAATTATCTACCATGATTACCTTATACAGTTTTTTTTATTGTTAAAATAAAATGAAAACTGATGAACACCCATTTAACTGCTTTGTTCTTGAGCAATAATTACATTAGTTCAATTTCGAGTTAAATTTCAAAATCTATTAATGTGGTTTTATTAGGAATCCTTCATTCTAACTTTCTAAAAAGTTTCAACTTCTAATTTTTAGTATCGGATTCAAATTTTGGAGTCAAAGGTTCGAATTGAAAAAGTCAACATATGTTCTTAAGTCGAATTCGAATTTTCTGTTGTGATTTTAGTTAAATTGATGGGTCCTATAGTTTCTAGGATCATTTTCAATATAATTCATGTTGAAATCGAGAGCTAAAACAATCTCTAATCTTGAAATCGATTTTGAGTTCATATTTTCAATAAAAACGCTGTAATTGATTTTTGATTTATTTTCCTTTCTGTTATACTGATAAAAACATATTTTCAATATTTCTGTTTCAAATTATACAACTAAATGTAAACTAATAACTAGTAAATAGGATCGATTTTGGTCTATGTTTGATTCATGTTGTTCATCGTGTCTTTTTGCTGCTACCACTCTCTATTTTTTTCTGTTAATTCCAAACCAATGATAACGAATTGTATCTATTCTATTTTAATACCCAAATACAATAATAAATCACAAAGTGATATTATTCTGGTCTCTGGTCGATTTGGATGAGGTGAAGAAGGAGAATGAGAGACAGATAGATAAACTGGATATATATATTTTTAAAGGGCATATTAATCAGGAAATATGGAAACAGAAGAGTGGTCGTGGGTGTTGGTGTAGTAGCGGGAGGTCACGGGTTCGAGTCTCGTATAGGCAATTCTTTTTAACAAAGCATTTTAAAAGGGTATATACATTTATTTTTCATTTCTATAATAATAATAATAATAATAATAATAATAATAATAATTATTATTATTATTATTATTATTATTATTATTATTATTATTATTATTATTATTATTATTATTATTATTATTATTATTATTATAATAATAATTATTATTATGGTTGCTATTATTATTATTATTAATATTATTATTATTATTATTATTATTATTATTATTATTATTATTATTATTATTATTATTATTATTATTATTATTATTAGTATTATTATTATTAAATATTAGTATTATTATCAATAATATTATTATTACTAGATATTATGAATATTATCATTATTATTATTACCATTATTATTTCTTATTAATATTGTTACAATTATTAGTATTATAATTATTATTATTATCACTAATGACAGGAGTATAATTACTAATAATATCATCTTTATTATTAATATAGATATTAGTATTGTTATTTTTAAACTTATTATTATTATTATCATTAGTTGTAAAATGGATATTTTTATACAAAAATACATTACAATAATATTAAAATTACATATCACTATACTGTTATGATTAAAATGATAATTTCTAAACTATATATATATAAAATGTATCAGTTAATACGTAAATATATATTATTATCATATATAAACCCTAATATAATTTTTTAACATATTATAAAGAATGATAAATATTAGTTATATAAATAAAATATATTAAATTGATCTACATAACAAATGATATAAAAAGTATACTATTAATAATAATTTATATAAACTTGCTTGATTACGATTACATATTTAATAAATATACAAATGATATAGGTTCGTGATTCCGAGGCCAACCCTGCATTGTTCAGTTCCGTCGTATGCATATTTTTACTACAAAATATCGTATTGTGAGTTTCATTTGCTCCTTTTTTTTTAAATGCTTTTGCAATATATATTTTTGGAACTGAGAATACATGCGCTGCTTTTATAAATGCTTTACGAAATAGACACAAGTGATCGAAATTACATTCTATGGTTAGATTATCAAACCCAATATGCCCCTTTTTAGCTTGGTAGCCTAAGAATTGGTGTTTATGATAATTGCCACCAATTGACGCGAATCCTAAAGATAGATCTATCGGTCCCAACGAGCCCCATCCGGGTTACGGATGCTTTAGTACTTCGATTTATCATATCCGATGTAAGTCCCGGAATGATGGGGATATTCTATATGCATTTTGTTAAGGTCGGTTACCAGGTGTTCAATCCATATGAATGAATTTTAATTCGCGAGTTACGCGTGTCAATATATGAAATCTTGTGGTCTATAAAAATGATGGAAATGAATGTTTATGATAAACTAATGAACTCACCAACCTTTTGGTTGACACTTGAAAGCTTGTTTATTCTCAGGTTTGAAAAAAATCTTCCGCTGTGCATTTGCTCATTTAGAGATATTACTTGGAGTCATTCATGACATATTTCAAAAGATGTTGCATTCAAGTCATTGAGGTCAACAAGATTACTATTTAGTCATTTATAGTTTGGATATATTATGAAAGGGTATGCATGCCTATCAACTTTCGATGTAATGAAAGTTTGTCTTTAAAAACGAATGCAATGTTTGTAAAATGTATCATATAGAGGTCAAATACCTCGCAATGAAATCAACTATTGTGAATCATTTATAATGTATATGAACGGGGCATTTCAATATAAACAGTTCCTGGATTGCAAACCTCCAGATTATAGCGGTCACCGAAACCCTACAATGACACTCAATTGGTTAATAGAAGTAGAGCGGGCATTAGAAGCCTATTTTTGTAAACCTGAATCCAGAGTGTTATTTGCTTGTAGACTTCTTAAAGGTGATGCGATGGAATGGTGGGATTCTAATATAGCATATTTGCCTAAGGAACAGATTAGCCAAATAACCTGGGAACAATTTGCTGCTAAAGTTCGCGAGCAGTATTGTTTTGAATATGAGATGGAAAGATTGAAAACTGAGTTTCTGAATATGATGATGACGGAAAGTATGACAATTGATGAGGTTTTCAGAGACTTCACATCTAAGTTGAGGTTCGTTCAACAGTGGGTACCGACAGAGAAGGATAAAATTCAGCATTTCATGCAAGTGATTAAGCTGGAGTATAGAACAGTTGCGAGATTTGCAACAACTATGGCACAGGCTCATGAGATGGCCAAGGTTACTTAAGGTGATGTAATGGCAGCGAAAAGAGAAAGTTCGATAGGTGAATCTTTTGGGGGAAGGTCCGAAGGTCAATCAGGTGAACAGTCTACTCAACAGTCGAGTAAGAAATCTAGTTTTCATGGTAAAAAGTCAGGTGGGTTTAAACAGAAAAGTAAGTCTGGTATGAGCGGATCGGGTTCTATTCAATCTGGTTGGTGTAATGTTTGTAAATCTACTCATGTCGGTCCGTGTTCTCCATGTGACGACCCGGGAATTTCCGACTAAATTTAAACTTAATCTTGATATGATTTCGACACGATAAGCAAAGTCTGTAATGTAGAGTCTCAAAATTTTTGAACTATTTACATGGATTCATTTAACCTGCGACTATTCCCGACGATTCACGAACAATTGTGTGTAAATAAAAATGTAATTATATATATTCATATATAAAATTTATTTATGATTTAAATGAATTAATATTTTTTTATTATCATTTTATAATATCATTACTATTATTTAGTTATTTTTAGGATTATAATTAATAAAATTATTATTAATATTATTAGTACATTTACTATTAATATTTATTAAAAATAATTATAGAGAATCAAAATCAGTTACATATATCCCTCAAAACTATTTGTGATTTTGTAATTGTCGGATGTTGTTACAAGTCCATTTCAATCTTGAATACAGAACAAAAACTCTTTCATTATATAGGCACCTGCATTTTGAGAAAGAACCAAACCAACAAAATTCATGAAATAAAGCTCGACACCTTTGTTCTTCATCTTTTTAACCATATTTTGATTTCAAATGAATTTCCAAAATGTAATAATGCAGTCTTGTTAGGAATCGTCTATCTAAACTATCTGTAAGTTTTCAATCTTCAATTCTTTCTATCAATTTCTAATTTGAGAGTCAAAGTTTTGGTTTTCAAAGTCAACTAAGTGTTCTTGAATCAAATTCGAGTTTGTTTTGATATATCCAGTTAATTTGATGATCCATAAAGATTATAGGAATGATTTGCAACACAATTCATGTTGTAATCATAACCTATAACACTCTTAATCTAAAAATCATTTTTTGAGTTCTTGAGTTCTTCACAGTAATATACACCAACATAAATTCGAAACAAATTTCAAAAACTAAAAATGCAAAGTTGTTAGGCTTAAACTTCCTGCAAAATCTCAAGTTCCAATTCTTAATAACGGATTCGAATTTGCGAGTCAAAGTTAAATTGTCAAAAGTCAACTGTTTTGTTCTTGGAGAAATTAGAACTTGTTTTGATGTTTTAAGTTCAATTGACGATTTCAATAGTTTTTAGGAATGATTTGAAACATGTTTCATGTTGTAAAGATTGTCCAAAACGAACTCAAAATTGAAAACAAAATATTTTTTTTTCTTGGCTACGAGCAAGCAGTAGGATTTTCTTTTGTTTTTTTTTATCATTTTTTTTATATCATGAACACATTTTTTTTGTTTCATGTTGTTTTCAAGTAATAAATGAAAATCCGAATTCGTTATTTTGATTTTTGAAGTTCTATGGTTGAATGGATTTAAGGTAGAAGATGAAGAAGATGAGTCAAGTTGAAATAGATAATAGATATATATATTTGGGTTGCATACTAAATAAGAAAGACATGAATGGCAGAATGGTTAAGGGTGTTTGTGGGTGAGCGAGAGGTCTCGGGTTCAAATCCGATTCGGGACATTTTTTTTTAGAAAGGCTTTTGAAGGTAGATTTCATTACCAAAATTATTATTATTATTATTATTGTTGTTATTGTTACTAAAATTATAATTTTTATCATTATCATTATTACTAACATATGTATTATTACTATTATTATGATTAGGATTATTATTATTATCAAAATAACACAAACTATTATTATTATTATTATTATTATTAATAATATTAGTATTAGTATCATTATGTACTTATTAGTATTATTAAAATCATTTTTAAATATATATATATACAAAATAAATATATATAACACATAATTTAAGATATAATATAAGTATACGTTTTTAAATGGAATTTAGTATAAATTCTATATAACTACAAATACATAAATAATATATAGTAATAAATGAAATGATGTGATTTCCATTATATGTGTTAATAGATATATAAATGATATAGGTTCGTGAATCCAAGGTCAACCCTACACTTGTTCAATGTCGTCATATGTATTTTTACTACAAAATACAGTATGGTGAGTTTCATCACTCCCCTTTTAAATGCTTTTGCAATATATATTTTTGGGACTGAGAATGCATGTGATTTTATAAATGTTTTACGAAATAGACACAAGTAATCGAAACTACATTATATGGTTGAATGATCGAAATCGAATATGCCCCTTTTTATTAAGTCTGGTAATCTAAGAATTAGGGAACAGACACCCTGATTGACGCGAACTCTAAAGATAGATCTATCGGGCCCAACAAGCCCCATCCAAAGTACCGGATGCTTTAGTACTTCGAAATTTATATCATGTCCGAAGGAGGATCCCGGAATGATGGGGATATTCTTATATACATATTGTGAATGTCGGTTACCAGGTGTTCAATCCATATGAATGATATTTTTGTCTCTATGCATGGGACGTATGATTATGAGAAATGGAAGTATGAAATCTTGTGGTCTATTAAAATTATGAAATGATTATTTATGTTAAACTAATGAACTCACCAACCTTTTGGTTGACACTTTAAAGCATGTTTATTCTCAGGTACGAAAGAAATCTTCCGTTGTGCATTTGCTCATCTTAGAGATATTACTTGGAATCATTCATGACATATTTCAAAAGACGTTGCATTCGAGTCATTGAGTTCATCAAGATTATTATTAAGTCTATTATAGTAAGATATATTACGAAATGGTATGCATGTTGTCAACTTTCGATGAAATGAAAGGTTGTCTTTTCAAAAACGAATGCAATGTTTATAAAATGTATCATATAGAGGTCAAGTACCTCGCGATGTAATCAACTGTTGTGAATCGTTTATAATCGATATGGACTTCGTTCGGATGGATTAGGACGGGGTGTTAAAGTTGGTATCAGAGCGGTGGTTTTAGCGAACCAGGTCTGCATTAGTGTGTCAAACTGATAAGTCGTTAGGATGCATTAGTGAGTCTGGACTTCGACCGTGTCTGCATGTCAAAAGTTTTGCTTATCATTTAGTGTCGAAAATTATTTGCTTATCATCCTTAAAGTCTAGAAACGTCTTACTGCCTCTATTGCATAGACAGTGTATAGATAAGTTCATATCTTAGCGTATATGTTATTGTTACCTTTGCCTGACAGCTTCCGTAGATTCCTCCATAATTTATGGGATTTTAGTATTATATATGCATATTTAAATTATGTATTGCAGGGTACTAATCTACATCCTATAATCTATTTCTTATCGAAAATCCTTCATCTGATCGTACGAGATGAATTCCTTAAGCAGTTCGAATTTCGATGGCTATTCCGATATGGAGTTTCACCTATCAGCGTCACCGGAATGAATCAATCAATCAGTCATCCCCAAGTCATCTGATGGTTTCGTAGTCGACTTAATCAATGGAGACGCGAAGAAGGCGATCCCTTCCATCAAACGAATTCACTTATTGACAATGAAACTGAAGCGTTTACCGGCGAACCTGTTAGAGACACCATTTTCTCTCTCACTTCCAGAGTGTCTCGTCACGATCATATACTATCTCAGATTCTAAACCTCATTCATCCACTCGTTCAAACCGACAAACATCTTAGTATAATAGAAGAAGTCAACGAGCTTCACGCCCGAGTTGTAGCCTTGGAAAAGATAGTACAAAATTTACCAGCTTCAGCAACATCACCGGCATCAACAGTACCATCAATAATAGTACTAGTACCATCAACAATCCATGCCTCAACATCTCACTCTGTACCTCAAGTATAATCATCGTTCTACGTATCGTTCTACATCATTTATCTTCGTTCGACATGGCGATTATGTAATCTCTAATGTTTTATAGATTATATATTCTTGTTCCAACGGTAAATCAAATGAGTTTAATATCATATTGACTCATTAAATCCATGATTACATCTGAAGAAAATATATATGTATATATATTTTCATAAAGATTGTAATTAAAAATTCTTGTGTACAAACTGTTAATGGTGAAAATATTTTAACGGGTAGGTAATACCCGAGGAGTATTTAGATTTCACATTAATAAGTTACACTGTACATTCTTCGAATATAATTCAACAGTCGTTTACTATCCTACTTACGTCCACCGATATACAAATCCGTTCACCACAGAATAACCATATTCATCCAATTTCATATTTGGATTTTGATTTATCAAAAATCAAGTGGCATAATGAAGGAAACATTTGATAAAATAAAATTTGTTAGAAACAAACAAATTAACTATGAGAAATTTTGTTAAGAATCCACGCTAACTGTTCCTAACTAATTGGTCCCAGCTAACTGATTACACTTTATTTATCGCAATTTAATTATCGCAATTTACATTCTTGCAATTTTATTTATCATCATTTAATTTCTGTTATTTACTTTACGCACTTAATTTATCGTCATTTAATTTCTGTTATTTATTTTTACGCACTTTAAATATCGGGACACGTATACAAAGTTTTGACATATCATATCTACCCATCTATATATATTATTTAGAATAACCATAGACACTCTATATGCAGTAATTCGAGAGTTAGCTATACAGGGTTGAGGTTGATTCTATAATAATATATATACTTTGAGTTGTGATCGAGTCTGAGACGTATACGGGTCACGACACGTATTAATTAATTCGAATATTATATAGTAAACTATATATGAATTATTATTTGTACACTGCTAACTGTGGACTATCAACATTGGACAATTAAAATGAATTAAAATATTGATTATAACATATGAAACTAAACATTTCTTCAAGTTTTCCACTTGGTCTCATCTTAAACCTCATTTGTATCTTGACGATTACAGTCTGCGTTCAAACCTTTCATGATTCTTGAAAACACCTCAATCGAGAGGATAAACCAACCACACTTCATCTACAGAAGAAAAGATTTATGCATATAGTTATGCACCTAAGAAACTCTCGGCAATTGAGTAAAAGTTTAACACGTAGCCGCGTCAGATCCTTTGGCATTTATTAGCAAAAATAACTTTGCGATCCCTTTTCAAAGTAGCCAATTTTGTCACAGCTCCAGCAGGTCAACTTTGACTTTTCATTCGAAGTAACCTTACTATAAATCTTGATATATGCAATTACCCTTTTGATACTGGAGAATTCTTTTATATTCCACCATATTACTAGCAGACGTACCAGCAACCTTGTTGCTTCTTGGCTTAAATCTCTCTGACAAATCATTATATTTATTCATTGAAACCCTATCATATACTCATCCACATCTTGTAACGAGAACTGCCATACCAATTACCGGGAATCAGCAATCAATACTTTGAAAACTCACAGCATATCTACATCAACAGTTATATGTATGACATTTATCTCTTAGAATTATGATCTCTCATTCTGAAATTCTGAAAAGCACTCAGTCACAAATCAATACTCTGAATGTTGAAAAAGCTGAATGAAACAGCAGAAACCATAGACAACCATAAACGCCCTTAATCATCGGAAGTTTGATGATAAAGAATAGTATGTTGGAAAAGCTCAGAAAAGTTAGAACTGGAAAACTGATTGAGCAAACTACGAAGGAGTCTTTGAACAAATCACAAGAACTAAGCTTGTATATTAAGAATCCTGATGATTCTGTTTCTGATGAAATCTTTAGCGAATACCTTGCTTCTGACTCCAAACTCTCGCGGATAAATTTTCTTCACCACCCTTCGATATTAGAAATTCCAAGATATCATCGCATCTTTCATTATAAATATCCTCTATATTTCTGAAGATATTTTCATAACTATTCTAATCTGAAATCATTAATCTCTTCGTTCTATCAGTGTTACATCATATAGAAACTGTTAGTTTCTATATTTTGTAAACTTTTGAGCTTAAAATATGAATGTTATTGAAGTAATGTTCGGAACCGAAACATGAGTTAGTATAATATAATGACACTTGATCAACGTGATTATATTACAATAAGTCATGCTGAGTTTCTAAATGGAACATGATGATTCACAGATCATAACGTCATCATGTGCCATGTTACACGACTCTTACATTCTGTCTAATCTATAAACATATTAAGAACATATTTTTCTTGATAGTCCTATCTTTCCTTGAATTCTGGTAATTTTACAAATCAAATTGTGCTATTACCATTTCTTTCTTAGGACACTAACAATGTTCATTCTGAAATTTATATCTGCGAATTCTGGACCATTACAAGAGATGCACAATCGCAAGAAGAAGAAGAAGAAGAAACGAAGGGACAAAGCTCCGAAATATAAATTGGAGTATAAATCGCAGCAAATAAGGGGGGAAGTATTAACTGTGGATGACAGTGATTATAGGAGACAGGAATAGGGACATTGAAATATAAGGAAGAATATAAAGCCCAACAACAACACCGAAATTACAAACTGTGGATATCAATGTGTATAGCAATATAAAGACACAGGAGGATTATAAATACAATAATCCCTAGAGCATAGCAGAGATAAACAGATTCATCCTGTGGAAGTTGGAAAAGGAGAATGAATGTTACGACAGTCAGGATAAGGACAAGGATTAGAATTGGATTAAGCATTTTCACAATCTTTTGGATTTGGGAATTGAGTATAGAAGTGGTGAAAACTAATGGAACGGAAAAGGTAAATTTATAATGGAAATATCAGATGTAGTAATCAGGACAAATCGTCGCATTTAATTATAGAGATCTTAATTTCCTTATTCGCCAAATAATCAAATCTTTTATAATTCGAAGATTTTCTTTTTACCCATTGAATTCCGGAATTTAATCAAGACGACGTCAAAAGTTAAGACAAACTTTATTTTCTAAATTCAACCCTGACTCTGTCAAAAGTTAAGATGAATCTTTACTTTCCTATTTCACTCTTTGGTGATAGCTTCATTCGTGCTCTTCGAATAATCGAATTATTTTATCTGTATTATGCAATAATGATAAAACTCTATTTATCAGCTCATATTCGTCAGGAAAACATATTTATCGTTAGCCATGACGACCTCACTCAAATTTCGGGACAAAATTTCTTTAACGGGTAGGTACTGTGACGACCCGGGAATTTCCGACTAAATTTAAACTTAATCTTGATATGATTTCGACACGATAAGCAAAGTCTGTAATGTAGAGTCTCAAAATTTTTGAACTATTTACATGGATTCATTTAACCTGCGACTATTCCCGACGATTCACGAACAATTGTGTGTAAATAAAAATGTAATTATATATATTCATATATAAAATTTATTTATCATTTAAATGAATTATTATTTTTTTATTATCATTTTATAATATCATTACTATTATTTAGTTATTTTTAGGATTATAATTAATATAATTATTATTAATATTATTAGTACATTTACTATTAATATTTATTAAAAATAATTATAGAGAATCAAAATCAGTTACATATATCCCTCAAAACTATTTGTGATTTTGTAATTGTCGGATGTTGTTACAAGTCCATTTCAATCTTGAATACAGAACAAAAACTCTTTCATTATATAGGCACCTGCATTTTGAGAAAGAACCAAACCAACAAAATTCATGAAATAAAGCTCGACACCTCTGTTCTTCATCTTTTTAACCATATTTTGATTTCAAATGAATTTCCAAAATGTAATAATGCAGTCTTGTTAGGAATCGTCTATCTAAACTATCTGTAAGTTTTCAATCTTCAATTCTTTCTATCAATTTCTAATTTGAGAGTCAAAGTTTTGGTTTTCAAAGTCAACTAAGTGTTCTTGAATCAAATTCGAGTTTGTTTTGATATATCCAGTTAATTTGATGATCCATAAAGATTATAGGAATGATTTGCAACACAATTCATGTTGTAATCATAACCTATAACACTCTTAATCTAAAAATCATTTTTTGAGTTCTTGAGTTCTTCACAGTAATATACACTAACATAAATTCGAAACAAATTTCAAAAACTAAAAATGCAAAGTTGTTAGGAATCATTTACTTAAACTTCTTGCAAAATCTCAAGTTCCAATTCTTAATAACGAATTCGAATTTGCGAGTCAAAGTTAAATTGTCAAAAGTTAACTGTTTTGTTCTTGGAGAAATTAGAGCTTGTTTTGATGTTTTAAGTTCAATTGACGATTTCAATAGTTTTTAGGAATGATTTGAAACATGTTTCATGTTGTAAAGATTGTCCAAAATGAACTCAAAATTGAAAACAAAATTTTTTTTTTCTTGGCTACGAGCAAGAAGTAGGATTTTCTTTTGTTTTTTTTTATCATTTTTTTTATATCATGAACACATTTTTTTTGTTTCATGTTGTTTTCAAGTAATAAATGAAAATCCGAATTCGTTATTTTGATTTTTGAAGTTCTATGGTTGAATGGATTTAAGGTAGAAGATGAAGAAGATGAGTCAAGTTGAAATAGATAGTAGATATATATATTTGGGTTGCATACTAAATAAGAAAGACATGAATGGCAGAATGGTTAAGGGTGTTTGTGGGTGAGCGAGAGGTCTCGGGTTCAAATCCGATTCGGGACATTTTTTTTAGAAAGGCTTTTGAAGGTAGATTTCATTACCAAAATTATTATTATTATTATTGTTGTTATTGTTACTAAAATTATAATTTTTATCATTATCATTATTACTAACATATGTATTATTACTATTATTATGATTAGGATTATTATTATTATCAAAATAACACAAACTATTATTATTATTATTATTATTATTATTATTATTAATATTAGTATTAGTATCATTATGTACTTATTAGTATTATTAAAATCATTTTTAAATATATATATATATACAAAATAAATATATATAACACATAATTTAAGATATAATATAAGTATACGTTTTTAAATGGAATTTAGTATAAATTCTATATAACTACAAATACATAAATAATATATAGTAATAAATGAAATGATGTGATTTCCATTATATGTATTAATAGATATATAAATGATATAGGTTCGTGAATCCAAGGTCAACCATACACTTGTTCAATGTCGTCATATGTATTTTTACTACAAAATACAGTATGGTGAGTTTCATCACTCCCTTTTTAAATGCTTTTGCAATATATATTTTTGGGACTGAGAATGCATGCGCTTTTATAAATGTTTTACGAAATAGACACAAGTAATCGAAACTACATTATATGGTTGAATGATCGAAATCGAATATGCCCCTTTTTATTAAGTCTGGTAATCTAAGAATTAGGGAACAGATACCCTGATTGACGCGAACTCTAAAGATAGATCTATCGGGCCCAACAAGCCCCATCCAAAGTACCGGATGCTTTAGTACTTTGAAATTTATATCATGTCCGAAGGAGGATCCCGGAATGATGGGGATATTCTTATATACATATTGTGAATGTCGGTTACCAGGTGTTCAATCCACATGAATGATATTTTTGTCTCTATGCATGGGACGTATGATTATGAGAAATGGAAGTATGAAATCTTGTGGTCTATTAAAATTATGAAATGATTATTTATGTTAAACTAATGAACTCACCAACCTTTTGGTTGACACTTTAAAGCATGTTTATTCTCAGGTACGAAAGAAATCTTCCGCTGTGCATTTGCTCATCTTAGAGATATTACTTGGAATCATTCATGACATATTTCAAAAGACGTTGCATTCAAGTCATTGAGTTCATCAAGATTATTATTAAGTCTATTATAGTAAGATATATTACGAAATGGTATGCATGTTGTCAACTTTCGATGAAATGAAAGGTTGTCTTTTCAAAAACGAATGCAATGTTTATAAAATGTATCATATAGAGGTCAAGTACCTCGCGATGTAATCAACTGTTGTGAATCGTTTATAATCGATATGGACTTCGTCCGGATGGATTAGGACGGGGCGTTAAACTCCAATGACCAGGAGATGTTTGAAATGTAGAGTGTTGGGTCATGAGGCAATAGCGTGTTCCTTTAAATCTAATGTTTGTTGGAGTTACCATCAGGAGGGACAAAGATCAGCGAATTGTCCATCTGCGTCAAGAGTCATCTCGGGGCAGGGTCAGGAGCGAGGTCAGTAACTTCTGGGGTATCTTTTGCTTCTACCGTTGGGCAGAAGAGAAAGAATCCTCCAACAGCAGAGGTAAGGGCATTTCAGATGACGGTAGACGCTGCAACCGCTACCGATGATGTCATTACCGGTATGTTCTTGGTTAATTCCTTGCGAGCTCGTGTGTTATTTGATTCAGGAGCGAATCGATCTTTTATGTCCTTAGGCTACTGTGATAAGTTGAAGTTGCCTATTAGAATGTTAGATACGCCTTTAGAAAAAAGAAGTAGATGATGGTAAAATGGTTCCATGCACATCATCTGTGTCTGGAGTTACTATCGAAATAGATGGCCATTCCTTCCCTTTAACTTGTTTGTTGATGTCTATACCTAGCTTTGATATAGTCATAGGCATGAATTAGTTATGAGCTAATATGGCTAATATTAAGTGTGATAAGAAGATGATTTCTTTTTGTTTGGCAGATGGATCCCGAGTAATTGCTAGGGGGAGCGCGGTGGATTTAACTTCCCTATGGTTTCCCTAATGAAGGCTCAGAAGGCGATATCGAAGAGGTGTGACTCGTTCTTAGCCTACGTGACTCGATATTCCTGTTGTGTCAGAATTTCCTGAAGTGTTTCCAGATGATCTACCAGGGTTACCTCCAATACGTGAAGTAGAGTATAAAATTGATTTGGTTCCAGGAACTACACCAGTTGCAAAAGCTCCTTACAGATTAGCTCCGTCAGAAATCCGATAAATGATGTCTCAGATTCAGGAATTGTTAGATAAGGGGTTCATTCGACCAAGTTTTTCACCGTGGGGTGCTCCTGTTTTGTTTGTGAAAAAGAAGTATGGGTCACTACAAATGAATGTGTACAGATTATCGTGATTTGAATAAGAGAACAACAAAGAATAAGTATCCGTTATCGAGAATAGGTGATTTATTCGATCAGTTACATGGTGCTTCTTACTTTTCAAAGATTGATTTATGTTAAGGATATCATCAGGTACGTGTTGCAGAGACCGATACATCGAAAATAGTGTTTAGAACCAGATATGGCCACTATGAGTTTCTTGTTATGCCATTTTGGTTAACAAACGTGCCAGCAGTGTTTATAGATCTAATGAATAGGGTGTGTCGTCAATATCTTGACAAGTTTGTGATTGTCTTCATAGATGATATTTTGATATATTCGAAAACTGAGAAAGATCACGCTACACATTTGAGATTAGTGTTAGAACTTCTTAAACATGAACAATTGTACGCTAAGTTCTTCAAGTGTGAATTTTGGTTACAGGAAGTACAGTTTCTGGGTCATGTAATTTGTGAACAGGGTATTAAAGTAGGCCAGTCTAAAATAGAAGCTGTGATGAATTGGAACTCGTTGAAAATGCTGACAGAAATCAAGAGTTTTCTGGGTTTAGCAGGTTATTATCGACGGTTTATCAAAGATTTTTCAAAAATAGCAGGTCCACTGAATAAGTTAACCAGAAAAGATGTAGCCTTTCGATGGACTGATGAACAAGAAAAGGCCTTTCAGACTCTTAAGCAGTTGTTGTGACAAGCGCCGGTTTTAACTTTACCAGAGGGATCAGAAGATTTTGTGGTTTACTGTGATACATCACGTGCTGGTCTGGGTTGTGTTTTGATGCGGAGAAATAAGGTTATAGCGTATGCTTCACGCTAGTTGAAAGATCATGAACGAAATTACCCTACTCATGATTTAGAGTTAGCCGCAGTTGTATTTTCTTTGAAACTTTGGAGACAATTTCTGTATGGTACGCATTGTGAAATCTATATAGATCATAAGAGTCTTCAGTATATCTTTTTGCAGAAAGAATTAAATATCCGTCAACGTCGATGGCAAGAATTAATTAAGGACTATGATTGTGAAATTAAATACCATCCGGGTAAGGCAAATGTAGTCACAGATGCTTTGATTCGCAAGAAAACACTCAAAAATGTCAGATTTATGAGAATTGAGATAGTTTCACACTTGATCGATCGATTGAAAATAGTTCAGTTAGCAGCATTGAATGATGAAAACCTACAGACTGAGAAAATGACCAAACGAAATTTTGACCTATGCAATGATTCTAGAGGATTAAAGACCTATAAACACTGAATTTGGGTGCCTATGCTTGGAGAACTGAGGGATTTAATCCTTACAGAAGCGCATAAATCTAGACTGATAGTTCATCTAGGTAGTACTAAGATGTATAGAGATTTGAAAACATTATATTGGTGGTCGACAATGAAGACATATGTTGCAGGTTTCATTGAGAAATGTCATATTTGTGCGCTAGTTAAAGCAGAACATCAGAAGCCGTATGGGTCTCTACGAAAGTTAGAAATTCCTCAGTGGAAATGGGATCATATAACGATGGATTTTGTAACCAAATTACCCCAAACCCATAAGGGATATGACATGATCTGGGTGATAGTGGATCGTCTAACTAAGAATGCTCACTTCTTAGCTACTCGTGAAATTGCTTCGTTGAGTGATTTGGTAGAATTGTACTTGAAAGAGATACTTAGTCAACATGGTGTACCATTGTCAATAGTTTCTGACAGGGATACTAGGTTTGTATCTAACTTCTGGAACAGTTTACAATAGAATTTGGGCACACGTGTGAATTTAAGTACAACTTATCATCCATAGACAGACGGTCAAAGCGAACAAACAATTCAGACACTAGAAAATATGTTGGGAGCGTGTGTCTTAGAATACGATGGTTCTTGGGATTCGCATCTTCCATTAATAGAGTTTGCTTACAACAGTTTGTATCATTCGAGTATTGGAATTCCATCGTATGAAATGTTGTATGGTCGCAAGTGCATAACTCCTACGTGTTGGTTAGAAGCAGGTGAGAAACAATTTACAGGTCCCGAAATTGTTCAGGTAACCGCAGAAGAGGTCGAAATTGCACGTGAGAAGTTAAAGCAGCCAGAGATCGACAAAAGATGTATGCTGATCCGCATAGATGTTCGGTAAATTTTAATGTAGATGATCGTGTATACATGAAGGTATCACCGTGGAAAGGGGTGATCAGATTTGGTAAACGTGGTAAACTAGCACCGAGGTTTATTGGGCCATTTCCAATCAAAGAAATTCTAAATGATCAAACTGTTGTTTTAGATCTTCCATCAGAGTTAGCAAGAATTCACAACACGTTCAATGTGTGTTATTTAAGGAAGTGTAAGAAAGTCAGATTCTTCCATTGAAAGATTTGAAAGTTGACTTGACTAAGAAATTAGTAAAAGAGCCGGTTAGAATAGTGGACAAGAAAGTCACCAAGTTAAGAAAGAAGCAGATTCCAATGGTGTTAGTTGAATGGCGGCATAGTTTAGGTTCTAACTTGACGTGAGAAACCGAGGAGTTAATGAGGGCGCGCTATCCCCATTTGTTTGACCTTGACCAGATTTCGAGGAAGGAATCTTCTTAGGGGGTAGATTTGTAACATCCTCAACTGGGCCTAGCTGTAAGATTACTAGTTTGCCCTTAAGTTGTGTTGTGTTATTATATGCTTTTATTTTTTTTAATGTTTATTATTATTTAATGATGTGGTTAGGACCAGTTTGTGACAAGGGTCACAGAACAAGTTTGTTTATTTAATTTGGACTTCGTTTGGGTTGCCAAATGATGTATGAAATATATCAGATAACTGATAAATACCTGTGTGTTGTGCAGTGTGAGAATTTAACCTCACTTAAGTGACTAGTATTGCCCACCTCTTTCATTTTCCAGAATATTCACCAAATACCTCGTTCTTCACCTCTTCCAACTATTAAACCCTAATCCTTAATCCTTGATCTAGAGCTCAAATCGATTGTATCTTTGTGTTCTTTGTGATTCACTGATTCCATTAAGTTAAGAATTATAACATTTTGTGATCTAATCTTTGAGAAATTTAAGATTTTGTGTTAGTTTTCATAAAAGAGTAAATTGGGTCAAAATGGGTAGATTTTGTGTTGTTAGTGTCAAAACTTTGTGGGTTTGCGTTTCTAAATGATCAGTGTATTAGATTTGGTAAGTTTTAAGGTTAAAAACGAGCTCTAGATCGAAAATTGGTGAGTTTGGTGTGAAACCTGTCACTTTGGTAGCTGATGTTGCAGATGAACTACCCTCGGCCAATGGTCATTGACCATCGACCGATGGTGTCTGGCAATCGGCCGATGGACTAGACCGTCGAACGATCGACCAATGGTTGTAATTTTACCGATCGACCGATAGTGTAGTCCATCAATTGAGGGTGTAGTGACGATCGGCCGACCGTCTCTGATGATCGACCGATGGTCTTTGCAGTTGGAATTTTGACTAAGTGTTCATGCTTAGCTATTATGCTGCCCGTTTGTATATTGATGATTATGATATTATAACTAACTTGTGTATATGTCTTTCTCAGGAGAAAAGGAGAAAGAGAAGGTTCAGTGATTAGATAGCTGAACACCTTCTCGTTTGCTGGTAATTGGTGAGTGGGACTAACTGGAGTTTATAGTATAGAGTAGCATGTTATATTATGATTGTCATGCTTGTTAGATATACTTGCTACTACGGTTAGTTAGTATGTTGTGATGACTGCATGTTAGTTGATGCTTGTCTGCTGTGCGTCCCTATTGTGTGGTAGCCTCGGTAGGAGAGATCAACCTGCGGGTTGGGTTCCTCATGTGGTAACCTAGACAATCGTGGTGTATATATGTGTGAATGACACGTCCATCGCGTGTGGATTATATATATACAACACGGTGGTGGAGAAACTTCTGGTAAGCCCTAGTCCAATCAACTAGTGGTTAATGGTTTGGCTGAGCTGCCAGAGTCTCTGTAGACGGCACTTGGGTGATGTTTATTTGTTAGACTATTTGACATGATTAGTATGATGGTTCATGTATACTATTGCCCGTAGTTAGTTGTACTAACTTAGCTTTGTGCTAATTCCCCTCCATCTCCTCACTGCAGGTTGTTAGCTTTGTAGACTTTACTTTTGGGAGAAGACAGGCATGATGATGTTATGTTTGACAGGATTTAACTCTGATGTGGTCTTACTATGTTAAACTGTGATCTTTTGTAAACATAATGTGATTACGTCTTTCCAGTTAAATATGCATTTTGTTGAAATGTCACTTGACACTGGTTGTACTGTAATAACAATAGTTATGGTGTATTTTGTAATTAGTTAATTAATGCTTCCGCCACGTGTTTTTGAAAAAAAAATAGCAGTGTCACATCGATTGAGTTTAAAGCATAATCGGAAAGCATCTTAAAAACATACACAAACCATAACATTATTTTGGCATTATAACTAACTACATCATAGCATATACTAAAGATAACTACTCGCTAATCATGGTAACAATATCAAAGATCATAATAATGGAAGACATTATGTAAAGACAAAGGATAGAAGTACTAGTAGATTAAACGAGTTCTAAAAATACAAAAGTGACAACTTCAAACTCCAGACCGCTCCTAGTACAATCTTCACCGTTCTTCTCTTGGTACTAATTTTCCTGCACGGAGTTGAAGACCTTGATAGTATGACTAATTATTGTAGAATGAGAGAGAAAGAAGTGAATTAAAGTGTGTGGAAAATGGATGACAAATGGCCTCCTTAAATACTTGAAACTTCGCTGGGGCCGGCTAGCAGGCAGGCGTAAAGGGCCGGTGCCTGGTAAGCCATTTCTTGTGCCCATTTTTGGTACACTGACTAATAGGGCAAGCCAGGTCGATGGGCAGGCCGGCGTGGCAGGCCGGTTCTCGTCCCTGGTCTTGCTATTTGCTTGGATTGTTTTGCTTGTTCCCGGGATCGTAACTTGGTTTCCGGGGTCGTAACTTATCTTTCACCGTTTTTGCTCTAGAATCTTCATTTTAGCTCTGATTCTCTTGATTCTTTTTGCACTGTCTTTGTAATTACGTGATCTTCACTTTTAACCGACAAAGAGTGTATTTTCGGTGATAAATCTTGGAACTTTATTGTTTTTGAGCCTCAATACCGGGGTGAAAATCAATACCAAAATTACATATTCTTGTTAGGATCCACTACCGAATATGCTAACATCGTATGCCAATACTCCAAAAGGAGAGGGGCAATCGCTGAAGAAATCTGAAGAGCTGAATGTTTCTAAGTTACATTGACTGATCAAGATCAAATCCAAATATCCAACCCAATAGAACCGGTTTTGATCAAATTAAGGATGTAGGTATGATGAGTAGTATTTGTATGTTGTTGAATGAGGAAGGAATTGAAGATGTGATTCTCCAACATGCAGATGGGCTTTGTTTGTATCTTATTTAACTCTATTGATGCAAGTATGGCGTTCAAGATGAACGATACGATGAAGACCATTTATTCGACAATAAAACTGCTAGCTAGATTTTGTAGTTGATGAAATGGTGATTTGGCAAGAGATTAATGGTATGCTGTTAAGTGGTTGGAATCCTAAATCTTACAAAAAAGCAGCCAACATGTTGGGCCAATTCTTGTTCTTTGATAATAACAGGAGTAATGCAATGAGTGTGGGCAGACTTTGTATTGTTACGAAAAACGCATGTCGTACTGAATAAGAGGTGTTGGTGACAATTAACGAGGTCTAGTTTGGCATGAAAGTGCGTGAAATTGGCTTGTGAGTGGCTAACATTTAAGAGGAGGATGATTCTGACTCAGACTCAGATGATGACGGGTTGACTGTGCCTTCCTGTTTGGAATTTGGGAACCATAAGCAAGAGATGTTCAATGATATTGAAGAGGAAGTTATGGGTTACCAGGAAAATGTTGCTACTAGCCATGATAATCCTAACTCGAAGGGTGATGTGAATAGTAAAAAGATTCCACCTCCTAGTGATGAACCTTTACAACTACCATCTAGTAGTGAAAATTAAACTAAAGATAATGGAAAGAGTCCCTTTCAATCCAAAGGTACTGCATATTAAAGTATTTCTATTCACGATCTGGATGATTTTGCTAAGGCGGGATAAAAGATTAGTTTAGATGAGGAAAAGTTCAAAGATATTTACACTCACTTAATCGATCAAATTAGAGTGTTGATTAGTGACCAATGATACTTTAATTGTTGATTTTAATGGGTAGCGAAAAGAGGAGTAAAAGGATTTAGGTGAAAGAGATGTGCTTTGGTAATAATAGTCATCTTTTGGGGAAGCAAAAGTAGAAAATTCAAAGGCTAGAGCTTTTTAGATTAAAGACGATGTATAGATTTTAAGATTAAAGACGATGTGAGGTATTTTTTCTTTTGATTACTCTTGTACTTTATCAAGGGGTCAATCGCGGAGCATCGTTTCTATTTGGGATCCAAATTACTTTGTTAAGGAAAGAATTTGGTGCGATGCCAATTTTGTGATAGTGAAAGGTAATGTAATACCCCGTCAGAATCCACTAACGGTGAATTAACTCTGGTCCCACAATTAACAGTCACGCCCTCTATATGAGACGTTTCCGAAAAGTATTCGCATTAAGTTTCAAAAGAAAAGTCATTAAACATAGAAATAATTCTGAAAATAGTTGACATCCATGACCAACATAAGTAACTCAAAACATTATGAAAGAAAATAGTTTTCAATACGAATAATATTTCTTGAAATAAGTAACGACAAAAAACATGCTGGACATCACTCCAGTACTAGCAGCAAACAAGCAAGACAACTTTAGTAAGCGGAAGCAATAAGTCTATGGACCTGAGATAAAAACATGCAAAAAGGTCAACGAAAATGTTGAGTGAATCTACAGGTTTAGTAAAGCATTTATCATAAGTTAGACCACGAGATTTCTGAAAAACATCGTAAAAATAATGCATTAGCATGAGCACTTGATTATAAGACTTTAACTGTAAGACCCGTTTATTTGTAGTGTACATAAGTGTAGTTAATGTACTTGAAGTGGGGTTTTGATTGTACATATTAAAAAGAATGCAGAAAACTGGTCTGGGCGTTTGGCGCGCCGCGCGGCCATTTGGTGCGCCGCGCCATTGTTCTGTGACAGATTCCTTTTTAATTAGATATTTTGAGGGCAAATTGGTAAAATCACAAGGAATCCGACTTTAAGGCTTGGGATCAGTTGTTGGAGCCTCATTTACTCCATTTCCACCCACTTAATCATCTTCCATTAAATCCTAGAGAGAGAGGAGGTTCTAGAGTGAGAAAGCTCCATTAAAGGAAGAAGGAGGTTGAATCGGGTCTTAGTGCGAGTTTCAAAGTTGTTCATCTTTCCTCTAGCTACCTTTTGGTGGTAGTGGTATGCTCTAATCTTGATTTCTTAATTTTAATTTGATTATGGGTTAGGGTTTGGGGTAAGTGATGAAATTAAAACCCATTTGTTAGTAAATTGGGTGTTTTGGGTGAATTTGGGTCATGTAGACTCAAAGTTGACTAACTACGGTTTTTAAATTATTAATTTATGTTTATGAGCTTAAATTGGTTAGTCAAATTACTAGCACACCTATATATAAAGGGGTGTTAAGTGGGTTAGTGGAGGACCCGAAATGGGTGTGTAGACCTTAAATTGGTCAAATGGGTCAAAGTGGACTTAAGTTAGTTAATGTTTGTGATTAATGCCTAAACCTTGTTTTGAAATGTGTTTTAAACCTATCTTGGCTAATGTTAGGGTTTTGGTATGAGTTGACCCAAAATTAGGGTTAAGGGTGCAAATGGGTTGAAATTGCACTTTCGGTCAAAATGACTTTAGAATGGTGAAAGAATTGGTTGACCAACTTGAGTTTGTGATTGATAATATGTATAATGTGATAGGTACGTTACATTGAGGTTTTGCAAGCTCGGGTATCTTTTCACAAGAGATTTTGATGTGAGTGGAATAATTATATGCGTAGGTATATAATGTATCTATTTGTTGTAGCGTGAAATGCGTAGTGTCGAGGTGTTAAGACACCACGTTTCACGTGATGAGTGAAGCATCGAGGTGTTAAGATGCCACTCGGGGTGAAGCATCGAGGTGTTAAGATGCCACCTAGGGGTGTGGTGTCGAGGTGTTAAGACCCCACTCCGTAAAATAATGAGTGAAGCATCGAGGTGTTAAGATTCCACTCGGGGTGAAGTGCCGAGGTGTTAAGGTGCCACCCTAGGGGTTAGTGATACGAGGTGTTAAGTACCCTAACGGATGTTATGAACATCGATCACTTTTTCGCGAGTGCCATTCCCTTGTACGATTGGTTAACCATGGTTATTGTGTTTTAAGTGTAAGCATATTATATTATTCGAGTTATATTTATATGCGTTGCTATGCTAGCTTGTGGTATTGGAGATTTCTAGCTCGTATTCGAGATTATAAGCTAATTGTGTTGCTAGCATGTATGCGGTGTTTGAGTAAGTGATTGCAAGTAGGTATATTATATATGTATGTGTATAATTATTGCATTCACTAAGCGTTAGCTTACCCTCTCGTTGTTTACCTTTTTATAGGTTCGGTTGTGGACAAGGGTAAGTGCATCATCTTGGATTAAAGATCCCGTTGTTGTTAGGGAACGCTTTTGGAGATATTAGCTTTTGGAGTTTGACCGAGACTTGAGTAGTTTAATCCCAAACACCATGCTCGTAGTGTAGTTTGGTACTTAAACTTTTGATGGTCGAAACTCATACTTTGTGTTAAACTGGTAAAACGGCCGATATGGGCCCCGCTTCGTAAAACTCATTTTATTAATGGAATGTGTTAGTTTTACATATTTGAATATGTTGTTAAAAGCGTTTTGTCTAATTATGACGGGAAGTGGCCAATCTTTTTTGCATTTGAAGACTTTTTGGACAGACCAGATCGGCGCGCCGTGCGGCCTTCTTGCGCGCCGCGCCATTTGCTGAACATATATATATATATATATTTTTTTTTTGGTATTTTTCCGCTGGTTCGATGGTGGTTTGGTTTGGGTTGTTACAAGTGGAATCAGAGCATGGTCTAAGGGATTTATGCGACTTGAGATAGGTGCCTAGACTTAGACTTTACTGTGTGTACGTTTTATGTGGGACTTGTAGGACTTTGGGTCGGAAAGGGAATTGTTAGTGCTAGTGTTTATGTGAATTAACCATGCACTAATTGCTTTGTGTTATTTTAGCAATCATCAAGCGAGATAGACGTGGTACTAGCGAGTTAATGTGACGTGCTCGCGTAACAACGATTAGCTACCATTGTTACGGGTGCAAATCGTATCAAACAAGCAATGTACGATGATTGTTGAGCAAGATGGGGTGGCGTGGTGTACATGTATACTTACGTGTTATGTCCTTTCGTTCTTTGTTTAACCTTTTCCGTTTTATAGAATGAAGACGAGAAACGGACACGATAACGATATCGGAGGTACAAGCGAGGACTCCGAATTCACGGCCAAGGTTGAGGCCATCTTGAAGAACTACAAGGAGGATTTTCTTGTTAGCGTGAGGAAAGTTTTCAAAGAATTGGTTGACAAGTAAATAACCGATTTAATTAATGAACGAATGAAGGCCACTGTCGAAGAGGCACTTGACGCTAGAAATGTTTATCCTCGTGGTGAAGGAGGCGAAGGGAGGCGGGACTTTCACTACAAGAACTTCAAGGACGCTCAACCCCCGATGTTTAATGGCGTGCGAGATCCGTTGAAAAGCACATGTTGGATTTCCGATATCGAGGGGACTTTCCGTACCGCGAAGTGTCCTGCCGAAAAGAAGGCGAGGTATGGTTCTAGTATGTTGAGGGAAGAAGCCAAGTTGTGGTGGGACGATAAAATCAATTTATATGGTGAAGAACAATGCATGAGCTTGACATGGGAGGAGTTTTAGAAGGAATTCTTTAGAGAATACCGAACTTCTTCTGACCTTGATAGAATCCGGGATGAGTTGCACCATTTACAACAAGGTTCAATGGACTTGGTCACACTCAAGTCTACCTTTTTGGCAAAAACTCGTTTTTGTCCGGAATATGTGGGTGACGATCACAAGCTAATGAAATATTTCTACCGTACTTTGAATGATGAGTTCAAGGGCAAGATTAGTCGGGGTATGGCTAAGTCTTTTGATGAGTTATTTGAATTGGCTCGGGGTTTTGAGCCGGATGTTCCAAGAAAAAGCGATTTCACGTTTTCCAAAAGAAAGTTCGAAGGTTCTAGTCATTCTAATTTTTCAAACAAGAAAAAAAAGAACAAAAAGGGTTCCGAGAGTGTTAATAGCGTGAAGAAGGGCGCTTCCGGGGGTTTTTCTTATGCATGCTACAATTGTGGGCTGAAAGGACCCGTTCATATACATTATAAACGATTCACAATAGTTGATTACATTGCGAGGTGTTTGACCTCTATATGATACATTTTACAAATATTGCATTTGTTTTTAAAAGACAATCTTTCTTTACATCGAAAATTGACAGGCATGCATACCATTTCATAATATCCACTATCCAACTATAAATTGATTTAATAATAATCTTTGATGAACTCAATGACTCGAATGCAACGTTCTTCGAAATATGCTATGAAAGACTCCAAGTAATATCTTTAAAATGAGCAAATGCACAGCGGAAGATTTCTTTAACACCTGAGAATAAACATGCTTTAAAGTGTCAACCAAAAGGTTGGTGAGTTCATTAGTTTATCATAATCATTTATTTCCATCATTTTAATAGACCATAAGAATTTCATTTCCAGTTCTCATAAATATATGTCCCATGCATAGAGACAAAAATAATCATTCATATGGTGAACACCTGGTAACCGACATTAACAATATGCATATAAGAATATCCCCTATCATTCCGGGATCCTCCTTCGGACATGATATAAATTTCGAAGTACTAAAGCATCCGGAACTTTGGATGGGGTTTGTTAGGCCCGATAGATCTATCTTTAGGATTCGCGTCAATTAGGGTGTCTGTTCCCTAATTCTTAGATTACCAGACTTTAATAAAAAGGGGCATATTCGATTTCGATAATTCAACCATATAATGTAATTTCAATTATTTGTGTCTATTTCGTCAAACATTTATAAAAGCGCATGTATTCTCAGTCCCAAAAATATAAAGGGTAAAAAGGCAAATGAAACTCACCATACTGTATTTTGTAGTAAAAATACATATAACATCATTGAACAAGTGTAAGGTTGGCCTTTGATTCACGAACCTAAATATATTTATATACAATTATGTATTTGTTAATATATGTCTAATACATTAAGTTAAGTCATAGTGTACCACAATCCTAATGCTCGAGTCTAATATGCAAAGGTCGATAAAAATCTAGTTTGACTCAAAATGAATTCCAAATTCAAATAATTATAATTTTTAAATATCGTCGTTTTATATTTTTTAAAATATTTTTAAAAGATTTAATAGAGTAGAATATAATTCATTTATAAATACCATTTTATATCAAAGCATACTTTTATATATCTTAATTAATAAAGTTTGTAAAGTGCAATAATATTAAAAAAAAATATTGTGATAGATTCTATTGAGGTATTTATATAATTTGTATTCCATTTTTATTTGATAAACTAGTATTGATAATAATAATAAGTAACAGTCGTGTTATTTTGTAATAATAAATATTATTATTTTATTAATAAAATTAATATTTATTTTTACTAAAAATGATATTATAAAATGGTAATTCTAATTATTGTATCTTTAATTTTCACAATACTTTTTAATATTAACATTAAAGTAATAATAATAATAAATATTATGATAATGAATATATTAATAACTATTTTATGTGATAATAAAAATAATACTAATTATAACTTTAACGATAATGACTATAAAAATAACAATTCTTAATGATAATACTTTTATTGATAATAATAATAATAATAATAATAATAATAATAATAATGATGATAATGATAATAATAATAATAATAATAATGATAATGATAATGATAATGATAATAATAATAATTATAATAATAATAATAATAATATTAACAATTAGATAAAAATTAGGACAACGATGTTAACGACGATAATAATAATCATTTTTACGAAATTTCAATTGGCTATAACTTCTAATCCGTCCATCGGATCCCTTTGGCATCTAAAGGTAAAGTTATTAATTTTTCACTAGCTTTCCAATGACATGCATATCTTATACCTTATTTCATCCCTAGTATAACAACTTTTAAGATTCAACATAACCTATCTAACGGCAATATCAAATATACAAGCATGCACAATCCTATATTCTCGAGCACTAGTCAGGGATACACTATTAGTAAATAAAAGTTAAGTTATGAGTGCTCACGTATCAATATTGAGGTTCAATATTGTAGGAAAGGTACGTAGACGCAACGGAGATGATAATCACTAGATTTGACTTACGAGCATACCCATAAACCATACCCATCACTTCCATAGCCATAACCCATAATTTCCCTAGCCCTATCCTACTCATAAAACTTGTCTCGAAATGACCCGCTCATGACCTCGTCGTAATATTTTATGTACAAAAATACTAATAATACTAATTCCTAATAATAATAACAATAATAATAATGATAATAATAATAATATAATTATGAATATATACGGAGTAATATTGATGTTTAATGAAAAGTGATTTACAAACACAGCGAAAATCGATTTTATAGGCAAAGTTCACCACCTACCCACTTCCATCACTTTTGGGTCCACACGTTTTTTTTACAACCGTAGACACTCATTCTTAATTTCATGGTTAAGATAAATAATATTAATTAATATATAATATATTAAATCTTTTGAATTAATTAAATATTATATTATATTTACGCTCATGGTAAAAATATAATTTTTACAAAAATGACACGGTCGCGGTCTCACGACTCATGTACCACTTTCGGTTTTTCGGGCGCACTTTCGTACGTTTAGAAAACTAGCCTTTTACGTTACGTGACGTGTACCTTTTACAAAAATTAGACTTACTTAACAATAAATTACCTTTATAAAAATATAACTTATAAAATTGAGTGTTGTGGTCATTTCTTTCTATAAATTAAAGTCTCGTTGTTTGTCAAAATATTTTATTTTAAATTAAACATTTTGTGACACGTACCTTTATTAATAACTAGACCTAAATTAATTAAAAACTAACCCACTCAAAGTGTTACTTAATCTTTTGAGTATTTTGGTCATTTCCTTTTATAACTCATAGTCCCATTATTTATCAAAACACTTTTAATAACATTAGTTTAAATCAAAACGTTTTGTGATTAATTTAAATTAACATTTATAATCTTATACATATTTTTGAAATATTTATCTAATAACATACTAGTTATCCTTTCAAAACTAATTATATAATTTAAGATCCTTTACAAAATCGAAAATTCTATAACGTTTATGCTTTAAAACTTAATTTGATTTCATTCTTTTATGCGTAAACGTTTAGTTTAATTTCCTTAACTTTCTAAATAATATAACTTAATATAACATATCAAATGGGTTTATCTAGTCAACGAATCTTATCCCAATTATTCCTTCTATATGATAAATCGAGTATTATGAAATTCGATTCTCCACTAACTTTTGTCTAACTCTCGATAAGTGACACCTTGTTCTTATTCGAAGATCACTTCACCATTATTTCCGAATACCGTTAAAAGTAAGAGTTCTCTAATTCAAAGTGGACCTCATAACCGAGACTCGTAATCCTAATTCAATGTATTTGATAATTCAATCATTTGATATTATCTTTTAATCTCGTCGATGAACTTACGTTGAACAAATACCTTCATGTAACATATTATTCATTCAATACCTTGATAGCATTTCCAAGTTCATAAGATAGATCTCATAGCTTATATTCATAATAACTAATCCGTTCAATGTTTCATTAATATAACTCAATTTAAAATCAGACATATGTATATGTATATATATATATATATATATATATATATATATATATATATATATATATATATATATATATCTATTTACACCTAATTGTTCGTGAATCGTTTGGCATGGTCAAAGGATATTTGATTACAAAAATATAGTTTCAAAACTTTCGAGACTCAACATTACATATTTTTGCTCATCGTGTCAGGAACATATAAAGATTAAAGTTTAAATTTGATCGGAAATTTCCGGGTCATCACAGTACCTACCCGTTAAAAGAAATTTCGTCCCGAAATTTGATAGAGGTCGTCATGGCTAACAGTAAGAATGTTATTATGACGAATGTAAACTAATACATAGAGTTTTATCATCATTGAGTAATATAGAGAACCCAATTTGATTATGCGAAGAGTATAAATGAAGCTATCGCAAAAGAGTGAAAAATGAATAAATGTAGGTTTGACTTAACCGGCGGCATGTTCAAGATTGCTTTCCGGAATTTAAGGAATTTAGAAGAAATCTTCATAATAAGATTTGATTCTTCGGTAATTAAGGAGATTTAGATCTTCTTTGGTTGAACGCGATAATCTGCTTCGATTGTTATGTCGGATATTTCCTTATAAATCCGCCTTCTCCATTTCCTTACGACTCACACCCTCTATTCTTTCTTCCTCAATTCATACTTTAAAACATTCGTTAATATGCTCCATCCCATCCTGATCCTTGATATCCTCTTAACGTTCATATCCGTCATTCTTCTTTTTAATCTGCCACCAGAAGAATCTATTTACTTTTACTATACCCTAGGGTTTATAGTATTTTTAGTTCTCCCGTGTCTTTACGTTGCTATATGCATCGATATATACGGTTTGTAATTTTTCGGGTTGTTGCTAGATTTTTATATCTTCCCTGATATTTCGATGTCCCTGCTTCTGTCTTCTATAATCATCATCATCCATAGTTAATGCTCTCTTCTATTTGCTGCGGTTTATACCCCACATTTCCATTTCGAAGCTTTGTCCTTTCGTTTCATCTTCTTGCGATTAAATAGCTCTTGTAATGGTCCGGAATTCATATGTATGGATTTAAGAAGGAATATAGTAATTGATCTAAGAAGGAAAGGGTAATGGTAAATCCTGATTTTTTTAAATTACCAGAATACCCTGAAAAAGACCGAATCATCAAGAAATAGTTCCTTGATATGTTTAGAGATTAAGTAGAATGTAAGAGTCGTGTAAATGGTACATGATGACGGTATGTCCTGTGAATCATCACATCCATTAGAAACTCAGCATGAATTACTTTAATATAATGACGTTGATCAAGTGTCATTATATTATACTAACTCATGCATCAGTTCCCAACACTACTTCAAAACATTCATATTTGAATTTTTCAGAATTTAGAAACTAACACAGTTTCTTTTATGTTGCAGATATTACCGAGGGATAAATGATCTCAGATAAGGATAGTGGTGAAGATATCTCCAGAAATATGAAGAATATGTATAATGGGAGATACGAAGATATCTTATAATATTTAAGATATGATGATGATGAAGAATATCTGTCCGTGAAGGTTTAGAATAAGAAGTAAGGTGTTTGCTAACGAGTTCATTAGGCACTGAATCATTTGGATCCTTTGAAGGCAGAATCAGTCTCTGTGATTTGTCTACGGCTTCCTTCATACTTTGCTCAATTCGTTTTTCAGTACCAAATCCTTTCTTTTTCTGAGCTTTACCAACTCACTATCTTTTATCATCAAACTTTTGACCGTTTAAACCATCTACCATTTTTATGTTTCCTCTGCATTTAATGCTATAATATCTGAATCTCTGGTTATCAATCCGAGGTGGGTTCAGAAGAATCGTGTTTTAGATGATTAAACGCTGGTGGTAATATGGTGGAATATGAAAGGTTCCCCAGTAATAATGACGAAAGGGCAACGTATCTATCGGGGTTATAATAAGACTGGTCCGACTGAAAAATCGAAGTTGACTTGCTGGAGCTGTGACAAAATTGACTACTTTGAAAAGAAATCGAAATGTTGTTTTTGCTAATAAATGATAAAAAATTGGATGCGGGTACGTGTAAAACTACGACCTTGGTTTCGAGAGCTTTTCAGGTACAAGGCTTCGGGTAATGTGTGGTTGGATCATCATCTCGATTGTTCAATGTTTGAAGTGTCTTCCGGAATTTCGAAGGGTTTTAATTGCAGATTGTCATAGTCAATATCCAAATGATGGAATTGTCCTGACTCCCGAATGATTTTCATATTCATCTGAGTGTTACGATTAAAAGTGACGTTCTATCACAGTTTTGAAGTCAAAGTATAGCTTTGAAAAATATAAGGATCTAAGAGCGATGATTTCGGTTGTATCTCGAGTTGAATTCTGAAATTTCAAAAATCAGAATATGTAATTAGATTCGAATGAGTATGGTTGTTTTGATTTCTATAAAGGAATGCATATTGGTTTAGTTGATGATTGTTGAATCAGAATTGAAGAACGTAACATATTAATTGTGATTTTATATATCTCTCGGGTATTACCTACCCGTTAAAAAAATTTCACAAATAATATTTTGAACCAGAGTGTTCATTACAATCTTTATAAAAATATATGTGGGTATATTTTCTTCAGATGTAATACAGATTCAATGAGTTGATATCATACTAAGCTCATCTAATTTTCGGCTTGAATTAGAAATGAAAAATCTCTAAAACATTAGAGATTACATAATGCTTGCGGAGTATTTCACTAATATAATCAATACTTCAATATTTATAAGTATTTCCTTAGTGAATCATGCTGATGTTTATAGAACTTTTGTTAACTTCGCAAGATACGAATGTTGTTTTCCAGTAATTTTCGAGTACATCGAAGATGAAAGTGTAAAATCAAACATGTTATTGAATGATACACTTGATTTATTATGAAACCGAATTCATTTAATTGAAATAGAGGTTGTAGTTAACGATGGTTAAGTAGCTAATGAAGGATGTACATCATAGCATATTAGTAATATGAATTAACCAGATAGTTAAGTTTCATACATAATAGCTTAGTACAGAAGGATTTATTATGGTTTAAAATTTTTATATATATATATATATAGGATATACATATAAATTCTTCGGAGGAACTGAGTTAATACTTCATAACTCATTGATACAATATACTCGTTATTAATTCGTAATGGTTTCCACAGTGATTTGTTTTTTTTTTTTTTTTTTTTTTGAACTGGCAGAGCTTGTGAGGTTAGAGGTGCTGACGATTCTAACGATGTTGACAACACAGACTGTGTTGACGAGGCTATGGGTACCGCTGATGTTGTTTGGTAAAACAAGTCTAGCTTGTAAACGGCGCATCATTCTTGTCAGGGTTTCGATTCTTTTTTCTATCATCTCTGTCCACTCATCTGGTTTATGGTTAAAGCTGAGATAGATAATCTCTAAAACTTTAGAGATTACATAATCACCACAGAATGTTTCTCCGATGAAATTATGAATCAATACTTCATCGTTTGTTGTTGTTGGTACTCCTTAGTATCTTTGGTGCGTGTGACGTTGATATCCGATATACAAATTGGGATATTGAGGTGTGTGGTGCGGATGTGATTGTTGGTGGTGGTAATGATCCTGTTGATATTAATAATGGTGGTTGCTGTTGATGCCGGTGATGTTGCTGGTGCTTATGATATTGAGGCTTGCGATGTTGATGTTACTGGCGGTACTTGTTATGCTGCTGGTGCTGCTGATGGTGTTTGTAACCTTCGTACCGTATTCTCCAAAGCCACTACCCGAGCGCGAAGCTCGTTGACTTCTTCTATCACACCGGGGTGATTATCAGTTCGGACGAGCGGATAAATATAATCTAGAATTTGGTGTAGTATATAGTCGTGACGAGATGCTCTGGAGATGAGAGAGAAAATGGTTTCTCGAACAGGTTCGCCGGTAAGTGCTTCAGGTTCATCGCCAAGAGGGCAATTTGGTGGATGGAAGGGATCACCTTCTTCTTGTCTCCAATGATTGAGGAGGCTACGAACCCATCCCCATTTCATCCAGAATAGATGATGGCTGATTGGTTGATCCATTCCGGTCACACTGTTTTCAGAGCTCGAATGAAACTCCATATCGGAAAAGCTATCATACTCTGAGGAATTCGAACTGGTTGAGGGATCCATCTCGTATGATCAAGGGAATGAAATTTTTGATATGAAATAGATTATAGGAATTAGATTTAGTATTCTTCAATACATAATTTACATATGTATATATATTACCAAAATCCCATAAATTACGGAGGAATCTTTGAAAAATGTCAGTCAAAGTTCACAGTAACAGATATGCCAGGATAAGATTTCGTCTATACACTATTATGCAATAAATGCAAGAAAACGCGTCTAGACTTAAGAATGATAAGCAGGTAATTTTTCTACAGATGATAAGTAGATGATTTTCGACACGAAATGATAAGCAAAAACTTTTGATATGCAGACACGGTCGAAGTCCAGACTCACTAATGTATCCTAACGACTTATCAGTTAGACACACTAATGCAGACCTGGTTCGCTAAGACCACCGCTCTGATACCAACTGAAAGGACCCGTTCATATACATTATAAACGATTCACAATAGTTGATTACATTGCGAGGTGTTTGACCTCTATATGATACATTTTACAAATATTGCATTTGTTTTTAAAAGACAATCTTTCTTTACATCGAAAATTGACAGGCATGCATACCATTTCATAATATCCACTATCCAACTATAAATTGATTTAATAATAATCTTTGATGAACTCAATGACTCGAATGCAACGTTCTTCGAAATATGCTATGAAAGACTCCAAGTAATATCTTTAAAATGAGCAAATGAACAGCGGAAGATTTCTTTAACACCTGAGAATAAACATGCTTTAAAGTGTCAACCAAAAGGTTGGTGAGTTCATTAGTTTATCATAATCATTTATTTCCATCATTTTAATAGACCACAAGAATTTCATTTCCAGTTCTCATAAATATATGTCCCATGCATAGAGACAAAAATAATCATTCATATGGTGAACACCTGGTAACCGACATTAACAATATGCATATAAGAATATCCCCTATCATTCCGGGATCCTCCTTCGGACATGATATAAATTTCGAAGTACTAAAGCATCCGGTACTTTGGATGGGGTTTGTTAGGCCCGATAGATCTATCTTTAGGATTCGCGTCAATTAGGGTGTCTGTTCCCTAATTCTTAGATTACCAGACTTTAATAAAAAGGGGCATATTCGATTTCGATAATTCAACCATATAATGTAATTTCAATTACTTGTGTCTATTTCGTCAAACATTTATAAAAGCGCATGTATTCTCAGTCCCAAAAATATAAAGGGTAAAAAGGCAAATGAAACTCACCATACTGTATTTTGTAGTAAAAATACATATAACATCATTGAACAAGTGTAAGGTTGGCCTTTGATTCACGAACCTAAATATATTTATATACAATTATGTATTTGTTAATATTTGTCTAATACATTAAGTTAAGTCATAGTGTACCACAATCCTAATGCTCGAGTCTAATATGCAAAGGTCGATAAAAATCTAGTTTGACTCAAAATGAAATCCAAATTCAAATAATTATAATTTTTAAATATCGTCGTTTTATATTTTTTAAAATATTTTTAAAAGATTTAATAGAGTAGAATATAATTCATTTATAAATACCATTTTATATCAAAGCATACTTTTATATATCTTAATTAATAAAGTTTGTAAAGTGCAATAATATTAAAAAAAAAAATTGTGATAGATTCTATTGAGGTATTTATATAATTTGTATTCCATTTTTATTTGATAAACTAGTATTGATAATAATAATAAGTAACAGTCGTGTTATTTTGTAATAATAAATATTATTATTTTATTAATAAAATTAATATTTATTTTTACTAAAAATGATATTATAAAATGGTAATTCTAATTATTGTATCTTTAATTTTCACAATACTTTTTAATATTAACATTAAAGTAATAATAATAATAAATATTATGATAATGAATATATTAATAACTATTTTATGTGATAATAAAAATAATACTAATTATAACTTTAACGATAATGACTATAAAAATAACAATTCTTAATGATAATACTTTTATTGATAATAATAATAATAATAATAATAATAATAATGATAATAATAATAATAATAATGATAATGATAATGATAATGATAATAATAATAATTATAATAATAATAATAATAATATTAACAATTAGATAAAAATTAGGACAACGATGTTAACGACGATAATAATAATCATTTTTACGAAATTTCAATTGGCTATAACTTCTAATCCGTCCATCGGATCCCTTTGGCATCTAAAGGTAAAGTTATTAATTTTTCACTAGCTTTCCAATGACATGCATATCTTATACCTTATTTCATCCCTAGTATAACAACTTTTAAGATTCAACATAACCTATCTAACGGCAATATCAAATATACAAGCATGCACAATCCTATATTCTCGAGCACTAGTCAGGGATACACTATTAGTAAATAAAAGTTAAGTTATGAGTGCTCACGTATCAATATTGAGGTTCAATATTGTAGGAAAGGTACGTAGACGCAACGGAGATGATAATCACTAGATTTGACTTACGAGCATACCCATAAACCATACCCATCACTTCCATAGCCATAACCCATAATTTCCCTAGCCCTATCCTACTCATAAAACTTGTCTCGAAATGACCCGCTCATGACCTCGTCGTAATATTTTATGTACAAAAATACTAATAATACTAATTCCTAATAATAATAACAATAATAATAATGATAATAATAATAATATAATTATGAATATATACGGAGTAATATTGATGTTTAATGAAAAGTGATTTACAAACACAGCGAAAATCGATTTTATAGGCAAAGTTCACCACCTACCCACTTCCATCACTTTTGGGTCCACACGTTTTTTTTACAACCGTAGACACTCATTCTTAATTTCATGGTTAAGATAAATAATATTAATTAATATATAATATATTAAATCTTTTGAATTAATTAAATATTATATTATATTTACGCTCATGGTAAAAATATAATTTTTACAAAAATGACACGGTCGCGGTCTCACGACTCATGTACCACTTTCGGTTTTTCGGGCGCACTTTCGTACGTTTAGAAAACTAGCCTTTTACGTTACGTGACGTGTACCTTTTACAAAAATTAGACTTACTTAACAATAAATTACCTTTATAAAAATATAACTTATAAAATTGAGTGTTGTGGTCATTTCCTTCTATAAATTAAAGTCTCGTTGTTTGTCAAAATATTTTATTTTAAATTAAACATTTTGTGACACGTATCTTTATTAATAACTAGACCTAAATTAATTAAAAACTAACCCACTCAAAGTGTTACTTAATCTTTTGAGTATTTTGGTCATTTCCTTTTATAACTCATAGTCCCATTATTTATCAAAACACTTTTAATAACATTAGTTTAAATCAAAACGTTTTGTGACTAATTTAAATTAACATTTATAATCTTATACATATTTTTGAAATATTTATCTAATAACATACTAGTTATCCTTTCAAAACTAATTATATAATTTAAGATCCTTTACAAAATCGAAAATTCTATAACGTTTATGCTTTAAAACTTAATTTGATTTCATTCTTTTATGCGTAAATGTTTAGTTTAATTTCCTTAACTTTCTAAATAATATAACTTAATATAACATATCAAATGGGTTTATCTAGTCAACGAATCTTATCCCAATTATTCCTTCTATATGATAAATCGAGTATTATGAAATTCGATTCTCCACTAACTTTTGTCTAACTCTCGATAAGTGACACCTTGTTCTTATTCGAAGATCACTTCACCATTATTTCCGAATACCGTTAAAAGTAAGAGTTCTCTAATTCAAAGTGGACCTCATAACCGAGACTCGTAATCCTAATTCAATGTATTTGATAATTCAATCATTTGATATTATCTTTTAATCTCGTCGATGAACTTACGTTGAACAAATACCTTCATGTAACATATTATTCATTCAATACCTTGATAGCATTTCCAAGTTCATAAGATAGATCTCATAGCTTATATTCATAATAACTAATCCGTTCAATGTTTCATTAATATAACTCAATTTAAAATTAGACATATGTATATGTATATATATATATATATATCTATTTACACCTAATTGTTCGTGAATCGTTTGGCATGGTCAAAGGATATTTGATTACAAAAATATAGTTTCAAAACTTTCGAGACTCAACATTACATATTTTTGCTCATCGTGTCAGGAACATATAAAGATTAAAGTTTAAATTTGATCGGAAATTTCCGGGTCATCACATGGGCAACCGGGTCATATGGCTCGTGAATGTCCTAAACCATCTTTCGAAAACAAGGTCACTTGTTTTAATTGCGGTAAAGAAGGGCATAAGAAGTCGGAGTGTCCCGATTTGCGAAACGATAATGTGAAGCGGTTAGAGAAGGCGGCGGGTACGACTAGGGGTCGCAACTATTTGATGACCAATGATGAAGCCAAACAATCGAACGAAGTTGTTTCAGGTACTTTCATGGTGAATTCGAATCCGGCAAGGATTCTTTTCGATAGCGGTGCAAATTTGTCGTTTGTGTCTCCTAAATTTGTGCCTAAACTTAATAGACCGTTAGCTAAGTTAAGTCGTCCAGTAGAAGTCGAAATAGCGGACGGCAAGACGGTGCTAGTAGTTGATGTGTGTAAAAATTGTGATGTTGTGTTTGGTGTCGAAAACTTTAAGATAGATCTCATTCGGATGACGTTGGGCGATTTTGATATTGTTCTGGGTATGGATTGGCTCGATCATAATAGAGCCGATATTGCATGCCATGAAAAATTTATTCATGTGAAGACCCCAAGTGGAGGAGAGTTAATTATTCACGGTGATAAGCGTAGAAGACTTGTGCCGATATGCACTTTTGCACGGGCACATCGTCTCCTAGATAGTGGTGGCATGCCCTTTCTTGCCCATATTGTTGATACTCGTGATGAGTTACCACCCATTCGTGAAATTCCGGTGGTTAGTGAATTCGAAGACGTTTTTCCGGATTAGTTACCGGGTGTTCCGGAGGAAAGACAAGTTGAATTTCGCATTGAGTTAGTTCCGGGAGCTACTCCCATTGCTAAAACTCCTTATCGTTTAGCGCCGACGGAAATGCAAGAGTTGTTAAATCAAACCCAAGAGTTGCTTGAGAAGGGTTTAATTCGACCGAGTGCTTCGCCATGGGGCGCTCCGGTTTTATTCGTAAAGAAGAAGGATGGTAGTATGCGGATGTGCATCGATTATCGGGAGTTAAATAAAGTGACGATCAAGAATCGTTATCCATTACCTCGGATTGACGATTTGTTTGACCAACTCCAAGGTGCAACGTATTTCTCTAAAATCGACCTACGATCCGGCTATCACCAAATGCGGGTCCGTGAGGAAGACATCGAGAAAACGGCTTTTCGAACGCGTTATGGGCATTTTGAATTCGTAGTTATGCCTTTTAGTCTTACGAATGCACCGGCGGCATTCATGGACCTTATGAACCGAGTGTGCCAACCTATGTTGGACAAGTCGGTAATTGTGTTCATCGATGATATACTTGTTTATTCGAAGAGTATGAACGAACATGAACGTCATTTGCGTGAAGTATTGAAGACGTTACGAAAGGAGAAGTTGTATGCTAAGTTCTCCAAGTGTGAATTTTGGCTAAGGGAGGTTCAATTCCTTGCCCATATTGTGAACAAAGATGGTATTCAAGTAGATCCGGGGAAGATAGAGACGGTGAAGAGTTGGAGACAACCGGCTACGCCTACGGAAGTCCGAAGTTTTCTCGGATTGGTCGGTTATTATCGTCGGTTTATCCAAGACTTTTCTAAGATCGCTTCTTCATTGACGAAATTGACGAGGAAGAACGCGAGATTTACTTGGGAGAACGAGCAAGAAATTGCCTTTCCATTGCTAAAAGAGAAGTTGTGTCAAGCTCCGGTGTTAGTTTTGCTGGAAGGAGTGGAAGACATGACGATTTATTGTGATGCTTCGCTAAATGGGCTCGGGTGTGTTCTTATGCAAAGGGGTAAAGTCATCGCTTATGCCTCTCGACAATTAAAGGAACACGAGACGAGATATCCGACTCATGATCTTGAGTTGGCGGCGGTTGTACATGCGTTGAAAATTTGGCGCCATTACTTGTATGGTGTTAAGAGTACTATTTATTCAGATCATAAGAGCTTGAAACATCTCTTTAATCAACGAGATTTGAATTATCGTCAACGTAGGTGGATGGATGTGGTAAAAATTATGATTGTGAAATACTTTATCATCCGGGCAAGGCGAATGTGGTCGCGGATGCGTTAAGTCGAAAGAGTCATCACCCGGCGTTACAATTAGGATTGTTACGTATGATTATTACTGACGATTTTCTTGAAAAACTTGGTGTGATTCAAATAGAGGCTTACGTTCACAACAAGCATGCGGAGCGAATTGTAGGGCAATCGGAATTCATTACTATGGGTTTGCGTGGTTTGTTGTCCTTTCAAGGAAGAGTGTGGGTGCCTAAGATGGGAGAGTATCGACAAGTGCTACTTGATGAAGCACATAAGTCAAAGTATTCCATTCATCCGGGTGCAACGAAGATGTATCTTGATTTGAGGAAGGATTATTGGTGGCCGGGCATGAAACATGATGTTGTAAAGTATGTTGAGCAATGCTTCACGTGTTTACAAGTTAAGGTCGAGCACCAAAAGCCGTATGGTAAGTTACAACCGTTAGAAATCCCGAAATGGAAATGGGAGCACATTACCATGGATTTCATTACAAAGTTACCTAAAACGGCGAGAACCCAATTTGATTCAATTTGGGTGATAGTTGATCGATTGACGAAAAGTGCTTTGTTTCTTCCCATTAAGGAAGCGATATCGTATGAGACCTTGGCTAAGTTGTTTATCAAGGAAGTTATCTCTCGACACGGAGTTCCTATATCTATTATTTCGGATCGAGATACCCGTTTTACATCTCGGTTTTGGGAGAAATTTCATGAAGATATGGGTACGCAATTAAAATTAAGCACGGCGTATCATCCTCAAACGGACGGTCAAATCGAACTTACGAATCAAACTTTGGAAGATATGTTACGAGCATGAATTATTGATTTCGGTGGTAGTTGGGATGAGCATTTGCCTTTGGTGGAATTCTCGTACAATAATAGTTATCATACTAGTGTCGGGATGCCACCATATGAGATGCTTTATGGGCGTAGGTGTCGAACCCCGATTTGTTGGGGTGAAGTGGGACAGAAGGAAATCGGGAGTACCAATTTGGTCTTAGAGACGAATAGCAAAATTGATATGATTCGAGAGCATTTGAAAAAGGCTCAAGATAGGCAAAAGTCGTATGCCGACAAACGTAGACGAACGATCGAATTTCAAGAAGGTGACATGGTGATGCTTAAGGTTTCGCCATGGAAGGGTATTATTCGATTTCGAAAACGGGGAAAGTTAGCTCCTCAGTTTATTGGACCATTTAAGGTTTTAGCTCGTGTTGGTGAAGTCGCGTATCATTTGGAATTACCCGAAGAGCTTGCAGGGATCCATAATACATTTCATGTTTCCCATCTCTGTAAGTGTCTTGCGAATGATTCATCTTGGGTACCATTAGACGAGATTGAGCTAAATAATAAGTTAGAGTATATTGAGGAACCGATTGCCATACTCGATGAAAAGGTCAAAAGGTTGAGACATAAAGAGGTGAGAACTTTTAAAGTTCAATGGCATCATAGTAAAGGTCTCGAGTTTACTTGGGAGCCCGAAGAGTTTGTGTTGGTTTATCTTCCTTCTTGTCATGCGGCGTGGATCGCGAGGACGCGCTCCGATTCAAGTGGGGGAGAGTTGTAAGACCCGTTTATTTGTAGTGTACATAAGTGTAGTTAATGTACTTGAAGTGGGGTTTTGGTTGTTCATATTAAAAAGAATGCAGAAAACTGGTCGGCGCGCCGCGCCATTGTTCTATGACAGATTCCTTTTTAATTAGATATTTTGAGGGCAAATTGGTAAAATCACAAGGAATCTGACTTTAAGGCTTGGGATCAGTTGTTGGAGCCTCATTTACTCCATTTCCACCCACTTAATCATCTTCCATTAAATCCTAGAGAGAGAGGAGGTTCTAAAGTGAGAAAGCTCCATTAAAGGAAGAAGGAGGTTGAATCGGGTCTTAGTGCGAGTTTCAAAGTTGTTCATCTTTCCTCTAGCTACGTTTTGGTGGTAGTGGTATGCTCTAATCTTGATTTCTTAATTCTAATTTGATTATGGGTTAGGGTTTGTGGTAAATGATGAACCTAAAACCCATTTGTTAGTAAATTGGGTGTTTTGGGTGAATTTGGGTCATGTAGACTCAAAGTTGACTAACTAGGGTTTTCAAAGTATTAATTTATGTTTATGAGCTTAAATTGGTTAGTCAAATTACTAGCACACCTATATATAAAGGGGTGTTAAGTGGGTTAGTGGAGGACCCGAAATGGGTGTGTAGACCTTAAATTAGTCAAATGGGTCAAAGTGGACTTAAGTTAGTTAATGTTTGTGATTAATACCTAAACCTTGTTTTGAAATGTGTTTTAAACCTATCTTGGCTAATGTTAGGGTTTTGGTATGAGTTGACCCAAAATTAGGGTTAAGGGTGCAAATGGGTTGAAATTGCACTTTGGGTCAAAATGACTTTAGAATGGTGAAAGAATTGGTTGACCAACTTGAGTTTGTGATTGATAATATGTATAATGTGATAGGTACGTTACATTAAGGTTTTGCAAGCTCGGGTATCTTTTCACAAGAGATTTTGAGGTGAGTGGAATAATTACATGCGTAGGTATATAATGTATCTATTGTTGTAGCATGAAATACGTAGTGTTGAGGTGTTAAGACACCACGTTTCACGTGATGAGTGAAGCATTAGGTGTTAAGATGCCACTCGTGGTGAAGCATCGAGGTGTTAAGATGCCACCTAGGGGTGTGGTATCGAGGTGTTAAGACCTCGAGGTGTTAAGATGCCACTCGGGGTGAAGTGCCGAGGTGTTAAGGTGCCACCCTAGGGGTTAGTGATACGAGGTGTTAAGTACCCTAACGGATGTTATGAACACCGATGGCATTTTTGCGAGCGCCATTCCCTTGTACGATTGGTTAACCATGGTTATTGTGTTGTAAGTGTAAGCATATTATATTATTCGAGTTATATTTATATGCGTTGCTATGCTAGCTTGTGGTATTGGAGATTTCTAGCTCGTATTCGAGATTATAAGCTAATTGTGGTGCTAACATGTATGCGGTGTTTGAGTAAGTGATTGCAAGTAGGTATATTATATATGTATGTGTATAATTATTGCATTCACTAAGCGTTAGCTTACCCTCTTGTTGTTTACCTTTTTATAGGTACGGTTGTGGACAAGGGTAAGGGCATCATCTTAGATTAAAGATCCCGTTGTTGTTAGGGAACGCTTTTGGAGATATTAGATTTGGGAGTTTGACCGAGACTTGGGTAGTTTAATCCCAAACACCATGGTCGTAGTGTAGTTTGGTACTTAAACTTTTGATGGTCGAAACTCATACTTTGTGTTAAACTCATAAAACGGTCGATGTGGGCCCCGCTTCGTAAAACTCATTTTATTAATGGAATGTGTTAGTTTTACATATTTGAATATGTTGTTAAAAGCGTTTTGTCTAATTATGTCGGGAAGTGGCCAATCTTTTTCGCATTTGAAGACTTTTTGGACAGACTAGATCGGCACGCCGTGCGGCCTTCTGGCGCGCTGCGCGGCCTTCTGGCGCGCCGCGCCATTTGCTGAACATATATATTTTTATTTTTTGGTATTTTTCTGCGGGTTCGATGGTGGTTTGGTTTGGGTTGTTACATTAACCCTTCGGATAGCTAAAGTGCTACACGTCTAACTTTTACCCTTTCTAAGCATACACTGATCAATTGTACAAGTTACAATAGAATAAGCATCCCGTACATTGAGGCGAGGTTGGTCAAACCTAACGGTACCGTCCCTATAAGTCGAGCTTACGTAAAGTAATTAATATAATCAAGCTAAGGGATTTTGATCTGAACTGATATGTATATCGTTTAGTTACTCGTGCCTAATATGTAAAACATTTGAAAAAGCATGTTATCTAATCCCACGTAAAAAGTAGTAGGGACTGTAGACTCACCTTAGCAAAAGCAATGAAAAATCTCTTAGTAAAGTCAGTACAGTAGTCGAACAATCACGACCGAAAAACGCAACCTAGTCAAATAGGTCATCTTAAGTAAATACATAGGTCACACTATGTCAACCCATAGTGTACGCATAATCTTAGTGCTCAGACTGACTCAATAAGCAAATAAATGTCAACTAGTCCAAGCAAGTCAACCAAAGTCAACCAAAGTCAAACCAAAAGTGTACTCGGTCAAAGTGGTCAACTAAAGTCAAACATCTCAGTAGGTCATGCAATCTTGGTCAACATGTCAATCCTAAGTCAACTAATACGTTATAGCTCATAGTTCATCAATTTGCATGTACGCAGTTTATCGTATGTCCTTGAAAATACACACATCATAGAAACAACGAGCACAATTCATAGCACATAAATCATGAAGACATGGAAAACTCAAGATCATAATTAGACTCCAAAATGATTCTAAAAAGTCTAGCCAGGGTCTCATACGACTTCTACAAGTCGGGTTTCAGAAAGGGTCTAGTTACGGTTTACCAAATCGGTCACGCGCATCAGTTTTAGAAAAATTCTCGTTTAATTTAGAAAATAGATTTTAACAAACGGGAATTTGGATCTTACTTCAGACACTCTAAAGTTTTAGTATAAAATAACCAAAGACTTTCATGTAGTCAATTTGTACAGTTAATTCAATAAAGTCATACCCTCAGTTTTTGAGCAACAATCAGACATGTCGTTTGGCGTAGCATAAAACTAATAGAAAATCACATCTTCATAAGCTAGCATATAAATGTAACATACTTAGGAACATATAAATAATCATTTTACATAACATCAAAGTCTCAATAAATTCCTAGTTTACATGAGGTCATTTCTTTTTTATACGAAAACAGTTTCAGCTCACTATAAAAACACCAATCTTCGTTTTGACATACCGAGAGCAATACAAAACCTTTTAATGCAACTATTTAGTCCAACTTGCATGATTTTTAACAAGGATTACAATTGTTATCATTTTAATGACCAATTCATAAAGCATATATTCCTGAAAATTCGTATAGCATGCAAAACCCTAACCAAAACTTCAATCGATCATAACTTAAACATACGATAATGAAATCATGAAAATCAAAGTCTAAATTTAATAATTTTTGAAATCTATCCATCTAGATACAATACAAGATCAGTACATAAACTTATACATTCAAATCCATAGCAAACGAATTCGTGATTAATAGCAACGACAACAATCGAGCAAATTAACGACTAATAACGACTCTAACCGCAATCAATTAAGCACTAGACATTAATACACTATGTAATTGAACAAAAAAACAGATCTAGAAAAGTTAGGGTTATCAATTATACCTTAAAAACACAAATTGCTAGTACGTACGCGTGTAGAACGATCAAAGGAACAACTTTTCTGCACGTAACTTGATCTAATTTCGAGTTTGAGAGTGTGTGTGTGTGTGTGTGTGTGTGTGTCTGTGTGATGATGGCCGATGGCCTCAAGGGGGAAGAAGAGAGCAAAAAAAGTCGACTGTATGGGTGTGTGAGGTTTTACACATAAATTTTCCTTTTATATTTTGAGTATAGGGCCTCACTAACACTCTTCTAGTCCATTAAGCCCAAAGTTTTGTCCAATTAGGGGGTTCCATGGATGGGGTCGGCCGAATGGCCCTATAAGGGGGTCTCGGGCTCGGTTTTTCTTAATTGCTCATGTGCGCATGGTCCGTTTTAAGTGTCGTTAACCGTACCGCATCTCAGGAACGTTAACTAGTCGTTGAAACGAAATCACCGGGTTTAATTCATTAAATAATTAATAAATTAATTAAGTTTTTCGTAAAGTCAATAATTATTAAAAATAATTATTTAATCGTTTTTCTAAGTTTCATAAACTGAAAAGCTTTCTAGACGATCATCTTAATCATATCATTTTCTAAGTATTTCGCTATCCAAAACGTGTTCATCAATTAATATAACCATATTAATTCAAGTAATCCACTAGGATCATGTATGCATTTAATTCAATTAAACACACAAAGTTCTAAGTAATCACTGTTAAATAATTAACGAAAAAGTAACGACAGTAACGGAAAAAGTAAGGTTGTTACATTACCCACCTGTTATTAAAAATTTCGTCCCGAAATTTTAGTGCACGTCCGCCGTAGTCGTCTCCTCAGGAACAGTTGCAGATACTTTTGTCTCATTTGATCTTCACCCTCCCACGTGAATTCTGGTCCTCTACCGGTGTTCCATCGAACTTTAACTATCGGGATTCTGCTTTGATTTAACTGCTTGACCTCATGATCCATGATCTCAACAGGTTCTTCAACAAAATGAAGTTTGGGATCAACTTGTATCTCTTCCAAAGGAATCACCAAACTTTCGTCCGATAGGCATTTCTTCAAGTTAGAAACATGGAAAGTGTCATGAATTTCGCTGAGTTCTTGCGGTAGTTTCAGTCTGTACACTACCGGTCGAATTCTCTCGGTAATCTCAAATTGTCCAATATATCTCGGACTTAGCTTGCCTCTTTTACCAAAATGCACTACACCCTTCCAGGGTGATACTTTGAGCATAACTTTGTCTCTAACCTGAAATTCCAAATCTCACCTTCTAATGTCGGCATAACCCTTTTGACGACTTCGAGCCGTCTTCAGTCTCTCTTGAATCTGGGCAATCTTCTTGGTTGTTTTGTGTATAATCTTAGGACCAGTTAATTGACTATCCCCTAACTCGGTCCACCATACGGGTGATCTGCACTTCCTGCCATAAAGTACTTCAAAAGGCGCGGCCTTTTTGTTACGCATAGTAACTGTTATTGTATGAGAATTCTACTAGTGGTAGATGCTTATCCCATCCATTTCCAAAATCGATAACACACGCTCTCAGCATGTCTTCTAATGTTTGGACGGTTCTCTTACTCTGTCTATCGGTTTGTGGGTGATACGCTATGCTCATGTCCAAATGAGTTCCCATGGCATCTTACAATGATTGCCAGAATCTAGATGTAAATCTGTTGTCCCTGTCGGAAATAATGGATATCGGCACTCCATTCCAGGAAACCACTTCCCTTATGTAGATCTGCGCCAACTTCTCCATCTTATCCATTTCCTTAATCGGTAAAAAATGAGCTGACTTAGTTAGACTATCCACAACAACCCAGATGGTGTCGTAACCTCCCACCATTTTTTGCAGTTTTGTGATAAAATCCATGGTAATACATTCCCACTTCCATTGGGGAATTTCTGGTTGTGTTAACAGTCCTGACGGTTTCTGATGCTCAACTTTGACCTTATCACATGTCAAGCACTTACCAATGTAGGTAGCGATGTCAGCTTTCATGTTAGGTCACCAGTACAATCCCTTAAGATCTTGATACATCTTGTCGAATCTAGGGTGAATTGAATACCTTGTCTTGTGTGCCCCATCTAGCACTAGTTCCCTTAATTCGTCAAGCTTCGGTACCCAAATTCTTTCTATGAAGTATCGGATTCCATCTTCTCGAACGACAAAGATCTTATCCAGTCCTCTAAAGTTCTTATCCAGTCCTCTAAGTTATTCAGTAGAAATGATACATCTTATCAGGTTCCTGTCGAATCTTCTGTTTCAATGCCACAAAATCTTCTGTTCCCTCTGGTAAAGCTAAAACCGGCGCTTAACATAACAACTGTTTGAGAGTCTGAAAAGCCTTTTCTTGTTCATCAGTCCATCGAAAGGCTACATCTTTTCTAGTTAACTTATTCAACGGACCTGCTATTTTAGAGAAGTCTTTGATAAATCAGCGGTAATAACCTGCTAAACCCAGAAAACTCTTAATTTCTGTCGGCATTTTCAGTGAGTTCCAATTCATTACGGCCTCTATCTTAGACTGGTCTACTTTAATACCCTGTTCACAAATCACATGACCCAGAAACTGTACTTCCCGCAACCAAGATTCACATTTGGAGAATTTAGCGTACAACTGTTCCTGTTTCAGAAGCTCTAATACCAATCTCAAATGTGTAGCATGATCTTTCTCGGTTTTCGAATATATTAAGATATCATCTATGAAGACAATCACAAACTTGTCAAGATACTGACGACATACCCTGTTCATTAAATCCATAAACACTGCTGGCGCGTTTGTTAACCCGAATGGCATAACTAGAAACTTATAATGACCATATCTAGTTCTAAACGCTGTTTTCGGTATATCGCTCTCTGCAACACGTACCTGATGATACCCTGAACGTAAATCAATCTTTGAAAAGTAGGAAGCACCCTATAACTGATCAAATAAGTCATCTATTCTTGGTAACGGATACTTATTCTTTATTGTTCTCTAATTCAAGTGACGGTAATCTATACACATTCTAAGCGACCCATCTTTCTTTTTCATAAACAATACAGGAGCACCCCACGGTGAAGAACTTGGTCAGATAAACCCCTTATCTAACAGTTCCTGAATTTGAGACATCATTTCTCGGATTTCTGACGGAGCTAACCTGTAAGGAGTTTTTGCAACTGGCGTAGCACCTGGAACCAAATCAATTTTATACTCTATTTCATGCACTGGAGGTAACCCTGGTAAATCATCTGGAAATACCTCTGGAAATTCTGACACAACGGGAATATCGGTCACCTGCTTCTTTTCTTTCTTAACATCGATCACGTAAGCTAAGAACGAATCACACCCTTTCGATATCGCCTTCTGAGCTTTCATTAGGGAAACTATAGGGAAGGTAAATCCACTGCGCTCTACCCTAGCTATCACTCGGGATCCATCGACTAGACGGAAAGAAATCATATTCTTATCACACTTAATATTAGCCCTATTAGCTCTTAACCAATTCATACCTATGACTACATCAAAGCTAGGTATAGGCATCAACAAACAGGTTAAAGGGAAGGAATGGCCATCAATTTCGATGGTAATTCCAGACACAGATGATGTGCATGGAACCATTTTACCATCAGCTACTTTTATTCCCAAAGGCTCATCTAACATCCTAACTGGCAACTTTAACTTATTATAGAAGCCTAAGGACATAAAAGAACGATTCGCTCCTGAATCAAATAACATACGAGCTGGCAAGGAATTAACCAAGAACATACCGGTAATGATGTCATCGGTAGCGGTTGCAGCATCTACCGTCATCTGAAATGCCCTTGCCTCAGCTGTTGGAGGATTCTCTCTCTTCTGCCCGGCAGTAGAAGCAGAAGATCCCCCAGAAGTTACAAACCTCGCCCCTGACCCTGCCCCAGAACCGGATCTTGACGCAGATGGACAATTTGCTGATCTATGCCCCTCTTGATGGAAACTCCAACAAACATTAGACTTAAAAGAACAAGCTGTTGATTCATGTCCTAACACTCCACATTTCAAACACCTTCTGGTCATTGGAGAACACGGGCCGGTATGGGTTGACTTACAAACATTACACCACCCAGACTGACTTGAACCTGATCCACTAATACCATACTTACTTTTCTGTTTAAACCCTCCTGACTTTTTACCATGAAAACCGGATTGCTTACTCGACTGCTGATTTGACTGTCCACCCGATTGACCTTCTGATTTACCCCCAAAAGATCCACTTCTCGAACTTTCTCTTTTTGCTGCCATTATATCACCTTCTGTAACTTTAGCCATCTCATGAGCTTGCGCCAAGGTTGTTGCAAATCTCTCAACGGTTCTGTACTCCGGCTTAATCACCCACATAAAATGATGAATCTTATCTTTCTCAGTTGGCACCCACTGTTGAACGAACCTTAGCTTAGATGTGAAATATCTGAAAACCTCATCAATCGTCATACTTTCTGTCATCTTCATACTCAGAAACTCGGTTTTCAATATTTCCATCTCATACTCAGCAAATTATTCCCAGATAATTTGACTGATCTATTCTTTAGGTAAATATGCAGTGATAGAGTCCCACCATTCCATTGCTTCACCTTTGAGAAGCCTACTAGCAAACAGTACCATAGATTCAGGCTCACAAAAACATGCTTCCAATGCTCTCTCTACTTCTCTTAGCCAATTAAGGGTCATTGTAGGGTTTGTGTGACCACTGTACTCAGGAGGTTTGCAGTTCATAAACTATTTATAGGTACACTTCTTTCTTGTTTCAGGAATTTGAAATGGGTACATCATTTGATTAGGAAAAGTCTGGTTAAATGGAAATGGCATTTGATAGTTTTGATAGGTATTTTGCGAAAACTGTGATTGGTAATTGCCACCGGCTTGATTATAAAGGTTTGAAGGAAAAGTTGTGTTTAACGCAGTGGTATTAGGGTTCCATCGCGCCCGTTCTTGTTCCAATTCCTTAATTTTCTCCTGAGCTTCTAGTAACCGATTTTGAAGTTCTATTACTTCTTGAGAAGTTTCTTCTTCTGAAGACACATGTCCATCTTCGTCCGGGGCTCTAAAAGTACCAGTTCCATGGACAGTAGGGCCAGTAGCGGTTGCTTCATTATCTGCCATTACTGCACTACCACAACACTCACACCAAAGCTTAGTATAAATTCTGTGAGTATTAACAACTAACACATATCCTGTCCTAATACTCACTTAACCCATCCCCAATATGTTATGTTTGACATGGCTCTTCTAAGTTTGGGAACATGACATTTGGATCACAATGCGCATGCTGCCAAACTAAGCTCTGATACCAACTTGTGACACCGCTATTTTTTTAATAAATACGTGGCAGAAGCATAATATTAATTAAATACGATATTGACATTTGTACAAACCGATGTCACGTGTCATTAAAATAATTTACATATTAACAGGAAGAGACGTAAATACATTCTGTTTTCAAAAGTACATGGTTCATATTCTAAAAGACCACATCAGAGTTAACCCTGTCAAACATAACATCATCATGCCCGTCTTCTCCCAAAAGCACTATCTACAAAAGCTAACTACCTGCAGGGAGGAGATGGAGGTGAATTATGAAAGGACCCGTTCATATACATTATAAACGCTTCACAATAGTTGATTACATCGTGAGGTATTTGACCTCTATATGATACATTTTACAAACATTGCATTCGTTTTTAAAAGACAAACTTTCTTTACAACGAAAGTTGACGGCATGCACACCATTTCATAATACATCCAACTATAATTGACATAATAATAATCTTGATGAACTCAATGACTCGAATGCAACGTTTTTCAAAATATGCCATGAATGACTCCAAGTAATATCCTTAAAATGAGCTAATGCACAGCGGAAGATTTCTTTAATACCTGAGAATAAACATGCTTTAAAGTGTCAACCAAAAGGTTGGTGAGTTCATAGGTTTATCATAACAATCATTTCAATATATTAATAGACCACAAGATTTCCGTTTATAAATATATGTACACTCGCAAGTGTATAAAAGTATTCTATAAGTTGTAGGCACCCGGTAACAACCCTTAACGTTCATGTTTTACCCTCTGAAGTACACCAGATCAGGTGTGTTTAAAATAACCTCGAAGTACTAAAGCATCCCATAGTCAAGATGGGGTTTGTCAGGCCTAATAGATCTATCTTTAGGATTCGCGCCTACCGTACATAGACAAGTAGTTTAATGTTACCAAGCTAAGGGTATATTTCTGGTTTAAACCCACGTAGAATTAGTTTTAGTACTTGTGCCTATTTCGTAAAACATTTATAAAAACAGCGCTTGTATTCTCAGTTCCAAAAATATATATAAAAGGGAGCAAATGAAACTCACCATACTATATTTCGTAGTAAAAATACATATAACGTCATTTAACAAGTGCAAGGTTGGCCTCAGATTCACGAACCTATATTAATTATATATATTTATATGTTGGTCAATATTTGTCTAACAATTTTTGGTCAAGTCATAGTGTACCACAATCCTAATGCTCGAGACTAATATGCAAAAGTCAGCAAAAGTCAACTTGACCCAAAATGACTTCTAAAATTTATACGTGTTTATTATATAACTTAACTATAGTCGTTTTATATATTTAAATATATTTATTAGATTTTATAATAATAAAAGTCATTTATTAATAAAAATTTATATTAACGTTTATATATGATAAAATATATTTTTATATATCTTAAGTAGTAAAATCTATAAAGTTCACTTAATATCGTAAAACTATAGTGGTAAGTATTATTAATGTAATTATATTACGCGTGGTGAAAAATATCTTTGTATCCCCTATTTATTTGATAAAATAATATTGATCATAATAATAAGTAAAAGTTGTATTATTTTGTAATAATAATTATTATTATTCTATAAAAAAATAACAATATTTATATTTACTAAAAATGGTATTATGATAAAATGATAATACTAACATAATAGTAATAATGATATTTTATAATAACAATGATATTTCTATTAAAATAATAACGACGATAGTAATAATAATCATTTTAACAATAATACTAAAATTCAGTTGACTATAACTTCTAATCCGTTCATCGAAACCATTCGATATCTAAATGAAAAGTTCTTAATTTTTCACTAGCTTTCCAATAACATGCATATCATATACCCTATCTCAGTAGCATATGTATCTAATTTAGGATTCAACAAACCTATCTAAGGACAATATCGAATGTACAAGCATGCATAATCCTATATACTCGAGCACTAGTCAGGGATACACTATTGATATATAAAATTTAAGTTATGAGTGCTCACGTATCAATATTGAGATTCAATATTGCAGGAAAGTAGGTAGACGCAACAGAGATGATAAACACTAGATTGACCTCACGAGCATACCCATGAACCATACCCATCACCTCCATAGCTATAACCCATAATTTCCTTAGCATCGACTCATTCAAAAAACTATTTTGAAATCACTCGGACATCACTCTGTCGTAATATTTTAAGTATACTAATAATATCTTAAAATAATACAGAGCAAATATATATATAAATCAATTGAGAGAGTTTAGAGAAATATATTTTCAAGTTTCTATGAAATAATGAAACCTATTGAATTCTATTTATAATAGATTTTTGAATTATTAAAGTGAATTATTAAAGTATGAATTATTAAAGTGAATTATTAAAGTATGAATGATTAAAGTGAATTATTAAAGTATGAATTATTAAAGTGAATTATTAAAGTATGAATTATTAAAGTGAATTATTAAAGTATGAATTATTAAAGTGAATTATTAAAGTATGAATTATTAAAGTGAATTATTAAAGTATGAATTATTAAAGTTAAAGTAAAATAAAAGTAAAGTAAAGGTAAAGTTAAAGTATAGTAAAAGTATAAAAACTATGTATATATAATACGCGTATAAATATATATATATAATATTAATTTAAATCGTTATATATATTTAATAAAATAAAATATAAATATCGTTATATTTATTGTGCTGGTTAAGTAATGAGTTGTCAAAAGTGATTCTAGATATTTATAAAAGTTATATACGTTTTAATAATAAAGTTCTTTTTAAACTGAAAACGTCTTTGTACGTTTGAAAATAGATTAATAGAATATTATGAAAACCAATTCTCCACTAACTTTTGTCTAACTTTCGTAAATGACACTTTTTATTTTTATTTATAAATAGCTTTACAAATTATTCTGAATATCGTTAAGAGGAATAGATTTTCTCAAATCATAGTGGACCTCTCAACAGAGACTTGTAATCATAATTCAATGTTTCTGATAATTCAATCATTTAATATATTTTTTTTAATTTCATCGATAATCATATTGAAACAAATACGTTCATATAAAGCATTATACGTTTAAATACTTTGTTGACATTTTCAATTTATAACATATACACATATACATACATATTCATATATGTTCATTTAATGGTTCATGAATCATTGGAATTTGGTCGAGGTTTAAATGAATGTATAAACATAGTTTAAAATCCTTGAGATTTAACTTAACAAACATTGCTTATCGTGTCAGAATAATATAAAGATAAAGTTTAAATTTAGTCGGAAATTTCCGGGTCGTCACAGTACCTACCCATTAAAGAAATTTCGTCCCCGAAATTTGATAGAGGTCGTTATGGCTAACAATGAGAATGTTATTATGACGTAACGATTATGAAGTTTTATCATGTCTAAGAAGTATGGATAAAATAATTCGATTACTCGAAGTGTATGAGGGAAGTTATCGTAAATGAAGGAAATAAGATTATAGTGATTCGTCATATCTTTTGACTTCATCACAATTGATCTCCGAATTTAAAGAAAATCTTTGTAATCTATGTTGGATTTGATGCTTTGGTGATTAAGGAGATTATGATTCTCTTCGAATTAATGCGATAATCCATCTTGATTTCTCTGTCGGGTATTTCACTATAAATCCACCTCATTCGTTTCCTTACAACTCACACCTTCTATTCTTTCTCCCTCAACTCATATTTTAAAGTATTTGTCAATATGCTTCATCTAGTACTGATTCTCGATATACTTCTCACTTTCATATCTGTCATTCTTCTTTTTCATCTTACTCCGGAAGAATCTATTTACTTCTACTATACTCTCGGTTTTATAGTGTTTTTTGTTCTTCCGTGTCTTTATATTGTTATATGCATCGATATATACGGTTTATAATTTTTGGGTGGTTGTTGGGTTTTATATCTTCCCATATATTTCAAAGCCCCTGCTTTTGTCTTCTATAATCATTGACATCCATAGTTAATGCTCCCTTCTATTTGCTGCGATTTATACTCCAATTTCTATTTTGGAGTTTTGTCCTTTCGTTTCTTCTTCTTGCGATTAAGCAACGTTTGTAATGGTCCAGTATTCGCAGATATGAATTTCAGAATGAACATAGTTAATGTTCTAAGAAGGAAATGGTAATGGCACGATCTTGATTTGTTAATTTACCAGAATACCCTGAAAAGACCGAATCATCAAGAAAATATATTCTTGATATTTTTAGAGATTAAATAGAATACAAGAGTCGTGTAACATGGAACATGATGACGGCGTGGTCTGTGAATCCTCATGTCCCATTAGAAACTTAGCATGACTTACTGTAATATAATCACGTTGATCAAGTGTCATTATATTATACTAACTCATGCTTCAGTTTCCAACACTACTTCAAAACATTCATAATTTAAACTCGAAAGGTTATAGAATATAGAAACTAATAGTTTCTTATATGATGTAACACTGATAGCGCAAAGAGATAAATGACTTCAGATAAGATTAGTTGTGAAAATATCTTCAGAAATATCACGGATATTTATAATGAAAGATATGATAATATCTTAGAATTTCTAATATTGATGGATGATGATGAAGATTTGTCTGTAAAGGTTTAGAATAAAGAGTAAGGTATTCGTTAATGACTTTAGCAGGCACTGAATCATTTAGATTCTTTGAAGGCAGATTTAGTCTTTGTGATTTATCCACAGCCTCCTTCATAGTCTGTTCAATCCGTTTTCCAGTTCGAAACCTTCTCTTTTTCTCAGCTTTACCACCTTACTATTTTTTGTCATCAAACTTTTTACTGTTAAGATCGTTTACAGTTTTTGATGCTTCGTCAGCATTTCAAGAACTAGTTTACAGTTCAAAATATTTTTCAGAACTTCACATTCAAAGTATGTAAGTCCAGGAGATAGACGTTTTACGTACACATATAACTATTAGCGTAGACATGCTGCGAGATTTCAAAAATACTGGTTACTGTTTTCCGATGATTCGTATGACAATTCTCGTTACAAGATGTGAATGAGTAAATGATGTGATTTCAATAAATATAATGATTTTTTGAAAAGTCAAAGATAATTGAAGTTGTTGGTAAGTTTATTGCTAAGGTGGCGAGATATGAAAGGTCCCCAGTAACGATGACGAAAGGGCAACGTATCTATCGAGGTTATAATAAGACTAGTCCGACTGAAAAGTTGAAGTTGACTTGCTGGAGCTGTGACAAAACTGTCTACTTTGAAAAGGAATTGAAAAGTCATTTTAGCTAATAAATGCCAAAGGGTCTGACACGAATACGCGTCGAACTATGACTTTGGCTTCGAGAGCTTTTTAGGTACATAAATGTGGGTAATATGTGGTTGGATCATCATCTCGATTGTTCATTGTTTGAAGTGTCTTCGAAAACTTCGGAGAGTTTGAACGCAGTTTGTAATCGTTAATATACATATGATGTTCTAACACAGTTTTGAAGTTAAAGTATAGCTTTGAAAGATGTAGGAATCTAAGAGTGATGTCTTCTGTTAAATCATGACTTGGATTTTGATTTGTCAAAATCAGAATGCGTAATCAAATTTGGGTGAGAATGGTTGTTTTGATTACTATACAAGAATGTATATTGTTGTGAGATTTTGGGAGTATAGTTGATGATTTGCTTAATCAGATTTGAAAAATGTAACATATTAATTGTGAATTTATATATCACTCGGGTATTACCTACCCGTTAAAATTTTTTTCACAATTAATATTTTATACAACAGAATTTTATTACAGTCTTTATGAAAATATATATGTGCATATTTTCTTCAGATGTAACATAGATTTAATGAGTTAATATTAAATTAAACTCATTTGATTTACGGTTGAAACTAGAACTGAATAATCCCTAAAGACTTTAGAAATTACATAACTTTTACGGAGTATTTATTCAATAAATTTGAAATTATGAATTAATACTTCGTTATTTGTTGGTGTTTGTAACCCTTGCACCATATTCTCTAAAGCCACTACTCGAGCGCGAAGCGCGTTGACTTCTTCTATTACACCGGGGTGATTGTCGGTTCGGACGAGCGGATAAATAAAATCTAGAATTTGATGTAGTATATAATCGTGACGAGATACTCTGGAAATGAGAGAGAAAATGGTGTTTCGGACCGGTTCGCCGGTAAGTGCTTCAGGTTCATCGCCAAGAGGGCAATGTGGTGGATGGAAGAGATCACCTTCTTCTTGTCTCCAATTATTGAGGAGGCTACGAACCTATCCCCAATTCATCCAGAATAGATGATGGCTAATTGGTTTATTCATTCCGGTCACACTGCTTTCGGAGCTTGAGTGGGATTCCATATCGGAATTCGAGGGACTTGAACTAATGACAAATTCCATTTCGTTCGATTGAATAAAGTCTTTTTCGATATGAAATGATTTTTCGACTATCGGGTGGTATTCTAATTACATAGAATATCTATATATATAGCGCAAAAGATTTCGTAGATTACGGAGGAATTTACGGGATATGTCAGGCAAAGTTTACAGTAACAGATACGCTAAGATATGGATTAGCAGATACGCTAAGATATGGATTTTGTCTAAACACTATTCATGTAATCAATGCAGTAAGACGTGTCTAGACTAAGAATGATAAGCAGGCAATTTCCGACAAAAATGATAAGCAAAACTTTTGACATGCAGACACGGTCGAAGTCCAGGCTCACTAATGCATCCTAACGACTATCAGTTAGACACACTAATGCAGACCTGGTTCGCTAAGACCACCGCTCTGATACCAACTGAAAGGACCCGTTCATATACATTATAAACGCTTCACAATAGTTGATTACATCGCGAGGTATTTGACCTATACATGATACATTTTACAAACATTGCATTCGTTTTTAAAAGACAAACTTTTTTACAACGAAAGTTGACGGCATGCACACCATTTCATAATACATCCAACTATAATTGACATAATAATAATCTTGATGAACTCAATGACTCGAATGCAACGTTTTTCAAAATATGCCATGAATGACTCCAAGTAATATCCTTAAAATGAGCTAATGCACAGCGGAAGATTTCTTTAATACCTGAGAATAAACATGCTTTAAAGTGTCAACCAAAAGGTTGGTGAGTTCATAGGTTTATCATAACAATCATTTCAATATATTAATAGACCACAAGATTTCCGTTTATAAATATATGTACACTCGCAAGTGTATAAAAGTATTCTATAAGTTGTAGGCACCCGGTAACAAGCCTTAACGTTCATGTTTTACCCTCTGAAGTACACCAGATCAGGTGTGTTTAAAATAACCTCGAAGTACTAAAGCATCCCATAGTCAGGATGGGGTTTGTAAGGCCCAATAGATCTATCTTTAGGATTCGCGCCTACCATACATAGACAAGTAGTTTAATGTTACCAAGCTAAGGGTATATTTCTGGTTTAAACCCACGTAGAATTAGTTTTAGTACTTGTGCCTATTTCGTAAAACATTTATAAAAACAGCGCATGTATTCTCAGTCCCAAAAATATATATAAAAGGGAGCAAATGAAATTCACCATACTGTATTTCGTAGTAAAAATACATATAACGTCATTTACCAAGTGCAAGGTTGGCCTCGGATTCACGAACCTATATTAATTATATATATTTATATGTTGGTCAATATTTGTCTAACAATTTTTGGTCAAGTCATAGTGTACCACAATCCTAATGCTCGAGACTAATATGCAAAAGTCAACAAAAGTCAACTTGACCGAAAATGACTTCTAAAATTTATACGTGTTTATTATATAACTTAACTATAGTCGTTTTATATATTTAAATATATTTATTAGATTTTATAATAATAAAAGTCATTTATTAATAAAAATTTATATTAACGTTTATATATGATAAAATATATTTTTATATATCTTAAGTAGTAAAATCTATAAAGTTCACTTAATATCGTAAAACTATAGTGGTAAGTATCATTAATGTAATTATATTACGCGTGGTGAAAAATATCTTTGTATCCCCTATTTATTTGATAAAATAATATTGATCATAATAATAATAAGTAAAAGTTGTATTATTTTGTAATAATAATTATTATTATTCTATAAAAAAATAACAATATTTATATTTACTAAAAATGGTATTATGATAAAATGATAATACTAACATAATAGTAATAATGATATTTTATAATAACAATGATATTTCTATTAAAATAATAACGACGATAGTAATAATAATCATTTTAACAATAATACTAAAATTCAGTTGACTATAACTTCTAATCCGTTCATCGAAACCATTCGATATCTAAATGAAAAGTTCTTAATTTTTCGCTAGCTTTCCAATGATATGCATATCATATACCCTATCTGAGTAGCATATGTATCTAATTCAGGATTCAACAAACCTATCTAAGGACAATATCGAATGTACAAGCATGCATAATCCTATATACTCGAGCACTAGTCAGGGATACACTATTGATATATAAAAGTTAAGTTATGAGTGCTCATGTATCAATATTGAGATTCAATATTGCAGGAAAGTACGTAGACGCAACGGAGATGATAAATACTAGATTGACCTCACGAGCATACCCATGAACCATACCCATCACCTCCATAGCTATAACCCATAATTTCCTTAGCTTCGACTCATTCAAAAAACTATTTTGAAATCACTCGGACATCACTCCGTCGTAATATTTTGAGTATACTAATAATATCTTAAAATAATACAGAGCAAATATATATATAAATCGATTGAGAGAGTTTAGAGAAATATATTTTCAAGTTTCTATGAAATAATGAAACCTATTGAATTCTATTTATAATAGATTTTTGAATTATTAAAGTGAATTATTAAAGTATGAATTATTAAAGTGAATTATTAAAGTATGAATTATTAAAGTGAATTATTAAAGTATGAATTATTAAAGTGAATTATTAAAGTATGAATTATTAAAGTGAATTATTAAAGTATGAATTATTAAAGTGAATTATTAAAGTATGAATTATTAAAGTTAAAGTAAAGTAAAAGTAAAGTAAAGGTAAAGTTAAAGTATAGTAAAAGTATAAAAGCTATGTATGTATAATACGCGTATAAATATATAAATAATATTAATTTAAATCGTTATATATATTTTATGAAATAAAATATAAATATCGTTATATTTATTATGTTGGTTAAGTAATGAGTTGTCAAAAGTGATTCTAGATATTTATAAAAGTTATATACGTTTTAATAATAAAGTTCTTTTTAAACTGAAAACGTCTTTGTACGTTTGAAAATAGATTAATAGAATATTATGAAAACCAATTCTCCACTAACTTTTGTCTAACTTTCGTAAATGACACTTTTTATTTTTATTTATAAATAGCTTTACAAATTATTCTGAATATCGTTAAGAGGAATAGATTTTCTCAAATCATAGTGGACCTCTCAACAGAGACTTGTAATCATAATTCAATGTTTCTGATAATTCAATCATTTAATATATTTTTTTTAATTTCGTCGATAATCATATTGAAACAAATACGTTTATATAAAGCATTATACGTTTAAATACTTTGTTGACATTTTCAATTTATAACATATACACATATACATACATATTCATATATGTTCATTTAATGGTTCGTGAATCATTGGAATTTGGTCGAGGTTTAAATGAATTTATAAACATAGTTTAAAATCCTTGAGATTTAACTTAACAAACATTGCTTATCGTGTCAGAATAATATAAAGATAAAGTTTAAATTTAGTCAGAAATTTCCGGGTCGTCACAAATTAGCACGAAGCTAAGTGAGTACGACTAACTACATGCCATAGCATACACAAGTGTTATACTAATCATGTCACATAGTCTAACATACAAACATCACCCAAGTGCCGTCTTCAGAGACATTGGCGGCTCGGCCAAACCATTAACCACCAGCTGATCGGACTAGGGCTTACCAGAAGTTCCTCCACCACCTTATGTATATACATAATCCACACGCGACGGACGCGTCATTGACATATATATACACCACGGCTATCTAGGCTACCTCATAGGAACCCAACCCGCATGTTGATCTCTCCTACCGAGGCTACCACACAATAGGGACGCACTGGGCTCCAGCAGACAAGCATTAACTAACATGCGGTCATCACAAGAACTAACTAACCACAACAATAAGTATATCTAACAAGCATGGCAATCATAATATAACATGCTTCTATATACTATATTCTCCAGTTAGTCCCACTCACCAAATACCAGCAAACGAGAAGGTATTCAGCTATCTAATCACTGAACCTTCTCTTTCTCCTTTTCTCCTGAGAAATACATATACACACGTTAGTTTATGTCCATTAACACCAAATAACCAGTACAGAAAATTTTGTATCAAAAACTGTCCGCTAAAATTTTTTGCTTAACACTAAAATTTACATCATAATCGTCAAAATACAAACGGGCAGCATAACGGCTAGAAATCGACACTTGGTAAAATATTCTGCCCTGGACACTCAGTCGGTCGACTGACTCTTACAGTCAGTCGACTGTCGACACAACCGGTCGACTGACTTTCCCAGTCGGTCAATTCATTTGGTATTACATCAATCGGCCGAAGGTAAATCTCAGTCGGTCGGTTCACTCAACAGTCGGTCGGTTGTCTTCGTCAATCGGCCGATTCAACCCTCAGTCGGTCGACTGTCGACCGACAGTCGACCGAGTGTGTTCATCTTCATCAGAAACTGAACAAAGGCTACGGACTTCACGATGATATCCTCAAATCTCGATCTAAACCTCGTTTTAAACACCAAAATCGACCACAACTTGTTCACTACTTGTTATAGACTCAAAACCCACAACAATTTGACCATAACAACACTTAAATCACTTGTTTTGACACAAATTCAAGCTTTTATGAAAACTAACACAAAACCTTAAATTTCTCAAAGATTAGAGCATTAAAGCTTGTGATTCTTACCTTAAAAGAATCAGTGAATCACAAGGAACACAAAGATATGAACAATTTGAGCTCTAGATAAAGATCAAGGATTAGGGTTTGATTGTAGGTGGAAGGGAAGGTACAGTGTTTTGAGAAGAAGGGTCTAGAAATGGAAAGAAAGAACACAGACTAGTCACTAAATTGGGTTTAATTCCCACACTGTGCGATACACGGGTATTTATCAGTTATCTGATATCTTTCGAACGTCATTTGGCAACCCAAACGGAGTCCAAATTAAATAAACAAACCTGTTCTGTGACCCTTGTCACAAACTGGTCCTAACCACATCATTAAATAATAATAAATATTAAATAAAAATAAAAGCATATAATAACGCAATACAAACTTAAGGGCAATCTAGTAATCTTACATCTAGGCCCAATTGAGGATGTTACAAATCTACCCCCTTAAGAAGATTCCGTTCTCGGAATCTGGTCAAGGTCAAACAAATGGGGATAGCGCGCCCTCATTAACTCCTCGATTTCCCACGTCAAGTTAGAACCTAAACTGTGCCGCCATTCCACTAACACCATTGGAATCTGTTTCTTTCTTAGCTTTGTGACTTTCTTGTCCACTATTCTAACCGGCTCTTCTACTAACTTCTTAGTTAAATCAACTTTCAAATCCTTCAATGGAAGAATCTGACTTTCATCGTCTACTTTACACTTTCTTAAATAACAAACATTGAACGTGTTGTGTATTCCTGCTAACTCTGATGGAAGTTCTAAAACAACAGTCTGATCATTCAAAAATTTTTTGATCGGAAATGGCCCAATAAACCTCGGTACTAGTTTACCACGTTTACCAAATCTGATCACCCCTTTCCATGGCGAAACTTTCAGATAAACACGATCACCTACATTAAATGTCACCGGACGTCTGCGTGGATCAGCATACATCTTTTGTCGGTCTCTGGCTGCTTATAACTTCTCACGTGCAATTTCAACCTTTTCTGCAGTTATCTGAACAATTTCTTGACCTGCAAATTGTTTCTCACCTGCTTCTAACCAACACGTAGGAGTTCTGCATTTTCGACCATACAACATTTCATACGGCTGCATTCCGATACTCGAATGATATGAATTGTTAAAAGCAAACTCTATCAATGGAAGATGTGAATCCCAAGAACCACCATATTCTAAGACACACGCTCTCAACATGTCTTCTAACGTCTGAATTGTTCGTTCACTCTGACCGTCTGTTTGTGGATGATATGCTGTACTTAAACTCACACGCGTACCCAGATTCTGTTGTAAACTGTTCCAGAAGTTCCATACAAACCTAGTATCTCTATCAGAAACTATTGACAACGGTATACCATGTCGACTAACGGTCTCTTTCAAGTTCAATTCCACCAAATCACTTAACGAAGCTATTTCACGAGTAGCTAAAAAGTGAGCACTCTTTGTTAAACGATCCACAATCACCCAGATCATGTCGTGTCCTTTTTGGGTTCGGGGTAACTTGGTTACAAAATCCATCGTTATATGATCCCTTTTCCACTGAGGAATTTCTAACTGTAATAGAGATCCATACGGTTTCTGATGTTCTGCCTAAACTTGCGCACAAATATGACATTTTTTGACAAAATTTGCAACATCTGTCTTCATTGTCGGCCACCAATAATATGTTTTCAAGTCTCTATACATCTTTGTACTACTTGGATGCACTGATAATCTCGATTTATGCGCTTCAGTAAGGATTAAATCCCTCAAATCTCCAAGCATAGGCACCCAAATTCGATCTTTATAGGTCTTTAATCCTCTAGAATCATTGCATAGGTCAAATTTTCTTTTAGTCATTTGTTCAGTCTTTAGGTTTTCGTCATTCAAAGCAACTAACTGAACTGTTTTCAATCGATCAATCAAGTCTAAAACTATTTCAATTCTCATAAATCTAACATTTTTGATGGTTTTCTTGCGACTCAGAGCATCTGCGACCACATTTGCTTTACCCGGATGGTACTTAATCTCACAATCGTAGTATTTAATCAATTCTAAACATCGATGTTGACGCATATTTAATTCCTTCTGCGAAAAGATATATTAAAGACTCTGATGATCTGTATAGATTTCACAACGTGTACCATACAAATAGTGTCTCCAAAGCTTCAAGGCAAACACAACTGTAGTTAACTCTAAATCGTTAGTAGGGTAGTTTCGTTCATGATTCTTCAACTGTCGTGAAGCATACGCTATAACTTTATTTCTCTGCAACAAAATACAACCCAGACCTGCACGTGACGCATCGCAGTAGACCACAAAATCTTCTGTTCCCTCTGGTAAAGCTAAAACCGGCGCTTGACATAACAACTGTTTGAGAGTCTGAAAAGCCTTTTCTTGTTCATCAGTACATCGAAAGGCTACATCTTTTCTAGTTAACTTATTCAACGGACCTGCTTTTTTAGAGAAGTCTTTGATAAATCGGCGGTAATAACCAGCTAAACCCAGAAAACTCTTAATTTCTGTAGGCGTTTTCGGTGAGTTCCAATTCATTACGGCCTCTATCTTAGACTGGTCTACTTTAATACCTTGTTCACAAATCACATGACCCAGAAACTGTACTTCCCGCAACCAAAATTCACATTTGGAAAATTTAGCGTACACATGTTCCTGTTTTAGAAGTTCTAATACCAATCTCAAATGTGTAGCATGATCTTTCTCGGTTTTCGAATATATTAAGATATCATCTATGAAGACAATCACAAACTTGTCAACATACTGACAACACACCCTGTTCATTAAATCCATAAACGCTGCTGGCGCGTTTGTTAACCCGAATGGCATAACTAGACACTCATAATGACCATATCTAGTTCTAAACGTTGTTTTCGGTATATCGCTCTCTGCAACATGTACCTGTTGATACCCTGAACGTAAATCAATCTTTGAAAAGTAGGAAGCACCCTGTAACTGATCAAATAAGTCATCTATTCTTGGTACCGGATACTTATTCTTTATTGTTCTCTTATTCAAGTCACGGTAATTGTGATGACCCGAAAATTTTTGACTTATTTAAACCAATTCTCTATACGGTTTATTATTTTAACACGCTAAACAAAGTCTGTTAGATTGAGTCTCAAAATTTTAGAACTGTTTCATATATACAATTACCTTTGATTACTCTCGACGATTCATGAACAATTATATGTATGTATATATATATGTACAAGTAAAAACGACTTTCCTACAGTAAAACCCTATTTGCTACAGTAAAAATTACTTTGCTACAGTAAAACACAATTTGCTACAGTAAAACACTATTTGCTACAGTGAAACCGTATTTTGCTACAGTGCTACAGTGAAAACGAGTTTGCTACAGTGATTTGCTACAGTAAAACACTATTTGCTACAGTAAAACACTATTTGCTACAGTAACACTATTTGCTACAGTAACACTATTTGCTACAGTAACACTATTTGCTGTCGACGAACTAGCAAACAAAAACGGAAAAGGCGGCCATGCGATCGCATGGCAAAAACACTGAAAACTCATGCGATCGCATGAGCTACAGTAAATCGAAAAGTAATATAAATACGCATTTCGTTCGACGAATTTTTTTCACTTTTATCTATCAATATTTATATTTATATTATAATTTTAATTTTAAATTTAAGTTTAATAATAATAAGGTATATACGAGGGTGTTTTTAATTCGGGTTTCAAACCGCTTTAAGCTAAGGAAATATTGGGTATTATTCGGGGTATTGTTCTTGAATCCAAGGCCAACCATACAGTCGTCTACCATCATTACGTCTACGCAATTTGCCTACAATATTGAATCGCAATATTGAACTGTGAGTTATAGATCCCTTTTTAAATACTTTAAATATTTTTGGGCTGAGAATACATGCAATTTATTTTAAACGCGATAAGACAAAAGTACATACTAAATTCTACACTGAGTTAAACCGAAAATCCCTTAGCTTTGGTAACTAGTAGCTGCCAGTACATAGGATATGGACTGGTGGGCGCGAATAATTGTATATGGATCCATAGGGCTTGACATCCCCGTCCGAGCTAGAGCGCTAGCCTTTTAACGGACGTATGTTATTTGAGTTTAAGACACGTTGGTTTGCGTGTATTAAAACGAATGGGGTAATTATCACTATAGCGTTAAGTTTAGTTACCAGGGTGCTCTGTTACGTAGAATCTATTGATAAACTTTTGATGAAATCTTGTGGTCTATCTTTATATATGTTTATGACTCGAGCAATTAAACCTATAACTCACCAACATTCGTGTTGACTTTTTAGCATGTTTTATTCTCAGGTCCTTAGAATGCTTCCGCTGTGATGTGCTTGTTGCCTGCATGGAGTCTCTCATGCTTTGTACAAAGTTTATTGCATTCAAAATAAAACTGCGTTGTGTAATAAATAATTGGACTGTGATGTCAACCTGTAAATTAAAGACTTATGTATTCTGGGGTTTTGCTTATACCTAAGCACTCGCCCACATGTTTATAACTTTCTATGTTTAGAAAGTCACTTATTTTAATGAATGCAATATTTTATCAAAACGTATCATATAGAGGTCAAAACCTCACTGTGGAATCAATGATTAACGTGCCGCGTCAATAGCGATTTTGACGGGTCGTTACAGTAATCTATACACATTCTAAGCGATCCATCTTTCTTTTTCACAAACAATACAGGAGCACCCCATGGTGAAGAACTTGGTCGGATAAACCCCTTATCTAACAGTTCCTGAATTTGAGACATCATTTCTCGGATTTCTGACGGAGCTAATCTGTAAGGAGCTTTTGCAACTGGCGTAGCACCTGGAACCAAATCAATTTTATACTCTACTTCACATACTGGAGGTAACCCTTGTAAATCATCTGGAAATACTTCTGGAAATTCTGACACAACGGGAATATCGGTCACCTGCTTCTTTTCTTTCGTAACATCGATCACGTAAGCTAAGAACGAATCACACCCTTTCGATATCGCCTTCTGAGCTTTCATTAGGGAAACCATAGGGAAGTTAAATCCACTGCGCTCTCCCCTAGCTATCACTCGGGATCCATCGACTAGACGGAAAGAAATCATATTCTTATCACACTTAATATTAGCCCTATTAGCTCTTAACCAATTCATACCTATGACTACATCAAAGCTAGGTATAGGCATCAACAAACAGGTTAAAGGGAAGGAATGGCCATCAATTTCGATGGTAATTCCAGACACAGATGATGTGCATGGAACCATTTTACCATCAGCTGCTTCTATTCCCAAAGGCTCATCTAACATCCTAACGGGCAACTTCAACTTATTACAAAAGCCTAAGGACATAAAAGAATGATTCGCTCCTGAATCAAATAACACATGAGCTGGCAAGGAATTAACCAAGAACATACCGGTAATGACATCATCGGTCGCGGTTGCAGTGTGATGACCCGGGAATTTCCGACCAAATTTAAACTTAATTTTTAATTGATTTCAACACGATAAGCAAAGTCTGTAACGTTAAAGTCTCAAAAACTGTGAACTGTGTTTATGTATTCATTTGACCATTGACTATTTTCGACGATTCACGAACTATTATTTATAAATAAATATAAATGTAAGTATTGTAAATAATAAAACGTAATATTAACAAAGTAAATTTGATTACAAATCAAAAGCTAGTTGTTGAAATAATATAATTATTATCTTCATTATCAGTATTAATACGAATATCAATATTTGTGTTATTATTATTTTTATTTGTAAATATTAAAAGATTAATAAATTTAAGGTTAGGATTCTCAAAATAAAGGTTTTGGAAAATAAATATTAGTATAATAAGGATTAAAATTATAATTTAAATGTAATTCAAATATTATTAGTTATTATTAATAATACTATTATTCTTATTAATATTATTACTTTTATAATTGTTATAAACATTAAAAATCATTGTGATAATTATAAGTTATCCTTATTATTATAAAAGTTTATCAATTTCAATACTATTATTATTTTTGGTTAATATCAATATTATTATTTAGTATTATTATAATTATTATTATTGTTAATAGATTTATTTGTTATTAATATTAATTTATACTAAATATAAATATAGATATGTAGTACGATTTTTGTTGGCCATTGCTAATAGATTTATTATTATAAGTATGATTTTTTTTCTTATTATTATTACAAATATGATTATTATTATATAATTTATAATTATTAATATTAATTTATAATTATTATTATTGTTAATAGATTTATTATTATATGTATGATTTTTTTTCTTATTATTATTACAAATATGATTATTATTATATTTGTTACTACGAATATAACACAACTTATTATTATTTTCGCTAATACTAGTATTTGTATCATTTTTAGTAATATTATCATTAACATATGTATCATTATCAACAATATTATTATTATTATTATTATTATTATTATTATTAGTTATTATTATTATTATTAGCAACTTATTATTATAAAAACTATCATTTTAACAAATAAATATTAGTTTCATAAAAGATATTATTTACAATCACTATAATTAAGATAATATTCCATATAACTATATATCAAATAGGCTAACGCTTAAAATACTTATACAATATCGATTTTTAAATATAATACTAAACACATGTGTATATAAATATATATATATAGGTATCAAGATGACTAAAAGTATAGTTATTAATTATTGTAATGAAATAAATATAAAATAAATATATATAACACATAAGTTAAGAAATGATTTATATAAATAAAGAATATGTTTTTAATGAAATTTAGAAGAATAAATCCTAAATAAGTACAAGATATATAAAAGGATATAACAAATAAAATTAGATATATATAAACTTATTCGATTACAATTATGCATATTAATAAGTATACAAATGGTATAGGTTCGTGAATCCGAGGCCAACCCTGTATTGTTCAATGTTGTTATATGTATTTTTACTACAAAATACATTAGGTGAGTTTCATTAATCCCTTTTTAAATGCTTTTGCAATATATATTTTTGGGACTGAGAATACATGCGCTGTTTTTTTATACCTGTTTTACGAAATAGATACAAGTACTCGAAAATTACAATCTATGGTTGGATTATCGAATCGAATATGCCCCTATATAGTCTAGTAATCTAAGAATTAGAGAACAGACACCCTAATTGACACGAATCCTAAAGATAGATCTATCGGGCCCAACAAGCCCCATCCAAAGTACCGGATGCTTTAGTACTTCGAAATTTATATCATGTCCGATGGAGGATCCCGGAATGATGGGGATATTCTTATATACAAATTGTGAATGTCGGTTACCAGGTGTTCAATCCATATGAATGATATTTTTGTCTCTATGCATGGGACGTATGTTTATGAGAAATGGAAATATGAAATCTTGTGGTCTATTAAAATTATGAAATGATTATTTATGTTAAACTAATGAACTCACCAACCTTTAGGTTGACACGTTAAAGCATGTTTATTCTCAGGTACGAAAGAAATCTTCCGCTGTGAATTTGCTCATATTAGAGATATTACTTGGAGTCATTCATGATATATTTCAAAAGATGTTGCATTCGAGTCGTTGAGTTCATCAAGATTATTATTAAATCAATTATATTTGGATATATTATGAAATGGTATGCATGTCTGTCAACTGTCGGTGTAAATGAAAGTTTGTCTTTTAAAAACGAATGCAATGTTTGTAAAATGTATCATATAGAGGTCAAGTACCTCCGATGTTATCAATTGTTGGGAATCATTTATAATGGATATGGACTACGTTCGGATGGATTAGGACGGGTCTTCACAGTTGGTATCAGAGCGGTGGTCTTAGCGAACCAGGTCTTGCATTAGTATGTCTAACTGATAGTTGTTAGGATGTATTAGTGAGTCTGGACTTCGACCGTGTCTGCATGTCAAAAGTTTTGCTTATCATTTTTGTCGAAAATCATCTGCTTATCATCTTTAGGAAATCACTTACTCATTACTCTTAGTCTAGACACGTTTTACTGCATTGACTGCATGAATAGTGTACAGATAAAATTCATATCTTAGCGTATCTGACAATTCATATCTTAGCATATCTGTTACTGTAGACCTTGCCTGATATCTCTCGTAAATTTCTCCTTAATTTAAAGGATCCTGGTACTATATATATCTATGCAAACTATGCATTGAGAATACCATTCAACTATCAATTTCTGTCACTAAACTCTTCATACCAAAAATCTTTCCTGAGATCGCGTAAGATGGCCTCTACGAATCAACCAAGTTTCTCTGACTCCGAAGACAGCGTGACAGGAGCACACCATCCAATCAACTACCGGGATTACTGGAGAAAATGGGGGTGGGTTCGCGACATACTCACCCTATGGAGAAGGGAAGAAGGTACTCCATATCATGAACCGAATCTACCACCTAACCTTGGAGTACTCGACCCGCTCACCGGCGAGCCTGTTCGCAACACCGTTTATACCCTTTTTGCCAGAATTTTTCGTCTTGAGACTACTATTAACGGAACTAGAGAAGATATCCAATCTCTACCTCACACTGATAACCAACTAGGGTTAGTAGAAGAAGTTAAAGAACTCCGAGCTCGAGTGTTAACTTTAGAGAGCACGGTGCACAATTTGCAAGCACCAGCCGTATCACCAACACCAGTAACATCACCAACCTTAGCACCAACAGCATTAGTACCACCAACAACAACACCCGCATCACCAGCTTCGACATCTCATTCTGTGCCTCGAGTATAATCATCGTTCTATGTATCGTTCTATCTACGTTATTTTCGTTCGACATGGCGATTATGTAATCTCTAATGTTTTAGAGATTATATATTCTTGTTCTAATGGTAAATCAAATGAGATTAATAGCACATTAACTCATCAAATCCGTGATTGTATCTGAAGAAAATATATGTATATATGTTTTCATAAAGATTGTAATTAAAAATTCTTTTGTACAAACTGTTAATGATGAAAATATTTTAACGGGTAGGTAATACCCGAGGAATATTTAGATTTCATATTAATAAGTTACATTGTACATTCTTCGAATCTGATTCAACAATCATTTACTATCCTATTTACAACCACAGATATACGTATCCGTTTACAGTAGAATAACCATTTTCCTTCAATTTCATATTTGGATTTTGACCTATCAGAATCCAACAAGTGGCATAATGAACAAAACATTAGACAAAATAAAATTTGTTAGAAACAAACAAATTAACTATGAGAAATTTTGTTAAGAATCCACGCTAACAAAATCCTAGCTAACTGTTCCTAGCTAACTGATTACATTTTATTTATCGCAGTTTATTTATCGCAATTTAATTATCGCCATTTTATTTATCGTCATTTAATTTCTGTTATTTACTTTACGCATTTAATTTATAGTCATTTAAATTCTGTTATTTATTTTACGCACTTTAAATATCGGGACACGTATACAAAGTTTTGACATATCATATCGACGCATCTATATATATTATTTGGAATCACCATAGACACTCTATATGCAGTAATGATCGTGTTCTCTATACAGGGTTGAGGTTGATTCTATAATAATGTATATACTTTGAGTTGTAATCGAGTCTGAGACGAATACGGGTCACGATACATATTAATTAATTCAAATATTATAAATTAAACAATATATGAATTATTGGACTGTTAACTGTGGACTATCAGGATTAGACAATTAAAAATGAATAAAAATAATGATTATAACATATGAAACTAAAAAATTCTTCAAGTTTGCCACTTGATTTCGTCTTAAACATCATTTGTATCTTCACGATTACATTCTGCGTTCAAACCTTTCATGATTCTTGAAAATGCCTCAATCGATAGGATGAATCAACCGCATTTTATCTACGGAAGGAAAAATTTATGCATATAGTTATGCACCTGAGAAACTCTCGGCAACTGAGTAAAAGTTTAACACGCAGCCGCGTCAGATCCTTTGACATTTATTAGCAAAAATAACTTTGTGATCCCTTTTCAAAGTAGCAAATTTTGTCATAGATCCATCTAGTACATCGACCTTTCATTCGAATAAGTCTTATTATAACTTTGATATATAAGTTTACCTTTCATCATCGTTATCGGGGAACCGTTTATATTCCAACACATTAGCAGTAAACTTACCAGCAACCTCATTGTTCCTTGGCTTAAACCTCTTCGATAAATCACTATATTTATCCATTGAAACCCTATCATATACTCATCCGCATCTTGTAACAAGAACTGCCACAACAATTACCAGAAATCATCAATCAGTACTTTGAAAACTCACAGCATATCTACAACAACAGTTATATGTATGACATTTATCTCTTAGAATTATGATCTCTCGTTCTGAAATTCTGAAAAGCACTCAGTCACAAATCAATTGAAAAAGCTGAATGAAGCAACAGAAACCATAGACGACTGTAAACGACCTTAATCATCGAAAGTTTGATGATAAAGAATAGTATGTTGGAAAAGCTTAGAAAAGTTGGAACTGGAAAATGGATTGAGCTAACCACGAAGGAGACCAAGGACAAATACAAGTACCATACCATATATTCAAAGAATCCAGGTAATTCTGGATCCGATGAAATCTTCAACAAATATCTGGCTCCGTACTCATGTTAAAATCTTGCGGAAAAATCTTTCTCCATCAACCATCGAACTTAGAAATTCCAAAATATCATCATCAATATCTTCGATATTTCTGAGGATATTTTTTTTTTATAAATATACTCGTCCGAAATTATATACCTCTTCATGTTTCCTGTGTATCATTATATTGGAAACATTCAATAGAATATTTAGTACTGAAAAGCAGATTATGCGAAACTATGAAGAAAGCCGTGGACAAATCACAAAGAATAAGTTTGACTTCAAAGAATCTAAATGATTCAATGTCTACTAAAGTCTTTAGTGAATATCTTGCTCCTTACTCTAAGCCCTTGTAGACAATAGTTTCTATCATCCTCCGATCTTAGAAATTCCAAGATATCATCGTATCTTTCATTATAAATATCCTCCATATTTCTGAAGATATTTTCATAAGTATTCTTATCTGAAATCATTAATCTCTTCATGATATCAGTGTTACATCATATAGAAACTGTTAGTTTCTATATTCTGTAAACTTTCGAGCTTAAAATATGAATGTTATTGAAGTAATGTTGGAAACTGATGCATGAGTTAGTATAATATAATGACACTTGATCAACGTGATTATATTACAGTAAGTCATGCTGAGTTTCTAATGGGACATGATGATTCATAGATCCTAACGTCATCACGTGCCATGTTACATAACTCTTTCACTATACTTAACTTCTGAACATATCAAGAAAGTATATTCTTGATAGTTCTATTCTTAGTGGTTCTGGTAATTTGATAAATCAAATCGTGCTAATACATTAGTTCTTATTTAGAACACGATGTTTATTCAAAATTCCATACTTACAAATTCTGGACCGTTACTCGCTTTACTAGAGGTCAGGAGGATAATAAAAAGGCAAAGGGCTCCAAAATATAAGAGAAAATATAAAGCCCAACAACAACATCGAAATTACAAATCATGAATATCAGTGCGTATAGCAATATAAAGACACGGGAGGATTATAAATACAATAATCCCTAAAGCATAGTAGAAATAAATGGATTCCTCCAGTGGAAGTTGGAAAAGGAGAATGATTGTTGCGATAATCAGGATAAGGATAAGAATCAGAACTAGATTAAGTATTTTCACGATCTTTTGAATTTGGGAATTGTGTATTGAAGTGGTGAAAAATTAATGGAACGGAAAAGCTAAAATTTATAGTGAAAATATCAGACAGAGGAATCGAGAAAGATCACCGCATTTAATTATAGAAATATAAATTTCCTTATTCGCAGGAGAATCAAATCTTTTAGAGTTCGAAGATTTTCTTCAAATCCCTTAAATTCCGGAATTCCACCAAAACAACGTCAAAAGTTAAGACGCATCCTATTTTCTAAATTCAATCGTGACTACATCAAAAGTTAAGATGTATCTTACTTTCAAAATTTAACCCTGACTCTGTCAAAAGTTACGACGAATCTTTACTTATTCTATTTCAATCTTTTGTGATAATTTCACTCGTACGCTTCGAATAATTGAGTTGTTTTATTCAAATCACCTGATGGTGATAAAACTTTAATTATTGACTCATATTCGTCATGAAAACATTCTTATTGTTAGCCATGACGACCACACTCAAATTTCGGGACGAAATTTCTTTAACGGGTAGGTACTGTGATGACCCGAGAATTTCCGACCAAATTTAAACTTAATTTGTAATTGATTTTGACACGATAAGCAAAGTCTGTAACGTTGAAGTCTCAAAAACTGTGAACTGTGTTTATGTATTCATTTGACCATTGACTATTTTCGACGATTCACGAACTATTATTTATAAATAAATATATAAATAAATATAAATGTAAGTATTGTAAATAATAAAACGTAATATTAACAAAGTAAATTTGATTACAAATCAAAAGCTAGTTGTTGAAATAATATAATTATTATCTTCATTATCAGTATTAATACGAATATCAATATTTGTGTTATTATTATTTTTATTTGTAAATATTAAAAGATTAATAAATTTAAGGTTAGGATTCTCAAAATAAAGGTTTTGGAAAATAAATATTAGTATAATAAGGATTAAAATTATAATTTAAATGTAATTCAAATATTATTAGTTATTATTAATAATACTATTATTCTTATTAATATTATTACTTTTATAATTGTTATAAACATTAAAAATCATTGTGATAATTATAAGTTATCCTTATTATTATAAAAGTTTATCAATTTCAATACTATTATTATTTTTGGTTAATATCAATATTATTATTTAGTATTATTATAATTATTATTATTGTTAATAGATTTATTTGTTATTAATATTAATTTATACTAAATATAAATATAGATATGTAGTACGATTTTTGTTGGCCATTGCCATCAACGATTTTTGTCTTCTGGCCTGCTAATTGAATATGTCAATCTCAATCTACAATTCATGTCCAAAATCTGTTAACAATCGTGGTCTTTTTTTTGTTTTTTTTTAAATTTTCTTTGTACCTGATTATAAGATTCTGTCGAATTTTTGTCATAAAAATCGATCCATCTCAGTTGAAAAAGGATACCAATTGACTTTACACTTTCAAATATCAACTTCAATTACCTCAAAAAGCTTTTATCAAATTAGAGTTAATCAAAATATATGAAAAACAGTCGGGTTCCCCTGCTCATGAACAAGAATTGCAATAGTTTGATTTTGAATGAGTTTTAAAAATATAATAATGCAGTTCTATCAGAAATCCTTCTTTCAAACTATATGCAGAGTTTCAAGTTCCAATTTTTTATATCAAGAATGAATTTTCGAGTCAAAGATATATGTCAAAAAGTTAAACTGGTGTTCCAAGATCGAATTGAAGAGTTATAAGTTACTACAGCTTTAATTGATGATTTATAAAGATTACAAGGGTGATTTACAACCTCTTTTATGTTGTAAGTTTAGTCTAAAACATTTTCAAATTTGAAAAGTGATTTTGAGTTCTTGAACATGTAGCAGCGACGGGTTCCTTTTATTTTTATTTTTTATTTCTGTTAGTTTAAATTAGAATATTGGTTTGTTCCTGGTTAGATTTTTATGTTCTAATCTAAATCGAAAAAAAATGGTGGTGAGGTTTTATTTCCTGTCGATTGGATTTGATGAAGAAGAAGAGGGAAGAAGGGACACAGTATATACGGGTTATAATTAAATGAGAGGGTTTTAAAACAGAAATCGGGCAACAGCCTAGTTGGTTAGAGTGCTGCGTCGAGTTCGAGAGGTCTTGGGTTCAATTCCTGCAGGGCACAATTCTTTTTAAAATAAGATTATGAGGTAGTTTATTTATCATTTATTATTATTATTATTATTATTATTGTTATTGTTATTATAAATTATGATTATGTTAAAATTGATGATATGATCACTAGTATTATAATTTTAGTTATTGTTTTGTAAGATTGTCATGCATTAAAAGTATTATTTTTATTATTATTATAAGTATGATTTTTTTTCTTATTATTATTACAAATATGATTATTATTATATTTGTTACTACGAAAATAACACAACTTATTATTATTTTCGCTAATACTAGTATTTGTATCATTTTTAGTAATATTATCATTAACATATGTATCATTATCAACAATATTATTATTATTATTATTATTATTATTAGTTATTATTATTATTATTATTACCAACTTATTATTATAAAAACTATCATTTTAACAAATAAATATTAGTTTCATAAAAGATATTATTTACAATCACTATAATTAAGATAATATTCCATATAACTATATATCAAATAGGCTAACGCTTAAAATACTTATACAATATCGATTTTTAAATATAATACTAAACACATGTGTATATAAATATATATATATATAGGTATCAAGATGACTAAAAGTATAGTTATTAATTATTGTAATGAAATAAATATAAAATAAATATATATAACACATAAGTTAAGAAATGATTTATATAAATAAAGAATATGTTTTAATGAAATTTAGAAGAATAAATCCTAAATAAGTACAAGATATATAAAAGGATATAACAAATAAAATTAGATATATATAAACTTATTCGATTACAATTATGCATATTAATAAGTATACAAATAGTATAGGTTCGTGAATCCGAGGCCAACCCTGTATTGTTCAATGTTGTTATATGTATTTTTACTACAAAATACATTAGGTGAGTTTCATTAATCCCTTTTTAAATGCTTTTGCAATATATATTTTTGGGACTGAGAATACATGCGCTGTTTTTTTTATACCTGTTTTACGAAATAGACACAAGTACTCGAAAATTACATTCTATGGTTGGATTATCGAATCGAATATGCCCCTATATAGTCTAGTAATCTAAGAATTAGGGAACAGACACCCTAATTGACACGAATCCTAAAGATAGATCTATCGGGCCCAACAAGCCCCATCCAAAGTACCGGATGCTTTAGTACTTCGAAATTTATATCACGTCCGATGGAGGATCCCGGAATGATGGGGATATTCTTATATACAAATTGTGAATGTCGGTTACCAGGTGTTCAATCCATATGAATGATATTTTTGTCTCTATGCATGGGACGTATGTTTATGAGAAATGGAAATATGAAATCTTGTGGTCTATTAAAATTATGAAATGATTATTTATGTTAAACTAATGAACTCACCAACCTTTAGGTTGACACGTTAAAGCATGTTTATTCTCAGGTACGAAAGAAATCTTCCGCTGTGAATTTGCTCATATTAGAGATATTAGTTGGAGTCATTCATGATATATTTCAAAAGATGTTGCATTCGAGTCGTTGAGTTCATCAAGATTATTATTAAATCAATTATATTTGGATATATTATGAAATGGTATGCATGTCTGTCAACTGTCGATGTAAATGAAAGTTTGTCTTTTAAAAACGAATGCAATGTTTGTAAAATGTATCATATAGAGGTCAAGTACCTCCGATGTAATCAATTGTTGGGAATCATTTATAATCGATATGGACTACGTTCGGATGGATTATGACGGGTCTTCACAGTTGGTATCAGAGCGGTGGTCTTAGCGAACCAGGTCTTGCATTAGTATGTCTAACTGATAGTTGTTAGGATGTATTAGTGAGTCTGGACTTCGACCGTGTCTGCAGGTTGAGTATTCTTAGTTGCAGTAGGACAATCCTTTCTAAAGTGACCTGTTTTCCCGCATCCATATCAAACATTTGTACCAGCTTTACATCCCGCGGCCAGGTGTCCATTCTTCTTACACTTATCACACCGCTTTATGCAATCTCCCGGATGATGCCTATTGCATTTATTCCATAACGGGAATCTTCCCTTATAACCAGAGTTAGTACCCGGGGTATTAGTGTTTCCCTTGGCGGTATCCTGTTTCTTGTAAGGCTGCTGGTTGTAGTTCTTTCCAGAGTTGTTGTTGTTGCTGTTATTCCACTTACTCTTGTTATCAAAAGTCTTAGTCTCAGTTGTTGTAGAAGCCTTTCCTCGCTATTCAACTTGATCCATCAACTCATGAGCCATCTCAACGGCCTCTTGAATAGTCCTTAGCTTTGAAGTAGTCACACCACTCTGGATGTTCTCTTTTAACCCTTTCACATACAAGGTGATCTTTCGGCATTCGGGAGTAACCATATTCGGGCACATAAGAGCAAGCTCAAAGAATCTCCTATTATAGCAAGCTAAATCAGTACCAACCAGTTTCAAGTTCTGGAGTTCCCGCTCCATCTTAACGATCTCATTATAAGGACAATACTCTTCGATCATCCTCTATTTCAAATCCTCCTATGTAGTCTCGAAAGCCTGATCCATACCTACAGACTTCGCATACATATTCCACCACATTAAAGCACCATCTGACAACTTTCAAGATGCAAACTTAGTTCTATCAGCATCCCTACAGCCGCTGATACAAAAACCGGACTCAAGCTTCTCGAACCAACGAGTCAGGCCAACTGGGCCTTCAGTACCAGTGAATGAGTGTGGTTCGCAGCTCGTGAAGTTCTTATACGTGCATCCTCCTTGGTTAGTCTTGGTGTTGACATTGATGGGTTGTTGATCTTCGATGTTGGTAGTGTTAGTGTTATCCTGGTTGGTCTGGTTCCGTTGATTGGTGTTGGTTCCATTCCGAAGTTCAGCCACAGCTTCGATTAAACCTTTCTTGATCCAACGACACACATCGGCTTGGGTAACACTCTTTGGGCGGCATTATCTTTCTGGTCAAGATAACACACCAGGTTAGCGTCAATGAAATCAGTATGTAAAAATATACTAGCAACGGGTAGTGATGCATAGTAAATAATATTAAATCGTTAAGATTCTAGTAGCGCCAGTAGTAAGTAGTAGTGGTACATAATGCTTAGTATTAGTAGTAGCGGTGACAGTGTACAGTAGTAATCTCAACACTAAGTAACAACACGAAGTGATAACAGTAGTGACAATAAACCATTCATAGCAGTTATTAATAGCTTATCATGCATTACAGGACAATAATAACCAAGCATTTTAAGTAGAAAAATTATTCATTTATTGCTCATGCATTAACAAAGAAGTAAAATATTCCTCATGTCATACGTAAAAACCATAAAAAAACCACGTCCACCAATGTATGTGCGAGCACCAAGTAATAAGCAATAATATAAAATAGTATCTAGTAAAGCGAAACAAGTTCAAATAAAGCATCTCTATTTCAGTTTTTGAAGTTCCTTCAACAGGTACTCGACGATCTTTTCCAGGTTCTCAACTCTCGACTTAAGGTCATCGGTACTGTTGTCGTTAGTAGCAGCAGTGGAGGTGTTAGGTTGGGAAGTAGAAGCATCATAGGGATGAAAACGACGGCACATCTAAAGTGATTGGCTGTCATATTGAATGCTCTTCCAAAATGGGTTATTGGCTCGGGCGGGTCCTTTAGGTATACTACGGTGGCCTCTCGGTCCATAGGGGTTAACAAAATCTGGATCGGTGGAGGGTGATTTGGTGCCAGTAGGTGAATCGGGTAATTCGGGTTCTGGTTCAGATTCAGGTTCGAGTTTCGGGTCCTCCTCGGGATTCTCCCCAGGTTCCTCTTCCGGTTCTTCCTCTGGTTCTTCTTATGTTTCCTCTTCTGGCTCTTCTTTTGGTTCGGATTTCATCTCAGGTTCTGACATAATCTCATCCACGAACTCCATTATAGTGTTTCCCGGCGCTTGTACGGTCTCCTCGGATTCCGTGTCAGAGTCGGTAAGAATGATGGGATTGGAAGGAGTCATCTAGCACTCAAGAAAACACAAGTTAGTACACTTGTTAATTATATCATTCAGATATAGAAATCAAATAAGATAACAAGTAGTGTAACTATAGTCTTTGTAACTTAACTAGTCTATGGTTACAGTCTAGACTCAAAAGGTGTCCTAAAGTCCGACACTCTAATGCAGCCTAAGCCTAGGTAGCCGTTTAGCTCTGATACCATATGTAATACCCCGTCAGAATCCACTAACGGTGTATTAACTCTAGTCCCACAGTTAATGCTCACACCCATTATATGAGACGTTTCTGAAAAGTATTCGCATTAAGTTTCAAAAGAAAGTCATTAAACATAGAAATAATTCTGAAAATAGTTGACATCCATGACCAACATAAGTAACTCAAAACATTATGAAAGAAAATGGTTTTCAATGCGAATAATAGTTCTTGAAATAAGTCACGACGAAAAACATGCTGGACATCACTCTAGTACTAGCAGCAAACAAGCATGACAACTTCAGTAAGCGGAAGCAATAACTCTATGGACCTGAGATAAAAACATGCAAAAAGGTCAACGAAAATGTTGAGTGAAACTACAGGTTTACTAAAGCATTTATCATAAGTTAGACCACGAGATTTCTGAAAAACATCGTAAAAATAATACATTAGCATGAGCACTTGATTATAAGACTTTAACCCTGCGGATAGCTAAAGCGCTACACGTCTTCCTTTTACCCTTTCTAAGCATACACCGATCAAGTGTACAAGTTACAACAGAATGAGCACCCCGTACATTGAGGCGAGATTTGTCAAACTTAACGGTACCGTCCATATAAGTCGAGCTTACATAAAGTAATTAATATAATCTAGCTAAGGGATTTTTGTTCTGAACTCATATGTATATCGTTTATTTACTTGTGCCTAATATGTAAAACATTTAAAAATGCATGTTATCTCATCCCATGTAAAAAGTATTAGGGACTGTAGACTCACCTTAGCAAAAGCTCTGAAAAATCTCTTAGTAAAGTCGGTACAGTAGTCGAACAATCACGACCGAAAAATGCAACATAGTCAAATAGGTCATCTTAAGTAAATACATAGGTCACACTATGTCAACCCATAGTGTACGCATAGTCCTAGTGCTCAAACTGACTCAATAAGCAAATAAAAGTCAACTAGTCCAAGCAAGTCAACCAAAGTCAAACCAAAAGTCAACTCGGTCAAAGTAGTCAACTAAAGTCAAACATCTCAGTAGGTCATGCAATCTTGGTCAACATGTCAATCATAAGTCAACTAATACGTTATAGCTCATAGTTCATCAATTTGCATGTACGCAGTTTATCGTATGTCCTTGAAAATACGCACATCATAGAAAAAACGAGTACAATTCATAGCAAATAAATCATGAAGACATGGAAAACTCCAGATCTTAAGTAGACTCGAAAAAGATTCCAAAAAGTCTAGTCAGGGTCTCATACGACGTCTACAAGTTGGGTTTCAGAAAGGGTCTAGTTACGGTTTACCAAATCAGTTTCTGCACGCGCATTAGTTTTAGAAAAATTCTCATTTAATTTAGATTATAGCTTTTAATGAATGGCCAATTGGAACTTACTACAGTTTTAGTGATAAAATAACCAAAGACTTTCATGTAGCCAATTTGTACAGTTAATTCAATAAATCAGACCCTCAGTTTTTGAGCAACAATCAGACATGTCGTGTGGCGTAGCAAAAAACACATAGCAAATCACATCTTTCGAAGCAAGCATACAAACATAACATGCTTAGGAACATATAAATAATCAGTTTCCAGAAGATAAAAGTCTCAATCAATTCCTATTTTACATGAGATCATTTCTTATGCATACGAAAACAGTTTCAGCTCACTATAAAAAAACCAATCTTCGTTTTGACACACCGAGAGCAATACAAAACCTTTTGACGCAATTCTTAAGTCCAACTCGCATGATTTTTAACAAGGATTACAATGGTTATCATTTTATTGACCAATTCATAAAGCATATATTCCTGAAAATTCGTATAGCATGCAAAACCCTAATCAAAACTTCAATCGATCATAACTTAAGCATACGATAATGAAATCATGCAAAATCAAAGTCCAAATTTATTAATTTTTTGAAATCTATCATATGGATACAATACAAGATCAGTACATAAACTTATACAATCAGATCAATAGCAAACAAATTCGTGATTCATAGCAACGACAACAATCGAGCAAATTAACGACTAATAACGACTCTAACCGTAATCAATTGAGCAATAGACATTAATACACTACGTAATTGAACAAAAAAACTGATATCGAAAAGTTAGGGTTATCAGTTATACCTTAAAAACACAAATTGCTAGTACTGACGCATGTAGAACGATCAAAGGAAATACTTTTATGCACGTGAGTTGATCTAATTTCGAGTTTGAGAGAGAGAGTGTGTGTGTGTGTGTGATGGCCGACGGCCTCAAGGGGGGAAGAAGAGAGTAAAAAAAGTCAACTGTATGTGTGTGTGAGGGTTTACACATAAATTTTCCTTTTATATTTTGAGTTTAGGGCCTCACTAACACCCTTCTAGTCCATTAAGCCCAAAGTTTAATCCAATTAGGGGGTTCCATGGGTGGGGTCGGCCGATGGCCCTATAAGGGGGTCTCGGGTTCGGTTTTGCTTAATTGCTCATGTGCGCGTGGTCCGTTTAGAGTGCCGTTAACCGTACAGGGTCTCCGGAACGTTAACTAGTCGTTGAAACGAAATCACCGGGTTTAATTCATTAAATAATTAATAAGTTTTTCATAAAGTCAATAATTATTAAAAATAATTATTTTATCGTTTTTCTAAGTTCCGTAAACTGAAAAGTTTCCTAGACGATCATCTTAATCGTGTCGTTTTCTAAGTATTTCGTTATCCGAAACGTGTTCATCAATTAACATAACCATATTAATTCAAGTAAGCCACTAGGATCATGTATGCATTTAATTCAATTAAACACACAAAGTTCTAAGTAATCACCGTTAAATATTTAACGAACAAGTAACGATAGTAACGGAAAAAGTAGGGTTGTTACAGGTAAAAAGGTCCCGCGATTAGTTGTTAAGCAATCCAGGTAGGAGTTTCCTTCTAGCTTGTATGTGTCCAAATGATGAGGGTCGTTGAAATAAATGATCTACTAATACAAATACGTCGTTAAAAAAAAAAATATGATTAATATTTATGTTCCATTTACTACGAATTTGAAAGTTGCGTTATGGGATAAAAATGATTAATATTTATGTTCCATTTACAACGAATTTGAAAATTGCGTTTATGGGATAAACTGAAGTCTTTTATACTGACGCACGTAAGATCACTTGTTATGTTTGGTGATTTTATGTTTGGTAAAAAATAAGTGTGCCACAAAAATTAGTAGACTCGATCAAGTGCTTGTGTCTACATGTGTGACTGAAGTATTCGATGAATTTAAACTTGTTACATTGCCTCGGGGTTAATTCTAAGTTAGAATTCGGATAAACTCCTTTTAAATGTTTCACATCGTGGTATTTGGATCCATCATTTGATAGCATGATTAAAGAAACAATACAAAATGCATTTAAGACAGATTTGGATACTTTTCATGACAAAATAAAAAATGTGAAATTGAGATCAAGAATTGGGTTAAAGTAAAGAAAAATAGGGATAGGACTAGGAAGGTGGATATTGCCAGAAAATCAATGAAGTGGAAGTGGGCATAGAGGCTAGTTCGGTTACAGTGGAGGAAAGAAAGGAAAGGTGCCACTTGATTTAAGAATTGGGTATGATTCAAAAGGTAAAAGACTCGGATGTGATGCAAAAGTCACGAGTAAAATTAGTTGCCGAGGGTGATGAGAATTCTAGTTTTTTCATAATTTTTTGAACCAAAGACGAAACTCTCAAATGTGAATAGGGATTGGTCTATAAGGTGAATGGATTACGGTCCCTTCAATCATTAAATAGGCATTTTTTACTTCTATTCACAAAAGTTTAGTAGGGTAGTGCCAACGGTTGCAAATCCTCAGTTAAAACCGAATATAACTTTATCAAGCGAAGACTGTTCAAGGCTTGAAAGAGGGATCTCGAAGGATGAACCTCGGGAGGCAGTTTGGGCCTTTGGTAGTCTGGGATGAAATTAAAGTAGAATTGTTTGGAACTATTCGAAAGGTGTTCGAGGATGTGAAAATTCCGAAAGGAGTTGGTTCAACTTTTTCACTTTAATTCCTAAAGTGGCAAATCTCATGGCGATACAAGATTTTTGTCCGATCTCTTTAATTAGTGTGGTGTACAAAATCATTACTAAAATTCTGATACCCGGTTAGCGAAGGTCATTGATCAAATTATCTTCAAGAAGCAATCAGATTTTATTCGAGGTAGACAAATACTAGATGGTCCTTTTATTTTATGCGAGACAATGGAGTGGTACAAAAGGAAGAAGAAGAAATTGATGATATTGAATGTTGATTTTGGGAAGGCTTACGACTCTGTTTGCTGGGATTTTCCTCATCACATGCTATCGGTATTATGGTATGGTAATAATTGGGGATAATGGATTAGGATGTGTCTTCATTTAGCCTGTACTTCTATGTTAGTGAATGGTAGCCTGACTAGGGAGTTCTTAATACGAGGAGGGCTTCAACAAGGTGATCCGTTAAGCCCGTATCTATTTCTTATTGTCATGGAAGGGCTAAATTTGTACATTAAGAAAAATATTACTTCGGGTTGTTTAATTCTTGCAAGTTTAGGTAATCTCACGGTTAACATTTCTCACTTTCTCTATGCTGACGATGCTTTATTTGTAACTGAATGGAATAGGAAGAATATTATTTGTATTTCACAGGTGGTAACATTTTTCAATTCTTTTTCTTGTCTTAAATAAATTTGACAAAGCCCATCTGTATGACATCGACACTAGCGATGTAGAACTGTACCTTTGCTTAGAATGCAGGTTTTGTCAAAGGAGAATTTCCATTCACGTACTTAGGCATACTAGTAGGTGCGAATATTGCTCTTACCTCCAATTGGAATCTGTTGATTGACCGATTCAAGACGCATTGTCGGGGTGGAAAAGGAGTTTATTATCATTTGGTGATCGTGTCACAATTTTTAAATTGGTCCTTGGGAGTTCGGTGATTTAGTTATATTCAATCTAAAAATGCCTGGAAACTATTATTAACAAACTCGAATCTATTCAGTCTAATTCTTTTGGGAACACTACTACATTTATCTTCATTTAGACCCCCGTATATAGACGTGTTAATAAATTAACACGTCTATATAAACAAATGCACACGTCTAATTAGAAAAAAGGCAAAACACCTCTAATTAACCTATTATTTAGACGTGTTGACACGTCTAATTGACATATTTAGACGTGTTGTTGATAAGAATGGCGGAACACCTCTAATTAACATATTATTTAGACGTGTTGACATGTCTAATTGACATATTTAGACGTGTTGTTGATAAAAATGGTGGAGCACCTCTAATTAACTTATCATTAAGACGTATTGACACCTCTACTTGATCAAATTGGAGAAACACGTTTAAATATGTTATTATTTAGACGTGTTGGAACCTTAAATTGATAAAAACACGTCTAAATATGTTATTATTTAGACGTGTTATTAAATTTTATTTAATTTAATTATGCCCAGTGTTATTCTTTCTATTATTTACAATTTACCATTACATTAACCAAATGTGGCTCTCGTTTTTGTAACCTTTTGTCGTTTTAACTCATTAGTGGGATGAAAAATGATTTATCCTCTTACCAGTAGGATATCTAGTGGGCACCCTGGTAAAAGAAAGAAACCCTCACCTACCATTCATTTTTTGAGGCGTATTCTCTGGAACAACAATTAATCAAAATCAAGATGGAGAAATCTGAAGCTTCCAAATTCTATAGTTCATCACGCTAACGCAAACAGTAAACACGTTCAATTGAAAGGATTCGAATGGAGACGGTACAATGAACATCTTTAAAATTAGGGTTTCAGATTTGGGGGATTTCGATTCGCAACACAAAATTTCAGTATAAGTAATACGTTTTACGGCGGCTAAGGTTTAACAACACTTTCTCTTAAAGTGTATGGTCTTCTTCCATATCGGTTCCCTCAGACCTGTTTGTTAAAAACCCTAAAACATGTGTTGCTTTCCACTATCATTCGTTCAAAACGACCTCGGCTATTACGTCGTTGACCGGAAAAAAGTTTTTAGTGCTGGTGGTTTTACTTCGGCGATGATGGCAATTGCGTGGGTTTTGATTATACCTGGAAAACGGGTCGAGATAGGTCGGGTTGGGTCAAAGATCAAATGGGTTTGGATCGAAATGGGTCATGGGTCGAAATGGGTCAGAATTAAAATGGGTCGAACGGGTTGGGTCGATGTAGTGACCCGAACTTTTCCATGTTTATATATATTAATTGAGATTGATATTTACATGATTAAATGTTTCCAACATGTTAAGCAATCAAACTTGTTAAGACTTGATTAATTGAAATATGTTTCATATAGACAATTGACCACCCAAGTTGACCGGTGATTCACGAACGTTAAAACTTGTAAAAACTATACGATGACATATATATGGTTATATATATAGTTAACATGTTTTTATTATAAGTTTGTATCTCATTAGGTATTTTAACAATGAGTTATATACATAAAAATGAGACTATTAATTTAAGAAACTCGAAAACGATATATATAACGATTATCGTTATAACAACGTCTTACTAGGTACATATGAATCATATTAAGATATTGATACACTTGGTTAATTATGTTAAATGATAAGTAAATATATTATTAAGTGTATTAACAATGAAATACATATGTAAAAATAAGACTACTAACTTAATGATTTCGAAACGAGACATATATGTAACGATTATCGTTGTAACGACATTTAACTGTATATACATCATACTGAGATATATTATATATCATAATATCATGATAATATAACAATTTAATATCTCATTTGTTATAATAAACAATGGGTTAACAACATTCAACAAGATCGTTAACCTAAAGGTTTCAAAACAATATTTACATGTAACGACTAACGATGACTTAACGACTCAGTTAAAATGTATATACATGTAGTGTTTTAATATGTATTCATACACTTTTGAAAGACTTGAAGACACTTATCAAAATACTTCTACTTAACAAAAATGCTTACAATTACATCCTCGTTCAGTTTCATCAACAATTCTACTCGTATGCACCCGTATTCGTACTCGTACAATACACAGCTTTTAGATGTATGTACTATTGGTATATACACTCCAATGATCAGCTCTTAGCAGCCCATGTGAGTCACCTAACACATGTGGGAACCATCATTTGGCAACTAGCATGAAATATCTCATAAAATTACAAAAATATGAGTAATCATTCATGACTTATTTACATGAAAACAAAATTACATATCCTTTATATCTAATCCATACACCAACGACCAAAAACACCTACAAACACTTTCATTCTTCAATTTTCTTCATCTAATTGATCTCTCTCAAGTTCTATCTTCAAGTTTTAAGTGTTCTTCATAAATTCCAAAAGTTCTAGTTTCATAAAATCAAGAATACTTTCAAGTTTGCTAGCTCACTTCCAATCTTGTAAGGTGATCATCCAACCTCAAGAAATCTTTGTTTCTTACAGTAGGTTATCATTCTAATACAAGGTAATAATCATATTCAAACTTTGGTTCAATTTCTATAACTATAACAATCTTATTTCAAGTGATGATCTTACTTGAACTTGTTTTCGTGTCATGATTCTGCTTCAAGAACTTCGAGCCATCCAAGGATCCATTGAAGCTAGATCCACTTTTCTCTTTTCCAGTAGGTTTATACAAGGAACTTAAGGTAGTAATGATGTTCATAACATCATTCGATTCATACATATAAAGCTATCTTATTCGAAGGTTTAAACTTGTAATCACTAGAACATAGTTTAGTTAATTCTAAACTTGTTCGCAAATAAAAGTTAATCCTTCTAACTTGACTTTTAAAATCAACTAAACACATGTTCTATATCTATATGATATGCTAACTTAATGATTTAAAACCTGGAAACACGAAAAAACACCGTAAAACCGGATTTACGCCGTCGTAGTAACACCGCGGGCTGTTTTGGGTTAGTTAATTAAAAACTATGATAAACTTTGATTTAAAAGTTGTTATTCTGGGAAAATGATTTTTATTATGAACATGAAACTATATCCAAAAATTATGGTTAAACTCAAAGTGGAAGTATGTTTTCTAAAATGGTCATCTAGACGTCGTTCTTTCGACTGAAATGACTACCTTTACAAAAACGACTTGTAACTTATTTTTCCGACTATAAACCTATACTTTTCTGTTTAGATTCATAAAATAGAGTTCAATATGAAACCATAGCAATTTGATTCACTCAAAACGGATTTAAAATGAAGAAGTTATGGGTAAAACAAGATTGGATAATTTTTCTCATTTTAGCTACGTGAAAATTGGTAACAAATCTATTCCAACCATAACTTAATCAACTTGTATTGTATATTATGTAATCTTGAGATACCATAGACACGTATACAATGTTTCGACCTATCATGTCGACACATCTATATATATTTCGGAACAACCATAGACACTCTATATGTGAATGTTGGAGTTAGCTATACAGGGTTGAGGTTGATTCCAAAATATATATAGTTTGAGTTGTGATCAATACTGAGATACGTATACACTGGGTCGTGGATTGATTCAAGATAATATTTATCGATTTATTTCTGTACATCTAACTGTGGACAACTAGTTGTAGGTTACTAACGAGGACAGCTGACTTAATAAACTTAAAACATCAAAATATATTAAAAGTGTTGTAAATATATTTTGAACATACTTTGATATATATGTATATATTGTTATAGGTTCGTGAATCAACCAGTGGCCAAGTCTTACTTCCCGACGAAGTAAAAATCTGTGAAAGTGAGTTATAGTCCCACTTTTAAAATCTAATATTTTTGGGATGAGAATACATGCAGGTTTTATAAATGATTTACAAAATAGACACAAGTACGTGAAACTACATTCTATGGTTGAATTATCGAAATCGAATATGCCCCTTTTTATTAAGTCTGGTAATCTATGAATTAGGGAACAGACACCCTAATTGACGCGAATCCTAAAGATAGATCTATTGGGCCTAACAAACCCCATCCAAAGTACCGGATGCTTTAGTACTTCGAAATTTATATCATATCCGAAGGGTGTCCCGGAATGATGGGGATATTCTTATATATGCATCTTGTTAATGTCGGTTACCAGGTGTTCACCATATGAATGATTTTTATCTCTATGTATGGGATGTGTATTGAAATATGAAATCTTGTGGTCTATTATTATGATTTGATATATATAGGTTAAACCTATAACTCACCAACATTTTTGTTGACGTTTAAAGCATGTTTATTCTCAGGTGAATATTAAGAGCTTCCGCTGTTGCATACTAAAATAAGGACAAGATTTGGAGTCCATGTTTGTATGATATTGTGTAAAAACTGCATTCAAGAAACTGATTTCGATGTAACATATTTGTATTGTAAACCATTATGTAATGGTCGTGTGTAAACATGATATTTTAGATTATCATTATTTGATAATCTACGTAAAGCTTTTTAAACCTTTATTTATGAAATAAAGGTTATGGTTTGTTTTAAAAATGAATGCAGTCTTTGAAAAACGTCTCATATAGAGGTCAAAACCTCGCAACGAAATCAATTAATATGGAACGTTTTTAATCAATAAGAACGGGACATTTCAGTTGGTATCCGAGCGTTGGTCTTAGAGAACCAGAATTTTGCATTAGTGTGTCTTATCGAGTTTGTTAGGATGCATTAGTGAGTCTGGACTTCGACCGTGTTTACTTGAAAAATGATTGCTTAATAAATTTTGTTGGAAACTATATATTTTTAACATGTGAATATTATGTGATATATTAATCTCTTAACGCGTTTGATATTATGTGATAGATGTCTACCTCTAGAACAAGTCCCATTGACTCACCTAATAATAATGAAGAGTCAAATGTAAATTGGAATGATTCGTGGACTGATTCACAAGTTCCCGAAGAGGAACCGGAAGAAGAGTCGGAACCGGAAGAAGAATCGGAACCGGAAGAAGAATCGGAACCGGATGAAGAAATAGAACCGGCGGGGGAAATAATAAAACGGTTAAGTAAAAGAAAATCCTCAACCAACCGACCAAGGTTAATTATGGTCAATGGTGTTTCCGCCAAAGAAGCAAAATATTGGGAGGATTACCAATTCTCCGATGAATCGGATTCCGACGAGAATTCCGATGATGTTATAGAAATTACCCCAACTGAATTTAAAAAGTCAAAAGAAAATAATAAGGGAAAGGGCATAAAAATAGAGAAATCTAATTCCAACCCCGATGAACTTTATATGTATCGTCAACCCCCGAAGTCCTTAAGTTGTAACAATGACCCGGGAACCTCTAAACCACCAGGTTTTTCTAAACCAATGTGGATCACGACGGCTCGTATTAGGGGAACATCATATATCCCTAGAAACTTGGCAAAACGAACCAAAACCGAAGAAGAAGAAACGAGCGAGTCGGAATAAGATAGTTGTATTCGTGTGGTGTAATATATGTAATATAGTGTTCGTATGCTTTATGATATATGTAAAAATTGCTTGTATTAATAAGTATTTTTTTATGAATCTAACTCTTGTCTATTTTACAGTTTAAAAACACAAAATGGATAGACAACCCAATATTTTAAGAGACCTACCCGGAGACATGATTGATGAAATCTTGTCTAGAGTCGGCCAGAATTCCTCGGCACAACTATTTAAGGCGAGATCAGTTTGTAAGACATTCGAAGAACGTTCCAAGAATGTCTTGGTTTATAAGAGACTTTCGTTTGAAAGATGGGGGATATCACATTGGGAAACCCATAAGTTACGATGTGTTTACTTTGACGCATATATTGCGGGGAACCCAAATGCTATTTTACGCAACGGGTTAAGAAATTATTTTGACTCAATATATCCGAATATTGGACTTCGTGATTTAGAAAAAGCGGCTAACATGCAACATAAAGAAGCATGTTATGCTTACGGATTAGTAATGTTCGCTTCTCACCAAAGTGAGAACAAGAACATCGGGCTACAACTATTAAACAAAACGTTTCCACAAGTGACGGAGTCGGTAATTGGGGTAAGAAATGAGGTTTTTAGATTGTTACGGGACTGTTGGACATTACGTAACCCTCGTCCCTTTGACGACGTTACAACACGCTGTCTTATCAACGGCCATAACGGTTATGTTGCACAAGACCAAGGATGGGAAGTAGTCCTAGTAAAACCAGAATGCATGACTTGTTTCTGGACGTATGAATTACGTGTCTTTATTGCCTTTGCCGAACGACTTGTGTACTAGCTAGAATTGTCTTAACAACTATCTTGTATCAATGTTATTGTGTGCTATATTTCATGCTTTATGTAAAATAAGCGGTATTGTAAGTTTGTAAAATATTGTATAAAAGTTTGAACGCGAAATATTATTACAATCAGTTTTTCATATAGAATTGTAGTAGTTGAATTGTATATTAGCTACTAAGTATGAACTTAACGGGTAGGTACTACCCGAATTTAAACTTATAAAACGCTAATATGAAGAAAAAGCTTTTATAAATGAGTTCATATTATGCTACGAAATACTATTAACTACTCTTAATATTCTGTATGATTAACTTGTTCCATTTAACTATTTTGAAGGAAATGGCACCGACTACTCGACACACCGTGAATATGAATGAAGAGGAATTCCGTAATTTTCTAGCTTCAAACATAGCCGCAGTACAGGCTGCGCTACATACCAACAATAACCTTGGATCTAGCAGTACAGGAAATCGTGTAGGATGCACCTACAAAGAATTCACTGCCTGCAAACCTTTGGAATTTGATGGAACCGAAGGACCGATCGGATTGAAACGGTGGACCGAGAAGGTTGAATCGGTGTTTGCCATAAGTAAGTGTACTGAAGAGGACAAAGTGAAGTACGCTACGCATACCTTCACAGGTTCTGCGTTAACATGGTGGAATACCTATCTAGAGCAAGTGGGACAAGATGATGCGTACGCACTACCGTGGTCAGCATTCAAGCACTTGATGAACGAGAAGTACCGTCCCAGAACCGAGGTCAATAAGCTCAAGACAGAACTTAGAGGGTTACGAACCCAAGGATTTGATATTACCACGTACGAAAGACGATTCACAGAATTGTGCCTATTGTGTCCGGGAGCATTCGAAGATGAGGAAGAGAAGATCGACGCGTTTGTGAAAGGATTACCGGAAAGAATCCAAGAAGATATAAGTTCACACGAGCCCGCCTCCATAAAACAGGCATGTAGAATGGCTCACAAACTAGTGAACCAGATTGAAGAAAGAATTAAAGAACAGACTGCTGAAGAGGCCAATGTGAAGCAAGTCAAAAGAAAGTGGGAGGAAAACGGTGATAAGAATCACCAATACAACAACAACAGTAATTACAACAATAATCGCAACAATTATCCCAACAATCGCAACATCAATCGCAACTACAACAAACGGCCCAACAACAACAACAACAACAACAACAACAACAGCAACTACAACAATCATCCCAGCAACAATAATAACCGCAACAACAACAACAATCAGAAGCAGCTATGCCAAAGGTGTGAAAAGAATCACTCGGGGTTCTGCACCAAATTTTGCAACAAGTGTAAAAGAAATGGTCATAGCGCGGCGAAGTGTGAGGTCTACGGACCAGGGGCTAATAGAACGAAAGGAACAAATGGTGTCGGAACGAGTAATGGCGGAGCAAGTAGTGTCGGAGCAAGTTATGCCAATGTAGTTTGTTATAAATGTGGAAAACCAGGCCACATTATTAGAAATTGCCCGAACCAGGAGAACACGAATGGACAAGGCCGCGGAAGAGTTTTCAATATTAATGCGGCAGAGGCACAGGAAGACCCGGAGCTTGTTACGGGTACGTTTCTTATTGACAATAAATCTGCTTACGTTTTATTTGATTCGGGTGCGGATAGAAGCTATATGAGTAGAGATTTTTGTGCTAAATTAAGTTGTCCATTGACGCCTTTGGATAGTAAATTTTTACTCGAATTAGCAAATGGTAAATTAATTTCAGCAGATAATATATGTCGGAATCGAGAAATTAAACTGGTTAGCGAAACATTTAAGATTGATTTGATACCAGTAGAGTTAGGGAGTTTTGATGTGATAATCGGTATGGACTGGTTGAAAGAAGTGAAAGCGGAGATCGTTTGTTACAAAAATGCAATTCGCATTATACGAGAAAAAGGAAAACCCTTAATGGTGTACGGAGAAAAGGGCAACACGAAGCTACATCTTATTAGTAATTTGAAGGCACAAAAACTAATAAGAAAAGGTTGCTATGCTGTTCTAGCACACGTCGAGAAAGTACAAACTGAAGAAAAGAGCATCAATGATGTTCCCATTGCAAAAGAATTTCCCGATGTATTTCCGAAAGAATTACCGGGATTACCCCCACATCGATCCGTTGAATTTCAAATAGATCTTGTACCAGGAGCTGCACCAATAGCTCGTGCTCCTTACAGACTCGCACCCAGCGAGATGAAAGAACTGCAAAGCCAATTACAAGAACTTTTAGAGCGTGGTTTCATTCGACCAAGCACATCACCGTGGGGAGCTCCTGTTTTGTTTGTCAAGAAGAAAGATGGTACATTCAGGTTGTGTATCGACTACCGAGAGTTGAACAAACTTACCATCAAGAACCGCTACCCACTACCGAGAATCGATGACTTATTTGATCAACTACAAGGCTCGTCTGTTTATTCAAAGATTGACTTACGTTCCGGGTATCATCAAATGCGGGTTAAAGAAGATGATATTCCAAAGACTGCTTTCAGAACACGTTATGGTCATTACGAGTTTATGGTCATGCCGTTTGGTTTAACTAATGCACCAGCTGTGTTCATGGACCTTATGAACCGAGTGTGTGGACCATACCTTGACAAGTTTGTCATTGTTTTCATTGATGACATACTTATTTACTCAAAGAATGACCAAGAACACGGTGAACATTTGAGAAAGGTGTTAGAAGTATTGAGGAAGGAAGAATTGTACGCTAAGTTTTCAAAGTGTGCATTTTGGTTGGAAGAAGTTCAATTCCTCGGTCACATAGTGAACAAAGAAGGTATTAAGGTGGATCCGTCAAAGGTAGAAACTGTTGAAAAGTGGGAAACCCCGAAAACTCCGAAACACATACGCCAGTTTTTAGGACTAGCTGGTTACTACAGAAGGTTCATCCAAGACTTTTCCAGAATAGCAAAACCCTTGACTGCATTAACGCATAAAGGGAAGAAATTTGAATGGAATGATGAACAAGAGAAAGCGTTTCAGTTATTGAAGAAAAAGCTAACTACGGCACCTATATTGTCATTGCCTGAAGGGAATGATGATTTTGTGATTTATTGTGATGCATCAAAGCAAGGTCTCGGTTGTGTATTAATGCAACGAACGAAGGTGATTGCTTATGCGTCTAGACAATTGAAGATTCACGAACAAAATTATACGACGCATGATTTGGAATTAGGCGCGGTTGTTTTTGCATTAAAGACTTGGAGGCACTACTTATATGGGGTCAAAAGTATTATATATACCGACCACAAAAGTCTTCAACACATATTTAATCAGAAACAACTGAATATGAGGCAGCGTAGGTGGATTGAATTATTGAATGATTACGACTTTGAGATTCGTTACCACCCGGGGAAGGCAAATGTGGTAGCCGATGCCTTGAGCAGGAAGGACAGAGAACCCATTCGAGTAAAATCTATGAATATAATGATTCATAATAACCTTACTACTCAAATAAAGGAGGCGCAACAAGGAGTTTTAAAAGAGGGAAATTTAAAGGATGAAATACCCAAAGGATCGGAGAAGCATCTTAATATTCGGGAAGACGGAACCCGGTATAGGGCTGAAAGGATTTGGGTACCAAAATTTGGAGATATGAGAGAAATGGTACTTAGAGAAGCTCATAAAACCAGATACTCAATACATCCTGGAACGGGGAAGATGTACAAGGATCTCAAGAAACATTTTTGGTGGCCGGGTATGAAAGCCGATGTTGCTAAATACGTAGGAGAATGTTTGACGTGTTATAAGGTCAAAGCTGAGCATCAGAAACCATCAGGTCTACTCCAACAACCCGAAATCCCGGAATGGAAATGGGAAAACATTACCATGGATTTCATCACTAAATTGCCAAGGACTGCAAGTGGTTTTGATACTATTTGGGTAATAGTTGATCGTATCACCAAATCAACACACTTCCTACCAATAAGAGAAGATGACAAGATGGAGAAGTTAGCACGACTGTATTTGAAGGAAGTCGTCTCCAGACATGGAATACCAATCTCTATTATCTCTGATAGGGATGGCAGATTTATTTCAAGATTCTGGCAGACATTACAGCAAGCATTAGGAACTCGTCTAGACATGAGTACTGCCTATCATCCACAAACTGATGGGCAGAGCGAAAGGACGATACAAACGCTTGAAGACATGCTACGAGCATGTGTTATTGATTTCGGAAATAGTTGGGATCGACATCTACCGTTAGCAGAATTTTCCTACAACAATAGCTACCATTCAAGCATTGAGATGGCGCCGTTTGAAGCACTTTATGGTAGAAAGTGCAGGTCTCCGATTTGTTGGAGTGAAGTGGGGGATAGACAGATTACGGGTCCGGAGATTATACAAGAAACTACCGAGAAGATCATCCAAATTCAACAACGGTTGAAAACCGCCCAAAGTCGACAAAAGAGCTACGCTGACATTAAAAGAAAAGATATAGAATTTGAAATTGGAGAGATGGTCATGCTTAAAGTTGCACCTTGGAAAGGCGTTGTTCGATTTGGTAAACGAGGGAAATTAAATCCAAGGTATATTGGACCATTCAAGATTATTGATCGTGTCGGACCAGTAGCTTACCGACTAGAGTTACCTCAACAACTCGCGGCTGTACATAACACTTTCCACGTCTCGAATTTGAAGAAATGTTTTGCTAAAGAAGATCTCACTATTCCGTTAGATGAAATCCAAATCAACGAAAAACTTCAATTCATCGAAGAACCCGTCGAAATAATGGATCGTGAGGTTAAAAGACTTAAGCAAAACAAGATACCAATTGTTAAGGTTCGATGGAATGCTCGTAGAGGACCCGAGTTCACCTGAGAGCGTGAAGATCAGATGAAGAAGAAATACCCGCATCTATTTCCAGAAGATTCGTCAACACCTTCAACAGCTTAAAATTTCGGGACGAAATTTATTTAACGGGTAGGTACTGTAGTGACCCGAACTTTTCCATGTTTATATATATTAATTGAGATTGATATTTACATGATTAAATGTTTCCAACATGTTAAGCAATCAAACTTGTTAAGACTTGATTAATTGAAATATGTTTCATATAGACAATTGACCACCCAAGTTGACCGGTGATTCACGAACGTTAAAACTTGTAAAAACTATACGATGACATATATATGGTTATATATATAGTTAACATGTTTTTATTATAAGTATGTATCTCATTAGGTATTTTAACAATGAGTTATATACATAAAAATGAGACTATTAATTTAAGAAACTCGAAAACGATATATATAACGATTATCGTTATAACAACGTCTTACTAGGTACATATGAATCATATTAAGATATTGATACACTTGGTTAATTATGTTAAATGATAAGTAAATATATTATTAAGTGTATTAACAATGAAATACATATGTAAAAATAAGACTACTAACTTAATGATTTCGAAACGAGACATATATGTAACGATTATCGTTGTAACGACATTTAACTGTATATACATCATACTGAGATATATTATATATCATAATATCATGATAATATAACAATTTAATATCTCATTTGTTATAATAAACAATGGGTTAACAACATTCAACAAGATCGTTAACCTAAAGGTTTCAAAACAATATTTACATGTAACGACTAACGATGACTTAACGACTCAGTTAAAATGTATATACATGTAGTGTTTTAATATGTATTCATACACTTTTGAAAGACTTAAAGACACTTATCAAAATACTTCTACTTAACAAAAATGCTTACAATTACATCCTCGTTCAGTTTCATCAACAATTCTACTCGTATGCACCCGTATTCGTACTCGTACAATACACAGCTTTTAGATGTATGTACTATTGGTATATACACTCCAATGATCAGCTCTTAGCAGCCCATGTGAGTCACCTAACACATGTGGGAACCATCATTTGGCAACTAGCATGAAATATCTCATAAAATTACAAAAATATGAGTAATCATTCATGACTTATTTACATGAAAACAAAATTACATATCCTTTATATCTAATCCATACACCAACGACCAAAAACACCTACAAACACTTTCATTCTTCAATTTTCTTCATCTAATTGATCTCTCTCAAGTTCTATCTTCAAGTTCTAAGTGTTCTTCATAAATTCCAAAAGTTCTAGTTTCATAAAATCAAGAATACTTTCAAGTTTGCTAGCTCACTTCCAATCTTGTAAGGTGATCATCCAACCTCAAGAAATCTTTGTTTCTTACAGTAGGTTATCATTCTAATACAAGGTAATAATCATATTCAAACTTTGGTTCAATTTCTATAACTATAACAATCTTATTTCAAGTGATGATCTTACTTGAACTTGTTTTCGTGTCATGATTCTGCTTCAAGAACTTCGAGCCATCCAAGGATCCATTGAAGCTAGATCCACTTTTCTCTTTTCCAGTAGGTTTATACAAGGAACTTAAGGTAGTAATGATGTTCATAACATCATTCGATTCATACATATAAAGCTATCTTATTCGAAGGTTTAAACTTGTAATCACTAGAACATAGTTTAGTTAATTCTAAACTTGTTCGCAAATAAAAGTTAATCCTTCTAACTTGACTTTTAAAATCAACTAAACACATGTTCTATATCTATATGATATGCTAACTTAATGATTTAAAACCTGGAAACACGAAAAAACACCGTAAAACCGGATTTACGCCGTCGTAGTAACACCGCGGGCTGTTTTGGGTTAGTTAATTAAAAACTATGATAAACTTTGATTTAAAAGTTGTTATTCTGGGAAAATGATTTTTATTATGAACATGAAACTATATCCAAAAATTATGGTTAAACTCAAAGTGGAAGTATGTTTTCTAAAATGGTCATCTAGACGTCGTTCTTTCGACTGAAATGACTACCTTTACAAAAACGACTTGTAACTTATTTTTCCGACTATAAACCTATACTTTTCTGTTTAGATTCATAAAATAGAGTTCAATATGAAACCATAGCAATTTGATTCACTCAAAACGGATTTAAAATGAAGAAGTTATGGGTAAAACAAGATTGGATAATTTTTCTCATTTTAGCTACGTGAAAATTGGTAACAAATCTATTCCAACCATAACTTAATCAACTTGTATTGTATATTATGTAATCTTGAGATACCATAGACACGTATACAATGTTTCGAACTATCATGTCGACACATCTATATATATTTCGGAACAACCATAGACACTCTATATGTGAATGTTGGAGTTAGCTATACAGGGTTGAGGTTGATTCCAAAATATATATAGTTTGAGTTGTGATCAATACTGAGATACGTATACACTGGGTCGTGGATTGATTCAAGATAATATTTATCGATTTATTTCTGTACATCTAACTGTGGACAACTAGTTGTAGGTTACTAACGAGGACAGCTGACTTAATAAACTTAAAACATCAAAATATATTAAAAGTGTTGTAAATATATTTTGAACATACTTTGATATATATGTATATATTGTTATAGGTTCGTGAATCAACCAGTGGCCAAGTCTTACTTCCCGACGAAGTAAAAATCTGTGAAAGTGAGTTATAGTCCCACTTTTAAAATCTAATATTTTTGGGATGAGAATACATGCAGGTTTTATAAATGATTTACAAAATAGACACAAGTACGTGAAACTACATTCTATGGTTGAATTATCGAAATCGAATATGCCCCTTTTTATTAAGTCTGGTAATCTATGAATTAGGGAACAGACACCCTAATTGACGCGAATCCTAAAGATAGATCTATTGGGCCTAACAAACCCCATCCAAAGTACCGGATGCTTTAGTACTTCGAAATTTATATCATATCCGAAGGGTGTCCCGGAATGATGGGGATATTCTTATATATGCATCTTGTTAATGTCGGTTACCAGGTGTTCACCATATGAATGATTTTTATCTCTATGTATGGGATGTGTATTGAAATATGAAATCTTGTGGTCTATTATTATGATTTGATATATATAGGTTAAACCTATAACTCACCAACATTTTTGTTGACGTTTAAAGCATGTTTATTCTCAGGTGAATATTAAGAGCTTCCGCTGTTGCATACTAAAATAAGGACAAGATTTGGAGTCCATGTTTGTATGATATTGTGTAAAAACTGCATTCAAGAAACTGATTTCGATGTAACATATTTGTATTGTAAACCATTATGTAATGGTCGTGTGTAAACATGATATTTTAGATTATCATTATTTGATAATCTACGTAAAGCTTTTTAAACCTTTATTTATGAAATAAAGGTTATGGTTTGTTTTAAAAATGAATGCAGTCTTTGAAAAACGTCTCATATAGAGGTCAAAACCTCGCAACGAAATCAATTAATATGGAACGTTTTTAATCAATAAGAACGGGACATTTCAGTCGAGACCCTGGTCGGGTTGGGTCAAGATCCGGGTCGGTTGGGTCGGGCTATGTAAGACCCAAATATTTATTGTACATAATGTATTTATGATGTACGATGCGTGTATGAAGTGTACGTGTTGCTTGCTCGAACGCCGAAGGAAACTGGACGTTGTCTGAAGTGACAAGGTGTGTACGTATCTTTTCAACCCCAAATAAAGTTTATTTTGATGTTTCAAAGCCTTACCATTGGAAAGGAAATCTTATTACGTTTCCAACGATATTTTATTCATCGAAAACAGAGCTACGGTCAAAAAGTTATGGCCAAAACAAGTTTATGAAAACTGACCTGTAGGTTGGAGCGGCGCTCCACCTTTTGGCGCGGCGCGCCGAACCCGTCTGATGCAATTTTCAGCCTTTTTAAAAGGCTTAAATGATGGGTACTTTGGTCTTTTCATTTAGGGTCGGTTTAGGGTCACCAAAACTGATCTAGAACTCCATTGGAGCTCATTTTCACTCATCAAACACTCTCATCTTCAAACCCTAGAGTGAGAGGAGAGTTTTAGAGAGAGAGAGCTCCAATTGGAGAAGAAGTGTAGTGACCCGAACTTTTCCATGTTTATATATATATTAAATGAAATTATTATTTACATGATTAAGTGTTTCCAACATGTTAAGCAATCAAACTTGTTAAGACTTGATTAATTGAAATAGGTTTCATATAGACAATTGACCACCCAAGTTGACCGGTGATTCACGAACGTTAAAACTTGTAAAAACTATACGATGACATATATATGGTTATATATATAGTTAACATGATTTTATTATAAGTATGTATCTCATTAGGTATTTTAACAATGAGTTATATACATAAAAATGAGACTATTAATTTAAGGAACTCGAAAACGATATATATAACGATTATCGTTATAACAACGTCTTACTAGGTACATATGAATCATATTAAGATATTGATACACTTGGTTAATTATATTAAATGATAAGTAAATATATTATTAAGTGTATTAACAATGAAATACATATGTAAAAATAAGACTACTAACTTAATGATTTCGAAACGAGACATATATGTAACGATTATCGTTGTAATGACATTTAACTGTATATATATCATACTAAGATATATTATATATCATAATATCATGATAATATAACAATTTAACATCCCATTTGTTATAATAAACAATGTGTTAACAACATTCAACAAGATCGTTAACCTAAAGGTTTCAAAACAACATTTACATGTAACGACTAACGATGACTTAACGACTCAGTTAAAATGTATATACATGTAGTGTTTTAATATGTATTCATACACTTTTGAAAGACTTCAAGACACTTATCAAAATACTTCTACTTAACAAAAAATGCTTACAATTACATCCTCGTTCAGTTTCATCAACAATTCTACTCGTATGCACCCGTATTCGTACTCGTACAATACACAGCTTTTAGATGTATGTACTATTGGTATATGTGATGACCCAAAAATTTCTGACCAAATTTAAACTTAATCTTTAACGTTTTCGACACGATAAGCAAAGTCTATAAAGTTGAATCTCAAAATTTTAAACTATTCAATTACCCTTCGATTGTTCTCAACGCTTTGCGAATAATTATATATAAATAGATACATATACTATAACTTGAAAACGTAACAAAGTGTTAAGTAAATGATACTGTGCATTAAACTTATTGGTTTGATTATCTGATTGATATATTCAACTACGAAATTAAAAGATTATGCCAAACGATTGAATTAAAAGATATTTAATGAGTCCCTTAAGGATTATGATATTTTTACGGGTCTCTGATGTGAGGTTCACGTTGATTTGGGAAATCATCCATTCTTAACGGTATTGGAATAAATGGTAAAGTGTTTGTTTAAATAACGTAATTTGGACACATACAATAATAAGGAATATTAACTGTTGGAATTAGATATATGAATAACTTGCGATCTGTATTTTAAAACGTGTTTATTAATATTGAAAATATATATTTAACAAATACGATAAAATATAATATTAACTTGGTCATAAAAACGAATTATTATTATATATATATTAACAAATAGCAAGACGATGATTTATAGAAGTAAATGACCAAAATACTCGAAAGTTTAAGATATACTTTGAGTGGTATAGTTTAGGGATAATTTAAGGCTATATTTTGACAAAGGTACGTGACACGAAATGTAAAATACAAGTTTTCTCAGCGTACGAAAGGACATTTGAAAAACCGGAACCGGGACATAAGTCGAGTGATGACGTACGACTTATCGGAACAAAAATTACAAGTCAACTATGCATGTAAATTTAATATAATATATAATTAATTATATAAATTAAATATATTATATAAAATTATGTCGATAAGTAAAAAGTTAAAAGTTTGTGAGCTGGATCAGAGGGCCATGCGATCGCATGGCCTTGAAGCACAAATCCCATGCGATCGCATGGGGTACTTTTTCAGAAAATGTTCTATAAATTGATCGAGTTCTGGCTTAATTCATACACACTCACATTTATCTATATTACTCCGTATTATATTTATTATTTATTATTATTATTATTATTTATTATTATTATTATTATTATTATTATTATTATTATTATTATTACTATTATTATTATTATTATTATTATTATTAAGATTAATAATAATAATATTCTTATTATTATTATTACTATTATTAAGATTAATATTATTATTATTATTATTAATCTTAATTAGTAGTATTAGTATTATACATAAAATATTACGACGAGGTTATGAGCGTGTCACTTTCAAAATGGGTTTTCAAGCGGGATAGAGCTAAGGAAATTATGGGTAATGTTCGGGGGTATATTTATGAATCAAACCTAGTGTTTATCATCTCCGTTACGTCTACGTACTTTTCTGAAATATTGAATCACAATATGGATACGTAATCATTTATATTTTATCTTTTATATACTAATAGTGTATCCATGTCTAGTGCTCGAGTATATATATTTATACAAGCTTGTATGCTAAATTTCGTCGATAAACAGTTTATGATGAATCATGAATTAAATAAATATATTACTGGTAAAAGGTATATGATATACATGTTTTTGGAAAGCTGGCGAAAAATCAATAACTTTTCATTTAGATATCGAATAGTTTCGATGAACGGATTAAAAGATATGATCAACTGAATTATGATTGACGTTAATTGAAATTTCTTTTGAATCTGCAATTAAGATTTAAACAACTTGTTTACGAGATTGATAAAGTGAACTTTTAAATATTACCAACCGAGTAAATGAATCCTTATATAAAGCACGTCTCTTTTTGTTGAACTATTGTCAAAATTGACTTTTTGAAACGACTTTGGATAACTATTATATGTCGATCTCGAGCATTAGGATTGTGATACACTATGACTTGACCTAGTTTGATAGACATTTATTGACCAACATATGTTCTCTAGGTTGAGATCTACGATTAATTGGTAATCCGAGTTTCGGTCACATTTTGGTGAACAACTTTATATGTTGCTAAGGTGAGTTTCATTGCTCCCTTTTTAATTGCTTTTGCAATCTATATTTTTGGGCTGAGAATACATGCAATTTATTTTAAACACAATGGATACAAGTACAAACTAAATTCTACACTGAGTTTGAACCGAAAATGCCTTAGCTTTGGTAACTAGTAGCTGCCAGTACATAGGATATGGACTGGTGGGCGCGAATAACAGTATATGGATCCATAGGGCTTGATATCCCCGTCCGAGCTAGAGCGCTAGCCTTTTAACGGACGTGTGTTATTTGAGTTTAGGACACGTTGGTTTGCGTGTATTAAAACGAATGGGGTATTTATCATTATAACGTTAAAGCTTAGTTACCAGGGTGCTCTGTTATGTAGAATCTATTGATAAACGTTTCTGGATGAAACAACTGAAATCTTGTGATCCACTTTTATATACAGATTATGCGAAACACTAAAACTATGAACTCACCAACCTTTGTGTTAACACTTGTTAGTATGTTTATTCTCAGGTTCCCTAGAAGTCTTCCGCTGTTTGCTTACATGTTATACAAGCTATGTGCATGGAGTCTTGCGTGCTTTATTCAAGAAAACGTTGCATTCACAAAATCATCACCATGTATCTTATTTTGACTGCATTGTCAACGGAATTACTATTGTAAACTATTATTTACGGTAATTGTCTATATATAGAAATCATCAGATGTCGAGAACCTTTGATTTAAATATTCATTGATGGTGTGCCTTTTCAAAAGAATGCAATGTTTATAAAACGTATTATATAGAGGTCAAATACCTCGCAATGCAATCGATGAATGAAATGTTCGTCCATATGGATTTGGACTGATCGTCACAGTTGGTATCAGAGCGTTGGTCCTAGTGAACCAGGTCTTGCATGAGTGTGTCTAACTGATAGTTGTTAGGATGCATTAGTAAGTCTGGACTTCGACCGTGTCTTCATGTCAAAAGTTTTGCTTATCATTTCTTGTCAGAAATTACCTGCTTATCATTCCTAGTCTAGACACGTTTTACTGCATTGATTGCATGAATAGTGTATAGAAAAATTTCATATCTTAGCGTATCTGTTACTGTAAACTTTTTCTGACATCTTCCGAAAATTTCTCCGTGATTTATGGAATTTGGTATTATATATACATATGTAAATTATGTATTGAAGAATACCAAACTAAATTCTATAATCTAATTCATATCAAAAATCATCTCCCTAATTATACAAGATGGATCCCGTATCTAGTTCAAATTCCTTAAACTCCGACAGCTATTCCGATATGGATATTCACCTGAATTCTGAAGACAGTGTAACCGGAATGGATCAACCAATTAGCCATCATCTTTTCTGGATGAATTGGGGATGGGTTCGTAGTCTACTTAATCATTGGAGACAAGAAGAAGGTGATCCCTTCCATCCACCACATTGCCCTCTTGGCGAAGAACCTGAAGCACTTACAGGCGAACCTGTTCGAGACACCATTTTCTCTCTCATTTCCAGAATATCTCGTCATGATCATATACTCTCTCAAATTCTGGATCTTATTCATCCGCTCGTCCGAACCGCCAATCATCCCGGTGTAGTAGAAGAAGTCAACGAGCTTCGCGCTCGGATAGTGGCTTTAGAGAATATGGTGCAAAGGTTACAAGCACCAGCAGCATCACCGGCATCAACAGTACCACCAACAACAACACCAACAGTACCATTACCACCACCAACAATGTAACGACCCTGGAATTTACAACGTTATTTATTAATAATTATTATTATTAATACGCTTGATTAAACGAATGTATGTTATTACATTTACATGTTGCTTTAATTGCCCGTACTTGAACTTTAAATGCCCGAAACGTCTTTGTGACACCCGGAACTTGCACGAATAATATTTTAAGATATTATTTACATTCATGATTAATTTTATTAATCATTTTAATTAACTAAGGCTTTTAGTTAATTACTTGGGCTTAAGTTGGACTTATTTGGATTATTTGCAACTTGGGCTTTAATTAGTGTAATGGACTCTTGAATAAGACTCACAAGCCCACCCTACTTCTTTTAATGGACATTAAGCCCACTCTTGCATACTTGTAAGTATCATTTAAACATAAACTAACTAGTTACTTGCTTAAGGAATCTAGTTGCCTTATAATCCCCATGAGACTAACCCTTTTATCCATCTTTTGAACCTTTAACACCCTAGTAACCACCAAACAAACACACCCACCCCATGGGGGCTGCTGCAGGCCGTGGGGTTTGGGGGCTCAAAGGAGTCCACACTTCATCATTTCTTCATTACTTGTTCACTTGAAGTCTTCTCTCAAAACACACACACATTACTTGCATATTCCCTCAAACTTTCTTCTCTTTTTCTCTCATACTTGTAAGTGTTTGAAACAACTTTTTTTCTTCTTTTCTTTGTTGGTAAAAACTGATTTCATAAACATTAATCATCATCATCAATTGTTGTTTGTTTACTTGTTCTTACTTAATGTTTGAATACATGAAGTTACTAGTTATATGTTACTTACTTTCTAACTTTCAAGAACAAACTTACTAGTTTGATTTCTTCACCTTTATCTTGTTATAACAAGAACATTCAAGAACATAATCTCTCTAGTTATGTTCTACATATTTTGTTTCAAAGAATTAAAGTTCATAGTTGTATAAACTCTTTACTTGTAGTTCTTGAAGTAACTTTGAAGTTACTTCACTTAAAGATCAACTTGGTTGAATCTTTAAAAGTAAGAGCAACTATGAATCATCTTCTTGTTTAGATTAGCTTTCTACTTTATTTATTTCAAAGATTTAAAGTTTATAATCTTTAATTTTTGTTACTTGTGTTCTTGTTTGTTGTATGTTACTAGAATACCACCTTCATGGTTGGTTTAGGCTTATCATTCATTTCTTTATTTCTTATTGTTAGTTGCTTACTACACATTTGAACAAGGACATGAAACCAACAAGAGCTTACACTTTGGTGCAAGTATCATGGATCCAACACTTGGTTGTGATCTTTCTTAGTGTTCATGAACTTGTTCATAAACTCACATGTAACCTTGGTTCATCAAACACTTACAACACTTGCACTTGGGTTATGATGGACAAACCTTGGTCAAAATGATGTTAACACATCAACGAGTTGTACACTTGAAGCTATACGCATCAAGGATGAGAACCGTGATGAACATCAAGCACCGAGACAACCGGAACTCTCCAAAACCCACTGTTCTGTCCAAAACCTACTGACCTGGTGCTTCTGGAACAGACCAGTAGACCTGGGCTGTTCTAACCTTGATTTTTAGATAGAACTTTTCGAGTAGATAACTTTTCATATAGGACTCGTCTTAATCCGAGTTACGGTTTAGAATTTACGGCCCTCCGATCGTTACCATGTCCTTTAACGTTGTGCAGAAATTTCTGACCTATTCGCACTTAGACCGTCGCCACGGTCAAACCAAGACGAGTTTGCTTCTGTAAATTTTACCACACTTAAGGGACTCATAGACGGAGCCATGACCACTGGTCTCACCTTAATTCAGTAAGGGTAGAGCCGTGGTGACTGACCGAATTCAGCCTTTGTTTTAAACGACTTTTATAAACGAGTCTTACTTGTTACCTTTTGTTTAATGATGATTGATGATGACTCTTATGACCTTAATTACGTACTTGTAAACCTTTTGAGACGACTTATTGACTTAGTGCTATTTGACTTAGGTTGAGGACGTTTGGACCGTTACTTGCACACCACTTTCCGACTACTACCTTACCATTACTACTAATCATTGTGAGTTATAGCATTCCCTTTTTACTTTAACTTATTTTGGGAACTGAGAATACATGCGGATTTTATGTTTTACATACTAGGCACGAGTACTTAAACTTTATATATGTGTGGGTTATACAACGGCAGAAACATTCCCTTTAGCTCGGTAACGTTTAATCATCGGTTTTTGAACCGTGAACGCGAATCTTAGATATGGATCCATAGGGTTTGACATCCCCACTCGGGCTAGTAGCGCTAGCATTTAACGAGTGTTTAATACTTCGAGGTTATACGCACTTGCCAAGTGCACTTTAAGGGGGTACATTAAACGTTAAGTTAGTTACCGGGTGCCCACGGTTAAGCATATACTTTTACATACTTTTGAAACGCTCGTTGTAGCACTGAAATCTCGTGGCCTACTTACATTACTGTTATACTTAAACTATAGCTCACCAACCTTTGTGTTGACCTTTTTAAGCATGTATTTTCTCAGGTGCTTGAAGTCGCTTCCGCTATCTTACTAGTCGTGCTGTAGAACCCGCTGCCTAGAGTTGTAATCGCATGACTACTTATGTTGCATTCAAACTTTTTACTTATGAACTTATGTTATGTAACGACCATTATGGTCACGTACACTTATTTAATGCTTCTACTCTGTGAAGCATACTTTGATTTGTAAAACAATTGACGTATGTTATGACGTCACTTTTATTTATGAATGTAAACTCTGTTTTGAAAACGCATATAGTACTTAACCTTGTAATGATCCTGTTGATGATGGTCCGTACATGATGATTTAGTACGGGGCGTCACATTTGGTATCAGAGCATTGGTTGTAGGGAATTAGGATGCATTAGTGAGTCTAAGACCGACCCGAGTAGGATTCACTAATAGGGCTAATCTACAACTTGTTAGTTTACTTGTTTCCGCTGAACTTACTGCATGCTGCTGCTTACTGTTACTGCTATATGCCGTATGCTACTACGTGATTTCACTACTGCATGCTATTACTTGATTTCGATTGCATGCTAAGTTTCGTACGGTTACTGATATTGCCATGCTACTTATTGTTATACATGAATTAAACTGTTGGCCTATTATTTGCTTGCTTTATGACATACTGACATGGAAAATTTATTTTTCCTTGTTCAGATGTCGGACGTTCCACCTACTGACATCCCGAGCGGCTCAGGCCCCGTTGTTCCACCCACTGCTGCACCTGTTGCTGCTGCTGCTGCTGCTGACATTCCGGCCCCGACACCCACTGGCGACCCCGGCGCCTCTAGTTCTGGAGCTAGCTCTAGTGTGCCTATCCCGGCGTCTTCTTCCAGACCCCTGAGGCAACTGGCTCGCATTGGTGGCATAGATATCCCCGCGGAGTTTGGGGAGGGTCCTTTCCGTAATCATTGGCGCACACCTTGCCGATGCACTGCCGACGGCCGCTTAGCCGTGATTACGCCAGGCCGACACCGACAGATGTTGGCCGCTTTCGGATACGTTGAGCCACCCGCGCCACCACCGCATGATTCAGACGACGGTTCTTCCACCGATTCTTCTTCAGACGACATCTCATCTGACGAGTCCAGTGATGAGGAGGATCCCGCTGACCGACCGATTCAGGCACCTTCTACCCCGCCGAAGAAGCGGTATCGCTTCGCTGGCATAATTCCTGGACGTACTGTCACTGACGCTTATGGTCGGCGTCGTAGGATCACTGCACGTAAACGGCTAGTGCCGTACCCCGCCGACCCACTGATATTACCGTCTCCACCCAGAGCCGGACCATCTACTTCAGCACCACCGGCTCCACCTGCACCGCCAGCACCACCTGCCCCACCATCTTCCTCTAATGAGGAAATGAGGCGGGAGATTGAGATTCTCCAGACTCGAGTTACTGAGCTCGAGGAGCAGATGACTCATGTTTTGGACATCTTGTACCCACCATCGCCGTAGGACTTTGTACTAGATTCTGTATTGTAATCTCTTTTGTAATTTCATATTTCACTTATGTAATGTACGAACTTAGTGTAATGTATGAACTTATTATCATTAATGAATGGAATTTGTGTTGTTACTTTGTGCGCAAGTGTTCTATTTACGTTATCATATCATGGTTTTGTGGTACTTATATATGCTTGCATTACTTAATCAACATGTGTTGTGCTGTTTTCATGTTGGTTGTTATATACTATATTATTATTATTTGCATAATGGATTTTGACTTGAGTCAAAATGTTTGTATAGAACATCATGGCCAACGGGAGATCTATCCCCACCGCGGCACAAATTGAGGAAATGATTAACGAGCGAGTCGCTGCTGCACTAGCTGAAAGACCACCCCAAGTTCCACCACCACCGCCTGTCAATCCACCTGTCGTTCGAGATGGGTGTACTTACAAGGAATTCCAAAACTGCAAGCCACACTACTTCAGTGGCACTGAGGGACCCGTCGGTCTCACCAGATGGTTCGAAAAGTTGGAATCGGTATTCAGGATTAGCAACTGTTCTGAGGCTAACAAAACGAAATTTGCATCTTGCACACTTTCTGATGGCGCGCTTACATGGTGGAATACCATGGCCCAAGCGAAAGGAATTGATGAGGCGTATGCTACGCCTTGGGAAGAATTTAAATGTGCTATGATCGAGGAATACTGTCCGAGAACCGAGATTCAAAAGATGGAAATCGAATTTATGCAATTGAAGACCGTAGGGAACGACCTTAACAGCTACAACCGTAGGTTTTTGGAATTGGCTCTTATGTGTCCAACCATGGTCACCCCCGAATTTAAGCGTTTGGAGAAATACTTCTCGGGACTTCCTAAGTCCATCAAGGGTAATGTTACCTCATCCAAGCCACCAAGTGTTCCCGAAGCAATGCGCATGGCGCATACCCTCTTGAATCAAATCATCCTTGACGAGCCGGAGAAGGCTAAGTTCGAAACTGTTAGTGGTGAAAAGAGGAAATGGGACAACAACCACAACAACAACAGGGGTAGGAACTATGATCAAAACCCGGCAAAACGACATGAAGGGTTCAGGCAAAACAACAACATGCACAACAACAACACCAACCCCAACAACAACAACCGCACCAATCCGAACTACAAGGGAACCTTACCACAATGCAATAGGTGCTACAAGCACCACACTGGGTATTGCAATGTTATCTGTGAGAAGTGCCAACGATCTGGACATGTTGGCAAGGATTGCAAGGTTACCACTTTGAATGTGAAGCCAAACCACAACAACAATGGGCCTAAGAAGTGTTATGAATGTGGAAAGACGGGCCATTTCAGAAACGAGTGTCCTAACAAGCGTAAGGATGGCGGACCACCACGTGCTAGAGCCTTCAACGTTAATGCAAGGGACGCTCGCGACAACCCCGACTTGGTGACAGGTATATTCAAGATCAACAATCTTTTAGCTTCTGTCCTATTTGATACTGGTGCCGATAGGAGCTATGTGTGTAGACATTTTTGTGATAAGTTAGATTGGTCGTTAGTTCCTTTGAAGGAAAGTATGCTTGTCGAGGTCGCCAAAGGAAAACTTGAAAAGGTTGACCATATTAGTCGTGGAGCTATTATCAACATAGCTGGTGCAGATTTCGAAATTGATTTGATACCTATCAAACTGGGAAGTTTTGACGCAATCGTCGGTATGGATTGGTTGAGCAAGATAAAGGCCGATGTTATCTGTGGAGATAAAGCACTTCGCATACCACAAGGAGATGGTGAACCACTGGTTATCTATGGAGAGAGATGTACCTCGAAGTTGAATCTCATTAGTTGCGTGAAAGCGCAAAAGATTATGAAGAAGGGACGCTTTGCTGTCCTAGCACATGTGAAAGCGGTAGAAACTGAGGTGAAGAACGTGAACGATGTGCGTATTGTGAACGAGTTTTCCGATGTCTTTCCCGAAGAATTGCCTGGATTACCACCGCAGAGAGCAGTAGAGTTTCAGATTGACTTAGTGCCAGGAGCTGCACCTGTAGCTCGCGCACCTTATAGACTCGCACCTTCCGAGATGCAAGAATTACAGAGTCAACTACAAGAACTACTAGATCGAGGGTTTATCCAACCAAGCTTCTCGCCTTGGGGCGCACCTGTGTTGTTTGTGAAGAAGAAGGATGGATCCTTCCGTATGTGTATCGACTACCGTGAACTCAACAAATTGACTATCAAGAATCGATATCCTCTTCCACGAATTGATGATCTTTTTGATCAACTACAAGGATCGAGCGTTTATTCAAAGATCGATTTGCGATCCGGATATCACCAGCTGAGGGTGAAGGAAAGTGACGTGATGAAAACTGCATTCAGGACCCGTTATGGTCATTATGAGTTCCTCGTGATGCCATTCGGTTTGACAAATGCACCTGCCGTGTTCATGGATCTCATGAATCGTGTCTGCAAGCCTTACTTGGATAAGTTTGTTATCGTCTTCATAGATGATATCCTCATCTACTCTAAGAGCGAAGAAGAACATGAGCAACACCTTCGACTAGTGCTTGAACTCTTAAGACAAGAGCAACTTTACGCCAAATTCTCCAAGTGCGAATTTTGGTTGAAGGAAGTACAGTTTTTGGGTCATGTTGTGAGCGACCAGGGTATCAAAGTTGATCCCGCCAAGATTGAAGCCATCAGCAAGTGGGAGACCCCCACTACTCCAACGCATATTCGCCAATTTCTAGGTCTCGCCGGTTATTATCGAAGGTTTATCGAAGGATTTTCTCTGATTGCGCGTCCTTTGACCGCACTGACTCACAAGGGCAAGAAGTTCATTTGGGAACCCACACACGAATCAGCATTCCAAACTTTGAAGAAGAAGTTAACCTCCGCACCTATCCTATCACTTCCTGAAGGCAGTGACGACTTTGTTGTTTATTGCGATGCATCGAAGAGTGGTTTTGGTTGTGTACTGATGCAACGATCAAAGGTTATTGCCTATGCCTCCCGCCAATTGAAGATTCACGAGCGGAACTACACTACACATGATCTTGAACTTGGAGCCGTTGTCTTTGCACTCAAATTGTGGAGACATTATTTGTATGGAACTAAGAGCACTATCTTCACCGATCACAAGAGTCTCCAGAACATCTTCGATCAGAAGCAATTGAATATGAGACAGCGTCGATGGATCGAGACGCTCAACGACTACGATTGTGAACTCCGTTATCACCCTGGCAAGGCCAATGTTGTAGCTGACGCTTTAAGCCGAAAGGAGAGGACGGCACCTCTCCGTGTTAGGGCTCTGAACATCACCATCCATTCGAACCTCAACAACCAGATCAGAGTAGCCCAAGTTGAGGCTCTCAAGGAGGAGAACATATCTCACGAGCATTTGAACATACTTGTCTCTCGATTCGAGGTTAGAGAGTCTGGACTCCGATGTTATGCCGGAAGAATTTGGGTACCTTACTATGGAGATCTACGAAGCCTGATACTTGATGAAGCACACAAATCAAGATATTCGATTCACCCCGGTGCAGGTAAGATGTACCACGACCTTAAAGAACAGTATTGGTGGCCGAATCTTAAGAAGGACGTTGCGACTTATGTTGGTAAGTGTTTGACTTGCTCGAAGGTTAAAGCCGAGCATCAGAGACCTTCTGGGTTACTTCAACAGCCGGAAATCCCACAATGGAAGTGGGAAAGGATCACAATGGATTTCATTACTAAGCTGCCGAAGACGGTGGGCGGATGCGATACTATTTGGGTTATTGTTGACCGCCTCACCAAATCTGCACACTTCCTAGCGATGAAGGAAACTGATACAATGGAAAGACTTGCTCAGCTGTACATCAAAGAGGTTGTATCTCGTCATGGTGTACCTTTATCAATCATCTCCGATCGCGATCCCCGTTTTGCTTCAAGATTTTGGCGTTCTTTGCAAGAAGCCATGGGAACTCGTCTTGACATGAGTACTGCTTATCATCCTCAGACTGACGGGCAAAGTGAACGAACGATTCAGACCTTGGAGGACATGCTGCGTGCATGTGTCATTGATTTTGGAAAGGCCTGGGAAAGGCATTTGCCACTCGCCGAATTCTCGTACAATAACAGTTATCACTCAAGCATTAATGCTGCACCTTTTGAAGCATTGTATGGTCGTAAGTGCCGATCTCCTATTTGTTGGGCCGAAGTAGGCGAAAAGCAAATCACCGGACCCGAGATAGTTCATGAAACCACGGAGAAGATTGCTCAGATCCAAGCTAGACTTAAGACTGCCCGTGATCGCCAAAAGAGCTATGCCGATCTTAAACGGAAAGACTTTGAATTTAATGTTGGTGATCGTGTAATGTTGAAGGTTGCACCTTGGAAAGGTGTGATCCGTTTTGGAAAACGTGGAAAGTTGAACCCACGATACATTGGTCCTTTCGAGATCTTGGAACGTGTTGGACCAGTTGCATACCGTTTGGATCTACCGGCACAATTGAGCTCAGTTCATCCTACCTTCCATGTGTCAAACTTGAAGAAGTGTCTTGCTGCACCCGAACTCATCATACCTTTGGAAGAACTTACTATTGATGACAAACTCCACTTTGTGGAGGAACCTGTTGAGATTATGGATCGTGAGATCAAAACTTTGAAACGCAACAAGATTCCGATTGTACGAGTACGATGGAATGCCAAACGAGGACCTGAGTTTACTTGGGAACGAGAGGATCAAATGATGCGGAAATATCCTCATCTTTTCCCGACTCCTCCATCTACCTCAGCTTAAATTTCGGGACGAAATTTTCTTTAACAGGTGGGTAATGTAACGACCCTGGAATTTACAACGTTATTTATTAATAATTATTATTATTAATACGCTTGATTAAACGAATGTATGTTATTACATTTACATGTTGCTTTAATTGCCCGTACTTGAACTTTAAATGCCCGAAACGTCTTTGTGACACCCGGAACTTGCACGAATAATATTTTAAGATATTATTTACATTCATGATTAATTTTATTAATCATTTTAATTAACTAAGGCTTTTAGTTAATTACTTGGGCTTAAGTTGGACTTATTTGGATTATTTGCAACTTGGGCTTTAATTAGTGTAATGGACTCTTGAATAAGACTCACAAGCCCACCCTACTTCTTTTAATGGACATTAAGCCCACTCTTGCATACTTGTAAGTATCATTTAAACATAAACTAACTAGTTACTTGCTTAAGGAATCTAGTTGCCTTATAATCCCCATGAGACTAACCCTTTTATCCATCTTTTGAACCTTTAACACCCTAGTAACCACCAAACAAACACACCCACCCCATGGGGGCTGCTGCAGGCCGTGGGGTTTGGGGGCTCAAAGGAGTCCACACTTCATCATTTCTTCATTACTTGTTCACTTGAAGTCTTCTCTCAAAACACACACACATTACTTGCATATTCCCTCAAACTTTCTTCTCTTTTTCTCTCATACTTGTAAGTGTTTGAAACAACTTTTTTTCTTCTTTTCTTTGTTGGTAAAAACTGATTTCATAAACATTAATCATCATCATCAATTGTTGTTTGTTTACTTGTTCTTACTTAATGTTTGAATACATGAAGTTACTAGTTATATGTTACTTACTTTCTAACTTTCAAGAACAAACTTACTAGTTTGATTTCTTCACCTTTATCTTGTTATAACAAGAACATTCAAGAACATAATCTCTCTAGTTATGTTCTACATATTTTGTTTCAAAGAATTAAAGTTCATAGTTGTATAAACTCTTTACTTGTAGTTCTTGAAGTAACTTTGAAGTTACTTCACTTAAAGATCAACTTGGTTGAATCTTTAAAAGTAAGAGCAACTATGAATCATCTTCTTGTTTAGATTAGCTTTCTACTTTATTTATTTCAAAGATTTAAAGTTTATAATCTTTAATTTTTGTTACTTGTGTTCTTGTTTGTTGTATGTTACTAGAATACCACCTTCATGGTTGGTTTAGGCTTATCATTCATTTCTTTATTTCTTATTGTTAGTTGCTTACTACACATTTGAACAAGGACATGAAACCAACAAGAGCTTACACTTTGGTGCAAGTATCATGGATCCAACACTTGGTTGTGATCTTTCTTAGTGTTCATGAACTTGTTCATAAACTCACATGTAACCTTGGTTCATCAAACACTTACAACACTTGCACTTGGGTTATGATGGACAAACCTTGGTCAAAATGATGTTAACACATCAACGAGTTGTACACTTGAAGCTATACGCATCAAGGATGAGAACCGTGATGAACATCAAGCACCGAGACAACCGGAACTCTCCAAAACCCACTGTTCTGTCCAAAACCTACTGACCTGGTGCTTCTGGAACAGACCAGTAGACCTGGGCTGTTCTAACCTTGATTTTTAGATAGAACTTTTCGAGTAGATAACTTTTCATATAGGACTCGTCTTAATCCGAGTTACGGTTTAGGATTTACGGCCCTCCGATCGTTACCATGTCCTTTAACGTTGTGCAGAAATTTCTGACCTATTCGCACTTAGACCGTCGCCACGGTCAAACCAAGACGAGTTTGCTTCTGTAAATTTTACCACACTTAAGGGACTCATAGACGGAGCCATGACCACTGGTCTCACCTTAATTCAGTAAGGGTAGAGGCCGTGGTGACTGACCGAAGTCAGCCTTTGTTTTAAACGACTTTTATAAACGAGTCTTACTTGTTACCTTTTGTTTAATGATGATTGATGATGACTCTTATGACCTTAATTACGTACTTGTAAACCTTTTGAGACGACTTATTGACTTAGTGCTATTTGACTTAGGTTGAGGACGTTTGGACCGTTACTTGCACACCACTTTCCGACTACTACCTTACCATTACTACTAATCATTGTGAGTTATAGCATTCCCTTTTTACTTTAACTTATTTTGGGAACTGAGAATACATGCGGATTTTATGTTTTACATACTAGGCACGAGTACTTAAACTTTATATATGTGTGGGTTATACAACGGCAGAAACATTCCCTTTAGCTCGGTAACGTTTAATCATCGGTTTTTGAACCGTGAACGCGAATCTTAGATATGGATCCATAGGGTTTGACATCCCCACTCGGGCTAGTAGCGCTAGCATTTAACGAGTGTTTAATACTTCGAGGTTATACGCACTTGCCAAGTGCACTTTAAGGGGGTACATTAAACGTTAAGTTAGTTACCGGGTGCCCACGGTTAAGCATATACTTTTACATACTTTTGAAACGCTCGTTGTAGCACTGAAATCTCGTGGCCTACTTACATTACTGTTATACTTAAACTATAGCTCACCAACCTTTGTGTTGACCTTTTTAAGCATGTATTTTCTCAGGTGCTTGAAGTCGCTTCCGCTATCTTACTAGTCGTGCTGTAGAACCCGCTGCCTAGAGTTGTAATCGCATGACTACTTATGTTGCATTCAAACTTTTTACTTATGAACTTATGTTATGTAACGACCATTATGGTCACGTACACTTATTTAATGCTTCTACTCTGTGAAGCATACTTTGATTTGTAAAACAATTGACGTATGTTATGACGTCACTTTTATTTATGAATGTAAACTCTGTTTTGAAAACGCATATAGTACTTAACCTTGTAATGATCCTGTTGATGATGGTCCGTACATGATGATTTAGTACGGGGCGTCACAAACAACATCCGCATCGCAAACCTCAACTTCACAATATGTCCCACGAGCATCAACGTCATACGCACCGTAGTTACCAAGAAATACCAGCAACAATAACCGATGAAGTATTAACTCATTTCCCCTAAAGAAATTTTATGTATATTTAATATAAATGAATTTTGAAATAAAAATAAATCTTTTCGTACTAAGCTATTACGTGTGAATCTTAACTGGTAGGTACTACTCGGTTAGTTCATATTACTAATATGCAATGATGTACATCCTTCCTTAACAACTTAACCATTGTTAACTACAATCTCTGTTTCAACTTAATGAATTCCATTTCATAATAAACCAAGTGTATTATTCAATTACATAATTGATGTTACATTTTCATTTTCGATGTACTCGAAACTTTCCAGAAAACATCATCTGTGCCTTGTAAGGTTCACAAAAATTCCACGAGCATCAATATCCTTCATTGAGGAATAAGAATAAATAATGAAGTATCGATTACATTAGCGAAATACTCCGCAAAGATTATGTAATCTTTAATGTTTTAGAGATTAATCATTTCTAAGTCAAGCCGAAAATTAAATGAGCTTAATATGATATTAACTCATTAAATCTGTGTTACATCTGAAGAAAATATACATACATATATTTTCATAAAGACGGTAATAAAAATTCTTTTGTACAAAGTATTAATTGTGAAATCTTTAACGGGTAGGTAATACCCGGGAAATATATAAGTTCGCAATTAATATGTTACACTATACATTCTTCAACTTTGATTCAAAAATTATTAACAATGCTCACAACGATATACAATCGTTTTCATACAAATTCAATTACATATTCTGATATTGACAGATCAGAATCCAAGTCATAACTCTGAACCGGTGACATCATTCTTAGATCTCTATATCTTTCAAAGCTATACTTTGACTTTAAATCTGTGCAAGATCCATTAGCATTATTTTTACCGAAAATAACCTTGCAATTCCTTTTCAAAAGTATCCAGTATTATCAACCATTCAACCAGTCAACGACGACCTTTCAGACTTGTAACTTTGGCATATACATTTTTGTTACTGGGAACCTTTCATGTTCCACCACATTAACAGTAAATGTACCAGCAAATTCATTAATCTGTGACTTAAAGTCTCTCCAAAAAACCATTATAATTGTTCATTGAAACCCTATCATGTACTCGTCTACATCTTCTAACAATAATTGCCATACCAACTACCGGGAATTAGCAATCAGTATTTTGAATCTCGCAGCATTTTCTACGACAAAAGTTATATATAGATAACATCTATCTTCTAGACTTACATACTTTGAATGTGAAGTTTCTGAAAAACATCCCAAACTACGAAACTAGTTCTCCGAATTTTGAAAAATTCTGATGAAGCAGCAAAAACTATAAACGACCTTAACAGTCAAAAGTTTGATGATAAAGAATAGTATGGTGGTAAAGTTGAGAAAAAGAGAAGGTTTGGAACTGGAAAACGGATTGAGCAGACCATGAAGGAGGCTGTGGACAAATCACAAAAATGAAATCTACCTTCAAAGAATACAAATGATTTAGTGTCTGCTGAAATCCTTAGCAAATACCTTGCTCCTTACTCTAAAACCTTTGCGGACAATATTCTTCATCATCGTCTTATCTTAAATATTCTAAGATATCATTGTATCTTCCATTATAAATATCCTCCATATTTCTGAAGATATTTTCATAACTATTCTTATCTGAAATCATTTATCTCTTCACGCTATCTTTGTTATATCATAAAAGAAACTATTTTAGTTTCTAAAATCTGAAAAATTCGAAAAATGGATGTTTTGAAGTAATGTTGGGAACTGAAGCATGAGTTAGTATAATATAATGACACTTGATCAACGTGATTATATTATAGTAAGTCATGCTGAGTTTCTAATGGAACGTGATAAAGGTTCACAGATCCCACCCTCATCATGAACCATGTTACATAACTCTTTCATTCCATATAATCCCTAAATATATCAAGAAAATATATTTCTTGATGATTCGGTCTTTTTCGGATATTCTGGTAATTTGAGAAATCAAGATCGTTTCATTACAATTTCTTTCTTAGAACATTAACTATGTTCATCCAAAACTCCATACCTACGAATTCTGGACCATTATCCGCTTGACTTAAGGTCGGGAAGAGAAAACGAAAGCATGAAGCTCCGAAATATAATGGAGAATATAAAGGCCGATAACAACCCCGAAATTACAAACTGTGTATATCAATGTATATAGCAATATAAAGACACGGGAGAATGAAAAATACTATAACCCCAAGGTAATAGTAGAAGAAAATAACTTCCTCTGGTGGCAGATGAAAAAGAAGAATGAAGGATACGATAGTCAGGAAAATATCAAGAATCAGAACTGGATTAAGCATTTTCACAATCTATTGGGATGTATGAAATAAGAAAGAAGATTATAGGAGTGGTAAAAATAAATGAAACGGAAGAGGTCAATTTATAGCGAAATATCAGACATAGCAATCGAGGCAGATTACGCATTTAATCAAAGAAAATCCTAATTTCCGCAAATTCCAAAGAATCAAATCTTATATAGATTATGAAGATTTTCTATTCCTTAAATTCCGGAAATCAATCGTTACTACGTCAAGAGTTAAAAACGAATCTCTATTTCCTCATTTCACTCTTTTACGATAACTTCTCTCATACACTTCGAGTAATTGGATTGTTTTATCCATATTATTCAACGGTGATAAAAATTCTATTTATCAACACATATTCGTCATGAAAACATTTTTATTGTTTGCCATAACGACCTCACTCAAATTTCGGGACGAAATTTCTTTAACGGGGAGGTACTGTGATGACCCGAAAATTTCTGACCAAATTTAAACTTAATCTTTAACGTTTTCGACACGATATGCAAAGTCTATAAAGTTGAATCTCAAAATTTTGAACTATTCAATTACCCTTCGATTGTTCTCAACGATTCGCGAATAATTATATGTAAATAGATACATATACTATAACTTGAAAACGTAACAAAGTGTTAAGTAAATGATACTGTGCATTAAACTTATTGGTTTGATTATCTGATTGATATATTCAACTACGAAATTAAAATATTATGCCAAACGATTGAATTAAAAGATATTTAATGAGTCCCTTAAGGATTATGATATTTTTACGGGTCTCTGATGTGAGGTTCACGTTGATTTGGGAAATCATCCATTCTTAACGGTATTCGGAATAAATGGTAAAGTGTTTGTTTAAATAACGTAATTTGGACACATACAATAATAAGGAATATTAACTGTTGGAATTAGATATATGAATAACTTGCGATCTGTATTTTAAAACGTGTTTATTAATATTAAAAATATATATTTAACAAATACGATAAAATATAATATTAACTTGGTCATAAAAACGAATTATTATTATATATATATATTAACAAATAGCGAGATGATGATTTATAGAAGTAAATGACCAAAATACTCGAAAGTTTAAGATATACTTTGAGCGGTATAGTTTAGAGATAATTTAAGGCTATATTTTGACAAAGGTACGTGACACGAAATGTAAAATACAAGTTTTCTCAGCGTACGAAAGGACATTTGAAAAACCGGAACCGGGTCATAAGTCGAGTGATGACGTACGACTTATCGGAAAAAAAATTACAAGTCAACTATGCATGTGAATTTAATATAATATATAATTAATTATATAAATTAAATATATTATATATATTATATAAAATTATGTCGACAAACAAAAAGTTAAAAGTTTGTGAGCTGGATCAGAGGGCCATGCGATCGCATGGCCTTGAAGCACAAATCCCATGCGATCGCATGGGGTACTTTTTCAGAAAAGGTTCTATAAATTGATCGAGTTCTGGCTTAATTCATACACACTCACATTTATCTATATTACTCCGTATTATATTTATTATTTATTATTATTATTTATTATTATTATTATGATTATTATTATTATTATTATTATTATTATTATCATTATTAAGATTAATAATAATAATATTCTTATTATTATTACTATTATTAAGATTAATAATATTATTATTATTATTAATCTTAATTAGTAGTATTAGTATTATACATAAAATATTACGATGAGGTTATGAGCGTGTCACTTTCAAAATGGGTTTTCAAGCGGGATAGAGTTAAGGAAATTATGGGTAATGTTCGGGGGTATATTTATGAATCAAACCTAGTGTTTATCATCTCCGTTACGTCTACGTACTTTTCTGAATTATTGAATCACAATATGGATACGTAATCATTTATATTTTATCTTTTATATACTAATAGTGTATCCATGTCTAGTGCTCGAGTATATATATCTATACAAGCTTGTATGCTAAATTTCGTCGATAAAAAGTTTATGATGAATCATGAATTAAATAAATATATTACTGGTAAAAGGTATATGATATACATGTTTTTGGAAAGCTGGCGAAAAATCAATAACTTTTCATTTAGATATCGAATAGTTTCGATGAACGGATTAAAAGATATGATCAACTGAATTATGATTGACGTTAATTGAAATTGCTTTTGAATCTACAATTAAGATTTAAACAACTTGTTTACGAGATTGATAAAGTGAACTTTTAAATATTACCAACCGAGTAAATGAATCCTTATATAAAGCACGTCTCGTTTTGTTGAACTATTGTCAAAATTGACTTTTTGAAACGACTTTGGATAACTATTATATGTCGATCTCGAGCATTAGGATTGTGATACACTATGACTTGACCTAGCTTGATAGACATTTATTGACCAACATATGTTCTCTAGGTTGAGATCTACGATTAATTGGTAATCCGAGTTTCGGTCACATTTTGGTGAACAACTTTATATGCTGCTAAGGTGAGTTTCATTGCTCCCTTTTTAATTGCTTTTGCAATCTATATTTTTGGGCTGAGAATACATGCAATTTATTTTAAACACAATGGATACAAGAACATACTAAATTCTACAATGAGTTTGAACCGAAAATCCCTTAGCTTTGGTAACTAGTAGCTGCCAGTACATAGGATATGGACTGGTGGACGCGAATAACAGTATATGGATCCATAGGGCTTGACATCCCCGTCCGAGCTAGAGCGATAGCCTTTTAACGGACGTGTGTTATTTGAGTTTAGGACACGTTGGTTTACGTGTATTAAAACGAATGGGGTATTTATCATTATAACGTTAAAGCTTAGTTACCAGGGTGCTCTGTTATGTCGAATCTATTGATAAACGTTTCTGGATGAAACAACTGAAATCTTGTGATCCACTTTTATATACAGATTATGCGAAACACTAAAACTATGAACTCACCAATCTTTGTGTTGATACTTGTTAGCATGTTTATTCTCAGGTTCCCTAGAAGTCTTCGGCTGTTTGCTTACATGTTATACAAGCTATGTGCATGGAGTCTTGCATGCTTTATTCAAGAAAACGTTGCATTCACAAAATCATCACCATGTATCTTATTTTGACTGCATTGTCAACGGAATTACTATTGTAAACTATTAATTACAGTAATTGTCTATATATAGAAATCATCAGATGTCGAGAACCTTTGATTTAAATATTCATTGATGGTGTGCCTTTTCAAAAGAATGCAATGTTTACAAAACGTATTATATAGAGGTCAAATACATCGCAATGCAATCGATGAATGAAATGTTCGTCCATATGGATTTGGACTGATCGTCACAGTATATATACTCCAATGATCAGCTCTTAGCAGCCCATGTGAGTCACCTAACACATGTGGGAACCATCATTTGGCAACTAGCATAAAATATCTCATAAAATTACAAAAATATGAGTAATCATTCATGACTTATTTACATGAAAACAAAATTACATATCCTTTATATCTAATCCATACACCAACGACCAAAAACACATACAAACACTTTCATTCTTCAATTTTCTTCATCTAATTGATCTCTCTCAAGTTCTATCTTCAAGTTCTAAGTGTTCTTCATAAATTCCAAAAGTTCTAGTTTCATAAAATCAAGAATACTTCCAAGATTGCAAGTTTACTTCCAAGTTTTCTAAATCCATTCCAAGTAATCATCCAAGATCAAGAAACCTTTGTTACTTACAGTAGGTTATATTTCTAATACAAGGTAATAATCATATTCAAACTTTAATTTAATTTCTATAACTATAACAATCTTATTTCGAGTGGAAATCTTACTTGAAATTGTTTTCGTGTCATGATTCTGCTTCAAGAACTTTCAAGCCATCCAAGGATCCTTTGAAGCTAGATCTATTTTTCTCATTTCCAGTAGGTTTATCCAATTAACTTGAGGTAGTAATGATGTTCTTAACATCATTCGATTCATACATATAAAGCTATCTTATTCGAAGGTTTAAACTTGTAATCACTAGAACATAGTTTAGTTAATTCTAAACTTGTTCGCAAATAAAAGTTAATCCTTCTAACTTGACTTTTAAAATCAACTAAACACATATTCTATATCTATATGATATGCTAACTTAATGATTTAAAACCTGGAAACACGAAAAACACCGTAAAACCGGATTTACGCCGTCGTAGTAACACCGCGGGCTGTTTTGGGTTAGTTAATTAAAAACTATAATAAAATTTGATTTAAAAGTTGTTATTCTGGGAAAATGATTTTTATTATGAACATGAAACTATATCCAAAAATTATGGTTAAACTCAAAGTGGAAGTATGTTTTCTAAAATGGTCATCTAGACGTCGTTCTTTCGACTGAAATGACTACCTTTACAAAAACGACTTGTAACTTATTTTTCCGACTATAAACCTATACTTTTTCTGTTTAGATTCATAAAATAGAGTTCAATATGAAACCATAGCAATTTGATTCACTCAAAACGGATTTAAAATGAAGAAGTTATGGGTAAAACAAGATTGGATAATTTTTCTCATTTTAGCTACGTGAAAATTGGTAACAAATCTTTTCCAACCATAACTTAATCAACTTGTATTGTATATTATGTAATCTTGAGATACCATAGACACGTATACAATGTTTCGACCTATCATGTCGACACATCTATATATATTTCGGAACAACCATAGGCACTCTATATGTGAATGTTGGAGTTAGCTATACAGGGTTGAGGTTGATTCCAAAATATATATAGTTTGAGTTGTGATCAATACTGAGATACGTATACACTGGGTCGTGGATTGATTCAAGATAATATTTATCGATTTATTTCTGTACATCTAACTGTGGACAACTAGTTGTAGGTTACTAACGAGGACAGCTGACTTAATAAACTTAAAACATCAAAATATATTAAAAGTGTTGTAAATATACTTTGAACATACTTTGATATATATGTATATATTGTTATAGGTTCATGAATCAACCAGTGGGCAAGTCTTACTTCCCGACGAAGTAAACATCTGTGAAAGTGAGTTATAGTCCCACTTTTAAAATCTAATATTTTTGAGATGAGAATACATGCAGGTTTTATAAATGATTTACAAAATAGACACAAGTACGTGAAACTACATTCTATGGTTGAATTATCGAAATCGAATATGCCCCTTTTTATTAAGTCTGGTAATCTAAGAATTAGGGAACAGACACCCTAATTGATGCGAATCCTAAAGATAGATCTATTGGGCCTAACAAACCCCATCCAAAGTACCGGATACTTTAGTACTTTGAAATTTATATCATATCCGAAGGGTGTCCCGGAATGATGGGGATATTCTTATATATGCATCTTGTTAATGTCGGTTACCAGGTGTTCACCATATGAATGATTTTTATCTCTATGTATGGGATGTGTATTGAAATATGAAATCTTGTGGTCTATTGTTACGATTTGATATATATAGGTTAAACCTATAACTCACCAACATTTTTGTTGACGTTTAAAGCATGTTTATTCTCAGGTGAATACTAAGTGCTTCCGCTGTTGCATACTAAAATAAGGACAAGATTTGGAGTCCATGTTTGTATGATATTGTGTAAAAACTGCATTCAAGAAACTGATTTCGATGTAACATATTTGTATTGTAAACCATTATGTAATGGTCGTGTGTAAACAGGATATTTTAGATTATCATTATTTGATAATCTACGTAAAGCTTTTTAAACCTTTATTTATGAAATAAAGGTTATGGTTTGTTTTAAAAATGAATGCAGTCTTTGAAAAACGTCTCATATAGAGGTCAAAACCTCGCAACGAAATCAATTAATATGGAACGTTTTTAATCAATAAGAACGGGACATTTCAGTTGGTATCCGAGCGTTGGTCTTAGAGAACCAGAAAATTTGCATTAGTGTGTCTTATCGAGTTTGTTAGGATGCATTAGTGAGTTTGGACTTCGACCGTGTTTTCTTTAAAATGTTGCTTAACCCCCGAAGTCCTTAAGTTGTAACAATGACCCGGGAACCTCTAAACCACCAGGTTATTCTAAACCAATGTGGAAAACGACGGCTCGTATTAGGGGAACATCATATATCCCTAGAAACTTGGCAAAACGAACCAAAACCGAAGAAGAAGAAACGAGCGAGTCGGAATAAGATAGTTGTATTCGTGTGGTGTAATATATGTAATATAGTGTGCTTATGCTTTATGATATATGTAAAAATTGCTTGTATTAATAAGTAATTTTTTATGAATCTAACTCTTGTCTATTTTACAATTTAAAAACACAAAATGGATAGACAACTCAATATTTTAAGAGACCTACCCGGAGACATGATTGATGAAATCTTGTCTAGAGTCGGTTAGAATTCCTCGGCACAACTATTTAAGGCGAAATCAGTTTGTAAGACATTCGAAGAACGTTCCAAGAATGTCTTGGTTTATAAGAGACTTTCGATTGAAAGATGGGGGATATCACATTGGGAAACCCATAAGTTACGATGTGTTTACTTTGACGCATATATTGCGGGGAACCCAAATGCTATTTTACGCAACGGGTTAAGAAATTATTTTGACTCAATGTATCCGAATATAGGACTTCATGATTTAGAAAAAGCGGCTAACATGCAACATAAAGAAGCATGCTATGCTTACGGGTTAGTAATGTTCGCTTCTCACCAAAGTGAGAAAAAGAACATCGGGCTACAACTATTAAACAAAACGTTCCCACAAGTGACGGAGTCGGTAATTGGGGTAAGAAATGAGGTTTTTAGGTTATTACGAGACTGTTGGTCATTACGTAACCCTCGTCCCTTTGACGACGTTACAACACGCTGTCTTATCAACGACCATAACGGTTATGTTCCAAAAGACCAAGGATGGGAAGTAGTCCTAGTAAAACCAGAATGCATGACTTGTTTCTGGACGTATGAATTACGTGTCTTTATTGCCTTTGCTGAACGACTTATGTACTAGCTAGAATTATCTTCACAACTATCTTGTATCAAAGTTATTGTGTGCTATATTTCATGCTTTATGTTAAATAAGCGGTATTGTAAGTTTGTAAAATATTGTATAAAAGTTTGAACGCGAAATATTATTATAATCAGTTTTTCATATAGAATTGTAGTAGTTGAATTGTATATTAGCTACTAAGTATGAACTTAACGGGTAGGTACTACCCGAATTTAAACTTATAAAATGCTAATATGAAGAAAAAGCTTTTATAAATGAGTTCATATTATGCTACGAAATACTATTAACTACTCTTAATATTCTGTATGATTAACTTGTTCCATTTGACTATTTTGAAGGAAATGGCACCGACTACTCGACACACCGTGAATATGAATGAAGAGGAATTCCGTACTTTTCTAGCTTCAAACATAGCCGCAGTACAGGCTGCGCTACATACCAACAATAACCTTGGATCTAGCAGTACAGGAAATCGTGTAGGATGCACCTACAAAGAATTCACTGCCTGCAAACCTTTGGAATTTGATGGAACCGAAGGACCGATCGGATTGAAACGGTGGACCGAGAAGGTCGAATCGTTGTTTGCCATAAGTAAGTGTACTGAAGAGGACAAAGTGAAGTACGCTACGCATACTTTCACAGGTTCTGCGTTAACATGGTGGAATACCTATCTAGAGCAAGTGGGACAAGATGATGCGTACGCACTACCGTGGTCAGCATTCAAGCACTTGATGAACGAGAAGTACCGTCCCAGAACCGAGGTCAATAAGCTCAAGACAGAACTTAGAGGGTTACGAACCCAAGGATTTGATATTACCACGTACGAAAGACGATTCACAGAATTGTGCCTATTGTGTCCGGGAGCGTTTGAAGATGAGGAAGAGAAGATCGACGCGTTTGTGAAAGGATTACCGGAAAGAATCCAAGAAGATATAAGTTCACACGAGCCCGCCTCCATACAACAGGCATGTAGAATGGCTCACAAACTAGTGAACCAGATTGAGGAAAGAATTAAAGAACAGACGGCTGAAGAGGCAAATGTGAAGCAAGTCAAAAGAAAGTGGGAGGAAAACGGTGATAAGAATCACCAATACAACAACAACAGCAATTACAATAATAATCGCAACAATTATCCCAACAATCGCAACATCAATCGCAACTACAACAAATGGCCCAACAACAACAACAACAACAACAACAACAACAACAACAGCAACTACAATAATCATCCCAACAACAATAACAACCGCAACAACAACAACAATCAGAAGCAGCTATGCCAAAGGTGTGAAAAGTATCACTCGGGGTTCTGCACCAAATTTTGCAACAAGTGTAAAAGAAATGGTTATAGCGCGGCGAAGTGTGAGGTCTACGGACCAGGGGTTAACAGAACGAAAGGAACAAATGGTGTCGGAACGAGTAATGGCGGAGCAAGTAGTGTCGGAGCAAGTTATGCCAATGTAGTTTGTTATAAATGTGAAAAACCGGGCCACATTATTAGAAATTGCCCGAACCAGGAGAACACGAATGGACAAGGCCGCGGAAGAGTTTTCAATATTAATGCGGCAGAGGCACAGGAAGACCCCGAGCTTGTTACAGGTACGTTTCTTATTGAAAATAAATCTGCTTACGTTTTATTTGATTCGGGTGCGGATAGAAGCTATATGAGTAGAGATTTTTGTGCTAAATTAAGTTGTCCATTGATGCCGTTGGATAGTAAATTTTTACTCAAATTAGCAAACGGTAAATTAATTTCAGCAGATAATATATGCCGGAATCGAGAAATTAAACTGGGTAGCGAAATATTTAAGATTGATTTGATACCAGTAGAGTTAGGGAGTTTTGATGTAATAGTTGGCATGGACTGGCTGAAGAAGGTGAAAGCAGAGATCGTATGTTATAAAAATGCAATTCGCATTGTACGAGAAGAAGGAGAACCCTTAATGGTGTACGGAGAAAAGGTCAACATGAAGCTACATCTTATTAGTAATTTGAAGGCACAAAAACTAATAAGAAAAGGTTGCTATGCTGTTCTAGCACACGTCGAGAAAGTACAAACTGAAGAAAAGAGCATCAATGATGTTCCCGTCACAAAAGAATTTCCCGATGTATTTCTGAAAGAATTACCGGGACTACCTCCACATCGATCTGTTGAATTTCAAATAGATCTTGTACCAGGAGCTGCACCAATAGCTAGTGCTCCTTATAGACTCACACCCAGCGAGATGAAAGAACTGCAAAGCAACTGCAAGAACTATTAGAATGTGGTTTCATTCGACCAATCACATCACCATGGGGAGCTCCTATTTTGTTTGTCAAGAAGAAGGATGGTACATTTAGGTTGTGTATTGACTATAGAGAGTTGAACAAACTTACCATCAAAAACCGTTATCCACTGCCGAGAATTGACGACTTATTTGATCAACTACAAGGCTCGTCAGTTTATTCGAAGATCGATTTACGTTCTGGATATCATCAAATGCGAGTAAAGGAGGATGATATTCCAAAAACTGCTTTTAGGACGCGTTATGGTCATTACGAGTTTATGGTTATGCCGTTTGGATTGACTAACGCACCAGCTGTGTTCATGGACCTTATGAACCGAGTGTGTGGGCCATATCTTGACAAGTTTGTCATTGTTTTCATCGATGACATACTTATTTACTCAAAGAATGATCAATAGCACGAAGAACATTTGAGAAAAGTGCTAGAAGTATTGAGGAAAGAAAAACTGTATGCTAAATTTTTAAAGTGTGCATTTTGGTTGAAAGAAGTTCAATTCCTCGGTAACATAGTGAACAAAGAAGGTATCCAGGTGGTCCCGGCAAAGATCGAAACCGTTAAAAAGTGGGAAACCCCAAAAACTCCGAAGCATATACGTCAATTTTTAGGATTGGCTGGTTACTATAGAAGATTCATCCAAGATTTCTCCAAAATAGCAAAACCCTTGACTGCATTAACGCATAAAGGGAAGAAATTTGAATGGAAGGATGAACAAGAGAAGGCGTTTCAATTATTGAAGAAAAAGCTAACTACGGCACCTATATTGTCATTCCCTGAAGGGAATTATGATTTTGTGATTTATTGTGACGCATCAAAGCAAGGTCTCAATTGTGTATTAATGCAACTGACGAAGGTGATTGCTTATGCGTCTAGACAATTGAAGATTCACGAGCAAAATTATACGACGCATGATTTGAAATTAGGCGCGGTTGTTTTTGCATTAAAGACTTGGAGGCACTACTTATATGGGGTCAAAAGTATTATATATACCGACCACAAAAGTCTTCAACACATATTTAATCAGAAACAACTGAATATGAGGCAGCGTAGGTGGATTGAATTGTTGAATGATTACGACTTTGAGATTCGTTACCACCTGGGGAAGGCAAATGTGGTAGCCGACGCCTTGAGCAGAAAGGACAGAGAACCCATTCAAGTAAAATCTATGAATATATTGATTCACACTAACCTTACTACTCAAATAAAGGAGGCGCAACAAGGAGTTTTAAAAGAGGGAAATTTAAAGGATGAAATACCCAAAGGATCGGAGAAGCATCTTAATATTCGGGAAGACGGAACCCGGTATAGGGCTGAAAGAATTTGGGTACCAAAATTTGGAGATATGAGAGAAATGGTACTTAGAGAAGCTCATAAAACCAGATACTCAATACATCCTGGAACGGGGAAGATGTACAAGGATCTTAAGAAACATTTTTGGTGGCCAGGTATGAAAGCCGATATTGCTAAATATGTAGGAGAATGTTTGACGTGTTCTAAGGTCAAAGCTGAACATCAGAAACCATCAGGTCTACTACAACAACCTGAAATACCGGAATGGAAATGGGAAAACATTACCATGGATTTCATTACTAAATTGCCAAGGACTGCAAGTGGTTATGATACTATTTGGGTAATAGTTGATCGTCTCACCAAGTCAGCACACTTCCTGCCAATAAGAGAAGATGACAAGATGGAGAAGTTAGCACGACTGTATTTGAAGGAAGTCGTCTCCAGACATGGAATACCAATCTCTATTATCTCTGATAGAGATGGCAGATTTATTTCAAGATTCTGGCAGACATTACAGCAAGCATTGGGAACTCGTCTAGACATGAGTACTGCCTATCATCCACAAACTGATGGGTAGAGTAAAAGGACGATACAAACGCTTGAAGACATGCTACGAGCTTGTGTTATTGATTTCGGAAACAGTTGGGATCGACATCTACCGTTAGCAGAATTTTTCTACAACAACAGCTACCATTCAAGCATTGAGATGGCGCCGTTTGAAGCACTTTATGGTAGAAAGTGCAGGTCTCCAATTTGTTGGAGTGAAGTGGGGGATAGACAGATTACGGGTCCGGAGATAATACAAGAAACTACCGAGAAAATCATCGAAATTCAACAAAGATTGAAAGCCGCCCAGAGTCGACAAAAGAGCCACGCGGACAGTAAAAGAAAAGATATAGAGTTTGAAATTGGAGAAATGGTCATGCTTAAGGTTTTACCTTGGAAAGGCGTTGTTCGATTTGGTAAACGGGGGAAACTAAATCCAAGGTACATTGGACCATTCAAGATTATAGATCGTGTCGGACCACTAGCTTACCAACTGGAGCTACCTCAACAACTCGAGGCTGTACATAACACTTTCCACGTCTCAAATTTGAAGAAATGTTTTGCTAAAGAAGATCTCACTATTCCATTGGACGAAATCCAAATCAATGAAAAACTTCAATTCATTGAAGAACCCGTCGAAATAATGGATCGTGAGGTTAAGAGACTTAAACAAAACAAGATACCGATTGTTAAGGTTCGATGGAATGCTCGTTGAGGACCCGAGTTCACCTGGGAGCGTGAAGAACAGATGAAGAAGAAATACCCGCATTTATTTCCAGAAGATACGTCAACACCTCCAACTGCTTAAAATTTCGGGACGAAATTTATTTAACGGGTAGGTACTTTAGTGACCCAAAATTTTCCATGTTTATATATATATTAAATGAAATTGTTATTTACATGATTAAGTGTTTCCAACATGTTAAGCAATCAAACTTGTTAAGACTTGATTAATTGCAATAGGTTTCATATAGACAATTGACCACCCAAGTTGACCGGTGATTCACGAACGTTAAAACTTGTAAAAACTATACGATGACATATATATGGTTATATTTATAGTTAACATGATTTTATTATAAGTATGTATCTCATTAGGTATTTTAACAATGAGTTATATACATAAAAATGAGACTATTAATTTAAGAAACTCGAAAACGATATATATAACGATTATCGTTATAACAACGTCTTACTAGGTACATATGAATCATATTAAGATATTGATACACTTGGTTAATTATGTTAAATGATAAGTAAATATATTATTAAGTGTATTAACAATGAAATACATATGTAAAAATAAGACTACTAACTTAATGATTTCGAAACGAGACATATATGTAACGATTATCGTTGTAACGACATTTAACTGTATATATATCATACTAAGATATATTATATATCATAATATCATGATAATATAACAATTTAACATCCCATTTGTTATAATAAACAATGGGTTAACAACATTCAACAAGATCGTTAACCTAAAGGTTTCAAAACAACATTTACATGTAACGACTAACGATGACTTAACGACTCAGTTAAAATGTATATACATGTAGTGTTTTAATATGTATTCATACACTTTTAAAAGACTTCAAGACACTTATCAAAATACTTCTACTTAACAAAAAATGCTTACAATTACATCCTCGTTCAGTTTCATCAACAATTCTACTCGTATGCACCCGTATTCGTACTCGTACAATACACAGCTTTTAGATGTATGTACTATTGGTATATATACTCCAATGATCAGCTCTTAGCAGCCCATGTGAGTCACCTAACACATGTGGGAACCATCATTTGGCAACTAGCATAAAATATCTCATAAAATTACAAAAATATGAGTAATCAATTATGACTTATTTACATGAAAACAAAATTACATATCCTTTATATCTAATCCATACACCAACGACCAAAAACATCTACAAACACTTTCATTATTCAATTTTCTTCATCTAATTGATCTCTCTCAAGTTCTATCTTCAAGTTCTAAGTGTTCTTCATAAATTCCAAAAGTTCTAGTTTCATAAAATCAAGAATACTTCCAAGATTGCAAGTTTACTTCCAAGTTTTCTAAATCCATTCCAAGTAATCATCCAAGATCAAGAAACCTTTGTTACTTACAGTAGGTTATCTTTCTAATACAATGTAATAATCATATTCAAACTTTAATTCAATTTCTATAACTATAACAATCTTATTTCGAGTGGAAATCTTACTTGAAATTGTTTTCGTGTCATGATTCTGCTTCAAGAACTTTCAAGCGATCCAAGGATCCTTTGAAGCTAGATCTATTTTTCTCATTTCCAGTAGGTTTATCCAAGGTACTTGAGGTAGTAATGATGTTCATAACATCATTCGATTCATACATATAAAGCTATCTTATTCGAAGGTTTAAACTTGTAATCACTAGAACATAGTTTAGTTAATTCTAAACTTGTTCGTAAATAAAAGACAATCCTTCTAACTTGACTTTTAAAATCAACTAAACACACGTTCTATATCTATATGATATGCTAACTTAATGATTTAAAACCTGGAAACACGAAAAACACCGTAAAACCGGATTTACGCCATCGTAATAACACCGCGGGCTGTTTTGGGTTAGTTAATTAAAAACTATAATAAACCTTGATTTAAAAGTTGTTATTCTGGGAAAATGATTTTTATTATGAACATGAAACTATATCTAAAAATTATGGTTAAACTCAAAGTGGAAGTATGTTTTCTAAAATGGTCATCTAGACGTCGTTCTTTCGATTGAAATGACTACCTTTACAAAAATGACTTGTAACTTATTTTTCCGACTATAAACCTATACTTTTTCTGTTTAGATTCATAAAATAGAGTTCAATATGAAACCATAGCAATTTGATTCACTCAAAACGGATTTAAAATGAAGAAGTTATGGGTAAAACAAGATTGGATAATTTTTCTCATTTTAGCTACGTGAAAATTGGTAACAAATCTATTCCAACCATAACTTAATCAACTTGTATTGTATATTATGTAATCTTGAGATACCATAGACACGTATACAATGTTTCGACCTATCATGTCGACACATCTATATATATTTCGGAACAACCATAGACACTCTATATGTGAATATTGGAGTTAGCTATACAGGGTTGAGGTTGATTCTAAAATATATATAGTTTGAGTTGTGATCAATACTGAGATACGTATACACTGGGTCGTGGATTGATTCAAGATAATATTTATCGATTTATTTCTGTACATCTAACTGTGGACAACTAGTTGTAGGTTACTAACGAGGACAGCTGACTTAATAAACTTAAAACATCAAAATATATTAAAAGTGTTGTAAATATATTTTGAACATACTTTGATATATATGTATATATTGTTATAGGTTCGTAAATCAACAAGTGGGCAAGTCTGACTTCCCGACGAAGTAAAAATCTGTGAAAGTGAGTTATAGTCCCACTTTTAAAATCTAATATTTTTGGGATGAGAATACATGCAGGTTTTATAAATGATTTACAAAATAGACACAAGTACGTGAAACTACATTCTATGGTTGAATTATCGAAATCGAATATGCCCATTTTTATTAAGTTTGGTAATCTAAGAATTAGGGAACAGACACCCTAATTGACGCGAATCCTAAAGATAGATCTATTGGGCCTAACAAACCCCATCCAAAGTATCGGATGCTTTAGTACTTCGAAATTTATATCATATCCGAAGGGTGTCCCGGAATGATGGGGATATTCTTATATATGCATCTTGTTAATGTCGGTTACCAGGTGTTCACCATATGAATGATTTTTATCTCTATGTATGGGATGTGTATTGAAATATGAAATCTTGTGGTCTATTGTTACGATTTGATATATATAGGTTAAACCTATAACTCACCAACATTTTTGTTGACGTTTAAAGCATGTTTATTCTCAGGTGAATACTAAGAGCTTCCGCTGTTGCATACTAAAATAAGGACAAGATTTGGAGTCTATGTTTGTATGATATTGTGTAAAAACTGCATTCAAGAAACTGATTTCGATGTAACATATTTGTATTGTAAACCATTATGTAATGGTCGTGTGTAAACAGGATATTTTAGATTATCATTATTTGATAATCTACGTAAAGCTTTTTAAACCTTTATTTATGAAATAAAGGTTATGGTTTGTTTTAAAAATGAATGCAGTCTTTGAAAAACGTCTCATATAGAGGTCAAAACCTCGCAACGAAATCAATTAATATGGAACGTTTTTAATCAATAAGAATGGGACATTTCAAGAAGAAGGGTGTTTCGGGTCAAACCTCGGGTATTAAAGTTGTTCTACTCATCAACGGCATCATTTTGGCGGTATTGGTAAGTTCAAACTCCGAACTTCATCTTTGTAATTTGATATTCAAGTTTAGGGTTTTGAACTAGTTAGTTATAAAACCCATTTAGGAGGTGAAATGGGTAATTGTAACTAGTTATTGTTGATGTTGGTGGGTTTAGGGTTGGTTAATGATTTAACCATGTTTAAGACTTGTAAATGGTGTATAATCACTAGTGTTAGTGATTATTGGTGTTTTGGAAACCATTAGGGTTCTTATGGTTGACTAATTTTGACTAGAGTCAAAATTAGGGTTTGTTGATGATTATGACTCAATTGCCGATTTAATAAGGTTTATAAACTTAAAATGGATTAAGTTGAAGCATAGAACCGAGTAAAATATGTTTTGGTGTCAAAACTTGCTAATGGCGTGATATTGACTTCTTATGGGTCAAATTAGGGTTTAAGTGTCATTTTGGGCAAGATAGGTGTTTAACACCTATGATTGGGTTTGATTGGCATATTAGGACCATTCTCACTTGTGTTAGTGATTATTGGTTAGTTTGGGCGCGGTTTGTGCTTGGAAGTGCATTTGGGTCGAGATTGCACTAGTTGTCAAGTTGGGTTGATTTGTATATCCACCTAATTGTGTTACTTGTTATGTGATAAATGGATTAGGTACATTCCATCGGCGATTGCGGATTATTCGGTAGCATTCTTCAAGGCAAAAAGGTGAGTGTTAATATCCTATATGCATATGTATGTGTAGGATGGGTGCGGGTCGGGTGAAGGGGTTCTCGCTTGTAGAGCTCGCTTCTCGTATAGATGGAATTGTTAGACTTGTGTATAGGTCCAATTGGCACGGTTGTGCATTTTGGTTAACCACTTTGGCGAGGTGCACACTTTGTGTGTACGTTATCACATGGGCGTGTGATGTGGACTTATATAACCCCAATGACGAAGGGTTAATATAGTGAGTGGAATAATTATATGTGTAGGTATATAATATATCTATTTGTGGTAGCGTGAAATGTGTAGTGTCGAGGTGTTAAGACACCACGTTTCACGTGACGAGTGAAGTGTCGAGGTGTTAAGACGCCACTCAGAGTGAAGCATCGAGATGTTAAGATGCCACTCTAAGTAATTGACGGGTGAAGCATCGAGGTTTTTATATGCCACTCGGGGTGAAGCATCGAGGTGTTAAGATGCCACCTAGGGGTGTAGTGTCGAGGTGTTAAGACACCACTCTGTAAAATAATGAGTGAAGCATCGAGGTGTTAAGATGCCACTCGGGGTGAAGTACCGAGGTGTTAAGGTGCCACCCTAGGGTTTAGTGATACGAGGTGTTAAGTATACTAAAGAATGTTATGAACATCGATGACTTGTTTCGCGAAGTCATTCCCTTGTGAAGATTTGGTTAACCATGGTTATTGTGATGTAAGCGTAAGCAATTATGCTATTCGAGATATATATATATATATATATATATATATATATATATATATATATATATATATATATATATATATAAATATAATATATATATATATATATTGTATACGTATAATGTTGTTTATATTAATGAATTGTTGTGATGTAGCTAACCCTCCGGGTGTGGCTTATTGGCGTTGTTCACATCGTCGTTGGTGAACTCACTTTATTTATTGTTAGCTTGTTGCTTAGTGATGTTACGGTATGCTTAGACTAGCTTGCCTTTATGCTTGGATGCTTCGGTATGAGGTATTTGATATTTGTGTGTCGTGTCCATTTTATACATATATATGTATGTAGTATGTTATCATTCACTAAGCGCTAGCTTACCCTCTCGTTGTTGATTTTTTTTATAGATTGCATGGATGCGGAGGCTCGGGTAAGCGGGGACTAGTGGACTTGCGTAGTTGCTTTAGAAGGCTTGCTTTTGGATTGATTAGGATTGGGTAGCGTATCCCCAATCGCCATGCTCCCCCTTTATTTTGTATTACAAATCATGTGGTTGAAAACTTGTATTTTCGTACGAAAGTTGTAAAACGGCCGATGTGGGCCCGGTCTTCGTAAAACTAATTTTATTAATGGAACGTGTTAGTTCTACATATATTAATGTATGGTTAAAAGTGTTTTGTCTAAATACATCAGGAAGTGGTCAAACATTTTTACATTTCAGGACTTTTTGGACAGGCCACTTTGGCGCGCCGCGCGGCCATATGGCGCGCCGCGCCATATGCTGTTCCAGCAAAAAACAAAATTTATCCGCGTTATTGGTTGGTTAACGGGTTGGGTTGTTACAAGTGGTATCAGAGCATGGTCTAAGGGATTTAGGTGACTTGAGATAGGTGCCTAGACTTAGACTTGTGTGTGTGCTTAATTTATTGCAGGACTTGTAGGAATTACGGGTCGGAATAGGTTATAGTTAGTGCCTTGTTTGTAGGTGGACTAACGTTTATATTAGTAATGCGGATATTATTAATATATTAATTGTGTTGTGATAATAATTCTCGCGTATGTGCATATCGCGTAGAATTTTGTTTGTGTTTGTTTATATCATCGAGCGAGGTGGTCGTTGTACTAACGAGTTGATACGGTGTATGTGCGTAATAAGGACTTGCAAACCTTATTACGGGTGCAAATCATGTCTAACAAGTGATGTACGACGAGTGTTAGCAAGATGGGACGGTGTTGTGCGTGTGGTTTATACGTTCGTGATCTAATCGTTTGCATTCCTTAGAATGAAAACGGAAGATGGATGCGGAACGAGTGAGCCTATTCACGAAGGGAAGGATGAGTTAACATTAAAGATTGAGGCCGTGTTTGAACAATATGTCTCGGTTTTCACCGGCAAAGTTAGGGAAGTAACCAAGAAGTTGGTCGAACGATAAATGACGGAAATGGTCCGAGACCAAGTAACTAAAGTTGTAAAGGAAGAGTTTGAAAAGAGGTTTCCCAAACCTCGAGGTAGTGACGATGAAGATGTACTTTCAAGGTTAGGATTACATGGTGCTCATGGTAAGAGGGCACGAAGTACGCCTGAAGGCGTCGGGAATGTGAAGAAGAAGAGTAAGAAGGGTTACAAGCTTACGTGCTTTAAGTGTGGGGAACGGGGTCATTTGGCACAAGATTGTATGGTGGTGCCTTTAGGTTCAATCAGGTGTTTCATTTGCCGAATGGAGGGACACCGGAAGTCAGAGTGTTCTGAATGACATGACGATCGGGTTAGGAGGTTAGAGCGCGAATACATGATGGGTAGTGGAGCACGGAAGCCCAACAGCGCTACATCAGGTACCTTTAGTACGAAATTATATGTTGTTCGTTTGTAATAACATGCGGTATGCGCGTAAGTCTTAGCTAAACTTTATTCTCCGTTGGAGATAATTCGTAGCAAGCGGGCGGTTTACGTTTATGGTTCCGGTTTGCTCTCAGCAGAGTGTATAAGTGGTGTGTTGTGCCTTGATCCTATGGTGAGAATCCTTGGGTGCTTAGGCATTTTGGTTGGTATCGGGTCGTTAAGCTCGTTCAAGTGAGACCCTTAAGGTCTCAATTGTGTTGTGCATATTATTGATATGGGTGACGTTCCTAATGGAAGTACCCTATGGTGATGTTTGATTGTCGGGCGAAGGGCGTAAGACTTGGTGTAACCAAGCATTCCTTAGTATTTGGGAGGTGTTTCTACCAAGCCATGGAAATGAGTTTTGGTGTTCGATTGTTAAGCGCGTGTTCGCTTTTGTGTTGAAGTTGATGAACCATGAGGTTCGACGGGTGGGATGAAACCCGAGAAATTGAGTGTTGATCTCGATGTATGTTGGTAAAGGAGTCTACGTGACGCGACATTAGGTGTCTCTTTTATACCTACTAGCGTGGTGTTCGACTCCGATTGTGTTGCGGTTACATTGTACTTGGGGTACCGAGGAGAAACCCTTAGGTACATGAGTGACTAGGTGGAATTCGACAAACTAAAGCAATTGGATGATTGCGAGTGTATAGTTCGTGTAATTTGTGGTACACTTTTCGTTCGAAGTGTTTAAGGATAGGTTAGGATCCTTGGTATGCTCAAAGTTAAAGCAAGACATGGTGAAGGGCCGTGTGAACCCGATTGTTGGTAAAGTATACCTTTGGTAGCATTGTACGGTTGTACGAGTTGTGATATTGGAACGTAGTTCCAAGTGGGGGAGTTACACTCCCGCACGAGGAGGTTTTAGTGTGAGATTTCGGACAATGCTTATGGTAGATCCGGAATTTGTGTCGGGACCTAGATTTGGTCGATTTGTGGTAGAGTACAATTTCAGTTAAATTGTACCTATGATTTAGGATTTGAATTATCACCAAGGTGGTAATGTGGTAAATCTTGTTGAGAGATAATGGACGAGTATGGCGAGCAAGGTAAAATCCCTCGGTTAAGGGATGTGCGTATCGGATCCTCTTTTAGAGAATTGATGTTTTGTGCCTATGTTTGATATAGGTGGTTCTTGCTCGATTGTGTGAATGGTTAGTGGTATCCATTAGGATTCACTATGGCGTAGCAGAGCGCGATGTTACGCTACTCGTTGTTCGAGGCCAAAAGGGATCGTTGACTGGTGAAGCATGACCTTTGGGGTCCACTGACTTCATCATGAGATCGTTGATTGGTGAAGCATGACCTTTGGGGTCCGCTGGCTTCATCAAGGGATCGTGGATTGGTGGAGCATGACCTTCGGGGTCTGCTGACTTCATCATGGGTGTAGTGTTATATCGGTGAAACATGACCGTTGATGGGGTTCGCTGACTTCATCCGGTGTTGAGATTTGGGAAGTGGGTCGCGTGTAGTTTTCTGCCAGCCTTCATGTTATTGGATATGTGATCTATTGGTTGTTTTATATGCCAATGGTGGGGTCGTAAGGACCACGTTGTGTGAACTAACGGTAGTTTTATACTCCGATTGTGGGGTAGTGCGGACCATGTCGTGGGATTAGTGAGGCGATAGCCGTGTTTCGCTCACATGTTGTTACGGGTGTGACAATAGTCGATTTTGTACACCTTAGATTTAGCGTTGCAATAGTCATTTTGGGCACTTTTGGTTTTAGCCGTTGCTTATAATGTTAGGATAGTGGCGTATTGGTTGTATTGCGCACTACAAAGGATGTTTAGTGGTAAGTGTAATCCGTAAGGATTCATGTGGTTCGATCTTCAACGTTCGGATCGTTGACTTTAGGTTGAAACTTGGTCACTTTTAGCGTTGTCCTCGGTAAAGGTACGCTAAGGAATTGACATCTCGGTACGAGATTGGTTGAGTTTTTCTCGATATGGGAAAAAGAGCAGGTTTTAGTGCTCGGATGGTGGTTTTGATAAATCGCGGGTGACGATTTTAGTTGTTAAAGGTGATTCATTGGGAAGAATTGTCTAGGAAAGTTCGGATTGGAACTTAGGATTGAGGGCCGTTGAGTAGTTCCGGATCGGTTAAGTGGAGAAGATCACGAGGACGTGATCGAGTTTAAGTGGGAGAGAGTTGTAAGACCCAAATATTTATTGTACATAATGTATTTATGATGTACGATGCGTGTATGAAGTGTACGTGTTGCTTGCTCGAATGCCGAAGGAAACTGGACATTGTCTGAAGTGACAAGGTGTGTACGTATCTTTTCAACCCCAAATAAAGTTTGTGTTGATGTTTCAAATCCTTACCATTTCAAAGGAAATCTTATTACGTTTCCAATGATATTTGATTCATCGAAAACAGAGCTACGGTCAAAAAGTTATGGCCAAAACAAGTTTCTGAAAACTAACATGTAGGTTGGAGCGGCGCTCCACCTTTTGGCGCGGCGCGCCGAACCCGTCTGATGCAATTTTCAGCCTTTTTAAAAGGCTTAAATTAGGGGTACTTTGGTCTTTTCATTTAGGGTCAGTTTAGGGTCACCAAAACTGATCTAGAACTCCATTGGAGCTCATTTTCACTCATCAAACACTCTCATCTTCAAACCCTAGAGTGAGAGGAGAGTTTTAGAGAGAGAGAGCTCCAATTGGAGAAGAAGAAGGGTGTTTCAGGTCAAACCTCGGGTATTAAAGTTGTTCTACTCGTCAACGGCATCATTTTGGCGGTATTGGTAAGTTCAAACTCCGAACTTCATCTTTGTAATTTGATATTCAAGTTTAGGGTTTTGAACTAGTTAGTTATAAAACCCATTTAGGAGGTGAAATGGGTAATTGTAACTAGTTATTGTTGATGTTGGTGGGTTTAGGGTTGGTTAATGATTTAACCATGTTTAAGACTTGTAAATGGTGTATAATCACTAGTGTTAGTGATTATTGGTGTTTTGGAAACCATTAGGGTTCTTATGGTTGACTAATTTTGACTAGAGTCAAAATTAGGGTTTGTTGATGATTATGACTCAATGGCCAATTTAATAAGGTTTATAAACTTAAAATGGATTAAGTTGAAGCATAGAACCGAGTTAAATATGTTTTGGTGTCAAAACTTGCTAATGGCGTGATATTGACTTCTTATGGGTCAAATTAAGGTTTAAGTGTCATTTTGGGCAAGATAGGTGTTTAACACCTATGATTGGGTTTGATTGGCATATTAGGACCATTCTCACTTGTGTTAGTGATTATTGGTTAGTTTGGGCGCGGTTTGTGCTTGGAAGTGCATTTGGGTCGAGATTGCACAAGTTGTCAAGTTGGGTTGATTTGTATATCCACCCTAATTGTGTTACTTGTTATTTGATAAATGGATTAGGTACATTCCATCGGCGATTGCGGATTATTCGGTAGCATTCTTCAAGGCAACAAGGTGAGTGTTAATATCCTATATGCATATGTATGTGTAGGATGGGTGCGGGTCGGGTGAAGGGGTTCTCGCTTGTAGAGCTCGCTTCTCGTATAGGTGGAATTGTTGGACTTGTGTATAGGTCCAATTGGCACGGTTGTGCGTTTTGGTTGACCACTTTGGCGAGGTGCACACTTTGTGTGTACGTTATCACATGGGCGTGTGATGTGGACTTATATAACCCCAATGACGAAGGGTTAATATAGTGAGTGGAATAATTATATGTGTAGGTATATAATATATCTATTTGTGGTAGTGTGAAATGTGTAGTGTCGAGGTGTTAAGACACCACGTTTCACGTGACGAGTGAAGTGTCGAGGTGTTAAGACGCCACTCGGAGTGAAGCATCGAGGTGTTAAGATGCCACACTAAGTAATTGACGGGTGAAGCATCGAGGTGTTAAGATGCCACTCGGGGTGAAGCATCGAGGTGTTAAGATGCCACCTAGGGGTGTAGTGTCGAGGTGTTAAGACACCACTCCGTAAAATAATGAGTGAAGGATCGAGGTGTTAAGATGCCACTCAGGGTGAAGTACCGAGGTGTTAAGGTGCCACCCTAGGGTTTAGTGATACGAGGTGTTAAGTATACTAAAAAATGTTATGAACATCGATGACTTGTTTCGCGAAGTCATTCCCTTGCGAAGATTTGGTTAACCATGGTTATTGTGATGTAAGCGTAAGCAATTATGCTATTCGAGATATTTATATATATATATATATATATATATATATATATATATATATATATATATATATATATATATATATATATATATATATATATATATATATATATATTGTATACGTATAATGTTGTTTATATTAATGAATTGTTGTGATGTAGCTAACCCTCCGGGTGTGGCTTATTGGCGTTGTTCACATCGTCGTTGGTGAACTCACTTTATTTATTGTTAGCTTGTTGCTTAGTGATGTTACGGTATGCTTAGACTAGCTTGCCTTTATGCTTGGATGCTTCGGTATGCGGTATTTGATATTTGTGTGGCGTGTCCATTTTATACATATATATGTATGTATGTTATCATTCACTAAGCGTTAGCTTACCCTCTCGTTGTTGATTTTTTTTTATAGATTGCATGGATGCGGAGGCTCGGGTAAGCGGGGACTAGTGGACTTGCGTAGTTGCTTTAGAAGGCTTGCTTTTGGATTGATTAGGATTGGGTAGCGTATCCCCAATCACCATGCTCGGCCTTTATTTTGTATTACAAATCATGTGGTTGAAAACTTGTATTTTCGTACGAAAGTTGTAAAACGACCGATGTGGGCCAAGTCTTAGTAAAACTAATTTTATTAATGGAACGTGTTAGTTCTACATATATTAATGTATGGTTAAAAGCGTTTTGTCTAAATACGTCGGGAATTGGTCAAACATTTTTGCATTTCATGACTTTTTGGACAGGCCACTTTGGCGCACCGCGCGGCCATATGGCGCGCCGCGCCATATGCTGTTCCAGCAAGAAAAAATTATCCGCGTTATTGGTTGGTTAACGGGTTGGGTTGTTGCAGGCTAGTAAAATTGTTCTTAATTGTATTTTATTGATGTATCTCTTCCGAACACGCGGCCCTAAAAAGTCGCGTCAAAAGGCACGTCGAAAACGCGCGTAGTAAACGCAAATAAGAAAATTGCAATGAAAACACGTGTCGAAAACGCGCCTGAAAAAAGGCGCGTCGAAAACGCACGTAAAAACGGGCGTCGAAAACGCGGGGCCAAAAACGCGTTGAAAAACGAGCACCGAAAAATGCGGGCCGAAAACGGGCTTCGAAATCGGGCGTCAAAAACGCGCGTTGAAAACGGGCGTACAAAACGCGCGTCGAAAACGCATCTTAAAAATGCGGTTCAGACCCAGAAAGCTGAGACCAGACGCCGAAACCGCAAGTCGAAACCGGACGCCGAAAAAGCGGGTCGAAAACGGTGGCCGAAACTGGGGGTCGAAAATCTGGCGCCAAAAACGGACGCCGAAATTGGGCGCCAAAAACGGTGGCCGAAAATCGGACGCCGTAACAATGTGCCGAAACCGGGCGCCAAAACAAGGTTGCGAAACCGGGCGTCGATACGGGGGCCGCAAACGGGGGGCCTAAAACTGGGCGCCGAAAACGCGCGCCGAAAACGGGTGTCGAAAATGGGGTCCAAAAACTGAGGCCGAAACCGAGGGCCGAAAATGGGCGCCGAAACCGGGCATCAAAACCAGGGTCCGAAAATCGGGCACCGAAAACGGACGCCAAAACCGGGCGTTGAAACCGGGGACCGAAAACGAGGGCCGAAACCGGGGGCCGAAAATCGGGCGCTGAAAACGGGTGCCGAGAACGGGGTCCGAAAACGGGGGCCGAAAATTGTAAAGGCCCGTCCTAATTCACCTGGACGAAGTCTTCAACATTTGGTCCCATTGCGAGGTACTGACCTCTATATTATACGTTTTTCAAACATTGCATTCTTTTAAAAGACAAACTCATTTCAAAATATAACCTTTTGATACAAATGATATATGTTTCCTAATATGAATGACTAATCTGTCATAACAGTCTTTTTGAAATCAAACGACTTGAAAGCAACGTCTTTTGAAATATACATGAACGACTCCATATAGCATCTTAAATTGAGCAAATGCACAGCGGAAGATTTCTTTAATACCTGAGAATAAACATGTTTACAAATGTCAACCAAAAGGTTGGTGAGTTCATAGGTTTATAATAAACAATAAAATTCAGTAATTTTTGATAGACCACAAGATTTAAATACAGTACACGTATCTCGTGTACGAAACCATTTTTCATAATTGCTTGGCAGAGTAGGTTAGTATCCTTTTCTCCCCCGTAGGTTGCCTCGCGATTTTTAATAACCGTAATCTCGTGTACAAAATAACATACACATAACTTGTGTATAAAATCATTCTCTCTATATTTAACCTTTGCTTGGTAACCGACCTTAACATATAATGCGCATAAAGAATATCCCCAAAACATACCGGCAATTCGCAATCAGTATGATAAATAAAGAACTTCTTGTCAGTTTAAACAAGTATCTTCTGTATATTAATATAAACCTCGAAGTACTAAAGCATCCGTAACCTGGATGGGGGGTGTCAGTGCCCGTAGATCTACCTTTAGGATTCGCGTCAACTAGGGTGTCATTCCCTAATTCTTAGGTTACCAAGCTATAATAATAAGGGGGAAATATTCGGTATAATAACCTACATAACTTCTGTCTGTGTAATAATTCATTAGAGGAATGTTTTGCTTGTATCTATCGTGTCAAACATTTATAAAAGCATTTCATGTATTCTCTGTCCCAAAAATATGTATTGTAAAAGTATTGAAAAATGGAGCATATGAAACTCACAATACGATATTTTGTAGTAAAAATATGCATACGACAGAACTGGACAATGCAGGTTTGGCCTCGAATTCACGAAACTCACAATATGATATTTTGTAGTAAAAATATGCATACGACAGAACTGGACAATGCAAGTTTGGCCTTGAATTCACGAACCTATATATATATATATATATATATATATATATATATATATATATATATATATATATATATATATATATATATATATATATATATATATATATATATATATATATATATATATATATATATATTAACACATATAATGGTAATTGAACAACTTTATATATTATATCTTAACTATATATCTTACATATTTAATTTGTATATATATTTAAAATAATCACTATATATATATATATATATATATATATATATATATATATATATATATATATATATATATATATATATTAAAATCAATAATTTGTTATATGTAAATATTTATATAAATAATGTTAATATATAATTGTATGTAATATTATGGTATTTGTAATAATATACTTTTATATTGGAAATATTTATTTGTTATAATAATATTGTTAATATGAAAGTAATAATAATAACGATAATAATAATAATAATAATAATAATAATAATAATAATAATAATAATAATAATAATAATACTTATATTAATAATAAGAATGATAAAATTAATAAAATTAATAATATTAATAATAATAATAATAATAATAATAATAATAATAATAATAATAATAATAGTAATAATAATAATAATAATAATAATAATAATAATAATAATAATAATAATAATAATAATAATAATAATAATAATAATAATAATAATAATAATAATAATAATAATAATAATAATAATAATAATAATGATAATGACAATGACAATGATAATGATAATATGGTAATAATAATAATAGGTAAATAAATAAGTAACTACCTCAAAGAAGTAGCCCCAAAAAAATGCCCAAGCCCGGGTTTGAACCCGCGACCTCTAGCTAACCGACACAACCTCATAACCATTCTTCTATCGTTTTATCTGATTAATCCCACATCCAAATTTATTTAACCCTTCCTTTCTGTTTCTATTTCTCCTTCTTCTTTTAATAAAAAAATAATATGCCACAGACCAAGATTGAACCTGTGACCTCTCGATAACCCAAAAACTCCCTTAACCATCGCTCTATAATTTACCATCTTATCTAACTCGCCATTTTTAATCATCAAATACCATCGAGTATTAACAACAGCCTAATTATTGTTTTCTCATACGGAATAATTGTTGTTGTTGTTTATGTTTGATTCACAATATAAGCCCAAACAAAACAGCCAGCCCGTTAACGAGCCCACAAAGAAAGTCCACTAACGAAAATAAAACGGCCCAAAGGAATTTAATCTGTTTGGTTTTTGCTGCTGCAGTAGCGAAGGGAAAATAGGAAAAAAAAAAATAAAAGGCATGTTGCAGCCGCCATTATTCATCATCTTTAACACAGTTTCCTCAACTTTATTATCATTATAAATTATCATCATTAATCGATTAACAGTAGTAGTATTAACTGTACAAATATATATGTGAAATGTTTGTGTTTTGGGTCTTGATCAAACTCACACAGGAAGTATAACGAACACTGTGGCAGGTCTAGTTAGGTGGGTTTAAATGGGTTTCATAGGTTTTGATGGTAATGAAGGTGATGGTGCGTGGTTATTGTGGTATTGTAGTTTGTGGGTTCATAAAGAAAAAGGAAGACGAAAAAGGTTCGGCTGTAAATTTGATGATGTGTTTTTGTGTGTTTCGAACAATTAAATAACTAATAGTGTAAAGGTTGATCGAAGGTGTTGGTTTGGGTTTTTGTCCGACTGAATCAGGAACGGAAAACACGAATAACTGTAATGATAATGAAGATAGTTCATGGCGTTTTGAAACCGAAAATAGAAGTAGCAGGTACTTGATGGTGTTGGGTGTTCGTGGTGAACCAAGATAGATAGGAAACAGAACCGTCATAGCTCAAGTGTCAAGAGTATGCATGGTGTGGTGATGGTGGTTGTGTGATAGAACAAAGGTGGCGGTGATGGTAGTTCTTTGATCAAGAATATAAGAGAGAGAAGGAAGAGAGGGAGAATGATGATTAGTGAGATGGTGTTAGAAGATGGTATAAGGTGGTGAAGGTTGTAGTTAAAAGTAAACAGAAAAAGATAGATGGTGTTCTGTAAAGGAGAAGAAGAATGGTGGGGTGGTTTATGGTTGTTGTTGTAGTTGTGGGTGGCGGAAGGAAGTGATAACCGATGGTTCTTGGCTCAAAATATGGTGAGGGTGTGATTGAAGAGGGTGGAGGTTGAAGTTGGAAGGAGAATATCAAGTGTATGTAGTGTAAGTATATGTAGGTGAACATTTAAATGGGTTTGGTTCATAGCTTCACGAATGAAAACAGAAGACAGAAATATTTTCGAGGTGTGATGGTTTGTTAAGATCGAAGAACAAGAAACATATGTAGTGATCGAGTTTAATATTGGTTAAAAGGATGATGGTTCAAGAGTTTGATGAAGGTGGTGGTTGAATGATGATATAATGGCTTAGTTTTATTCAACAGAAAAGTACGAACGGAAACATGATCGGGTAAAAGAAAGACGATGGTTATGGAGTCGATGGTAGTTTTAAAGATGGTGTTTAGTTATGTTTTCAATCTCTGTAATATGTAGTAAGTATATATATATATATATATATATATATATATATATATATATATATATATATATATATATATATATATATATATAGATCTTTTCTTATTATTAATACCCCACATGCACAATTAATCAATTGAATATATATCTATAATATAATACTTGTACTGCTAGTGGAGATGAAATGAATTTCAAAAGGAAACAGTAATATCTTTATGAATATTGTTTGTTAGTTAAATTCATAGAATTGATTGATAACAGAATTGAAATCGAATAAAAATAATAACATAATAATATTTATAATATAATATAAAATTAAAACGTGTGATTAAGTTAGGCGTCGTCTACTATTTCATTCACGGACTGAAATTCGTGCTCTATTGATAATGGATAAAAGTACACAGAAAAATCCCAAATTTTTATATTAATTATCTTTATTTATTTTAGTCATTATGGTATAAAATTTGATTATTAAGTGTTTAAAAAAAATTAAATCATCTGTCCTCGCTCGATCCCTGGTAAAATATAAAAAGTTCTAAAATTTAACAAATAGCTCCTAAAAACATTTTTAATAAGCATGCAATTGATATAACTCATTTTCGGATCACCGTTTATTTTAAAATCACATAAGTTCAAATTAAACTTCTCTAAATAATAATCGAAACGTCCAATGAGCAATACAATCATTAAATAATTATATTTAATATACTATATATATATATATATATATATATATATATATATATATATATATATATATATATATATATATATATATATATATATATATATATATATATATATATATATATATATATATAGATTTACTTTTAATAATAATATAATTATATCGTATATTATTATTTTAAGTTATTATATATACATATATTTATATTTATATTTATATTTATATTTATATGTTTACACATTTATTTACAAATAATGGTTCGTGAATCGTCGGGAATGGTCGAAGGTCAATTGAAGAGTTCAAAATTTTTGAAACTCAACCTAACAGACTTTTCTTATCGTGTCAAAAATATTAAATCTTATCGAGAGTTTGATATAAAATTAGTCGAAATTTTCTGGATCATGACAGTACCTACCCGTTAAAGAAATTTCGTCCCGAAATTTGATTGAGGTCGTCATGGTTAACAATAAAGATATTTTCATGACGAATATGAGTTGGTAAATAGAGTTTTATTATCGTTGAGTAATATGGATAAAACAATTCGATTACGCAAAGAGTATAAGTGAAGCTATCGCAAAAAAATTGAAATAAAGAAATAGAGATTCGTCTTAACTTTTTACGTAGTCATTGTTGATTTTCGGAATTCAAGGAATTTAAAGAAATCTTCTAATCATAAAAAAATGTAATCGCACAATTTATTAGCAAACTGTCGGAATTACGGAAGAACAGAAATATCAAGGAAAATATTTTCCGTGATATGCTTATAGATTAAGTAGAATGAAAGAGTTATGTAATATGGCACATGATGAGGGTAAGATTTGTGAACCATCATCACGTTCCATTAGAAATTCAGCATGACTTACTGTAATATAATCACGTTGGTCGGGCGTTATTATATTGTAACATCCCGCATTTTTCCGTTAAATTATTTTAAGGCCCGTCTTTTTTTTTATTTTAATAATATCCTCAGTATCTCGATTCGTATCCTCCATTAGCTTACATTCTTAAAATATTTTCGTCATTGGATTATAATATCTCTCGTTCTCTCGTGTAATTTAAAAATATTCGTTCGGTTAATTCCCGCACCCGATTACAAACTTGAGGGACTAAACTTGCCAAAGTGTCAAAGATTTGACTAGGTCAAAGGAGTCAAACACCACCTCCTCCATTCATTATTTTCATTTTCATTTTCATTTTCTTCTCATACTTTCACATTTTCTCTAAATTCTCCAAACAAAGAATTCATCATCCATTCATGATCTAGCAAGTGTTTCACAAAACAAATTACATATTTGGAATCCTCCCTTCATCCTCTTCGACTTGATACCAATTTCATCTTATTTGGGTAACTTTCTAAAATCACTAGATTTTGTGTTCTTGATTTTTTGAATTATAAAAGTGTTAATTAGTGTCTATGGCTAGTGTATAACATGAATATATGTTTTGTTTGTTCGATTTGTTGATTTGAGTAACTAGTTTGAACACTTAAAAATGGGTTTGCTTAATCTTTGATTTTTGGAAGATTAAATGTTGTTAAATTGTTAAAGTTCATGTTTTAATTGTGTTACTAGTATCACTAGCTTCGTTTTGATGCGTACGTTGATTAAGAAAACTTCAAATACATGATTTGTGATTTTTGTGAATTTTGATTAGGGTTTGATGAACTTGAAATGAACTTTTGATACTTTGGATGCCATGAAATGTTGTTAGTAAGTGTTTAGTTGTATTGCATGAGTAATTACCTTCGAAACGGCATATCATATGTGTGAATTGGATTCCCGAATCATGTAATGCATTTCAAGAACTTGAAACATTGAAAATGGACCTTGAATGACCACTTGGCGAGAAATCGGTTATTGTAAACGATGTTTTCGCTTGATGAAAAGTAGTTAGTTGTGTTCCTTGTCAAAATACCTTTCCGATGATATAAGATACATGTTTTGGTTGTTTGCGGGTCATAAATGGTGATTGTTGGAAGTTAGGTTCGTGCATAAAACTTAAAAACTGCCAGATTTCTCTGCACAGGTAATGGCGCGTCGCGCCATATACCCGCGCGGCGCGCCAAAGTAGGCTGTCCAACTTTGTCCATTTTTGGAAAATGTTTGCTATGCTACGCACCTCCGATTCACATGAGACTTGTTCTAACATGCTTATACATGAATAAAAACCTCAGAAAAATAGTTCGGGACCCGACCCGAACGTGTTGACTTTTTCATTGACTTTGACCGACCAAAGTTTGACTTTTTATAAACTTAAACAAATGATTATGCAATCTTTCTAACATGATTCTTTACTTGTATCTTGCATGAAACTTGACAATTTGATTCACATGCTTTATAATCGAGTCGTAACGAGCCATATGACTAATTGAACATCTTTGACCGATCGTGTTTACCATTATTGATACAACCCTAATTGTTTAGGTCAAGACTAGCGTTCGTACTTTGCACATTACTTGTTGAAGTACCTTTTTACTCTCGCACTCCAGGTGAGATCATAGTCCCACTTTTACTTTTTTTGAACTTGTATTTGGGATGAGAAAACATAAACGTTTCTTTTTAACTAAGTGAACACAAGTACCGGAAAACAAACATTCTACATACGAGTTTAGAACGAAATCCTCAATTTGATTATCATTAGTTACACTTGCAGGGTGTAAGTGTAGGCGTGAACTTATGTTGTATGGCCATATGGGTTTGACAAACCCTCATCTCGGACGATTCGCTACGGTCCACAGATGAAATATATTTTCGAGAAACAGTGTTGTTCTAGCACTATTATGATGGGGTTCAACGGAAGGAATGTTAAGCCTTGATAATTGGGTGCTCGTGAATATTAACTTTTAGAATGTACTATTATTTTATCAATGTTGCAAATCTTGTGGTTCGACTTACTTTTGCTCACTTACTTTTACTCACTTACTTACTTAAACCTATGATTTCACCAACGTTTTCGTTGACAGATTTCTATGTTTTTCTCAGGTCTTCGAACGATATGTGAAACATGCTTCCGCTCATTATTTGATACTTGCATTGGATGTCGAGTATACATGCATTTCATGGAGCGTCTTTTGACTTTCTTTAAAACTGTGTCGCATAGGTTTCACATGTAACTATAACTTTGTAACGTAACTTTTGGATGAACAATTCTTGTAAACTTTGAAACAATCTTTATTTTTGAAAGGAATGCGACATATCTTTGGTCAAACGTCACGTTAAAGACCTATGACCACGCAACGGGACCTAAGTAGTCGACGCCGTCAATTGACGATTTGTTGGGGTCGCTACAAGTGGTATCAGAGCTTTGGCTGTAGGGATTTAGAGTTCATTGGTGTCAACCCCGAGTCATAGGGTACATTAGTGTATCTAGACTACAACCGGCATATAGACTTGAAGTAGGAATTACTTGACTACTTGTGCATTTATACTCGAACTCTTCTATCATATCTAACTCATATTCGATCTTGATCTTACGTTGATAAATTTTGTTGACGCGCCACCTTGACCTTATGAAGTAATGTCAAATGCACATGTGAATCAGGGTAATATAATTTCCAGGATTATATTACGGTGATTCACATGGACGTTCCGACATTATGACATAAAGAATTTAAGGCGAGTCAAGGAAAAATTTTCTCTCTATCCTTATTCCATATCACGGTGAGTATTGTTGAGAATACTAATCAACGATATTCTTGTGTCATGAAGGAACAATGGCTCACTAAGGTCAACACAATACTCCTCTCGAAACTCTAGAACAAGCCCTTCAACGAATGATAACCACCACCGTGGGTGCGGCCATGGCCGATCACTTTTCCAACAACAACAATCGTGGGGCCGGTAATTCAAACGAAGGTTGCTCCTACAAAAACTTCATGAAGTACAATCCTCCCACTTTCGATGGAACCGGGGGACCGGTTGCTCTCACCCGATGGTTTGATCAAACGGAATCCGTTTTTAGCATAAGCGGTTGTCGAGACTGAGATAAGGTCAAATTCTCCACCCTCACTTTCACCGGTGTTGCTCTCTCATGGTGGAATACGCATGTACAATCGGTGGGTATCGATGAAGCCCACACACTCTCTTGGACCGAATTAAGAGAAAGAATGATCACCGAATACTTCCCGCGCGACGAAACTAAAAGGCTCGAACAGGGGCTAAGGAATTTAAAAACAGTCGGGAATGACCTTGAAGCTTATAATCAACAGTTTGTCGAACTAGCCTTAAGTTGCCCGAACATCATGACTCCTGAATCCTTAAGAGTTGAACTTTACATGGAAGGCCTCCCAAAGAGCATTCACCACGAGGTAGTATCATCCAAACCCGCCAACCTACAAGAGGCTTTAACGATGGCCCGCCAATCTATAAAAACGGTGAATGAAATTGAAGCGCCGACACCAACGGCTGAGGACCAACCGGGTAACAACAAAAGAAAATGGGAAGTCTCTCCATCGAGCAACTACAACAACAACTTCACCAAGAAGTCTTTCACCTCCGACGGCAAGAAAGGTTACGCCGGGTACCTGCCTTATTGTAACACGTGCCACAAACATCATTTTGGTGAATGTAGCAAGCCTTTTTGCAACAGATGCTACAAACATCACTTTGGTGAATGTGGCAAGCTAATTTGCTGCCGATGCCAAGGAAGGGGTCATATGGCCAAACATTGTGGAAGTGCCACCCCCATCACACAAAAGGGACCCAACACACAAAAGTCGGTCACTTGCTACGCATGTGGCCAAACGGGTCATTTTAGGAATGAATGCCCAAAGAAGAAAATCAACCCCAACGCACGCGACTTCAACATTAACACCGAGGAAGCCCAAGATGACAACTAGTCACGGGTATGTTTCTTCTCGAAATTCTCATGTTTCATGTTTATTCGATTCGGATGTCAATAAATGTTTTGTATCCAAGGCTAGGAGCCTACTCTTTGCACTTTACCATTTTCCCTAGGTACTACTTACGCCATTTAAGTGACCAACGAAAATTTTTTGTGTATCGATAAATTTTATCGGAGGATATACGTTAAACTTATTGGGTGGATAATTTGAATTGTGACTTGACACCTATAGAACTAAGGAGCTCAAAACCTATTCGTTAAGGAGAAATGTTTCCCTACAATTATGTATAGATCATTGGAACTAAGTAACTTTCGGTTTAAAACCGATACCCTCTTCCTCGTATTCATGACCTCATGATTATTTACATGAATCTCGCGTATATTCCAAACCAACCTCTGTTCCGATTATCATCAATTGAGGGATCAGGGAGAAGATGTCTCCTAACCCGCTTTTAAAACTCGCTACGATAGTTGTAAATTTCTTTTACTACCGTTCGATTATTTAGGCCTCCGCCCGTATTCCTAGGCCTCCTGAACCGCGTTTGTAAACTTGTCTAGACAAAAATCGTTACCATACTTATAATTGATGTTCTAAACCTATTCAAGTAAAGAAGAAAACGAACAACGTCTCCGTCTTATGCTCGAACTCTTGAGAAAAGAGCAACTCTATACCGAATTCTCCAAGTGAGAATTTTGGATAAACGAAGTCAAATTTCTAGACCATGTTGTTAGTGGTCAAGGCATTACAACACATCTCACAATTGGAACCACACGTAATCGGGAAACCCTCACGACTCTGACTTGTACTCGTAAAATCTTAGATCTCGTCGATTATTACCGCAGATTCATTTTCGACTTTTTCTCGTGTTACTCGTCCTTTAACCCCATTAACTCCCCCAGGAAAGGACTAAACCTCTCCGTGTCCGAACTTTTAACGCGATTATTCACACAAACCTTACTAGCTAAATTCATGTAATACAATGAAATTCAAATATGGAAATATTTCTACTTGAAAGCCCGAAAGGCATACTCTCTCGACTCGAAATCAAGGAAACTGAAATTCTTTATTTTTGCACGAACGATTGGAATACTTAATTATGGATCTGATCAATCTTCTCATCACCACGTACCATGTTACATAACACTGTTATTTCACTATGACCGTCTGATATTACTGGGACCCAAGATAACACACAATCCAAGGATACTTCCTTTCTCTTTGAGTTATCGTCCTCATGCTCCTGATACGGACAACTACTACTCGACCCTGAACTATACAACTACGTGTTCTATCTCGTTTTCCCACCAGTCTCAACATTTGACCACTAGATGCGCGATATGGCTACCTCAGGATGTGAGCTCATCCTATTCTAAGTTCTCATTCCACTCCTGTCCTTTCGCTTGTACTTTTGTATAAGGAAACCTTTTATATACTTTCTCAATGGAGAGAGAGACTCATCATGTATTACTAGTATTCACCACGAGGGTGAATAGCCCTGGAAAACGTTCTCTGTACCGATAAGGAACTTGTTCCAACGAACGTTTTCAAACCCTAACTAACTTGTTCAAACATATCTTAATTCTATTCCAACATGGTGTACCATTGTCGATTATCTCGGATCACAATACTCGTATCATCCACAACCAACGGACCAAACAAACATACGTAACTTGTATTGTTGCCTTTAGTTGTCTCCTCTCACACAGCAGTTACCATTCGTGTATTAACGCCGCACTTCCGAAACCCTATATGACCGCAAATGTCATACCCCTATTCGTTGGACCAAAGCATGTGGCAAGCAAATCACCGGATCTGAACTCATTTAAGAAATAACAGTTGAGATCGTACAAGTTCGAGAAGGACTCAAGACGACCCGTAGTCGCCAAAAGGGCTATACCGATATTCGATGTAAACCTCTCGAATCCCAAGTCAGTAACCGTGTAATATTGAGAACTCGCACCTTGGGAAGGTGTAATCCGTTTCGGGAATCAGGGAAAGTTAAAACCACGATATATTAATCCTTTTGAAACCTTGGGGCGTATTGGAACCGCTCCTACCGTTTAGAACTTCCGATTCAATTAAATTTCCGTTTACCCTACGTTCCACGCAACAAACTTAGAGACGTGTCCTACGGAACAGGAACGTGCTACTCTCCTTGATAAACTTACTATTGATGGCAAACTCCCCTTCATGGGAAACTGGTTGAAATTGTGGATCGTAAAACCAAGTCTTAATACAAACTGAGATCTCGACTGTCAAAATTTGTGGGAATGCCCAAGGACGTATCTTCACTTATTCATAGCATTGACAACACTAGGTCTCGAGTAAGAAACAACGACTATTGCTTCCAACTAAATTTCGGGACGAAATTTCTTTTAAGGTGTGGGTAATGTAACATCCCGCATTTTTCCGTTAAATTATTTTAAGGCCCGTCTTTTTTTTTATTTTAATAATATCCTCAGTATCTCGATTCGTATCCTCCATTAGCTTACATTCTTAAAATATTTTCGTCATTGGATTATAACATCTCTCGTTCTCTCGTGTAATTTAAAAATATTCGTTCGGTTAATTCCCGCACCCGATTACAAACTTGAGGGACTAAACTTGCCAAAGTGTCAAAGATTTGACTTTGTCAAAGGAGTCAAACACCACCTCCTCCATTCATTATTTTCATTTTCATTTTCATTTTCTTCTCATACTTTCACATTTTCTCTAAATTCTCCAAACAAAGAATTCATCATCCATTCATGATCTAGCAAGTGTTTCACAAAACAAATTACATATTTGGAATCCTCCCTTCATCCTCTTCGACTTGATACCAATTTCATCTCATTTGGGTAACTTTCTAAAATCACTAGATTTTGTGTTCTTGATTTTTTGAATTATAAAAGTGTTAATTAGTGTCTATGGCTAGTGTATAACATGAATATATGTTTTGTTTGTTCGATTTGTTGATTTGAGTAACTAGTTTGAACACTTAAAAATGGGTTTGTTTAATCTTTGATTTTTGGAAGATTAAATGTTGTTAAATTGTTAAAGTTCATGTTTTAATTGTGTTACTAGTATCACTAGCTTCGTTTTGATGCGTACGTTGATTAAGAAAACTTCAAATACATGATTTGTGATTTTTGTGAATTTTGATTAGGGTTTGATGAACTTGAAATGAACTTTTGATACTTTGGATGCCATGAAATGTTGTTAGTAAGTGTTTAGTTGTATTGCATGAGTAATTACCTTCGAAACGGCATATCATTTGTGTGGATTGGATTCCCGAATCATGTAATTCATTTCAAGAACTTGAAACTTTGAAAATGGACCTTGAATGACCACTTGGCGAGAAATCGGTTATTGTAAACGATGTTTTCGCTTGATGAAAAGTAGTTAGTTGTGTTCCTTGTCAAAATACCTTTCCGATGATATAAGATACATGTTTTGGTTGTTTGCGGGTCATAAATGGTGATTGTTTGAAGTTAGGTTCGTGCATAAAACTTAAAAACTGCCAGATTTCTCTGCACAGGTAATGGCGCGGCGCGCCATATACCCGCGCGGCGTGCCAAAGTAGGCTGTCCAACTTTGTCCATTTTTTGAAAATGTTTGCTATGCTACGCACCTCCGATTCATATGAGACTTGTTCTAACATGCTTATACATGAATAAAAACCTCAGAAAAATAGTTCGGGACCCGACCCGAACGTGTTGACTTTTTTGTTGACTTTGACCGACCAAAGATTGACTTTTTGTCAAACTTAAACAAATGATTATGCAATCTTTCTAACATGATTCTTTACTTGTATCTTGCATGAAACTTGACAATTTGATTCACATGCTTTATAATCGAGTCGTAACGAGCCATAGGACTAATTGAACATCTTTGACCGATCGTGTTTACCGTTATTGATACAACCCTAATTGTTTAGGTCAAGACTAGCATTCGTACTTTTCACGTTACTTGTTGAAGTACCTTTTTACTCTCGCACTCCAAGTGAGATCATAGTCCCACTTTTACTTTTTTTGAACTTGTATTTGGGATGAAAAAACATAAACATTTCTTTTTAACTAAGTGAACACAAGTACCGGAAAACAAACATTCCACATACGAGTTTAGAAAGAAATCCTCAATTCGATTATCATTAGTTACACTTGCAGGGTGTAAGTGTAGGTGTGAACTTATGTTGTATGGCCATATGGGTTTGACAAACCCTCATCTCGGACGGTTCGCTACCGTCCACAGATGAAATATATTTTCGAGAAACAGTGTTGTTCTAGCACTATTATGATGGGATTCAACGGACGGAATGTTAAGCCTTGATACCAACTGAAAGGACCCGTCCTAATCCATCCAGACAAAGTCCACACCGATTATGAACGATTCACAATAGTTGATTACATCGCGAGGTACTTGACCTCTATATAATACATTTTACAAACATTGCATTCATTTTTGAAAAGACAATCTTTCATTACATCTACGGTTGACGACATGCATACCATTTCATAATATATCTTACTGTAATTGACTTAATAATAATCTTGATGAACTCAATGACTCGAATGCAATGTCTTTTGAAATATGTCATGAATGACTCCAATTAATATCTCTAAGATGAGCAAAAGCACAGCGGAAGATTTCTTTCATACTTGAGAATAAACATGCTTTAAAGTGTCAACCAAAAGGTTGGTGAGTTCATTAGTTTATCATAAACAAACATTTCATAATTTTAATAGACCACAAGATTTCGTATTTCCAATCCTCATAAATAAACGTCCCATGCATAGAGACAAAAATATCATTCATATGGATTGAACACCTGGTAACCGACATTAACAATATGCATATAGAATATCCCCATCATTCTGGGATCCTCCTTCGGATATGATATAAATTTCGAAGTACTAAAGCATCCGGTACTTTGAATGGGGCTTGTTGGGCCCGATAGATCTATCTTTAGGATTCGCGTCAATTAGGGTGTCTGTTCCCTAATTCTTAGATTACCAGACTAAATAAAAAGGGGCATATTCGATTTCGATAATTCAACCATAGAATGTAGTTTCACGTACTTGTGTCTATTTTGTAAATCATTTATAAAAATTACGCATGTATTCTCAGCCCAAAAATATAAAGGGTAAAAAGGCAAATGAAACTCACCTGACAACTTCAGAAATAAATCACAGAGATGTGACCGAAAATCGGAATGCAAGTAACCGTAGAACCCAACCTAGAGAACATATGTTGGTCAATAAGTGTCTAATAAGCTAGGTCGGTCTATAGGGTTCGTATAGACTTATTGCTCAAGTCCTACTCATAAATTTAGCAAAATTTAGCAAAAGTCAACAAAAGTCAAATTAAGTCAAATGTAAGTCAAACGCAAGTCAAACACAGTCAACATAGTCAACACCAGTCAACAATCTCATAATATTACTCAAGTTGGTCAAATAGTCAAACATAGGTCAAACTTAAGTTATACATTTTTATTTAGTAAAAACAATATTATTTACATATATGTATATGTAGTAACATTACAGCTGATTTCGGGTCCCACCAAATCCGATATAATACTTTGGATCGTGACCGTTGGAAAGTATGTCATCCCACCTTTCTATAGACAGTTTATTTGACAAAGACGGAGTTACAGTTTGAAAGTTATGACCTCGCGAAAACAGTCCTTCAAAACACTAAATGCTGAGTTTTGCTGTTGTTAACAGCATTGGATCAGCCCTGATGTTCCATTTTCGTACTCGTTTTAAACCAGTTTAGTCTCGACAAAATCATACATATAACATATCGTTTTAAAGCTTGTCGTAAATACTTTCAATATCAATTAATGGTTTTTATCCGAACTTAACCAATTTCAACTTATGAGTCCGCAAAGTAGGCTCGAGAGTCATTTTTGACACTTTTGTTAAAAATGCTAAAACTTTCGGTTAACGATCCAAATTTGAATCTGGCTGACCTGAGTTAACCAAATTTGTATCACAGCTCAAAAATGACATTTTAGATGTGTTGGTGACTTCCGTTTTCCAAAATTATGCATATGGGTCAATTTATTCACGTTTGACCCGAATAGGTCATAAATCTCTCTTTAAACCAAAATAGACCCAAAACTCATTTTTAAAGCACCAAAACTTGCAGGCATACTTAAATCAACATATAGAATTTGTTTACGCTGACCGTTATCCATTTTGACATTTTTAGACTCAAACGGGTCAAGTGTCCAAATGGACGGTCCTAGTTCGGGTGTCCATTTTCGCATGCAATTATCTCAAAATCTAGAAACTTTTAAGATACAACACCTATATGAAAACTTAACTACTAATCATGAACTTTTCAAATATAAAATCTACATTTTCCAGAACTCAAGTTAATTAAACATATTGGCCTGTTTAGTTTGTAGTTAACACGTATTGTCACAAATTTTCACGCGCGTCATACAAACAACGGACATAATTCATTACACATAAAACATGGTAATATGGAAAACTCTAGATCAAAAGTAGACTCAAAATCGATTCCAAAAAGTCTAGCCAGGGCCTCATACGATGTCTACAAGTCGGGTTTTAGAAGAGGTACATTTATGGTTCGCTAAATCAGTTTCTGACTGCGCACCAATCTCGTAATGGCTATAACCGGAGCTAGGGACATGTAAATCAAGCTAGGTCAGTGGTCTTAGTTCAAAGACAAGTCAAATTACCACATATCCAAAAATGAGAAACTTTTGTTTAGCCAATTGGTGCAGTTTATTCAATCAAATTGGACATTCTGTTTCAGCTCAATTCAGAAGTTACCAAATCTACGGCCTTAGTGTGCACAATGTATCAGGTTTTAGAGGTTTCAATAAACTAGACATTTATCACATAACATACGAAGTTCGATAATCCAGAAGGCCAAGGTCTCAAAAGGTGTACAACTCTTACTATAAAACTATAGGTGCATACGTTACAGATTTGGACATAATGCAGGTTACCATTTCGACACGCACATTACTCAAGCTTCACAAATCCAAATGATGCAAGGCCTAGATGAAACGTTAACTACAACATATGAAATTTTTAGATATGCAAAGTCCTAAATCACTATCATATTTCAAATAAATTTAAAAGTCAGTTTTATAATACTGAGCAAATCAGTTTTTCATATACGATCAATTAAGCATAACGGGAGTATTACAAATCCAAATAGCATGATATCCTAGTCTAAATTGAGTCTTTTTAAATCCTATACACAATTATGATCAGTTTAAAATTCAATTCTATGTCCATTTTTCCAGAATTCGACATAATCACATATTCATCACAAAAACTTCAATCAATCATATCTTAAGCATACGGTAATGAAAATACGCGAATCTAAAGCCTAAAATTATTAATTTTTCGAGAGGATTTTAATTATATCATAATATTAACATTCAAGAAAACCAAGTTTCTGTAACCACACAAAACAAATTCGGGATTAAACATAAACACATCAAACGAGCAATATAACACATACAATCATGTATAATCATATAGACTTGAGCAATAGACACTATATCTACCCTAATATGTAACAAAAACATGAAAACCCAAAAATTTGAGTTTTTAAAACTTACACAAATCATGAAATTGTTGATATGGATGTGTAGAGCTCTTCGAAAGGAATCCGAATATATAAACGATTTTATGATCCATCAAGTTTTTAAGGTGTTCTTGAGTGATAAAAGATTGATGATGATGATGAATAGTAGTGGGTGTTCTTGAGAGAAAAAATTTGGGTGTTTGATAAAATGAATCAGGAAGGGGCAATAATATAGATAGATTAGATAAGGTCACGGGTGTTTTACTGGTTAATCACGAGTATAGATATAACACGGTGTAATAATTAAATAAACTCGGGTATTAAATGTGTAGTCACGGGTTGGTATTTAATTTTATCTGTTATCTAAAACCCAATGTATTTTAGTTTAATATGATTCAATGATTGGTTAATTTTATATTTATAAAAATTATATATATATCTATATTGTTTTAAACCTTTTAAAATTCTTGACGTCATACCTAGTTGGTGTGTTTCATTATTTATTATATTTTTAATAAGCCTATAATTTATAAAACTTATTTTCAGATCATCGTTTATTTTAAAATCACATAAGTTCCTTTTTAACTCGTTTACTATCAATTGAATGACAATTGAGCGTTACTGTTGTTTACTAAATAACTTCGAAATCACTAAATATATATTCTATACACTTTATTTATATGTATATATACTTTCTAAATAATATTTATTATATATTATTATTATTTACGTAATTAATTCTAACAATTACAATATATAATATTTCATTTTATTATTTACATATATATATATATATATATATATATATATATATATATATATATATAATTATATACATATCTATTTACAAGTAATCGTATTGTGAGTCGTCGGGAAAAGTCAAAGGTCAAATGGATTCATAAAAATAGTACAAAATTTTTGAGATTCAACTTTAAAGACTATGCTTATCGTGTCGAAATCAAATAAGAATTAAGTTTAAATTTGGTCGGAAATTTCCGGGTCGTCACAGTACCTACCCGTTAAAGAAATTTCGTCCCGAAATTTGAGTGAGGTGGTCATGGCAAGCAATAAAAATGTTTTCATGACGAATATGAGTTGATAAATAGAGTTTTATCATCTTTGAGTAATATGGGTAAAACAATTCGATTTTTCGAAGAGCACGAATGAAGCTATCACAAATGATTGGGATAGAGATTTAACTCTTGACGTAGTCACGATTGAATTTAGAAAATAAGGTGCTTCTTTACTTTTGACGTTGTCTTGGTTGAATTCCGGGATTCAAGGGATTTAAAGAAAATCTATAAGATCTGATTTTTCGATAAATGAGGAAATTAGGATCTCTTTAATTAAATGTGATGATCTGCCTCGATTGCTCTGTCTGATATTTCCATTATAAATTAAATTCTTCCGTTTCATTATTCTCATCATTCCTATACTTTCTTTCTTAGTTCATACATCCAAACGATTGTGAAAATGCTTAATCCAGTTCTGACTCTTGTCCTCATCCTTACTATCGCAACAATCATTCTCCTTTTCCAACTTCCACCGAAGGAATCTGTGTTCTTCAACATCGCCCTTGGGGTGATACTATTCTTAATTATACCGTGTCTTTATATTGCTATTCGTATTAATATACACGGTTTGTAATTTCTGTGTTGTTATTGGGTTTTATATCTTCCCTTATATTTCGAAGCCCCTTGCTTCTGTCTCCTATAATCATTGCCATCCACAGATAATGCTTTCTCTTATTTGCTGCGATTTATACTCTTATTTACACTTCGAAGCTTTATGCTCTGTTTCTCTTCTATCCATTAAGTACCTCAAGTAATGGTCCAGAATTCGTGGGTATGGAGTTTCGAATGAAAATGGTTAATGTTTTAAGAAGGAAATCGTAATAGCACGATTTGATTTTCAAATTTATCAACATCACGGAAGATAGAACCATCAAGAATACATTTTCTTGATATGTTCATAAGTTAAGTAGAATGAAAGAGTTATGTAACATGGCACATGATGAGGGTGTGATCTACTGTGAACCATCATCACGTTTCATTAGAAACCTAGCATGACTTACTGTAATATAATCACGTTGGCCAAGCGTCATTATATTATACTAACTCATGCTTCAATTCCCAACACTTCTCCACAATTCATTCATAATTTATACTTAGATTTTACAGAAGTTTTCAATATAATGAAATACAGAAAACACTAAGAGGTAGATAATTTTGGACAAGAATATTTATGAAAACATCCTCAGAAATATCGAAGATATTTATGATGATATTTTGGAATTTCTAAGTTCGAAGGTTGATGAAGAAAAATTTTCCACAAGATTTTAACATGACTTCGGAGCAAGATATTCTCTAAAGATTTCATCGGATCTAGAATTACCTGGATTCTTTGAATATAGGGGTTGGTCCTTGTATTTGTCATTGGTCTCCTTCATGGTTAAGTCAATCTGTTTTTCTGTACCAAATTTTCTATCGAGCGTTCCTAACACTCCTTTCTTTATCATCAAACTTTTGGCCGTTTAGACCATCTACCATTTTTCTGTTTCCTTTGCATTTAATGCTACGAATTCTGAATCATCGGTTATCAATTTGAGGTGGTTTCAGGAGAACTGTGTTTTTAGATGATTAAACGCTGATGGTAATATGATGGAATATGAAAGGTTCCCCGATAACAATAAAAGAGCACGCATATATATCAAGGTTATAATTAGGTTGTTTCGAACGAAAAATTGAAGTTGACTTGTTGGAGCTGTGACAAAATTGGCTAATTTGGAAAGAGATTGCAAAGTTATTTTCGGTAATAATAACGCTAAAGGAATTAGCACAGCTACGCGTTAAACGTTTATTCAGTTTCTGAGAGTTTTTCAGGTATACTACTATATGCATAAATCTTTCCTTCCGTAGATGAAGTGCGGTTGGTTCATCCTCTCGATTGAGGTGTTTTCAAGAATCATGAAAGTTTTGAACGCGGATTGTAATCGTCAAGATACAAATGAGGTTTAAGATGAAATCAAGTGGCAAACTTGAAGAATTGTTTAGTTTCATATATTATAATCAATATTTTAATTCATTTTAATTGTCCAATCTTATTAGTCCACAGTCGATAGTCCACAGTTGACAGTCCAATAATTCATACAAAGTTTAATATATAATATTCAAATTTATTAATACATGTCGTGACCCGTATATGTCTCAGACTCGATCACAACTCAAACTATATATATTATTGTAGAATCAACCTCAACCCTGTTTAGAGAACTCGATCATTACTGCATATAGAGTGTCTATGGTTATTCTAAATAATATATATATATATATATATATAGATGCGTCGATATGATATGTCAAAACCTTGTATACGTGTCCCGATATTTAAAGTGCGTAAAATAAATAACAGAAATTAAATGACGATAAATAAAATTACGAGAATTAAAATTGCGATAAATAAAATGTAGTCAGTTAGCTAGGAACAGTTAGCTAGGATTTTGTTAGCGTGGATTCTTAACAATATTCTCATAGTTAATTTGTTTGTTTCTAATAAATTTTATTTTGTCCAATGTTTTCTTCATTATGCCACTTGTTGGATTCTGATAGATCAAAATTTAAGTATGAAATTGAATGAAAATGGTTATTTTGTGGTGAACGGATACGTATATCGGTGGATGTAAGTAGAATAGTAAATGACTGTTGAATCAAATTTGAAGAATGTACAGTGTAACTTATTAATGTGAAATTTAAATATTCCTCGGGTATTACCTACCCGTTGAAATATTTTCACCATTATTAGTTTGTACAAAAGAATTTTAATTACAATCTTTATGAAAATATACTTACATATATATTTTCTTCAGATGTAATCATGAATTTAATGGGTCAATATGATATTAGACTCATTTGATTTACCGTTAGAATATGAATATATAATCTCTTAAAATATTAAAGATTATATAATCACCATGTTGAACGAAGATAAATAATGTAAAATGATTCGTAGAATGATGATTATGCTCGAGGTACAGAATGAGATATTGGGGCATGTGATGTTGAAACTTGTGTTGTTGGTGATACTGTTGATGCCGGTGATGTTGTTGAAGCTGGTATGTTTTGCACCATATTCTCCAAATTGATTACTCGATCTCGAAGTTCGTTGACTTCTTGTATTACTCCGGCATAATTGTCGGTCAGAACGAGCATTTGAGTAAGGTTTCAAATTGTGGATAGAATATAATCATGTCGAGCTACTCTGGAAATGAGGGTGAAGATGGTGTTTCGGATTGGTTTGCCAGTGAATGTTTCAAGTTCTTCGCCCAGCGAACAATATGGTGGGTGAAAGGGATCGATTCTTCTTATCTCCAATGATTAAGTAGACTACGAACTCATCATATGAATTGGGGATGGTTGGTTGGTTGATTTATTCTGGTGACGCTGCTTTCGGAGCTTAGGTGAACGTCCACGTCGAAATAGCTTTCGGAATAACTATCAGAATAGTTATCGGAATTCGAGGGACTCGAACTGGTTGAAGGATTCATCCCGTACGATCAGATGAAGGATTTTCGATAAGAATTAGATTATAGGATGTAGATTAGTACCCTGCAATACATAATTTACATATGCATATATAATACTAAAATCCCATAAGTTACGGAGGAATCTACGGAAGCTGTCAGGCAAAGATAACAATAACAGGTACGCTAAGATATGAAGTAGCAGATACGTTAAGATATGAAATTTTTTTTTTGTCTATACACTATTCATGCAATCATTGCAGTAAGATGTGTCTAGACTAAGAATGATAAGCAAGTAATTTCATAAGGATGATAAGCAGATGATTTCCGACAAAAATGATAAGCAAAACTTTTAACATGCAGACACGGTCGAAGTCCAGACTCACTATTGCATCCTAACGATTTATCAGTTAGACACACTAATGTAGACCTGGTTCGCTAAGACCATCGCTCTGATACCAACTGAAAGGACCCGTCCTAATCCATCCGGACAAAGTCCACATCGATTATGAACGATTCACAATAGTTGATTACATCGCGAGGTACTTGACCTCTATATAATACATTTTACAAACATTGCATTCATTTTTGAAAAGACAATCTTTCATTACATCTACGGTTGACGACATGCATACCATTTCATAATATATCTTACTGTAATTGACTTAATAATAATCTTGATGAACTCAATGACTCGAATGCAATGTCTTTTGAAATATGTCATGAATGACTCCAATTAATATCTCTAAGATGAGCAAAAGCACAGCGGAAGATTTCTTTCATACTTGAGAATAAACATGCTTTAAAGTGTCAACCAAAAGGCTGGTGAGTTCATTAGTTTATCATAAACAAACATTTCATAATTTTAATAGACCACAAGATTTCATATTTCCAATCCTCATAAATAAACGTCCCATGCATAGAGACAAAAATATCATTCATATGGATTGAACACCTGGTAACCGACATTAACAATATGCATATAGAATATCCCCATCATTCTGGGATCCTCCTTCGGATATGATATAAATTTCGAAGTACTAAAGCATCCGGTACTTTGAATGGGGCTTGTTGGGCCCGATAGATCTATCTTTAGGATTCGCGTCAATTAGGGTGTCTGTTCCCTAATTCTTAGATTACCAGACTAAATAAAAAGGGGCATATTCGATTTCGATAATTCAACCATAGAATGTAGTTTCACGTACTTGTGTCTATTTTGTAAATCATTTATAAAAATTACGCATGTATTCTCAGCCCAAAAATATAAAGGGTAAAAAGGCAAATGAAACTCACCTGACAACTTCAGAAATAAATCACAGAGATGTGACCGAAAATCGGAATGCAAGTAACCGTAGACCCCAACCTAGAGAACATATGTTGGTCAATAAGTGTCTAATAAGCTAGGTCGGTCTATAGGGTTCGTATAGACTTATTGCTCAAGTCCTACTCATAAATTTAGCAAAATTTAGCAAAAGTCAACAAAAGTCAAATTAAGTCAAATGTAAGTCAAACGCAAGTCAAACATAGTCAACATAGTCAACACCAGTCAACAATCTCATAATATTACTCAAGTTGGTCAAATAGTCAAACATAGGTTAAACTTAAGTTATACATTTTTATTTAGTAAAAACAATATTATTTACATATATGTATATGTAGTAACATTACAGCTGATTTCGGGTCCCACCAAATCCGATATAATACTTTGGATCGTGACCGTTGGAAAGTATGTCATCCCACCTTTCTATAGACAGTTTATTTGACAAAGACGGAGTTACAGTTTGAAAGTTATGACCTCGCGAAAACAGTCCTTCAAAACACTAAATGCTGAGTTTTGCTGTTGTTAACAGCATTGGATCAGCCCTGATGTTCCATTTTCGTACTCGTTTTAAACCAGTTTAGTCTCGACAAAATCATACATATAACATATCGTTTTAAAGCTTGTCGTAAATACTTTCAATATCAATTAATGGTTTTTATCCGAACTTAACCAATTTCAACTTATGAGTCCGCAAAGTAGGCTCGAGAGTCATTTTTGACACTTTTGTTAAAAATGCTAAAACTTTCGGTTAACGATCCAAATTTGAATCTGGCTGACCTGAGTTAACCAAATTTGTATCACAGCTCAAAAATGACATTTTAGATGTGTTGGTGACTTCCGTTTTCCAAAATTATGCATATGGGTCAATTTATTCACGTTTGACCCGAATAGGTCATAAATCTCTCTTTAAACCAAAATAGACCCAAAACTCATTTTTAAAGCACCAAAACTTGCAGGCATACTTAAATCAACATATAGAATTTGTTTACGCTGACCGTTATCCATTTTGACATTTTTAGACTCAAACGGGTCAAGTGTCCAAATGGACGGTCCAAGTTCGGGTGTCCATTTTCGCATGCAATTATCTCAAAATCTAGAAAGTTTTAAGATACAACACCTATATGAAAACTTAACTACTAATCATGAAATTTTCAAATATAAAATCTACATTTTCCAGAACTCAAGTTAATTAAACATATTGGCCTGTTTAGTTTGTAGTTAACACGTATTGTCACAAATTTTCACGCGCGTCATACAAACAACGGACATAATTCATAACACATAAAACATGGTAATATGGAAAACTCCAGATCAAAAGTAGACTCAAAATTGATTCCAAAAATTCTAGCCAGGGCCTCATACGATGTCTACAAGTCGGGTTTCAGAAGAGGTACATTTATGGTTCGCTAAATCAGTTTCTGACTGCGCACCAATCTCGTAATGGCTATAACCAGAGCTAGGGACATGCAAATCAAGCTAGGTTAGTGGTCTTAGTTCAAGGACAAGTCAAATTACCACATATCCAAAAATGAGAAACTTTTGTTTAGCCAATTGGTGCAGTTTATTCAATCAAATTGGACATTCTGTTTCAGCTCAATTCAGAAGTTACCAAATCTACGGCCTTAGTGTGCACAATGTATCGGGTTTTAGAGGTTTCAATAAACTAGACATTTATCACATAACATACGAAGTTCGAGAATCCAGAAGGCCAAGGTCTCAAAAGGTGTACAAATCTTACTATAAAACTATAGGTGCATACGTTACAGATTTGGACAGAATGCAGGTTACCATTTCGACACGCACATTACTCAAGCTTCACAAATCCAAATGATGCAAGGCCTAGATGAAACGTTAACTAAAACATATGAAATTTTCAGAAATGCAAAGTCCTAAATCACTATCATACTTCAATTAAATATAAAAGTCAGTTTTATAATACAGAGCAAATCAGTTTTTCATATACGATCAATTAAGCATAACGGGAGTATTACAAATCCAAATAGCATGATATCCTATTCTAACTTGAGTGTTTTTAAATCCTCTACACAATTATGATCAGTTTAAAATTCAATTCTATGTCTATTTTTCCAGAATTCAACATAATCACATATTCATCACAAAAACTTCAATCAATCATATCTTAAGCATACGGTAATGAAAATAAGCGAATCTAAAGCCTAAAATTATTAATTTTTCGAGAGGATTTTAATTATATCATAATATTTAACATTCAAGAAAACCAAGTTTCTGTAACCACAAAAAACAAATTCGGGATTAAACATAAACACATCAAACGAGCAATATAACACATACAATCATGTATAATCATATAGACTTGAGCAATAGACACTATATCTACCCTAATATGTAACAAAAACATGAAAACCCAAAAATTTGAGTTTTTAAAACTTACACAAATCATGAAATTGTTGATATGGATGTGTAGAGCTCTTCGAGAGGAATCCGAATATATAAACGATTTTATGATCCATCAAGTTTTTAAGGTGTTCTTGAGTGATAAAAGATTGATGATGATGATGAATAGTAGTGGGTGTTCTTGAGAGAAAAAATTGGGTGTTTGATAAAATGAATCGGGAAGGGGCAATAATATAGATAGATTAGATAAGGTCACGGGTGTTTTACTGGTTAATCACGAGTATAGATATAACACGGTGTAATAATTAAATAAACTCGGGTATTAAATGTGTAGTCACGGGTTGGTATTTAATTTTATCTGTTATCTAAAACCCAATGTATTTTAGTTTAATATAATTCAATGATTGGTTAATTTTATATTTATAAAAATTATATATATATCTATATTATTTTAAACCTTTTAAAATTCTTGACGTCATACCTAGTTGGTGTGTTTCATTATTTATTATATTTTTAATAAGCCTATAATTTATAAAACTTATTTTCGGATCATCGTTTATTTTAAAATCACATAAGTTCCTTTTTAACTCGTTTACTATCAATTGAATGACAATTGAGCGTTACTGTTGTTTACTAAATAACTTCGAAATCACTAAATATATATTCTATACACTTTATTTATATGTATATATACTTTCTAAATAATATTTATTATATATTATTATTATTATTTACGTAATTAATTCTAACAATTACAATATATAATATTTCATTTTATTATTTACATATATATATATATATATATATATATATATATATATATACATATCTATTTACAAGTAATCGTATTGTGAGTCGTCGGGAAAAGTCAAAGGTCAAATGGATTCATAAAAATAGTTCAAAATTTTTGAGATTCAACTTTACAGACTTTGCTTATCGTGTCGAAATCAAATAAGAATTAAGTTTAAATTTGGTCGGAAATTTCCGGGTCGTCACAAATTGGGTGCTCGTGAATATTAACTTTTAGAATGTACTATTATTTTATCAATGTTGCAAATCTTGTGGTTCGACTTACTTTTACTCACTTACTTTTACTCACTTACTTACTTAAGCCTATGATTTCACCAACATTTTCGTTGACAGATTTCTATGTTTTTCTCAGGTCTTCGAACGATATGTGAAACATGCTTTCGCTCATTATTTGATACTTGCATTGGATGTCGAGTATACATGCATTTCATGGAGCGTCTTTTGACTTTCTTTAAAACTGTGTCGCATAGGTTTCACATGTAACTATAACTTTGTAACGTAACTTTTGGATGAACAATTTTTGTAAACTTTGAAACAATCTTTATTTTTGAAAGGAATGCGACATATCTTTGGTCAAACGTCACGTTAAAGACCTATGACCACGTAACGGGACCTAAGTAGTCAACGCCGTCAATTGACGATTTGTTGGGGTCGCTACATATATTATATTAACTCATGCTTCAATTCCCAACACTTCTCTAGAAATCATTCATAATTTAAACTCAAATTTTACAGAAGGATATAAACTAAAACAGTTTCCTTTATGATGTAACGAAGATAGCAAGAAGAGATAAATAATTTCGAACAAGAATAGTTATGAAGATATATTCAGAAATATTGAAGATATTTATAATGAAAGATACGATAATATCTTAGAATTTAAAATATTTAAGATCAGAAGATGATGAAGAAATTTATCCGCAAGGATTTAGAATAAGTAAGGAGCAAAGTATTCGCTAAAGATTTTAGCAGATACTGAATCATATGGATTTTTTAAGTACAGATTTTGTGATTTATCCATAGCCTCCTTCATAGTCTGCTCAATCCATTTTTCAGTTCCAAAACTGAGCCTTTTCAACATACCATTCTTTATTATTAAGCTTCTGGTCATTAGGACCATCTATAGCTTTTACTGCTTCATCAGCACTCTCATATCTGAATCATTGGTAATCAATCCGAGGTGTTTTCAAGAGTTTGAAGGGTTTGAATGAAGATTGTAATTGTCAAGATACAAATGATTTTTAAGATGGAATCAAGTGGCAAACTTGAAGAAATGTTTAACTGTAGAAGATGTAACTTATTAACGATATTTTAAATTAAATGTGTTATAATTAATATTTCCTACTCTTTTAATACTTTTTAATTGTCCAAGGTTAGTAGTCCAATGTTAGTAGTTCAATAATCCAATAGTTCAATATATAATCTAGTTAATCAAGGTTATATTATGTTGTCTCGGGATTAACCAAGACTAGTATATTATGACAGTATTTAAATGATGATATTTAAAGTGCGTAAAATAAATAACAGTATTTAAATGACGATAAATAAAATTGCGAGTATTAAAATTGCGATAATTAATTTCGATAATTAAAATAACAATAAATAAAATGTAATAAGGAAATAGTCATAACGGATATAGGAACAGTTAGCTAGGATATTGTTAGCGTGGATTCTTAACAAAATTTTACATACATAATTAGTTTGTTTCTAACAAATTTTATGGTGCCTTTTATTTCTTCATTATGCCACTTGTTGGATTCTGATCTGTCAAAAATCCAAATATGAATTTGAATTTAAATGAAAATGATTATTCTTCGATGAACGGATACATATACTTGCGAATGCAAATAGGAAAGTTAAAGACTGTTGAATCAGAATTGAAGAATGTACAGTGTGACATATTAATGTGACATCTAAATATTTCTCGGGTATTACCTATGTGACGACCTGAAAATTTCTGACCAAATTTAAACTTAATCTTTATATGATTCCGACACGATAAGCAAAGTCTGCAAAGTTGAATCTCAAAATTTTTGAACTACTTTTATATATTCAATTAACCTTTGACTATTCCCGACGATTCACGAATAATTGTTGTAAATAAATATGTATATATATATATATATATATATATATATATATATATATATATATATATATATATATATATATATATATATATATATATATATATATATATATATATATATAAGTTTATATAATAAATTGAAATAATAAAATACAATTCAATCATCAGAATTAAATATGTAAAAATATATACAAGATAAAAAGTTGTATTTAAAATGAATATATATATATATATATATATATATATATATATATATATATATATATATATATATATATATATATCTATATATATATATATATATATATATATATATACACGATTTCCATACTTAATTGATGAGTATATGTATAGTGTAATATATTAAAATGTATAATATTAAATATTCTGTATATGTTATTATATATATACATTATATAAACATTACATAAATAATAATATGTGATATTAATATATTAAATTTAATTACAAATTAAGACATAGTTGTTGTTGTAATATTATTATTACTTTCAATATTACTATTAATATTAGTAATAGTATTAGTATTATTGTTATAATTGTAAGGTTATAAAAATAAAAATTTTATATATAAATATTATTATAAGATTAATTAAAAGTATAATTTAGTGGTAATTTAAATGTCATTAGTTATTATTATTATTAAAAATTTCATTATTAACATTGTTATTAATATTATTTATTCATTATCATTATTATAAAAATGATTTTTGTATTAATATGATTATTATTAATATGATTATTATTATTATTATTATTATTATTATTATTATTATTATTATTATTATTATTATTATTTTGTTATTATTATTATTATTATAAATATCCTTATTATTAATTCTATTATTATTACTAATTATTATTTAACAGTATTATAATTATTAAAATTAATTACAAAAATTAAGTTAATATATATAGAATCAGATACAGATCGATCAGTTACACATCACCATCATTTTAATTTTTTTTTCTTCTGCTTCTGTTCTTAATTGATATTCTTGTCGATCCATTCACAGAAACAAAACAAAATTCATTTGAAATCAATGACAAGATAATTGGTGTGAATCTATTATTTATTTTTATCTGTTTTATTTTTCTCATTGTTCCTGATTGAAAATTCGTCCTTCCTGTCTGCATCTTGTTACAAGTCGACTTCAAGTAATCATTTAGGATCCAATGTAACTGTTAAAACATGTACCCAAACACATTATATATATTACATACTGTAATTCGACATTTAAAATAAAAAAAAATTAGAAAATGCAGCACGACACCTCTGTTCTTCAATTATTTTTGTCAAAACTCGAATTTGAACCAATTTTCAAAGAGTAATAATGCAAAGTTGTTAGGAATCGTTCACTTAAACTATCTGAAAAGTCTCAAATCCTAATTCCTAATAACGAATCCAAATTTTGGAGTCAAAGTTTTATTTCAAAAAGTCAACCGTTTGTTCTTCATAAAAATTCATAATTGTTTTGATGTTTTTGATCAAAATGAGGATCCACAAAGTTTATAGAGATGATTTAAAACCTTTTTCATGTAGAAATCAAAAGCCAAAATTGTGACGACCCAAAAATTTCCGACCAAATTTAAACCTAGTCTTTATATGATTCCGATACGATAAGCAAAGTATGTAATGTTGAGTTTAGAAAATTTTAGAAACTATATTCATAATATCATTTGACCTTAAACTACTCCCGAACGATTCACGAACAATTAATTTGTAAATAGATATATATATATATATATATATATATATATATATATATATATATATATATATATATATATATATATATATATATATATATATATATATATATATATATATATAATTTTATTTGAAATATTATTTGAAATAATATATGATTTAATTGTTGGAAATAAATATATAAAATAATATCAGTATATTTAATATTATTAATTTAATATATAATATATAGATGTACATATAATTAAATATATATATATATATAAATATATATATATATATATATATATATATATATATATATATATATAAATATATATGTATATTATAAAAAGAAAATATTATATATTGTAAGTGTTATAATCAATGTTGAAAAATAATAATAATATATAATTATTATTATTTAAAGAGTATATATATATAAAGTATATAGAATATATATTTTGTGATTTTGAAGTATTTAATAAACGACGGTAACGCTCAATTCTCATTCGATAGATAGTAAACGAGTTAAAAAAGAACTTATGTGATTTTAAAATAAACGGTGATTCGAAAATGGGTTTTATAGATTATAAGCTTAGTAAAAATGTATATAGGAGCTATATATTAAATTTTAAAACTTTTTATATTTTACTTGAGATTGGGATTGAATAATTAAAGTTATTTTTATTAAATAATTAATGATTGAATTTTATATCATAATGACCAAAATAAATAAATATATTTAATTTAAAAATTTGGGCTTTTTAGGAACACTTTTCTATGTTAACTGTTTAGCAATGGACACGATAGACTCCTCGGGCTAAAAACTATCGGCAGTCTAATAGTGAATTATACCCGTGAACTAAATTAATCATGTAATGTTTCTGTTCCTTATTCCTTTATCTATCTAATCCTTTATCTATCTACTATATATATATATATATATATATATATATATATATATATATATATATATATATATATATATATATATATATATATATATATATATATATATTTGTAAGCCTATACATATATACATAAGAGAAGGAAAAGAATCACCAACACCACACCGGCCACCATCCTCACAGCCACCACCACCGTGAGCATAACCTCCATCAACCACCTACCTTTCTTCCCCAAGAACGCTACCTGCAAAACACCACCTTGTACCACCTTCTAACACCGCCACTCACCTCCACAAACATCCAACAATTGCCACCTACAAACAGCAGCTATCTGCTGTTTGTCCGCCACCAAAACAGCCTCAACAATCACCTGCAACCATCGAAAACATACTGCTACACCTGCTGCTTGTTGTGTTATTCAAATAAGCTGGTATTACGCTTGTTTTGCTCGAACAACAATTAGAGAAGAAGATGAAGGATAACGATGATAAAGATTGGTATGATTTTATGTGGCAGTAGAGATGAACACATTGATATTGAAGATGATGAATAATATTTAGTGATGTTATTGTTTACTGCTTGAACCGTTTCTATCTTTCTATTCGAAATTTCAGCTACACTATTACGATTTCCAGATTTCTTAACTCATGTATTAACCTGATAAGGATTGGGCTTGGTTAATTGTCTTTTGGACTTCATGATCCATTAATCAAGATAATGAGCCAAACAAAACCATGAAACCCATTTCGATTCCACTGCTACGTCTATTTCTATTTCGAACAAGTGATGCTGAGACGAGTTGATGATAAAGATGAAGATGAGAATGCGTATGTTGAAGATGAGGAAATGATGTCGATATGATCGTGAGGTATACGATAAAATGATGATTATGATTATGTCAATGATATAAGATGATGATGATCACGATCATGTGATACTGATAATCATGATATGTAGAGGAGGATGCGAATATGATTATGATGATGCGTGTAATATGATGATGATGGTAGTTATGTGGGAACTTTAGAGGATGAAGAAGAAGAAAACCGAATAATAGGGGTTAAAAGAATTTAAATACAACTTAAATTCGTAAATCATGGGCAGGGCAGATGATTTTGGAGGTGGGTTGATGAGCGAGAGGTCCTGGGATCGAAACAAGGCAGCTGCAAATCATTTATTTGTTTTTATGCTTTGCGCCGAGAGCTTTTGTATTCAGTTGGGCTTAGGAAACTATTTTGGGCCGTGAAACTTGGATTTGGTTATAGGGCCGTTGCTGTGTTGGGCCGAGGTTTAATAGTTGGGCTTATGATCCATTAATCAATTTTGGTAGTGTTTGGGTGGAAGAAAATGAAAACATAAAATACGTATTAAATATATATATATATATATATATATATATATATATATATATATATATATATATATATATATATATATATATATATATATATATATATATATATATATATATATAATACGAATAATAATAGAGAAGCAAAGACAGATGGATGGTTAGGAGTGTTGTTGGGGTTCGAGAGGTCGCGGGTTCGAGTCTCGTCTGGGACATTTCTTTTTAGAAAAAGCTTGGAGAGGGTATACATTTTTATTTTATTTCTATCATTATTATTAGTAGTTATTATTATGTTTATTATTGTTATTATTGTGATTATTATTGATATTATTATTATTAGTATTATATTTATTGTTATAAGTATCATAATTGTATTTATTATTATTATCATAAATATAAGTATCATATCTATTATTATTATTATTATTATTATTATTATTATTATTATTATTATTATTATTATTATTATTATTATTATTATTATTATGAGTATTACTTATGATATTATAATTAATTTTCAAAGAACTTTAATATTATTATCATTATGATGAGAAGGGTTATTATTATTATCATTATGAAAATAATACAAATTATTATTATTTTCGTAAATATTAGTATTAGTATCTTTTTATAAATAATAGAATTGTTAATATTAACATAGGTAGTATTATTTATATTATCATGAGTAATATTATTATGTAATTACAAAAATCATTATCATAACAATATTAACTGTAAAATCAATATTATTATTATTAACATCGTTATTATTATCACTAATAGAATTATTAACATTATTACCTTTATTAATAAAAATTAAGTATTATAATTATTATTATTTTTACCATATTTAATATAATTTTAGTATTGTTATAATTACTATTTTTAACAAACAAATGATATATATATATATATATATATATATATATATATATATATATATATATATATATATATATATATATATATATATATATATATTATATATACTTAATATATATGACGTAACAAAATTTATATTTTTATATACAAAATGAATATATAAAACATATACATATTAATAATATAAATATGATATAATTAATAAATTTATATATATATATATATATATATATATATATATATATATATATATATATATATATATATATATATATCTGTTTAATTACAAATATATGGTTTAATAAATATATACGAATGATATAGGTTCGTGAATCCGAGGCCAACCTTGCATTGTTCAGTTCCGCCGTATGCATATTTTTACTACAAAATATCATATAGTGAGTTTCATTTGCTCCCTTTTTAAATGCTTTTGCAATATATATTTTTGGGACTGAGAATACATGCACTACTTTTATAACTATTTTACGAAATAGATACAAGTAATCAAAACTACATTCTATGGTTGAATGATCGAAATTGAATATGCCCCTTTTAGCTTGGTAGCCTAAGAATTAGGGAACTGGCCCCTAATTGATGCGAATCCTAAAGGTAGATCTACGGGAACTAACAACCCCCATTCTGGAATTTGGAATGCTTTAGTACTTCAATTTTATCATGTCCGATGGGTGTCCCGGAATGATGGGATATTCTATATGCATCTTGTTAATGTCGGTTACCAGGTGTTCACCATATGAATGATTTTTATCTCTATGCAGTTTGCGAAATGCCTGATATGAGATGTATATTTATGAGAAATGAAAATGAAAATCTTGTGGTCTATTAAAATTATGAAAATGATAGATTATGATAAACTAATGAACTCACCAACTTTTTGGTTGACACTTTAAAGCATGTTTATTCTCAGGTTTGAAAGAAATCTTCCGCTGTGCATTTGCTCATTTTAGAGATATTACTTGGAGTCATTCATGACATATTTCAAAAGACGTTGCATTCGAGTCGTTGAGTTCATCAAGATTATTATTAAGTCAGTTATAGTTGGATATATTATGAAATGATATGCATGCCGTCAACTTTTGATGAAATGAAAGTTTGTCTTTTAAAAACGAATGCAATGTTTATAAAATGTATCATATAGAGGTCAAGTACCTCGTGATGTAATCAACAATTATGAATCATTTATAATGTATATGAACGGGGCATTTCAGTTGGTATTAGAGCGGTGGTCTTAGCGAACCAGATCTTGCATTAGTGTGTCTAACTGATAGTTTTTTAGATGCATTATTGAGTCTGGACTTCGACCATGTCTGCATATCAAAAGTTTTGCTTATCATTTCGTGTCAAAAATTACCTGCTTATCATTCTTAAGGAATCACTTGCTTATCATTCTTAATCTAGACATATCTTACTGCCTGGATTGCATGAATTGTGTATAGAAAAAATTCATATCTTAGCGTATCTGTTACTGTAAACTTTGTCTGATATATATTCCTTAATTCCTCCGTAATCTACAAAATCTTTTGTTCTATATATATAGATATTCTATGTAATTAGAATACCATCCGATAGCCGGAAATCATTTCATTTTGAAAAATCCTATATTAAATTGTACGAAATGGAATTCGCCACTAGTTCAAGTTCCTCTGATTCCGACAGCTATTCCGACATGGATGTTCACCTAAGCTCCAGAAGCAGCGTCACCAGAATGAACCAACCAATTAGCCATCATCTGATGGGTTTGTAGTCGACTTAATCAATGGAGACGCGAAGAAGGCGATCCTTTCCACCAACCAAATTGCCCTCTTGGAGAAGAACCTGAAGCACTTACCGGCGAATCTATCCGAAACACCATTTTCAGCCTCCTTTCCAGAGTAGCTCGACATGATTATATTCTATCTACAATTCTAAACCTTATTCATCCGCTCGTTCCGACCGACAATCATCCTGGAATAATAGAAGAAGTCAACGAACATCGCGCTCGAGTAATCAATTTAGAAAATATGGAGCAAAATTTACCAGCTTCAGCAACATCATCGGCACCAACAGTACCATCAATAACAGCACCAGTATCATCAAAAATCCATGCCTCAATATCTCATTCTATACCTCGAGTATAATCATCATTCTACGTATCATTCTACATTATTTATCTTCGTTCGACATGGCGATTATGTAATCTCTAATGTTTTAGAGATTATATATTCTTGTTCTAACGGTAAATCAAATGAGTTTAATATCATATCATATTGACTCATTAAATCCATGGTTACATCTGAAGAAAATATATATGTATATATGTTTTCATAAAGATTGTAATTAAAAATTCTTTTGTACAGACTGTTAATGGTGAAAATATTTTAACGGGTAGGTAATACCCTAGAAATATTTAGATTTCACATTAATAAGTTACACTCTATATTCTTCCAATTTGATTCAACAGTCATTTACTATCCTACCTACAACCACAGAAGTACGAATCCGTTCGTCACAGAATAACCATTTTCATTCAATTTCATATTTGGATTTTGACCTATCAGAATCCAACAAGTAGCATAATGAAGAAAACATTGGACAAAATAAAATTTGTTAGAAACAAACAAATTAACTATGAGAAAAATTTTGTTAAGAATCCACGCTAACTGTTCCTAGCTAACTGTTCCTAGCTAACTGATTACATTTTATTTATCGCAATTTATATTCTCGCAATTTTATTTATCGTCATTTAATTTCTGTTATTTATTTTACGCACTTTAAATATCGGGACACGTATACAAGGTTTTGACATATCATATCGACGCATCTATATATATTATTTGGAATAACCATAGACACTCTATATGCAGTAATGCTTGAGTTAGCTATACAGGGTTGAGGTTGATTCTTAAATAATATATATACTTTGAGTTGTGATCGAGTCTGAGACATGTACACGGATCACGAATATGTATTAATTAATTAGAATATTATATATTAAACTATATGTGAATTATTGAATTACAAATTGTGGACTGCTAACTGTAGACTGCCAACATTGGACAATTAAAATGAATTAAAATATTGATTATAACATATGAAACTAAACAATTCTTCAAATTTGCCACTTGATTTCATTTTAAACCTCATTTGTATCTTGAAGATTACAATCTGCATTCAAACCTTTCATAATTCTTGAAAATACCTCAATCGAGATGATGAACCAACCTCACTTCATCTACGGAAGGAAAGAATTACGCATATAGTTATGCACCTGAAAAATACTCGGAACCTGAGTAAACGTTTAGCACGAATATGTGCTAGCTCCTTTAGCATTGTTGTTACCGAAAATAACATTGCAATTCTTCTTCAAATTATCCAATTTTATCACAGCTTCAACAAGTCAACTTCGACTTTTCATCCAAAACGACCTTATTATAACTTTGATATATATGCGTGTTCTTTTATTGTTACCGGGGAACCTTTTATATTCTACCATATTACCATTAGCATTTAATCATCTAAAAACACAATTCTCTTGAAACCATCTCGGATTGATAACCGATGATTCAGATACCGTAGCATTAAATGCAGAGGAAACAGAAAAATTATAGATGGTCTAAACGGCCAAAAGTTTGATGATAAAGAAGTGAGTTTTAGGAACGCTCGATAGAAAATTTGGTGCTGTGAAACAGATTGAGAAAACCATGAAGGAAACCAAGGCCAGATACAAGGACCATACCATATATTCAAAGAATCCAGGTAATTCTGAATCCGATGAAACCTTCAACGAATATCTTGCTCCGTACTGGTGTGGTAGCGTGGGGGTACGTGATAGTACTATATTTTACTACGAAATACGTTACAAATTACACAAGTTTTAATTATTTATTTACAAATAGGATATACCTAAACCTTGCTACAACACTATAGGCAGTGTACCTAATCGTAGAGTAGTATAGTTTTTAGTAAGTCCGGTTCGTTCCACAGGGAGCGGGCTTATTGCACACTATATTTTTAAACAACTATATTTGTACAAAATATATATAATTATATATAATAATATATAAAAGGGGGTTTACCGTTTAATGACCGGTTTGTCGATTTATATTTTAAGCGAAGCGTATAGTAAATGACGATATTTAAATAACAATATAAAATAAATAACAATAATTGAAATGACAATAAATAAAAGTACGAGGAAAAATGAAATAAAATATATTATGCTTATTTAAACTTCCGTAACCATGATGTTTGACGTTTTGATTTTAATTTATTGTCCTGGGCTAATTGTCCTTTGTCCTGGATGTATTTGAAACCTATCTGGTTTTTGTCCATAATAGTTCATCGGTCATAATTATAAACTGCTCGGCAAATTTAACCTTATACCTGAAGTCAAATATTCCAACTAAATGGGGATTCGAACTGTAACAAGGTCTTAATACTTTGCTTAATGAATACACCAGGTTATCGACTGTGTGTAAACCAAGGTTTTACTACTTTGTTAACAATTACACCAATTACCCTTGAATGTAATTTCACCCCTGTTTTAATTATTCTAGTGGCTATTAATCCATTCCCGTGTCCGGTTAAATGAACGATTATTCGTACATATAAATACCCCGCCCATCGTGTCCGATCGAGTGTATATGGTAATTTATAGGGACGCCCAATTGTAAATCTTTATATTAACATTAACAAACTATCATTTAGTTAAACAAATATAAAGCCCATTAATAGCCCATAGTCTAATTTCCACAAGTGTCGTTCTTTTGTCCAAACCCCAATTATGGTACAAAGCCCAATTACCCAATTTTAGTAATTAGCCCAACATCATGATTACTTCGTTTTAAATAAGCATAATAATAACTTAGCTATGAGACATTAATTTAAAAAGGAGAACATAGCTTACATTGATTATTTATCGCGTAGTGTTACACGGACAGAGCTCCGACTTTAAAAACCCGTAAAAATAACTTTTACATAACCCAAACTAATCTAATATAACACTAATCTATACTATATATACATATATATATATTTATTTATATTATACTAGGGAGTATTATTATTATTATATTTTTTATTATATATTTTACATGCAGAACTCGAGAGCTTTTATAGCCAGAACTGAAATTCACTGCTCCGCGAGTCGCGGCCATTTTGGCCTTCCAGCTCCGCAAGTCGCGGAGGTTCCAAAACCAGCCCACAAGTTCAAGATCCAAGGCTGCCGACGGTTTTTATTTAAATATATATAATATATAAATAATTTTTATAATTATTTATATATTATATTATATTTATATACATAGTAGACTCGTAATTTTTTTTCCGTTGCGTCGAGCGTTGAGAGTTGGTTCATGTACCGGTTCCGGATTTTCGAACGTCCTTGCGTACGCTGAGATATTTTGTACTTTGCATTTCGTAACTTGTACTCTTGTCATTTTTAGACGTTCCTTATCAATAAATTGAACCTTTTTAATTGTATCTTGTACTTTTGAGCTTTTTGGACCTTTGCGTCTTCAATTCGTTGTTTTCGCCTTTTGTCTTCGCACTTATTTAATATAAATGAATATTACATGAAAATGGAACAATTGCAACTGAAATCTTTACATATCGGAGGGATATTGATACTAAATATATGTTCATTTGGAGCACTATCAAATATCCCCACACTTGAACGTTGCTTGTCCTCAAGCAATACAGTCTTGAAATAAAACACACTAGAATCACTTCTTTATTCTTCACACTTTGTACATCAGTGATTTTGATACGGCGGTATAAACAATGATAGTAGCATTTGTGGTTTACAGTCCCACATGACTATGAAAATTTAGATCCGTTAGGAAATTAGATCTTTATAAAAACATTTGATCTTTTGAAAATTCATGCTAGATTTTACCCTAGACAGGTTTTCCGGAATAACCCTTCACCGGTGTTTGCAAAATATTTTTGTGGGTTGGTGGGTTTCAGATTTGAAAATTTTAGCTCAAAACTTATGGTTTTGTGTCACCCACTTGCTAACCTTGTATTAGGAAAGCAACACGTCCAGTTTACTTGTCCCGTATATTACCTTTCGGTAAACTACCGTCCGGTTGTAAAGGAAAGCGATGAACAAGCAACTGTTAAGGCAATGTCCCGTGACATGCTTTTGATTATGGTCTTTAACGTGTCGGATGCAATACTATCCTTTGTAGGAGCAATAGTAAAGATCACCCTATAGTTTTTCGGTCTTGGCAAAAGGTCCTGTCTTCGACCAATATGCAACCACCGTTCTTACGGTTGACACCCGATTTGGTTCAGGTGACCTAATGAATTCCAGGTGAATTCCTAGGATTTTACGTTCAATGAACGCATTGAAAATGGGTTTTCAGAAAACAAATCGGTTTTATTTTTGATCAAAATATTTTCTCGTTCAAGCTCGAGTTTAGATATCATCGAATTCCATGAGTTGTAATTCTCAATCTTTAAAGTCAATCTCAAGGATTGAGTAATATCAGGCTTAAAAGCTGATTTTTAATCTTTGAGGAGATTATCCTTTCTGGGGGTCTGATTCATTAGTCTTATCAAGCTAATTTGCACGGCGCCCTCCCCATTTTACGAGACAGATCCTCTCATGGTTAGGATAAGTCCGACCACTTGGCGACCCTGTTTGATGCTGAGGTTCGTGGATTTCCTGCTGATTTTAGTGTTGACTTTTCTAGATTTTTCGTCAACCTACAGCTGGTCTGAACGACAACTTCTTGACCTAAATCAAGAAGCGCGTGTCTTTTTCGGAAGACTTTACTTCCTTTTAATAGATCCATCTTTTCTTTTATTTCATCGGGTAAAATAGTTAATTTAGTCCAAAACAAAAGCACCTGCAATAACTTTACGGAAACATGTGCTAGATAGTTTTTAATTGAACAACTAGGTACATTCTCCCCACACTTAGTTTCTTTCTTTGCCTTTTTATTCTCCTTTATTCCATTTTAAATGAATTCAAGCATTTTAGGGTGTTTCTCAATTTATGTCCTTTCCGAGGTAACGATAATTTCGGTATTAACACCTAGTTTTCATCGTTCATAAATATGTATAAACATGATTTTGAATTCATTTAGTTGAAAATTTTTAAAATTTTCACAAAATTTGGCAAATAAACCAAGTATAAACCCGAGAGAATTTATAACCCTTCCCCACACTTTAGATCATGCAATGCCCTCATTTGCATGAAATCAGACTATAATTATAAATTCATGAGGGTGATTAGTGTAGAAAAGTGATTAAGAATACCTAGTTTGTACTTACAAAGCTCGTCGAATGATAGATGGCGCGTCTCATCGTCATTCCTTTTTGTTTTATCACACATGTTTTTCTTCAAAAATGGTTGCTTTTCTTAACTGTTTGATAATTTTTGAAAATGCGTCTTTTACCCTAACTTATCATGCATTTTTATTAACGAGTTATGTACTAACCTGAACCCCTAATTTAACGTTAAGTGGGGTTAGACTTCCCCACACTTAGTTGACGACATGTGAAGTCGGTAGAATAAGTTCCACGAATTAAAATAGTGAGCCAGTTATTTACATCTCAGGTGGTATATATTATATCAATGGGTTTAAAGTTTAGACTCACCCGATCGTCACTACTTAATTCTTTTTTAAGTGTAGCTTTTAGTAAATGAATATGTCTCTTTTCTGGTTCTTGGTCAAATGGATCGATATACACCGACATACTTATTTCTATAGGGTGGACAATTCCTAATATTTCCTTCCGTTTATTCTCGGGATTAAAGTTTTCACCTCTATTACCCATTTGGGTGAAATCCGAGGTGTCATTATCTATTAAAGCTCGTAGTTCATTTCCGGTGGATGACTCGTCTATTGAGAATATTGGGTTGGAAGGTTGTGGAATGGTGAAGTTTGGTTTGGCCTCGGGGGTAAAATTTTCAATGTTATCGTATTCCCAAGAGTACCAATTTGTCACCCTTACTTCTTCTTTATCCATTGATGGATCGATGATTTCGTCGGTAGAGGCTAATGTGTCGATATGTTGTGAAATTGGTAAGACTGAATAAAAAGTATCATCGGGATAGTTGGTAATTTCGGAGCTCTCGAATTCATCAAAATTCGATGATATGAGATTTTCTTGCACACGACTCCTCAGATCAATAGGTGTGTAGTCTGATAGAGTTTCAGCTTGCCGGTTTACAAACTCTCTCATTTGTTCATTTTGAGCATTGAGTTCTTCGAGTTTGATTTTCATATTGTCTAATAAATTTTCAGACACGTAATTTTCCTCGTCTACTGGTTGTTGAGTTTGGAAATATTCTTGGGAATAATCCCAATTTGAATTGTATTCTTCATAATCATTCCATTCAGGTTCCGTGGGTGCGTAATTTTCCATAGGAACGTAATAATAACATTCCCATGTTGAGTGATAATCTCCACAGATTTCACAACCAGTTATTGTTTCGTCGTTCGTGATCCAAGATTGACTGATCGAATTGTCATCAACACTCGTTTGAGAGTATTGATTTAATTGATTTTGGATATCAAAAAGAGTTTCCATAGCCTTGTTTTCAAAATTTTCCATTTTATTGCGATGGCCAAATTTTAGCTACAATGTGGTGCATTTACTAATTATCCTATTAGTTATAAAAATAGAAAAACTTATATAAGTTGTCCAATTAATAGACTTTTCTGCTTTTGCCCACGTTTCGAATAGCCAAAAGATGCAGCAGGGAGCCAGAACCCTTTAAATCGGAAGCTCACAACTCAGCCACTAACAAATCCAACTATCACTACGAAGCAGAAAATTGTCAACGTCCATTAATTTAACCACTTAAATAATTTTTCTTTCCGTTTGAGATATTAGATAAGAAATAGAGAAAATTTCTAAGTCCTAAAAACTAAAGCGTCGAGAAATAAGAAAGAAAAAGAATGCGCGTCGAAAAATAAAAATAAGAAAATAGCGCGTCGTAACTTAAAAAGGAATTAAAAACTAAGAATTAAAAGTTGCGTCTAAAAATATTAAAGCTTAAAAGAAAAACTATATCCCAAATGGTAATAACTTAAAAAGATACTAAAATATAAAAACGGCGTCGCAAAATTCTAAAGCACCTAAATCTTAGTCTAAAGAAAAAGCACTTAAGGAATTTTACGGCAAGGCCTAAAAATCTAGAAGTAAAAATAACTATGGCAAAAACTAAGTTTAAAACTAAATATGAGCGAAAAATACAAATATTACGCTAAAACGATTAAAAAGGGACAAAATATAAAAATATACAAAAAGTTGTAAAAAAATACAATTTTTATAAAAATATTATTTTTATATTATTTATTTTATAATAGTATTAATTTTTATATATAAATAAAACTAATTAAAATTTAATATTACAAATTAATTAAAAACTTAAACTAAATAATATTATATATAAAACCTAATTAGGTTTAATAATAATAATAATAAATAATTAAAACCTAAATCGTATTAATTGCTGGACCAGGTTTGTGTCAGACGGCTCCGCGAGTCGCGGTTCCCGAAGCTGCAAACCCCGCGAGTCGCGGGGTTCCAGAATTCAACTCTGGTACAGTTTGAAATTCGAAGGTTTTTTTTTTTTTTTTTTTTTTTTTTTAGGATTTTATATTGTTTTTCTAAAAATAATATATATTTATACAAAAATGAATTAAAAATATAGAGTTTTGCCAATTCCCCGGCAGCGGCGCCAAAAACTTGGTGTGGTAACGTGGGGGTACGTGATAGTACTATATTTTACTACGAAATACGTTACAAATTACACAAGTTTTAATTATTTATTTACAAATGGGATATACCTAAACCTTGCTACAACACTATAGGCAGTGTACCTAATCGTAGAGTAGTATAGTTTTTAGTAAGTCCGGTTCGTTCCACAGGGAGCGGACTTATTGCACACTATATTTTTAAACAACTATATTTGTACAAAATATATATAATTATATATAATAATATATAAAAGGGGGTTTACCGTTTAATGACCGATTTGTCGATTTATATTTTAAGCGAAGCGTATAGTAAATGACGATATTTAAATAACAATATAAAATAAATAACAATAATTGAAATGACAATAAATAAAAGTACGAGGAAAAATGAAATAAAATATATTATGCTTATTTAAACTTCCGTAACCATGATGTTTGACGTTTTGATTTTAATTTATTGTCCTGGGCTAATTGTCCTTTGTCCTGGATGCATTTGAAACCTATCTGGTTTTTGTCCATAATAGTTCATCGGTCATAATTATAAACTGCTCGGCAAATTTAACCTTATACCCGAAGTCAAATATTCCAACTAAATGGGGATTCGAACTGTAACAAGGTCTTAATACTTTGCTTAATGAATACACCAGGTTATCGACTGTGTGTAAACCAAGGTTTTACTACTTTGTTAACAATTACACCAATTACCCTTGAATGTAATTTCACCCCTGTTTTAATTATTCTAGTGGCTATTAATCCATTCCCGTGTCCGGTTAAATGAACGATTATTCGTACATATAAATACCCCGCCCATCGTGTCCGATCGAGTGTATATGGTAATTTATAGGGACGCCCAATTGTAAATCTTTATATTAACATTAACAAACTATCATTTAGTTAAACAAATATAAAGCCCATTAATAGCCCATAGTCTAATTTCCACAAGTGTCGTTCTTTTGTCCAAACCCCAATTATGGTACAAAGCCCAATTACCCAATTTTAGTAATTAGCCCAACATCATGATTACTTCGTTTTAAATAAGCATAATAATAACTTAGCTATGAGACATTAATTTAAAAAGGAGAACATAGCTTACATTGATTATTTATCGCGTAGTGTTACACGGACAGAGCTCCGACTTTAAAAACCCGTAAAAATAACTTTTACATAACCCAAACTAATCTAATATAACACTAATCTATACTATATATACATATATATATTTATTTATATTATACTAGGGAGTATTATTATTATTATATTTTTTATTATATATTTTACATGCAGAACTCGAGAGCTTTTATAGCCAGAACTGAAATTCACTGCTCCGCGAGTCGCGGCCATTTTGGCCTTCCAGCTCCGCAAGTCGCGGAGGTTCCAAAACCAGCCCACAAGTTCAAGATCCAAGGCTGCCGACGGTTTTTATTTAAATATATATAATATATAAATAATTTTTATAATTATTTATATATTATATTATATTTATATACATAGTAGACTCGTAATTTTTTTTCCGTTGCGTCGAGCGTTGAGAGTTGGTTCATGTACCGGTTCCGGATTTTCGAACGTCCTTGCGTACGCTGAGATATTTTGTACTTTGCGTTTCGTAACTTGTACTCTTGTCATTTTTAGACGTTCCTTATCAATAAATTGAACTTTTTTAATTGTTTCTTGTACTTTTGAGCTTTTTGGACCTTTGCGTCTTCAATTCGTTGTTTTCGCCTTTTGTCTTCGCACTTATTTAATATAAATGAATATTACATGAAAATGGAACAATTGCAACTGAAATCTTTACATATCGGAGGGATATTGATACTAAATATATGTTCATTTGGAGCACTATCACGTACTCATGTTAAAATCTTGCGGAAAATCTTTCTTCAGCAACCATCAAACTTAGAAATTCCAAAATATCATCATAAATATTTTCGATATTTCTGAAGATATTTTCATAAATATTCTCGTCCGAAATTATTCATAAAGAAAACTATTTTAGTTTCTAAATTCTGAAAAATTCAAATTTAAATTAGGAATGTTTTTGAAGTAGTGTTGGGAACTGAAGCATGAGTTAGTATAATATAATGACACTTGATCAACGTGATTATATTACAGTAAGTCATGCTGAGTTTCTAATGAAATATGATGATTCACAGACTATAACGTCATCATGTGCCATGTTACACGACTCTTACATTCTATCTAATCTATAAATATATCGAGAACATATTCTCTTGATAAGTCCTATCTTCTTTCTTGAATTCTGGTAATTTAACCAATCCAGATCATGCTATCACAATCTCTTTTAGAACGTTAGTCATGTTCATTCGAAATTCCATACCTACAAATTCTGGACCATTATTCGCTTGACTTAGAGTCGAGAAGAGAAAAAAAAGGCAAAGAGCTCTGAAATATAAGGGAGAATATAAAGCCCGATAATAACACATAAATTACAAACCGTGCATATCAATCTTTATCGCAACATAAAGACACGGGAGAATTAAAAATACTATAACCCCAAGGGCAAAGTAGAAGAAAACAGATTCCTCCGGTGGAAGTTAGAAAAAGAGAATGATTGTTGCGATAGTAAGGATAAGGACAAGGATTAGAACTGGATTAAGCATTTTCACAATCTTTTAAATTTGAGAATTGAGTATAGGAGTGATAAAAGTAATGGAACGGAAGAATTTAATTTATAGTGAAATATCTGATAAGGAAATCAAGCCAGATAATCGCATTTAATTAAAGAGATTTTATTCACCAAAGAATCAAATCTTTCAGATCTCAACGATTTTCTCTAAATCCCTTGAATTTCGAAAATCAACCATATCTACGTCAAAAGACGTGACGAAACACTATTTACTCATCTCACTCTTTTGTGATAGCTTCACTCATACGCTTCGAGTAATTGAATCATTTTATCCATATTACAATATGATAATAAAATTCTATTTTATCAACTCATATTCGTCATAAAAACATTTTTATTGTTAGCCATGACGACCTCACTCAAATTTCGGGACGAAATTTCTTTAACGGGTAGGTACTGTGACGACCCGAAAATTTCCGACCAAATTTAAACTTAATCTTTAAATGATTCCGATACGATAAGCAAAGTATGTAATGTTGAGTTTAGAAAATTTTAGAAACTATATTCATAATATCATTTAACCTTTAACTACTCCCGAACGATTCACGAACAACTAATTTGTAAATAGATATATATATATAATTTTATTTGAAATATTATTTGAAATAATATATGATTTAATTGTTAGAAATAAATATATAAAATAATATCAGTATATTTAATATTATTAATTTAATATATAATATATAGATGTGCATTTAATTATATATATATATATATATATATATATATATATATATATATATATATATATATATATATATATATATATATATATATGTATATTATAAAAAGAAAATATTATATATTGTAATTGTTATAATCAATGTTGAAAAATAATAATAATATACAATAATTATTATTTAAAGAGTATATATATATATATATAAAGTATATAGAATATATATTTTGTGATTTCGAAGTATTTAATAAGTGACAGTAACACTCAATTGTCATTCGATAGATAGTAAACGAGTTAAAAAGGAACTTATGTGATTTTAAAATAAACGGTGATTCGAAAATGGGTTTTATAGATTATAAGCTTAGTAAAAATGTATTTAGGAGCTATATATTAAATTTTAAAACTTTTTATATTTTACTTTGGATTGGGAGTGAATAATTAACGTTACTTTTATTTAATAATTAATGATCGAATTTTATATCATAATGACCAAAATAAATAAATATATTTAATTTAAAATTTTGGGTTTTTTAGGAACACTTTTCTATGTTAAATGTTTATCAATGGACACGATAAACTCCTCGGGCTAAAAACTGTCGGCAGTCTAATAGTGAATTATACCCGTGAACTAAATTAATCATGTAATGTTTCTGTTCCTTATTCCTTTATCTATCTAATCCTTTATCTATCTAATATATATATATATATATATATATATATATATATATATATATATATATATATATATATATATATATATATATATATATATATATATAAGCCTATACATATATACATAAGAGAAGGAAAAGAATCACCAACACCACACCGGCCACCATCCTCACAGCCACCACCACCGTGAGCATAACCTCCATCAACCACCGACCTTTCTTCCCCAAGAACGCTACCTGCAAAACACCTCCTTGTACCACCTTCTAACACCGCCACTCACCTCCACAAACACCCAAAAACCGCCAGCTGCAAACAAAAGCTATCTGCTATTTGTCAGCCACCAAAATAGCCTCAACAATCACCTGCAACCATCAAAATCATACTGCTACACCTGCTGCTTGTTGTGTTATTCGAATAAGCTGGTATTATGCTTGTTTTGCTCGAATAACAATTAGAAAAGAAGATGAAGGATAACGATGATAAAGATTGGTATGATTTTATGTGGCAGTGGAGATGAACACATTGATATTGAAGATGATGAATAGTATTTAGTGATGTTATTGTTTACTGCTTGAACCGTTTCTATCTTTCTATTCAAAATTTCAGCTACACTATTACGATTTCCTGATTTCTTAACTCACATATTAACCTGATAAGGATTGGGCTTGGTTAATTGTCTTTTGGACTTCATGATCCATTAATCAAGATAATGAGCCAAACAAAACCATGAAACCCATTTTGATTCCACTGCTACGTCAGTTTCTATTTCGAACAAGTGATGCTGAGATGAGTTGATGATAGAGATGAAGATGAGGATGCGTATGTTGAAGATGAGGAAATGATGTCGATATGATCGTGAGGTATACGATAAAATGATGATTATGATTATGTCAATGATATAAGATGATGATGATCACGATCATGTGATACTGATAATCATGATATGTAGAGGAGGATGCGAATATGATTATGATGATGCGTGTAATATGATGATGATGGTAGTTATGTGGGAACTTTAGAGGATGAAGAAAAAGAAAACTGAATAATAGGGGTTAAAAGAATTTAAATACAACTTAAATCCGTAAATCATGGGCAGAGCAGATGGTTTTGGAGGTGGGTTGATGAGCGAGAGGTCCTGGGATCGAAACAAGGCGGCTGCAAATCATTTATTTGTTTTTATGCTTTGGGCCGAGAGCTTTTGTATTGAGTTGGGCTTAGGAAACTATTTTGGGCCTTGAAACTTGGATTTGGTTATAGGGCCGTTGCTGTGTTGGGCCGAGGTTTAATAGTTGGGCTTATGATCCATTAATCAATTTTGGTAGTGTTTTGGTGGAAGAAAATGAATACATAAAATACGTATTAAATATATATATATATATATATATATATATATATATATATATATATATATATATATATATATATATATATATATATATATATATATATATATAATACGAATAATAATAGAGAAGCAAAGACAGATGGATGGTTAGGAGTGTTGTTGGGGTTTCGAGAGGTCGTGGGTTCGAGTCTCGTCTGGGACATTTCTTTTTAAAAAAAGCATGGAGAGGGTATACACTTTTATTTTATTTCTATCATTATTATTAGTAGTTATTATTATGTTTATTATTATGTTTATTATTGTTATTATTGTGATTATTATTGTTATTATTATTATTAGTATTATATTTATTATTATAAGTATCATAATTGTATTTATTATTATTATCATAAATATAAGTATCATATCTATTATTATTATTATTATTATTATGAGTATAACTTATGATATTATTATTAATTTTAAAAAAACTTTAATATTATTATCATTATGATGAGAAGGGTTATTATTATTATCATTATGAAAATAATACAAATTATTATTATTTTCATAAATATTAGTATTAGTATCTTTTTATAAATAATAGAATTGTTAATATTAACATAGTTAGTATTATTTATATTATCATGAGTAATATTATTATGTAATTACAAAAATCATTATCATAACAATATTAACAGTAAAATCAATATTATTATTATTATTAACATCGTTATTATTATTACAAATAGAATTATTAACATTATTACCTTTATTAATAAAAATTAAGTATTATAATTATTATTATTTTTACCATATTTAATATAATTTTAGTATTGTTATAATTACTATTTTTAACAAACAAATATATATATATATATATATATATATATATATATATATATATATATATATATATATATATATATATATAAATATAAAGATACTTAATATATATGACGTAACAAAATTTATATTTTTATATACAAAATGAATATATAAAACATATACATATTAATAATATAAATATGATATAATTAATAAATTTATATATATATATATATATATTTGTTCAATTACAAATACATGGTTTAATAAATATATACGAATGATATAGGTTCGTGAATCCGAGGCCAACCTTGCATTGTTCAGTTTCGCCGTATGCATATTTTTACTACAAAATATCGTATAGTGAGTTTCATTTGCTCCCTTTTTAAATGCTTTTGCAATATATATTTTTGGGATTGAGAATACATGCGCTACTTTTATAACTGTTTTACGAAATAGACACAAGTAATCAAAACTACATTCTATGGATGAATGATCGAAATCGAATATGCCCCTTTTAGCTTGGTAGCCTAAGAATTAGGGAACTGGCCCCTAATTGACGCGAATCCTAAAGGTAGATCTACGGGAACTAACAACCCCCATTCTGGAATTTGGAATGCTTTAGTACTTCGATTTTATCATGTCCGATGGGTGTCCCGGAATGATGGGGATATTCTATATGCATCTTGTTAATGTCGGTTACCAGGTGTTCACCATATGAATGATTTTTATCTCTATGCAGTTTGCGAAATGCCTAATATGAGATGTATATATATGAGAAATGAAAATGAAAATCTTGTGGTCTATTAAAATTATGAAAAAGATCGATTATGATAAACTAATGAACTCAACAACCTTTTGTTTGACACTTTAAAGCATGTTTATTCTCAGGTTTGAAAGAAATCTTCCGCTGTGCATTTGCTCATTTTAGAGATATTACTTGGAGTCATTCATGACATATTTCAAAAAACATTGCATTCTAGTCGTTGAGTTCATCAAGATTATTATTAAGTCAATTATAGTTGGATATATTATGAAATGGTATGCATGCCGTCAACTTTGGATGAAATGAAAGTTTGTCTTTTAAAAACGAATGCAATGTTTGTAAAATGTATCATATAGAGGTCAAGTACCTCGCGATGTAATCAACTATCATTGTAACAGACTGAAACCCGGGCTAGTTGTAAGTGGACTATTTTGCCCTTAGGTTTTTATTATGTATTTTATATGCTTTTATTTTAATTATATGAATAGTGTTATTTTATTAATTGGTTAAGACCAGTTTGTGACAAGGGTTACAGAACAGGTTTGTTTATTTAATTTGGACTCCGTTAGGGACACCTAACAAGGTACGAAAGATATCTGATAACTGATAAATACCCTTGTGTTGCACAGTGTGGGAATTAACCCAATTAAGTGACTAGTATGCTGTATTTTCTTCCCATTTCTAGAAAATTCACCAAAAACACCGTACCTTCATCCCTCCCACCTAACCAAACCCTAATTTCCCATTGTTGATCTTGAGCTCGAATTGGTCTTGAAATCACGTTCTTTACACTCTACTGATTCTTTTAAGGTATGAATCATGAGCTTTCATGATCAATTTAGTGTTAAAATGGTGTTTTTAAGTGTATTTGTTCAAAAGCTTGATTTTGTGTCAAAATCCATGGACTTGAGGTTGTTATGGTCAAAATTTTGTGGGTTTATAGTCTATACCATGTAGTAATTGATTTGTGGTAAGTTTTGGTGTCGAAAACGAGCTCTAGATCGAGTTTTGGTGAATTTTGCTTGAAGTTCGTAGGTTGTGTTCAGAATCTGAAGATGATGAACACAGTCGGCCGACTGTCGGTCGACAGTCGACCGACTGGCGAGTGAACCGACCAACTAAGTTTGACTTTCGGCCGATTGTGAATATACCAAATAAGTCGACCGATTGAGAAAGTCAGTTGACCAGTTGTGTCAACAGTCAACCGACAGTCTACGTCAGTCGACCGATTGAGGAGCCAGTCGACCGACTGTGTGTCCAGGGCAGAATGTTTTACCAAAGTGTCTTTTTCTATCCGTTATGCTACCCGTTTGTATTTTGGTTTTCAGGATGTAAATTTTGAAAATGCATAAGTGTTAAGTAGACCTTTTTGTGGCGCTTTTTGTGACTGATTTTCTGTACTGTGCTGTTTTGTGTTAACGGACAGAAACTAACATGATTTGCCTTATGTTCATGTGATAAGGATAAGGAAGCCGCTCAGTGATAGATTATCTGAGCTAGTTGCTGGTATTCGGTGAGTGGGTCTATCTACGGATAGAGTTTAAGTAGCATATCATGCTACTGTGGTTGACTCTTTTACCATGCATAGTGTAGGAATTGCCATGATAGAATAATATCATTTTCCTGATGTTGTATGTGAATTATGTGTACACTGTGTGAATGGCACCAGTCGGGCCTAGGGAGACTGGGGACTCGAGACCGTGCCTAGGAGAGGTTAGAGTCCGTATGAGGTCAACCGTGCCTAGGGGAGGTTGGGTCCATAGGCTACTGATTGTGAAGTATAGTGTGAACTATGCATCCCCTGCATCTGGATAACTATACTGTGAATTAAGTAGCAGGGACTATCGGTAGACTCATACCCGATCAGCTGAGAGTCGTGTGCTCGTACAAGCCGCCGATCCTCGTATTCTCTTATTGTATGCTAGTTGGTAGTTAGCAAGTGTTGTTGTTAGTATATAGCTTGTGTGTGGCTTAAGCTATATCTGTTAGATAGATTCCATTCACTTAGCCGTGTGCTAATCCCCCACATATTCTCCCCTTGCAGGTTTAGGTACTGCTAGTCGGGATGGGTGCTGTTGCAGCAGACATGTTTGACAACCCAACTCTGATGTGGACTTTTGTATAAATAATGTTTTGTAATAACGTAACACCGTTGTGTAAACTTAATAGTAATTACACGAATTAATGTAATGGCGTGACTTATATTGTGTTTGTTAATAAAGTCTTCCGCTGTGTGTTTTAAAAAAAAATGGCCGGTGTTACAAGTTGGTATCAGAGCATGGTTTGGCAGCAAGTACGTGCGCGTATTTTGTTCCCATACCCTGAGGCAAGTCAAACATGTCTGTGGGAGTGGGGGCTAAGTGAAAATATGATATGTAGCGACCCGACCAAATCGTCATTGACGGCGCCGACTACTTAGGTCCCGTTACGTGGTCGTAGTCCCTATATGAGACTCGTTTGACCAAAATTATGTCGCGTTCATTTGAAACGTATCATGCTTACAAGGTTAGTTTACAAAACCGTTCGACGACAAGTTTAAGTTTACAAGAGTATAAAGTATAAATGAAATAACTTGCGACATAATTAGTTGAAAATCACGGTTTGCTATAAATAGCGAAAGTATGTAGACAAAAGTTTGAATCCAAAGGTGCTATCACTAGCGTATGTATGTATGTATGCTTGACTCCAAGAAAGTAATCAAAGTGTGCGGAAGCATGTATCAAGTAGCCAAGTATGAACCTGAGAAACATATAGAAAACTATCAACGAAAAACGTTGGTGAAATCATAGGTGTTTGTAAACGTTGTTTTTGAACCACAAGATTTAATATAAGATGATTATCAAAATCATTTGCATTCCAAAGTTGTTGTTTGTATCCCGGGCACCCAATTATCAAACTTAACTGTTTTGCACCCTTTGCGTAGTGTTAGAACATACACTAGACCCGAAAATATATTTCATCCACTAACGGTAGCGAACCGTCCGAATGAGGCTCGTCAACCCCATGTGATCACATAATATAAGTTCACGTTTACACCCTGCAAGTGTAACTAATGATAATTGAATTGAGGCTTTTTGTTCAAACCCGTACGTGGAATGTTCGTTTTCGTACTTGTGTTCAAAGTGTAAAAGTATGATACGTATATGTTTCTCATCCCATAGTTTAAAGCATAAAAGTTGTTTGAAAGATGGGACTATGATCTCACCTCGAGTGCACGAGCATAAAAGTACTTCACAAAGTAAACGTGTGCATGATTGTTGCTTAGTCTTGACCTAAACAAGTAAGTTGTATCAATTAACCGGTTATGACACAAGGTCGGGCGAAATGTGTTCAATTAGTCCTATGGCTCATTACGACTCGAATAGTATAGCATGTGCATCACGTTGTCAAGTTTCATGCAAGAATCAAGTATAAAAGAAGATTTGAACGATTGCATAAGTGTTTGCTTAAGTTTGACTAAAAGCCAAACTCGGTCAAGTCAAAGTCAATGAAAAAGTCAACACGCTCGGGTCGGGTCCCGAACTATTTTTCTGAGGTTTTTAATCATATATAAGCATGTTAGAACAAGTTACATGTGAATCGGAGGTCCCTAGCGTGCCAAACATTTTTCATATTTTGACCATGTAGGTCAGAATCAAACTATGCCTATTGTCACGCCGCGACAAAGGCTGGCCACGCCGCGGCGAATAACGGGTGCTGGTCCCTGGTCAGTCTCAGTTGTTCAAGTGTTTTCCAAAACTCAATTTAGCACAAAATACAAACCGTAAACACTTAGAATGCGTATCTTATATCGTCGGAAAGCTCTTTTGACAAGGAACACAACTAAGTACATATTATCAATCAAAACATGCATTTAAAATAATCAAATTCTCGTCAAATGTTCAATGAACGTTCATAATCAAAGTTTCAAGTTTGTAAAACGCATTTCATGATTCGGGCAACCAATTTACATGTATGATATGCCATTTTGAAGGTAATGAAACATACATTACAACTAAACACTTACTAATAACATTTCACGACATTCAAAGCATCAAAAGTTCATCTTAAGAGCTATCAAACCCTAACCAAGAATCACAAAATCATTAATCATGTTTTTGAAGTTTTCTTAATCAACCTATGCATCAAAACGAAGCTAGTGATACTAGTGACACAATTAAAGCATGAACTTTAGTATTTAAACAACATTTAATCTTCCAAAATGCAAGATTAAGCAAACCCATTTCAAATGTTCAAACTAGTTACTCAAAACAACAAATCGAGCAACCAAAACATATATTCATGTTATACACGAGCCATAGACACTAACTAACACCATTTCAAGTATATAAAAAGAATTTAGAGAAATTTAGTGTTTTAGAAATGCTACCCAAACGAGATGAAATTGGTACCAAAATGTAAAGGATGAAGAGAGGATCACGAATATGTAATTTGTTTTGATGTTTGCCTCTTGATCCGGATTTAGATGATGATTTTTGTGAGTTGGGTGTTTAAGTTCAAAAATGGAAGATGAAGAGAGAAAGAGGAGAAAGAGGTGAGAAGGTGGGTGGAGATGAATGGGTGGATGAGGTGGGTTGACTAGTTGACCTAGTCAACTAGTTTGCCCACTTGACAACCTCGGTCCCTCAAGTTTCAAAGCGGGTGCGTGAATTCGCCAAACGAATATTTTAAAAACGCTCGAGTAAACGAGTGATGTTATAATTAAATAACGAAAATATTATGAACGTTTGTCAACGGAATCTACGAATATAAATAACGAAAGATGTTATTAAAAAAAGATAGTGTTAAAAATAAATTTAACGAAAAAACGCGGGATGTTACATTACCTACACCTTAAAAGAAATTTCGTCCCGAAATTTAGTTGGAAGTAGTAGTTGTTTCTTCTTCGAAATGTTGTGTTGCCGATTCTACGAATAAGTGAAGGTACGTCCTTGGGAATTTCAACGGACTTTGACGGTCAGGATTTTACATTTGTTTAAAGTTTGGTTTCACGATTTATAGTTTCAACCGGTCCTCCTAGGGAGCGAAGTTTATCGTTGATAGTAAGTTCATCGAAGAGGATAACAAGTTCTTGTTTCGCAAGACACGCCTTTAAGTTTGATACACAGAATGTAGGATGAACGGTATTTGTTTGAGTCGGAAGTTTGAAGTGGTAAGCAACGGGCACAACACGCCCCAAGATTTCAAAAGGACTAAAAATATCGCGGATTTAGCTTTCTACGTTTCCGAAACGGACTACACCTTTTCAAGGTGCGAATTTTAACGTTACGCGGTTTCCTACATGGAATTCGAAAGGTTTACGTCTAACATTGGCATAGCTCCTTTGGCAACTACGGGCCGTCTCGAGCCTTTCTCGGATTGGAACGATTTTAACGGTTACTCCATGAATGAGTCCAGGTTCGGTGACTTGATTATCATTTACTTGGTTCTACAAAAGGAGAATGACGTTTCCGGTCATATAAAATTTCAAAAGGTGTGACGTTAAGACTTGAATGATAACCATCGTTGTAAGAGAATTCGGTTAAAGGTAAAGATTTTTCTCAAGAAATTTTGAAGTTGATAACGCAAATTCGTATTATGGTTTCCGAGGTTTGAATCGTATGTTTGTTTGGTCCTTCGGGTTGTGGTTGATGTGTTGTACTAATGTCTAAAGCGTGGTCCCGAGGCTTTTTGTAAGTTTAGAAGTGAAACGAGCATCTCGATCTGAAACGAGGTACATTCCTTTAAGGTATATTTGAAAGAGTTTGTTAGGACGTGAAAACGTTTGTTGGAACAAGTTTCAGTTTCTCAAGAATTTCGTGCCGCAGAAGATTTATCGGTTTCCGAAAACGTTCGTTAGAGTAAGTTTCTTGTCGGGTTCCGAAAACGTTCGTTAGGACTATTCACCCTCGTGGCGAATACTAGTATAATGTGAAGAGTCTCTCTCTCTATTGAGAATTTAGAATAAAGATTTCCTTAAACGGAAGTACGAGTGTGATGCGAGAGAAGTTTCTGCCTCGATGTGAGCATAACAAGCATATTGTAGTTCGTCGATAAAAATGTAAGAAAACGAGATAGTATACACGTGTAACATATGTTTGGAGTCGAAAGAATTTGTCATTCATTCGGAAGCATAAATATGGTTCGACAATAATCGAAGGTGTGTCCTTGGTATGGTTGTTATCAATATTCTCAGAGTTTTCGGATACCTAACAAGAAATATGAAGTCATGTACATGGCACATGGTGGTGATTAGGTTGATCGAGTCCAACCACCATCACGTATCATTAGAACTTTGGTATGACTTACCATAATATAACCACGTTGATCGAGTGTCGTTATATTACGCTAACTCATACCTCCATCCCCACATCACTCCATAGATTCAGGTTCGTGTAATCGTGAAGTTTTAAAATGAACAAAGCATAGCGACGTCACCAACGTGACTCGTATTTAATCGTAAGAATTTGTGCAACTCTAAAGAAGCGTTCCCCGAGGGAAGTGTATAAATGATTGTTCACGTCAATGCGGTTCAAGTCAAACAATAATGTCTTTCGGTGGGAGAAGTGTAACGAATCATGATAACGAATAGTACACAACCGTAGTGTTAAGTATTGATGACGATACTCACCTGGAGTAGTGATGGTAGTAACACGATATGGTAGATAGTAAGGAACACCGATGTGACACCGATAGTAAGTTGAAACGGTGGCGAATAACAATCTAGGAGACAGAGTTCCCGAACAAGTGACTAATGAAGTCATCGTCATCCTTACGCGTATGAATCTTGAATTTACGTGTGTTACCAGAAAGTGGCAGAATACGGATTCGTATGATGAAAACTTGGTACCATTAAGAGGTTCACCTAAGAATGATTTAAGTATAATGCACAAGTAGTCAAGTAAGTGCTATCTATAGCAAATGCAAGTCAGAATGCAATGATTAACTATCCGGTTGTAGTCTAGATTCACCAATGCGTCCTAACGACTCTGTCAGACACACTAATGCATATCCTAGTTCCCTACAACCAACGCTCTGATACCATCTGTAGCGACCCGACCAAATTGTCATTTACGGCGCCGACTACCTAGGTCCCGTTACGTGGTTGTAGTCCCTATATGAGACTCGTTTGACCAAAATTATGTCCTGTTCATTTGAAACGTATCATGCTTACAAGGTTAGTTTACAAAACCGTTCGACGACAAGTTTAATTTTACAAGAGTATAAAGTATAAATGAAATAACTTGCGACATAATTAGTTGAAAATCACGGTTTGCTATAAATAGCGAAAGTATGTAGACAAAAGTTTGAATCCAAAGGTGCTATCACTAGCGTATGTATGTATGTATGCTTGACTCCAAGCAAGTAATCAAAGTGTGCGGAAGCATGTATCAAGTAGCCAAGTATGAACCTGAGAAACATATAGAAAACTATCAACGAAAAATGTTGGTGAAATCATAGGTGTTTGTAAACGTTGTTTTTGAACCACAAGATTTAATATAAGATGATTATCAAAATCATTTGCATTCCAAAGTTGTTGTTTGTATCCCGGGCACCCAATTATCAAACTTAACTGTTTTGCACCCTTTGCGTAGTGTTAGAACATACACTAGACCCGAAAATATATTTCATCCGCTAACGGTAGCGAACCGTCCGAATGAGGCTCGTCAACCCCATGTGATCACATAATATAAGTTCACGTTTACACCCTGTAAGTGTAACTAATGATAATTGAATTGAGGCTTTTTGTTCAAAACCGTACGTGGAATGTTCGTTTTCGTACTTGTGTTCAAAGTGTAAAAGTATGATACGTATATGTTTCTCATCCCATAGTTTAAAGCATAAAAGTTGTTTGAAAGATGGGACTATGATCTCACCTCGAGTGCACGAGCATAAAAGTACTTCACAAAGTAAACGTGTGCATGATTGTTGCTTAGTCTTGACCTAAACAAGTAAGTTGTATCAATTAACCGGTTATGACACAAGGTCGGGCGAAATGTGTTCAATTAGTCCTATGGCTCGTTACGACTCGAATAGTATAGCATGTGCATCACGTTGTCAAGTTTCATGCAAGAATCAAGTATAAAAGAAGATTTGAATGATTGCATAAGTGTTTGGTTAAGTTTGACTAAAAGTCAAACTCGGTCAAGTCAAAGTCAATGAAAAAGTCAACACGCTCGGGTCGGGTCCCGAACTATTTTTCTGAGGTTTTTAATCATATATAAGCATGTTAGAACAAGTTACATGTAAATCGGAGGTCCCTAGCGTGCCAAATATTTTTCATATTTTGACCATGTAGGTCAGAATCAAACCATGCCTATTGTCGCGCCGCGACAAAGGCTGGCCGCGCCGCGACGAATAACGAGTGCTGGTACCTGGTCAGTCTCAATTATTCAAGTGTTTTCCAAAACTCAATTTAGCACAAAATACAAACCGTAAACACTTAGAATGCGTATCTTATATCGTTGGAAAGCTCTTTTGACAAGGAACACAACTAAGTACGTATTATTAATCAAAACATGCATTTAAAATAATCAAATTCTCGTCAAATGTTCAATGAACGTTCATAATCAAAGTTTCAAGTTTGTAAAACGCATTTCATGATTCGGGCAACCAATTTACATGTATGATATGCCGTTTTGAAGGTAATGAAACATACATTACAACTAAACACTTACAAATAACATTTCACGACATTCAAAGCATCAAAAGTTCATCTTAAGAGCTATCAAACCCTAACCAAGAATCACAAAATCATTAATCATGTTTTTGAAGTTTTCTTAATCAACCTACGCATCAAAACGAAGCTAGTGATACTAGTGACACAATTAAAGCATGAACTTTAGTATTTAAACAACATTTAATCTTCCAAAATGCAAGATTAAGCAAACCCATTTCAAATGTTCAAACTAGTTACTCAAAACAACAAATCGAGCAACCAAAACATATATTCATGTTATACACGAGCCATAGACACTAACTAACACCATTTCAAGTATATAAAACGAATTTAGAGAAATTTAGTGTTTTAGAAATGCTACCCAAACGAGATGAAATTGGTACCAAAATGTAGAGGATGAAGAGAGGATCATGAATATGTAATTTGTTTTGATGTTTGCCTCTTGATCCGGATTTAGATGATGATTTTTGTGAGTTGGGTGTTTAAGTTCAAAAATGGAAGATGAAGAGAGAAAGAGGACAAAGAGGTGAGAAGGTGGGTGGAGATGAATGGGTGGATGAGGTGGGTTGACTAGTTGACCTAGTCAACTAGTTTGCCCACTTGGCAACCTCGGTCCCTCAAGTTTCAAAGCAGGTGTGTGAATTCGCCAAACGAATATTTTAAAAACGCTCGAGTAAACGAGTGATGTTATAATTAAATAACGGAAATATTATGAATGTTTGTCAACTGAATCTACGAATATAAATAACGAAAGATATTATTAAAAAAAAGATAGTGTTAAAAATAAATTTAACGAAAAAACGCGGGATGTTACATGATATACGTGTGTTAGTTGTGATTAAATTAACTGATATCCACTAAGCTTTTGTGTAAGCTATTTTGTAGCACATGTATGGCTGATAGAAACGCAACTGGCTCATCCAAACCCGGAACATTCAGAGCACCAGAAGAGGGTGTTGAGTCTGATGATGATTAGAATAGTTACATCCTTCAGTTAGAAAGCAAGCTAAAAGAGGCTGAAGACAAAACTAATGAGCTTGAATTAGCGAGGCATTCTGGAAATGATGATACACCACCTGGATTCCCAACCACGCAATCCCAAATGATACCTAATGCGCACCAGAACCAGTATCAGAATCAAATACCTAACCAATACTATATGACACCGCAAAACACTTTTACTTACCAAAATCCCATGATGATTAACCCATACCAAATGCAAATGTTTCATCAACCTTACATGCAACCACCCAAAAGATGTACTTATAAAAACTCCTACCATTTAATATCAACCCTCGACAATCGGCAGATGCTAGCTCCTCAGGCGTATATATACGTAAGGCCTGAGCCATGTCTAGTAGAGACATGTGGCGCATCGAACCTCCTAACAAAAATCTAATAAAAGAACGATCGGTTAAACTAGCTACCCGATCATTTATTTCTATACTACACAATAATTCTTCACACCATACTTTATATACAGGTCTACGCATGTTGAATAATCGTACCCAATCGTTAAAAGTAGAATTACCATACCTCTGTGTAAGTAATTCTCTAATTAGCTCGGCCAATTCTACAGCTTCTAATGGTCCCCATTCTATTACCCTAGGTACTTCAACAGCTTTAGAATGAAGAGTGTGCAAGCCCCTTTGGTATTTTGGATAATCTATCCAACGTCTGTCAAATCTCAAGTTCGGGTGCAAATTCTCCACGTGCATATCTGAAAATGTCATAACTGGATGAGGTATATCTTGTTTGTAATGGTTATCAACACCCTGTTGTTCCGCATTCTCAGGAGGAGCATTGCAAGCTTGGGATGAAGATTCACCCCTTTCAGTCTGCAAAACACATCAAACACAATTTTTGTGCATCCAAATATGCATTAGTGTCAGCAAAATCATCAATCAAAATAATTACAATGACATGTTCAATTTATATCAAACTTATGCTCATTTTCATATTTTTATCAAATCTACACTTTTTCAAATAAGCATATACGAAAATTTTCGCCAAGTTCATAAGCTTTCAACTCAAATAACATGTCAAAATAATCATTATTAGCAATTAAACAAGTTTCAAATGGCATTATCTCTCAAAAATCAAGTTCATGAATTTTAGACTTGAAAAAGTCCATTTTAATTCTCAAAAACCATGTTTAGGCTCAAAGTTTGGATCATTTAACTACCTAAACATGTTACACTACTTAATTTAGCAACAATTCATGACAAAAATCGGCCATAACCTGTTTATATCAAAAAGCACCAAATTGCTCAAGAACACAAACCCTAGATTACTCAAAATTTGAAGTTTAAGGCTTCTAATTATGTTAAATAGCATCAATCTAGGATATACAAGCATAATACATAAGCAATTTAAGTATAATTACACTAAAAAACATCAAAATCGAATTGGGTATAAAATTGCTCAAGAACACTAATTTTTGGATTAAATGGTATTTTGGTGTAGAAATTTACCGTTTTTCTTGAGTAATTCCTTGATAGCATCCTTCTCAACATGATTTTGTAAAAGATTTGATGAAAAATGGTCAAAAATTGCAAATTTAGTGTGTGCTTTTCGTTGGTTTTTCGCAGTTATTTTGGGTTGTGGTGTGCAAACTGATCTGATCCAGCGTTTTTATTTTTTTCTGGATTTTTTATCCTCCGCGACTTGCGGTGTTTGCCTCTTTCAAACTCCGCGAGTCGTGGCCCCCCCTTTTTTTATATATAAACTTTAACTTATAAAACAATTAAGTAATTAATTTTAAAATTTCGTTTCCCTTGTTATTTAGGACGAGGTAGTTTCGGATCGATGTCCTAGTCCGTCCCTCGACAAAATTTTAAAAATTGTCAATTTAAAGCGCGGTTTTTTAAAAGTAAAGATTTTTGGGTTTTTTAATGTTTTTGGCATACTTTAATTCAATAAGATTAAAAATAATGATAATAAAAGTTCTCGTCCCTCCCTCGGGTAAAGCAATTTCGGTTCAAAGACCTAGTCTTCAACTCACGACGAATTTTAAAAATTATATTTTTAACTTACGAAATAAAGTAAATTTTTGTTTTTAAATTCACACCAAACTTAAATTTAAAATGAATAAAATAAAAAAAAATACACCAAACTTAAATTTAAAATGCATAAAATTAAAAAAATCACACCAAACTTAATTAAAAATTCATATTATAAATTCACACCAAACTTAAATTATATTTTTGTTTTTATACATACAAACTTATATTAAAAATATTAATTTTCCAAATATTTACAATTTTAAAAGTTTACAATATTTATTTAATATTAATTTATTAATTTTAAAAACATGGTAAAAAATTAAAAATCTTTTTGGCTTTTATCCCACTTTAATCAATCAAATATTATCAAAAATATGCGCCCTTCTTTTCGGTAAAGTAATTTCGGTTCCATGACCTAATTTAACTCATGACAAATTTTTGAAATATTTTGGGTTGATTGATTAAAGATATTTATACCTTAAGAATAAACGTTAAATTTCGCAGTGATGTAATAAATTTTTGTATGATATCAACAATTTCGGTCGCAAGACCTAATTTTATTGAATACCAATTTAATACTTTATAGCGAATAAATTAGCGTTTATTATCAAAAGGTTAAAAATAAAAATAAAAATAAAAACTGTACAAACTTACCTGTGAAATAGATTTCTTAGTTATATGCTCTAGCCTACTCATAAGATAGTCGGACTAATTGGTTTTCCATGGCTACATAGGCGTAACCTCGAGCATTTAATGTTTTTTCTTCTAAACATATGAACGGTCCATCTCCGCATAAAGTAACAAATTCGGTGTTTGAATAAGTTTGATTATTTGAACATTTACCTTCGTGTGACCATTTTTCACATTTGTGACATTTTTCAAGGTGTCGTGCTCTTCTTTTCGCTGCGGATTTTGATTTTTCTTTACCAAATTGTAACTTATTATCTTCGCATCTGGATTCTTTTCTTACTCCGTCCAATTTACCTCTGATTAATGATACTATTTCACTCGGAAGTGTGTCATTATTACGTTTAGTGATCAAAGCGTGTAGCATTAGACCATGGTTTAGTTCACAGGAAGTCTTCATTTCATAAAAACCTAAAAAAAATAAAAATTCAGAATGGGGGGAGAAGACTAGTTCTTTAGGGTCTGCTAGGGAAAGACCATTCGGGTTCCATTTTCGAGAACTACACGAAAACAGAAAATCTAACTCTAACAGAAATACATAAACCTCCCTATACTTAGTTGAAATTGTGATTAACATTATTTTCAATTGAATCATCAACAACTTGTATATCTTTGACTTTTACTTCAATCCATTTGTTGATTTCCTCCGTAACTTTCACAAATTCAACTAACATCGCCTTTTCTTTTGGCGATAAATTGGATACTAATCGGTTACATAACTTAAAGTTTTCCTTAATCTTAGCATCGTGAATCCATTTATAAAGTTTCTTCGTTGAACTGTTAAAAATGGGTTCATCTAATTTCGTATCATCAACGGCATTCTTTGTGATTGGATCATCATTAAGTGTTTCTTCATCTTCCCCACACTTATACGTTTTTATTGGTCTAACAGTTTTGGTTGGTGGAGATCTAAACTTTCGGTTCACAAAGGTGATCGATGTATCACCATCCCTAAGTGTCATTCTACCTTCTCTTAAATCAATGAATGCCTCGGTGGTTGCTAAAAATGGGCGACCTAGAATTAGAGGAATATCAAGGTTTTCCTCCATATTAATCACTATGAAGTTTGCAACAAAGGTCAAACTTCCCACGTTAACAAGTAAATTATTTGCTATTCCAACCGGGTGTTTAATGGTTTGGTCAAATGATTGAACACCTATTTTGGTTGGTTTTAATTTACCCATGCCTAATCTTTTGTATAAGGAAAGTGGCATAATATTTGCACTTGCTCCTAAATCTGCGAGTCCATTATATACAGCACCATCAAGCAAGAAATGATAAATTCAACCGGGTCTCCTGCTTTAGTAAGTCGAGTTGGTTTGTAAACCTTTTTCGGTTGTTCTTTTCTTGGTTCTTTCACTTCTATTTGAACTTCTTGTTCACATTTTTCTTCGTTTCTTGGAATGGGAGGTTTGTATAAGAATTCTTCTTCATCACTCAAATTTGACTTCTCCCTATATTCCAATTTTGATTTTTCATATGTTGTTGATAACATATTTATGTTTTCATTTTGAAGGTTTTCTTGGGTGGTGAAATTATGATTAACTTCATTGTCAACTTCCATCGGACCATGTATGTAATGTTTAACTCTGTGACCATTAACTTTAAATTCAATCCCATTTGAATTTATTAATTCTACTGCTCCGTATGGGAAAACTCTTTTGACTATGAATGGTCCAGACCATCTTGATTTCAATTTTCCAGGAAATAGCTTGAATCGTGAATTGAAAAGAAGAACTCTGTCTCCTTCTTTGAATTCTTTTGAACTTCTAATTCTTTTATCATGCCATTTCTTCGTTCTTTCTTTATAGATTAACGAATTTTCGTATGCTTCATGTCTTAATTCTTCTAATTCGTTTAATTGACTTAACCGTAGACGTCCGGCTTCATGTAAATCAAGATTACATGTCTTCAAAGCCCAAAATGTTTTGTGTTCAATTTCTACTGGAAGATGACATGCTTTTTCGTAAACGAGTTTAAAAGGTGTGGTTCCAATTGGAGTTTTGTAGGCTGTTCTAAAAGCCCAGAGTGCATCCTCCAATTTAATGGACCATTCCTTCGGATTTGATCCTACGGTTTTCTCTAGAATAAGTTTTAAAGCTCGGTTGGTATTTTCAACTTGTCCACTTGTTTGTGGATGATATGCAGTGGAGATTTTATGAGTTACTCCATATCTTTTGAGAACTTTCTCAAGTTGATTATTACAGAAATGAGTACCCCGATCACTTATTAAAGCTTTCGGTGTTCCAAACCTTGCAAAAAGACGTTTTAAAAAGTTGACTACAACTCGTGCATCGTTAGTTGGGAGAGCTTGTGCTTCCGCCCATTTAGATACATAATCAATGGCTACGAGAATGTATAGATTATTATGAGATTTTGGAAATGGACTCATAAAGTCAATACCCCAAATGTCAAATACTTCACATACTTGAATGACATTTTGTGGCATTTCATCACGTTGACTTATTTTTCTGGTCCTTTGACAAGCATCACAGGATTTGCAAAGAAGGTGTGCGTCTTTGTAAATTGTAGGCCAATAGAATCCAGCATCATAAACTTTTCTTGCTGTTAATTGAGGCCCATAATGCCCTCATGTTGGTCCTGTGTGACAATGGTTTAAAATTTTACTAGCTTCATCTCCGAATACACATCGGCGTATTATTCCATCTGGACAACTTTTAAACAGATGTGGATCTTCCCAGAAATAATGTTTTATATCACTAAAGAATTTCTTTTGTTTTTGGTACGATAATCCTTTTTCAAGGAATCTACATACTAAGTAGTTTGCATAGTCTGCAAACCATGGTATTTCATTATAATCTATTTTCAATAGATATTCATCAGGAAAGTTGTCTTGTATGGCCGATTCATTTAGAACTTCTAATTCGGGATTTTCAAGACGAGAAAGATGATCAGCGGCGAGATTTTCTGCTCCTCTTTTATCTCGGATTTCAATATCGAACTCTTGTAAGAGTAAGATCCAACGAATTAATCTTGGTTTAGCATCTTGTTTCAAAAATAGGTATCTAAGAGCAGAATGGTCGGTATAGACCACCGTTTTTGCTAGAACGAGATATGAACGAAATTTGTCAAAAGCAAAGACAATAGCAAGGAGTTCTTTTTCAGTAGTTGTATAGTTTGTTTGTGCTCCTTGTAACGTCTTACTAGCATAATATATAGGTTGAAATCGTTTTTCAATCCTTTGACCTAAAACGGCTCCCATTGCAAAATCACTTGCATCGCACATAAGTTCAAACGGTAGATTCCAATTTGGAGTTATCATGATCGGCGCATTAGTGAGTTTCTCTTTAAGAATATTAAAAGATTTGATACATTCATCTGAAAAGATGAATGGAGAATCCTTTTCTAGGAGTTTATTCATAGGAGTGGCAATTTTAGAAAAATCTTTTATAAAACGTCGGTAAAAACCGGCATGCCCTAAAAAACTCCTAACTCCTCTAACATTGGTGGGATGTGAAAGTTTAGCAATTACATTTACTTTAGCTCTATCCACTTCAATTCCTTCCTTTGAAATTTTATGTCCAAGAACGATGCCTTCTTTAACCATGAAATGACATTTCTTCCAATTAAGAACTAGATTTGATTGTTCACATCTAATAAGCATTCGTTCAAGATTAACTAAACATGATTCAAATGTATCACCGAAGACTGAAAAGTCATCCATGAAAACTTCCATGCATTTGATAATGCTAAAAACGAACATATATTTCATAGCATTATTCCTCAAGAAAGACAAGCTTTTAGTTGCAATTGTTCTATTTAAAAGTGATATTCGTTTAAATAATAAAAGGTGAAGACAAAAGACAGATTCGACGAATTGAAGACGCAAACGACCAAAAAGCTCAAAAGTACAAAAGACAATCAAAGAGGTTCCAATTATTGATAAGAAACGTCTCGAAATTACAAGAGTACAAGATTCAAAACGCAAAGTACAAGATATTAAATTGTACACAAGGACATTCGAAAATCTGGAACCGGGACCAGAGTCAACTCTCAACGCTCGACGCAACGGACTAAAAATTACAAGTTAACTATGTATATAAATATAATATAATATATAATTAATTATATATATTATATATATATTATATTTATATAATAAACCGTCGGTAAACAAAGAGCCAAAATGGAGTGAGCTGTATTTACAAACTCCGCGACTCGCGGAGTTTGCAGGCAAAAAGGGCCGCGAGTCGCGGAGCCCCAAATTCTGAAACTCCCTATAAAAGCAAACGAATTCTGATCGCAAAAACCAACATATATATCCATCCTCTATATATCTATACGTAAATATTTATATTTATATTTTAATTTTAATTTTAAGTTTAATCCTAATAATAAGGGTATGTTAGCGAATATTGTAAGGGTGTAAGTCGAAATTCTGTCCGTGCGCTATTTTTAATCATTGTAAGTTATGTTCAACCTTTTTAATTTAATGTCTCGTAGCTAAGTTATTATTATGCTTATTTAAAACGAAGTAATCATGATGTTGGGCTAATTACTAAAATTGGGTAATTGGGCTTTGTACCATAATTGGGGTTTGGACAAAGGAACGACACTTGTGGAAATTAGACTATGGACTATTAATGGGCTTTATATTTGTTTAACTAAATGATAGTTTGTTAATGTTAATATAAAGATTTACAATTGGGCATCCCTATAAATTACCATATACACTCGATCGGACACGATGGGCGAGGTATTTATATGTACGAATAATCGTTCATTTAACCGGACACGGGAATGGATTAATTGCCACTAGAATAATTAAAACAGGGGTGAAATTATGTACAAGGACACTTGGTATAATTGATAACAAAATATTAAAACCTTGGGTTACACTCAGTCGACATCCTGGTGTAATTATTAAACAAAGTATTAAAATCTTGTTACAGTTTAAGTCCCCAATTAGTTGGAATATTTAACTTCGGGTATAAGGATAATTTGACGAGGACACTCGCACTTTATATTTATGACTGATGGACTGTTATGGACAAAAACCAGACGGACATATTAAATAATCCAGGACAAAGGACAATTAACCCATGGGCATAAAACTAAAATCAACACGTCAAACATCATGATTACGGAAGTTTAAATAAGCATAATTCTTTTATTTCATATTTAATTTCCTTTATTTTATATTTAATTGCACTTCTAATTATCGCATTTTTATTGTTATTGTATTTAATTGCACTTTTAATTATCGTACTTTTTAATTATCGCAAGTTTATTTTATCGCACTTTTATTATTCGAAATTTCATTATCGTTATTTACTTTACGCTTTAATTTAAATCATGTATTTATTTTTAATATTTTACATTTGGTTTTAACTGCGACTAAAGTTTTAAAATCGACAAACCGGTCATTAAACGGTAAAAACCCCCCTTTATAATAATAAAATTACTTATATATATATATATATATTTGTATTTTTATAAAAGTAAACTAATATAGCGTTAAGCTTTGTTTAAAGATTTTCCCTGTGGAACGAACCGGACTTACTAAAAACTACACTATTGTACGATTAGGTACACTGTCTATAAGTGTTGTAGCAAGGTTTAAGTATATCCATTCTCTAAATAAATAAATATATTGTGTAAAATTGTATCGTATTTAATAGTATTTTCTGCTAAAATATAATAGCTATTTTATATACACCTCGCATAACTATCAAGTATTTTTGGCGCCGCTGCCGGGGAATCGCTTAAAAGCCGGAAGCGCAACGCTAATATAAAAAAAAGATTTTTAGTTTACTTTTATTAAAATTCGTTTTTATAAAAATACGTTTTAAATATTCGAAAATATAAAAAGAAAACAAAAATATAAGTATTTTTAAGATTTTGTTAAATATTTAAGTTTTATAAAGTTTCTTTATTTTTATATAAGTTTTATTTAAGTATTTTGTTTTTATTTAAAACATATAAAAAATATATATATATAAATCTAGTTTTACGATTTTTATTTATAAAATTATAAAGTAGTTCTATTTTTATTTTAGTTTTTAAATATAAGTTTTTATTATATAAATATTTAGATTTTAAAACAGAAAAATAAAAAAAAAACACGTCAAATTTAAAACTGTACCAGAGTTGAATTTTGGAACCCCGCGACTCGCGGGGTTTGCTGCTTGGAATACCGCAACTCGCGGAGCCACCCTGACACCGACAGAAACACTAATCTGCATTTAATTACGGGTAATTATTAATTATTATTATTATTAACCCTAATTAATTATTATTATTATAATTAGTTTTACTTTTTATTTAATTTATATTTTAGTTAAATTAGTTTAATTAAATTGTAAAATTAATAGTTTTATTAAATAAATAATATAAAAATAATATTTTTATAAAAATTGTACTTTTTACAACTTTTTGTATATTTTTATATTTTATCCCTTTTTAATCGTTTTAGAGTATTTTTTGCATTTTTTTTATTTAGTTTTAAATTTAGATTTTGCCATAGTTATTTTTACTTCTAGATTTTTAGGCTTTGCCGTAGAAATCCTTAAGTGCATTTTCTTTAGACTAAGATTTAGGTACTTTAGAATTTTGCGACGCCTTTTTGAGTTTTAGTTTCTTTTTAAGTTATTTCCATTTGGGATTTAGTTTTTCTTGTAAGCTTTAATATTTTTAGACGACTTTTTCCTATGTATCAATTATCATTCCAATTAGTAATCTCAATTTGCGATTATAATTTTAAGTTAGTTGTAGTAATAAGGTTAGGTTAGTCAAGTTTTTTTAAGTTTTATAAGTTTCTTTTATTTTTCCGTCACCTTTTATTTTTCAACCATTTTTCTTTTTCGACCTTTTTCGACGAACTCTTTTTCTTTCTTATTTCTCGAATATTCTAGTTTTAGGACATAGATTTTTATTCTACTTCTTATCTAAATTTCTTAAAATTATGAAAATTTATTTTAAGTGGTTAAATTAATAGACATCAAAATTAATTATATATTATATTATATTTATATACATAGTTAACTTGTAATTTTTAGTCCGTTGCTTCGAGCGTTGAGAGTTGACTCTGGTCCCGGTTCCAGATTTTCGAATGTCCTTGTGTACAATTTAATATCTTGTACTTTGCGTTTTGAATCTTGTACTCTTGTAATTTCGAGACGTTTCTTATCAATAATTGGAACCTCTTTGATTGTCTTTTGTACTTTTGAGCTTTTTGGTCGTTTGCGTCTTCAATTTGTCGAATCTGTCTTTTGTCTTCACCTTTTATTATTTAAACGAATATCACTTTTAAATAGAACAATTGCAACTAAAAGCTTGTCTTTCTTGAGGAATAATGCTATGAAATATATGTTCGTTTTTAGCATTATCAAATGCATGGAAGTTTTCATGGATGACTTTTCAGTCTTCGGTGATACATTTGAATCATGTCTAGTTAATCTGGAACGAATGCTTATTAGATGCGAACAATCAAATCTAGTACTTAATTGGGAGAAATGCCATTTCATGGTTAAAGAAGGCATCGTTCTTGGTCATAAAATTTCAAAAGAAGGAATTGAAGTGGATAGAGCTAAAGTAGATGTAATTGCTAAACTTCCACATCCCACCAATGTTAGAGGAGTTAGGAGTTTTCTAGGGCATGCCGGTTTTTACCGACGTTTCATAAAAGATTTTTCTAAAATTGCCACTCCTATGAATAAACTCCTAGAAAAGGATGCTCCATTCATCTTTTCAGATGAGTGTATCAAATCTTTTAATATTCTTAAAGAGAAACTAACTAATGCGCCGATCATGATAACACCAAATTGGAATCTACCATTTGAACTAATGTGCGATGCAAGTGATTTTGCAATGGGAGCCGTTTTAGGGCAAAGGATTGAAAAACGATTTCAACCTATATATTATGCTAGTAAGACGTTACAAGGAGCACAAACGAACTATACAACTACTGAAAAAGAACTCCTTGCTATTGTCTTTGCTTTTGACAAATTTCGATCATATCTCGTTCTAGCAAAAACGGTGGTCTATACCGACCATTCTGCTCTTAGATACCTATTTTCAAAACAAGATGCTAAACCAAGATTAATCTGTTGGATCTTACTCTTACAAGAGTTTGATATTGAAATTCGAGATAAAAGAGGAGCAGAAAATCTCGCCGCTGATCATCTTTCTCGTCTTGAAAATCCCGAATTAGAAGTTCTAAATGAATCGGCCATACAAGACAACTTTTCTGATGAATATCTATTGAAGATAGATTATAAAGAAATTCCATGGTTTGCAGACTATGCAAACTACTTAGTTTGTGGATTCCTTGAAAAAGGATTATCGTACCAAAGACGAAAGAAATTCTTCAGTGATATAAAACACTATTTTTGGGAAGATCCACATCTGTTTAAAAGTTGTCCCGATGGAATAATACGCCGATGTGTATTTGGAGATGAAGCTAGTAAAATATTAAACCATTGTCACACAGGACCAACAGGAGGGCATTATGGGCCTCAACTAACAGCAAGAAAAGTTTATGATGCTGGATTCTATTGGCCTACAATTTACAAAGAAGCACACCTTCTTTGCAAATCCTGTGATGCTTGTCAAAGGGCCGGAAAAATAAGTCAACGTGATGAAATGCCACAAAATGTCATCCAAGTATGTGAAGTATTTGACATTTGGGGTATTGACTTTATGGGTCCATTTCCAAAATCTCATAATAATCTATATATACTCGTAGCCATTGATTATGTATCTAAATGGGCGGAAGCACAAGCTCTCCCAACTAACGATGCACGAGTTGTAGTCAACTTTTTAAAACGTCTTTTTGCAAGGTTTGGAACACCGAAAGCTTTAATAAGTGATCGGGGTACTCATTTTTGTAATAATCAACTTGAGAAAGTTCTTAAAAGATATGGAGTAACTCATAAAATCTCCACCACATATCATCCACAAACAAGTGGACAAGTTGAAAATACCAACCGAGCTTTAAAACGTATTCTAGAGAAAACCGTAGGATCAAATCCGAAGGAATGGTCCATTAAATTGGAGGATGCACTCTGGGCTTTTAGAACAGCCTACAAAACTCCAATTGGAACCACACCTTTTAGACTTGTTTATGGAAAAGCATGTCATCTTCCAGTAGAAATTGAACACAAAGCATTTTAGGCTTTGAAGACATGTAATCTTGATTTACATGACGCCGGACGTCTACGATTAAGTCAACTAAACGAATTAGAAGAATTAAGACATGAAGCATACGATAATTCGTTAATCTATAAAGAAAGAACGAAGAAATGGCATGATAAAAGAATCAGAAGTTCAAAAGAATTTAAGGAAGGAGACAGAGTTCTTCTTTTCAATTCACGATTCAAGCTATTTCCTGGAAAATTGAAATCAAGATGGTCTGGACCATTCATAGTCAAAAGAGTTTTTCCATACGGAACAGTAGAATTGATAAATTCAAATGGGATTGAATTTAAAGTTAATGGTCACAGAGTTAAACACTACATAGATAGTCCGATGGAAGTCGACAACGAAGTTAATCACAATTTCAACACCACAGCTAACTAAGTGTGGGGAGAATCAAGTCTTTAAAGGATAATATGTATTTCTGTTAGAGTTAGATTGTCTGTTTTCGTGTAGTTCTCGAAAATGGAACCCGAATGGTCTTTCCCTAGCAGACCCTAAAGAACTAGTCTTCTCCCCCCATTCTGAATTTTTATTTTTTTTAGGAAATGAAGACTGCCTGTGAACTAAACCATGGTCTAATGCTACACGCTTTGATCACTAAACGTAATAATGACACACTTCCGAGTGAAATAGTATCAGTAATCAGAGAAAGATTGGACGGAGTTAGAAAAGGATCCAGATGCGAAGATAATAAGTTACAATTTGGTAAAGGAAAATCAAAATCCGCAGCGAAAAGAAGAGTACGACACCTAGAAAGATGTCACAAATGCGGAAAATGGTCACATGGAGGTAAATGTTCAAATAATCAAACCTATTCAAATACCGAATTTGTTACTTTATGCAGAGACGGACCGTTCGTATGTTTAGAAGAAAAAACACTGAATGCTCGAGGTTACACCTATGTAGCCATGGAAAACTAATTAAACCGACTATCTTATGAATGGGATATATCATATAACTAAGAAATCTATTTCATAGGTAAGTCTGTACAGTCTTTAATTTTTTTTTTTTTTAACCTTTTGATAATAAACGCTAATTTGTTCGCTATAAAGTATTAAATTGGTATTGAATAAAATTAGGTTTGGCGACCGAAATTATTGATATCATTCAAAAATTTATTACATCACTGCGAAATTTAACGTTTATTCTTAAGGTATAAATATCTTTAATCAATCAACCCAAAATATTTCAAAAATTCGTCATGAGTTAAATTAGGTCTTGGAATCGAAATTACTTTACCGAAAAGAGGGGCGCATATTTTTGATAATATTTGATTGATTAAAGTGGGATAAAAAGCCAAAAAGATTTTTAATTTTATTTTTACCATGTTTTTAAAATTAATATATAAATCTTAAATTAATATTGTAAACTTTGTAAAAACAATATATTTAAAATTGTAAATATTTGAAAAATTTATATAAGTTTGGTGCGAATTTATAATATGAATTTTTAAATTAAGTTTGGTGTGAATTTTTAATTTTTAAAAAAATGAATTTTTAATTTTATGCATTTCAAATTTTAAAGTTTGGTGTGAATTTTTAATATTAATTTTGAATTTTATATTTAAATTGTGTGAATTTAAAAACAAAAATTTACTTTATCTCATTAAGTTAAAAATATGATTTTTAAAATTCGTCGTAAGTTGAAGACTAGGTCTTTGAACCGAAATTGCTTTACCCAAGGGAGGGACGAGAACTTTTATTATTACTATTTTTAATCTTATTGAAGTAAGGTATGCCAAAAAAATTAAAAAACCCAAAAATCTAAGCTTTTAAAACAATCGCTTGAAAAAGACAAATTTTAAAATTTTGTCGAGGGACGGACTAGGACATCGATCCGAAACGACCTCGTCCTAAATAACAAGGGAAACAAAATTTTAAAATTAATTACTTAATTGTTTTAATTAGTATAAGATATAAAAAAAAAATAACAAACTCCGCGACTCGCGGAGTTTGAAGGTTTAAACCCCGCGACTCGCTGGAGGACCAAAATACAGAAAAAAATAAAATCGAGCATGAACAGCTCAGTTGCACACCACAAACACCAAATACTGCGAAAATACTGCCGAAAAAACCCGCAAAAACACCCCCAAAATCACAATTTTTAACCGTTAATCATCAAATCTTTTACTAAAATCATGTTGAGAAGGATGCTATCAAGGAATTACTCAAGAAAAACGGTAAATTTCTACACCTAAACACCATTTAATCCGAAAATTAGTGTTCTTGAGCAATTTTATACCCAATTTGATTTTGATGCTTTTTAGTGTAAGTATGCTTAAATTGTTTATGTATTATGCTTGTATAACTTAGATTGATGCTATTTAACATGATTAGAAGCCTTAAACTTTAAATTTTGAGTAATCTAGGGTTTGTGTTCTTGAGCAATTTGGGGCTTTTTGATATAAACAGGTTATGGCCGATTTTTGTCATGAATTGTTGCTAAATTAAGTAGTGTAACATGTTTAGGTAGTTAAATGATCCAAACTTTGAGCCTAAACATGATTTTGAGAATTAAAGTGGACTTTTTCAAGTCTAAAATTCATGAACTTGATTTTTGAGAGATAATGTCATTTGAAACTTGTTTAATTGCTAGTAATAATTATTTTGACATGTTATTTGAGTTGAATGCTTATGAACTTGGCGAACATTTTCGTATATGCTTATTTGAAAAAGTGTAGATTTGATAAAAATGTGAAAATGAGCTTAAGTTTGATATAAATTGATCATGTCATTGTAATTATTTTGATTGATAGTTTTGCTGACACTAATGCATATTTGGATGCACAAAAATTGTGTTTGATGTGTTTTGCAGACTCAAAGGGGTGAATCTTCATCCCAAGCTCGCAATGCTCCTGCTGAGAATGCGGAACAACAGGAGGTGGATAACTACTACAAGCAAGATATACCTCATCCAGTCATGACATTTTCTGATATGCACTTGGAAGATTTGCACCCGAACCTGAGATTTGGCAGACTTTGGATAGATTATCCAAAATACCAAAGGGGTTTGCATACTCTTCATTCTAAAGTTGTTGAGGTACCTAGGGTCATAGAATGGGGACCATTAGAAGCTGTAGAATTGGCCGGGCCAATTAGGGAATTACTTGCACAGAGGTATGGTAATTCTACTTTTAATGACTGGGTACGTTTATTCACCATGCGTAGACCTGTATATAAAGTATGGTGTGAAGAATTATTGTGTAGTATAGAATTAAATGATCGGGTAGCTAGTTTAACCGATCGATCTTTTATTAGATTTTTGTTAGGAGGTTCGATGCGCCACATGTCTTTACTAGACATGGCTCAGGCTTTACGTATATATATGCCTGAGGAGTTAGCATCTGCCGATTGTAGAGGGTTGATACTAAATGGTAGAAAGATAGATGAAAATTTTGATACACATGGTGTATGGAGTCAAATGACAAGCCATCACCGATTCAAAGGGGGAAATTACTCTTATTTAGATATAGATAGAGCTGAATTAAGAGTGATTCATAGGTTTTTAGCTAATTCGATTACACAAAGAGGTAAGAACAAGTAAAAGGTAAATGAACAGGATTTATTTTACCATATGTGTATTCGAGACCCACAAAGTGCTGTAAGTATACCTTATTGTGTGAGTTATTATTTATCAGCTGTGGTTAGGGGGATGAGACCGCATAGCATAATAGGAGCTGGTATTTTTATTACTTTGATTACTGAATATCTCGGTGTGGATATAAGTCGGGGGGGATTATTAGTAGAAGAACCAGAACCCCGCGATACAATAGGTTTAAATGTATACCATGGTGCGAAAGTTTTGAAGAGGTGAAATAACGCCGCAGTACAATACCATGGTAGACATCCACAGGTTGAGAGAAACCAACAGCAAGGTAATGTAGGAGGGGGAAATGAAATGCAAGAAATGCAAAGGTTTATAGCTTCACAGGAGTACGAAAATGCTAGACAGAGAGCATTTGAAGATTGGCAAGTTCATCAAAACCAAATCATAGCTCATTGCCAACATATAGGTAGAAACTATATTCCTACTCCAAAATCCATATTTCCTCCCTGGTCTATAGATATGCAACCACCGTATCCTACGTATAACCCAGCCGAAGCATTCTATAGCACCTATGGTTATGCATGGAACCCCTATTGGTATCAGTATCATCCCTAGTCTACTTAGTTTTATTTATTTTGTAATTTGTAATGTTGATACGTTTAATACTTATGTTAATATTGTAATAGTTTTTATAATTTTCTAACTTTTATTCTTAGATTTTAATAATTTTTGAATGTGGGGTAAAATACCAAACTTCAAAAATATGTATATATGTTTGCAGTTTATCTTATGTACACAACAGGGTAAAACAACGCATTTTCAAAGACTGGCATTAAGTTCAGCAAAAGCAACTAATTTTGACGACAAGATGCAAAATATATGTGAAATAACAACAAGACGGAATGAACAAATGATGTGCACCATTTATCATTCAGCAAACAAATGCCAATATATTTGGAAACTTTGGTAAAAATTTAATCATTTTCACACAAATCACCCTCAATAATTTAAATTGTTACTGATTTCTTGCAAATGAGGGCATTGCAAGATCTTAAGTGTGGGAAGGGGTTAAATTCTTTCGGATTTTATAATTTTTATCTTAAACACTTGGTTACCATTAAAAATACTAGTAAAGCAGTAGTTGTATTAGAATCTAGTGCTCTCTGATAATAAAGAACAGCCCTAGTCTTATATACTGACTACCCAATTCTAGTAAAATTTTTCAAAATTTTCAATTAAATGAACTCAAAATCATGTTTATACATATTTATGAACGATAAAACTAGGTTTTAACACCGAAATTATTGTTACCTCAGAATGGACATAAATTGAGAAACAAACCAAAATGTTAAAATTCATTTAAAATGGAATAGAGGACAATAAAAAGGAAAATAAAAGCCAAGTGTGGGAAAATTCTCCAAGTTATTCAAAACATATATCACATATTTTTGTACAAATAACTGAAAATACTTTTGTTTTGGACTAAATTAACTGTTTTACCCGATTTACTGTAATGAAAGATGGATCTACACGATGAATCAATTCCATCATTAAAAGGAAGTAAAGTCTTCCGAAAAAGAAACGCGCTTCTTGATTTAAGTCAGGAAGTTGTCGTCCAGACCAGCTGTAGGTTGACGAAAAATCTAGAAAAGTCATCACTAAAATCAGCAGGAAATCCACGGACCTCAGCATTAAACAGGGTCGCCAAGTGGTCAGATTTACCCTAACCATGAGAAGGATTTATCTCGTACAATGGGGGGCACCATGCAAATTAGCTTGATAAGACTAATGAATCAGATCCCCAGAAAGGATAATCTCCTTAAAGATTAAAAATCAGCTTTTAAAGCCAAAGCCTGATATTACTCAATCCTTGAGATTGACCTTAAAGATTGAGAATTACAAACTCATGGAATTCGATGATATCTAAACTCGAGCTTGAACGAGAAAATATTTTGATCAAATTAAAACCGATTTGTTTTCTGAAAACCTATTTTCAATGCGTTCATTACCATTGAACGTAAAATCCTAGGAATTCACCTGGAATTCATTAGGTCACCTGAACTAAATCGGGTGTCAACCGTAAGAACGGTGGTTGCATAGTGGTCAAAGACAGGACCTTGTGCCAGACCGAAAAATCATAAGGGTGAGCTTTACTATTGCTCCTACCAAGGATAGTAATTGCGTTCGACACGTTATAGACCATAATTAAAAGCATGTCAGGGGACATTGCCTTAACAGTTGCTTGTTCAAACGCTTTCCTTTACAACTGGACGGTAATTTACCGAAAGGTAATATACGGGACAAGTAAACTGGACGTGTTGCTTTCCAAATACAAGGTTAGCAAGTGGGTGACACAAAACCGCAAGTTTTGAGCTAAAATTTTCAAATCTGAAACCCACCAAACCCACAAAAATATTTTGCAAACACCGGTAAAGGGTTATTCCGGAAAACTTATCTAGGGTAAAAACTAGATTTAATTTTCAAAAGATCAAATGTTTTCATAAAGATCCAATTTCCTTAATGGATCTAAATTTTATAGTCATGTGGGACTGTAAACCATATCGTTACTACCATTGTTTATACCGCCGTATAGAAATCACTGATGTACAAAGTGTGAAGAATAAAGAAGTGATTCTAGTATTTCAAGACGATATTGCTTGAGGACAAGCAACGCTTAAGTGTGGGAATATTTGATAATGCTAAAAATGAACATATATTTCATAGCATTATTCCTCAAGAAAGACAAGCTTTTAGTTGCAATTGTTCTATTTAAAAGTGATATTCGTTTAAATAATAAAAGGTGAAGACAAAAGACAGATTCGACGAATTGAAGACGCAAACGACCAAAAAGCTCAAAAGTACAAAAGACAATCAAAGAGGTTCCAATTATTGATAAGAAACGTCTCGAAATTACAAGAGTACAAGATTCAAAACGCAAAGTACAAGATATTAAATTGTACGCAAGGACAATCGAAAATCCGGAATCGGGACCAGAGTCAACTCTCAACGCTCGACGCAACGGACTAAAAATTACAAGTTAACTATGTATATAAATATAATATAATATATAATTAATTATATATATTATATATATATATTATATTTATATAATAAACCGTCGGTAAACAAAGAGCCAAAATGGAGTGAGCTGTATTTACAAACTCCGCGACTCGCCGAGTTTGAAGGCAAAAAGGGCCGCGAGTCGCGGAGCCCTAAATTCTGAAACTCCCTATAAAAGCAAACGAATTCTGATCATAAAAACCAACATATATATCCATCCTCTATATATCTATACGTAAATATTTATATTTATACTTTAATTTTAATTTTAATTTTAATTTTAATCCTAATAATAAGGGTATGTTAGCGAATATTGTAAGGGTGTAAGTCGAAATTCTGTCCGTGTAACGCTACGCTATTTTTAATCATTGTAAGTTATGTTCAACCTTTTTAATTTAATGTCTCGTAGCTAAGTTATTATTATGCTTATTTAAAATGAAGTAATCATGATGTTGGGCTAATTACTAAAATTGGGTAATTGGGCTTTGTACCATAATTGGGGTTTGGACAAAGGAACGACACTTGTGGAAATTAGACTATGGACTATTAATGGGCTTTATATTTGTTTAACTAAATGATAGTTTGTTAATGTTAATATAAAGATTTACAATTGGACGTCCCTATAAATTACCATATACACTCGATCGGACACGATGGGCGGGGTATTTATATGTACGAATAATCGTTCATTTAACCGGACACGGGAATGGATTAATAGCCACTAGAATAATTAAAACAGGGGTGAAATTATGTACAAGGACACTTGGTATAATTGATAATAAAATATTAAAACCTTGGGTTACACTCAGTCGACATCCTGGTGTAATTATTAAACAAAGTATTAAAATCTTGTTACAGTTTAAGTCCCCAATTAGTTGGAATATTTAACTTCGGGTATAAGGATAATTTGACGAGGACACTCGCACTTTATATTTATGACTGATGGACTGTTATAGACAAAAACCAGACGGACATATTAAATAATCCAGGACAAAGGACAATTAACCCATGGGCATAAAACTAAAATCAACACGTCAAACATCATGATTACGGAAGTTTAAATAAGCATAATTATTTTATTTCATATTTAATTTCCATTATTTTATATTTAATTGCACTTCTAATTATCGCATTTTTATCGTTATTGTATTTAATTACACTTTTAATTATCGTACTTTTTAATTATCACAAGTTTATTTTATCGCACTTTTATTATTCGAAATTTCATTATCGTTATTTACTTTACGCTTTAATTTAAATCTTTTATTTATTTTTAATATTTTACATTTGGTTTTAACTGCGACTAAAGTTTTAAAATCGACAAACCGGTCATTAAACGGTAAAAACCCCCCTTTATAATAATAATATTACTTATATATATATTTGTATTTTTATAAAAGTAAACTAATATAGCGTTAAGCTTTGTTTAAAGATTTTCCTTGTGGAACGAACCGTACTTACTAAAAACTACACTACTGTACGATTAGGTACACTGCCTATAAGTGTTGTAGCAAGGTTTAAGTATATCCATTCTCTAAATAAATACATATATTGTGTAAAACTGTATCGTATTTAATAGTATTTTCTGCTAAAATATAATAGCTATTTTATATACACCTCGCATAACTATCAGCATTCTTCTATCATGTCGTGAAAAATCGCCATCATGCACCTTTGAAAGGTTGCAGTGGCGTTGCAAAGTCCAAATGGCATGCGTTTGTAAGCAAAAGTACCATAAGGGCACGTGAATGTGGGTTTCTCTTGGTCTTCGGGTGCTATTGGAATTTGAAAATATCCGGAAAAACCATCTAGAAAACAATAGTAACTATTTCCGGCTAATCTTTCCAACATTTGATCAATGAAAGGTAAGGGAAAGTGATCTTTTCTGGTGGCATCATTTAATTTTCTATAATCAATACACACACGCCATCCTTTTATAGTCCTAGTAGGAATAAGCTCATTTTTCTCATTTGTAATAACAGTCATGCCACCCTTCTTAGGCACGCATTGAACTGGGCATACCCATGGACTATCAGAAATTGGATAAATTAAACCTGCATCAAGAAGTTTAATAATTTCTTTTTTAACAAAATTTTGCATATTAGGATTTAGTCTTCGTTGGCGTTGCACATACATTTTATGACCTTCTTCCATAAGGATTTTATGTGTGCAATACGAAGGACTTATTCCTTTAATATCATGAATCTTCCATGCAATGGCTGGTTTATGAGCTTTCAACACAGAAATGAGTTGTGATTTCTCATTTTCAGTAAGAGAAGACGATATTATTACAGGTAATTCAAATTCACCATGTAAATAAGCGTATTCTAAATGGTTTGAAAGTGGCTTTAACTCTAATGTCGGTGGTTCTTTTATCGATGATTTGTATCGATATATGTCTTCTTCTTTTAGCATTTGAATTTCTTCTGTTGTTAGTTCATATCCATTAGCCATTAGTGTAGCTAACATTTCAACTTCATCAATTAGTTCAGTACCTTCTCCTAAAGAACATTCTCCTGTTCCTTGTAATTCTGGAAATTCTTCTAATAATTCTGCATGTGAATCTATAGTTTGAATATAATAACATGTATCATCTGCAGATTGCGGTTGTTGAATTGCTCTATCAACTGAAAAGGTAACACTCTCATCATCTATACTTAGGGTCAATTTCTTACCAAACACGTCTATCATTGCTTTAGCCGTGTTTAAGAATGGTCTTCCTAATATGAGAGGAACTTGAGAACCTTCTTCCATGTCCAGAACAACAAAATCTACTGGAAATACTAAAGTACCAACTTTAACTAGCATGTTCTCCATTATCCCTCTAGGATATTTTATTGATCGATCGGCTAGTTGTATGCTTATTCTTGTTGGTTTCAATTCTCCAAGGTCTAGTTTAGCGTATAGTGAATACGGCATTAAATTTATACTAGCACCTAAGTCTGCCAATGCTTCTATTGAACTAAGACTTCCCAGAAAACATGGAATTGTGAAACTTCCTGGATTAGATAGTTTTTCTGGTATCTTATTCAACAGCACTGCTGAACAATTAGCATTTATAGTAACGGCCGAGAGTTCTTCTATTTTCTTTCTATTCGTGATCAGATCTTTCAAGAATTTAGCATATCTAGGCATTCCTGAAATCACATCAATGAAAGGAAGATTGACATTTATTTGTTTAAACATATCGAAGAATTTGGATTGCTCGGCTTCAAGTTTCTCTTTTTTCATTTTAATTGGGTAAGGAAGTGGTGGTTGGTATGGTTTAACATAAGGTTTAGCCTTAACTGTGTTATCTTCATTAACATTTTCAACTACCGGTTCTTTTTCCTTATCTTGTTCAGGTTGTGGTTCTTGTGGAGTAGGAATAGCTTCATCAGAAATTACAGGTATTTCAGGTGGTTTAAGTGTTGTACCACTTCTTGTGGTAATTGCTTTAGCTGTTTCATTCCGGGGGTTTGCATTTGTATCACTAGGTAAACTTCCCGGTTTTCTTTCACCTATTAACCTTGCTAGGTTACTTACTTCTTGTTCCAAGTTTTGAATAGAAGCTTGTTGATTTCTAAATGCTTGAGCATTTTGTTCATTAGTTTGTTTTTGAGATGTGAAAAACTGCGTTTGAGTTTCAACTAGCTTCGTCATCATATCTTCTAAATTCGACTTTTTATCATCGGTTTGTGGTGGTTTGTTTTGAAAATTAGGTCTTTGCTGGTTGTAAGTATTATTGGATACTTGTTGATTGCTAAGACCTTGTTGGTTGTTGTATGGAATATTTCGGTTATAGTTCTGGTTTTGATTTTAAATTGGTCTTGGCGGTTGATAATTATTCTGATAATTATTTCCAGGCCTTTGGTTTATGTATGAAATATTCTCTCTTTGTTCCATTGTTAGTTCAATATTGAGACAATCTTTTGTCAAATATGGTCCTCCACACTGCTCACAACTAATTCGTATTGAGTGAATATCTTTAGTCATCTTTTCCATTCGTCTCTCGACAGCATCTATCTTTGCTGAAATGGAATCTAAGTCATGGCTAGAATCGGCTCTAGCTGCTTTAGATGATCTAACGATATCTTTTTCTTGGTGCCACTCATGTGAGTGGGAAGCAGTGTTATCAATAATTTTATAAGCATCAGTTTCGGTTTTCTTCATAATAGAACCACCAGCTGCTATATCGATGTCTTTTCTTGTAGTGATGTCGCATCCTTGGTAGAATATTTGTACTATTTGACAAGTGTCTAAACCATGTTGCGAACATCCTCTCAATAACTTTCCAAATCTTGTCCACGCCTCATATAGAGTTTCATTCAGTTTCTGTGTGAACGTAACACTTTCTCCTTGAAGTCTTACGGCTTTAGATGCCGGAAAGAATTGTTTAAGAAATTTTTCAACTAAAACATCCCATGTATCGATCGCCCCTTCAGGTAACAATTCCAACCAATCTTTGGCTTCTCCCTTTAAAGTCCAGGGAAATAACATGAGATATATCTGTTCATCTTCAACTTCTCTTATTTTAAATAGTGTGCAGATCCTATTAAAGGTACGAAGTTGTTCATTTGGATCTTCCTTCGGCGCACCACTAAATTGGCATTGATTAGTTACCATATGTAGAATTTGTCCTTTGATTTCATAATCTGGCGCATTAATATCTGGATGAGTAATTGCGTGACCTTGGCCAGTGCGTTTAGCTCTCATTCGGTCTTCCATACTTAAAGGTTCCAGATTTTCCATAATTGAATTTGTTGAATCAGAATCAATAGAGGATTCTGATTTAATGGTTCGTTCCTCAACAATCTCTGTTTGAATAATTGGTGGTTCCGGAGGAAAAATTAATGGTTCAGGATCTATGAATTGTCCCTGAATATTCTCCAGATTCTCAATTGTGAGGTCGGGTTCAAAAAATGGATTATCGGATATTTGAATTGGAGTACTTGGTCAACTGGATGACGATTCTAAAGAAAAATCAACGGCGGTAATATTAGCTAGATGTCTTGATCTGGTTACAGGTGGTGAACGTACAAAAGGTGGTGAACGTCTTGCTCGGTGCATTCACTGAATATCCTATTAGTTTTTAAAAGGAAAGAAAAATTATATAAGTTATCCAATTAATAGACTTTTCTGATTTTGCCCACGTTTCGAATAGCCAAAAGATGCAGCAGAGGGGCAGGATTCGTTTGGTCTCAATATAATTGAGTACTGTTTGGCTCCAATAACCCGATTCACGTACAAATCCAACTCTTACTACGAACCAGAAAATTTTGATGTCTATCAATTTATTCACTTAAAATAAATTTTCGTAATTTTAAGAAATTTAGAGAAGAAATAGAATAAAAATCTATGTCCTAAAACTAGAATGGCGAGAAATGAGAAAGAAAAAGAGCGCGTCGAAAAAGGTCGAAAAAGAAAAGAATTGAAAAATAAAAGGCGTCGAAAAATAAGAAAGAAAAAGAGTGACTTATAAAACTTTAAAATACTCGACTAACCCAACCTTATTACTATCACTAACTTAAAATTAAAATTGCAAATTGAGATTACTAATTGGAGTGATAATTGATACATAGGTAAAAGGCGTCGAAAAATAAAAATAAGAAAGTAGCGCGTAGAAACTTAAAAAGGAACTAAAAACTAAGAATTAAAAGTTGCGTCCAAAAATATTAAAGCTTACAAGTAAAACTATATCCCAAATGGCAATAACTTAAAAAGGTACTAAAATTTAAAAAGGTGTCGCAAAATTCTAAAGCACCTAAATCTTAGTCTAAAGAAAAAGCACTTAAGAGATTTTACGGCAAAGCCTAAAAATCTAGAAATAAAAATAACTATGGCAAAAACTATATCTTAAAACTAAAAACGAACGAAAAATACAAAAATTAAGCTAAAACAAATAAAAAGGGACAAAATATAAAAATATACTAAAAGTTCTAAAAAGTACAATTTTTATAAAAAATATTATTTTTATATTATTTATTTTATTAAAACTATTAATTTTTTCAATTTAATTAAACTAATTAAAACTAAATAAATCAAAATAATAAAATTAAAACTAAATATTATAATAAAAATACCCTAATTAGGGTTTAAGATTAATAATAATAATAATTATCCCGTAATTAATGCTGTTAGGGTTTCTGTGTGGCCCGTGTCAGACAGCTCCGCGACTTGCGGTACATCAGGCAATAAACTAAGCGAGTCGCGGGGTTGAAATTTCAGTTTAGGTGCAGGCCAAAATCGTTCGATAGGTTTTTTTTTGTTTTTTTTTTATTTTTATGTTTTAAATAAAAACAAAAATATTTAGATAATACTTATATTTTTATAAAATAAAAATAAAGAAACTTTATAAAACTTAAATATTTAACAAACTCTTAAAAATATTTATATTTTTGTTTTTCTATTTATATTTTCGAATATTTAAAACGTATTTTTACAAAAACGTATTTTTATAAAAGTAAACTAAAAATAAAAATCTTTTTTTTTTATTAGCGTTGCGCTTCCGGCGTTTAATCTAGATTTTAAGTTCCCCGACAGCGGCGCCAAAAATACTTGATGTTAAAGCTAGGGGGTATAAAATACTATTAAATTTTACAACGAAATACTATTAAATATAATACAATTTTACACAAGATATTTATTTATTTATTTATAGAATGGATATACTTAAACCTTGCTACAACACTTATAGGCAGTATACCTAATCGTACAGTAGTGTAGTTTTTAGTAAGTCCGGTTCGTTCCACAGGGAATCTTTTAACAAAGCTTAACGCTATATTAGTTTTATTTTATAAAAATACAAATATATATATATATAAGTAATATTATTATTATAAAGGGGGGGTTTTACCGTTTAATGACCGGTTTGTCGATTTTTAAAACTTTAGTCGCAGTTAAAACCTAATGTAAAATATTAAAAATAAATACAAGACTTAATTTAAAGCGTAAAGTAAATAACGATAAAGAAATTGCGATAAATAAAAGTGCGATAGAATAAAATTGCGATAATTAAAAAGTACGATAATTAAAAGTGCAATTAAATACAATAACAATAAATAAAAGTACGATAATTAGAAGTGCAATTAAATATAAAATAAAGGAAATTAAATATGAAATAAAAGAATTATGCTTATTTAAACTTCCGTAATCATGATGTTTGACGTATTGATTTTAGTTTTATTCCCATGGGTTAATTGTTCTTTGTCCTGGATTATTTAATATGTCCATACGGATTTATCCATAATAGTCCATCAGTCATAAATATAAAGAGCGAAAGTCTTCGTCAAATTATTCTTATTCCCGAAGTCAAATATTCCAACTAATTGGGGATTCGAATTGTAACAAGGTTTTAATACTTTGTTTAATGAATACACCAGGTTATTGACTGCGTGTAAACCAAGGTTTTACTACTTTGTTAACAATTACACCAATTACCCTTGAATGTAATTCACCCCTGTTTCAACAAGTCTATTAACTATTAATCCAGTTCCGTGTCCAGAAAAATGAATAATTATTGGTATTTATAGATATCCCGCCCACCGTACCCAGTCAAGCGTATGTGGTTATATATAAATACGTCGAATTATAAGTTTGTATATTAAATTAATAAGGTATTGTTTAGTTAACATAAAACCCATTAATAGCCCATAGTCTAATTTCCACAAGTGTCGTTCTTTTATCCAAACCCCAATTATGGTACAAAGCCCAATTACCCAATTTTAGTAATTAGCCCAACATCATGATTACTTCAATTTAAATAAGCATAATAATAACTTAGCTACGAGACATTAATGAAAATAATATAAGCATAACTTACAACGATTAAAAATAGCGTAGCATTACACGGACAGAATTTCGACTTACACCCTTACAACATTTGCTAACATACCCTTATTATTTGGATTTAAAATTAAAATTATATATATATATATATATATATATATATATATATATATATATATATATATATATATATATATATATATATATATATATATATATATATATATTACGTATATATTGAGAGAGAGATAGATTATGGATATTAAAACTCGTCGAATTGCGCTGGCTTTTATAGGGATTTTCAAAATTAGGGGCTCCGCGACTCGCGGCCCTTTCCTTCTTCAAACTCCGCAACTCGCGGAGTTCGATTTTACAGCTCACTCCATTTTGGATCCTTTCTTGCCGACGGATTATTATATAAATATAATATGTATATAATTTATATAATTAATTATATATTATATCATATTTATATACATAGTTAACTTGTAATTTTTAGTCCGTTGCATCGAGCGTTGAGAGTTGACTCTGGTCCCGGTTCCGGATTTTCGAACGTCCTTGCGTACAATTTAATATCTTGTACTTTGCGTTTTGAATCTTGTACTTTTGTAATTTCGAGACGTTTCTTATCAATAATTGGAACCTATTTGATTGTATTTTGTACTTTTGAGCTTTTTGGTCGTTTGCGTCTTCAATTCGTCGAATCTGTCTTTTGTCTTCACCTTTTATTATTTAAACGAATATCAGTTGTAAATAGAACAATTGCAACTAAAAGCTTGTCTTTCTTGAGGAATAATGCTATGAAATATATGTTCATTTTTAGCACTATCAGTGGCCGACAATGAAAACAGATATCGCTCGTTATGTCGAAAAGTGTCACATTTGTGCTCAAGTCAAGGCAGAACATCAGAAACCTTATGGTTCGTTACGTCAGTTACAGATTTCAGAGTGGAAATGGGAACATATAACGATGGATTTTGTGACCAAATTACCTCGAACTCAGAAAAGACATGATATGATTTGGGTAATAGTGGATCATCTAACTAAAAGTGCTCATTTTCTTGCTACTCGTGAGACAGCTTCGTTAAGTGAGTTAGCCAATTTGTATGTGAAAGAAATAGTTAGTCGACATGGTGTGCCATTATCGATCGTTTCAGACAGAGATTCCAGATTTATGTCAAACTTTTGGAATAGTCTTCAACAGAATCTGGGTACCCGTGTAAATTTAAGTATGGCTTATCATCCTCAGACAGACGGTCAGAGTGAAAGAACGATACAGACTTTGGAGGATATGTTAAGGGCCTGTGTGTTAGAATACGGTGGTTCGTGGGATACGCATTTTTCGTTGGTCGAATTCGCATATAACAATTCATATCATTCGAGTATAGGGATGCCGCCCTATGAAATGTTGTACGGTCGTCGTTGCAGAACTCCGACTTGTTGGTTAGAAGCTGGGGAGAAACAGTTTGCAGGTCCCGAAATTGTTCAAATGACAGCCGAAAAAGTTGCAATCGTGCGAGAAAAGTTGAAAGCCGCTAGAGATAGACAGAAAATGTATGCTGATCCTCGTAGACGTCCGGTAACCTTTAGTGTGGATGAACGAGTGTAACTGAAAGTTTCGCCATGGAAAGGGGTTATCAGATTCGGTAAATGTGGTAAGTTAGCACCGAGATTTATTGGTCCCTTTCGGATCAGTGAAGTGTTAAATGATCAGACTGTGGTGTTAGATCTTCTGCCAGAGTTAGCCGGTATTCATAATACATTCAACGTGTGTTATCTTCGTAAGTGTAAAGTCGACGATGAAACGCAACTTCTTCCTTTAGAAGATTTAAGGGTCGATTTGAATAAGAAATTGGTAGAAGAGCCCGTCCGTGTAGTTGACCGAAAGGTGACTAAGTTGAGAAATAAAGAGATATCGATGGTGTTGATTGAGTGGAAACATAGTTTGGGTTCTAATCTTACGTGGGAAACGGAAGAGTTGATGAGAAACCGCTGCCCTCATTTGTTTGACCAAGACCAGATTCCGAGGACGGAATCTCCTTAAGGGGGGTGGATTTGTAACAGACTGAAATCCGGGCTAGTTGTAAGTGGACTATTTTGCCCTTAGAGTTTTATTATGTGTTTTATATGCTTTTATTTTAATTATGTGAATAGTGTTATTTTATTAATTGGTTAAGACCAGTTTGTGACAAGGGTTACAGAACAAGTTTGTTTATTTAATTTGGACTCCGTTAGGGCCGCCTAACGAGGTACGAAAGATATCTGATAATTGATAAATACACGTGAGTTGCACAGTGTGGGAATTAACCCAATTAAGTAACTAGTGTGCTGTATTTTCTTCCCATTTCTAGAAAATTCACCAAAAACACCGTACCTTCATCCCTCCCACCTAACCAAACCCTAATTTCCCATTGTTAATCTTGAGCTCGAATTGGTCTTGAAATCAAGTTCTTTACACTCTACTGATTCTTTTAAGGTATGAATCATGAGCTTTCATGATCAATTTAGTGTTAAAATGGTGTTTTTAAGTGTATTTGTTCAAAAGCTTGATTTTGTGTCAAAATCCATGGATTTGATGTTGTTATGGTCAAAATTTTGTGGGTTTATAGTCTATACCATGTAGTAATTGAGTTGTGGTAACTTTTGGTGTCGAAAACGAGCTCTAGATCGAGTTTTGGTGAATTTAGCTTGAAGTCCGTAGGTTGTGTTCAGAATCTGCAAATGATGAACACAGTCGGCCGAATGTCAGTCGACAGTCGACCGACTGGCGAGTGAACCGACCGAATGAGTTTGACTTTCGGCCGATTGTGGATATACTAAATAAGTCGACCGATTGGGAAAGTCAGTCGACCGGTTGTGTCAACAGTCGACCGACTGTCTACGTCAGTCGACTGATTGAGGAGACAGTCGACCGACTGTGTGTCCAGGGCAGAATGTTTTACCAAAGTGCCTTTTTCTAGCCGTTATGCTGCCCGTTTGTATTTTGGTGTTCAGGATGTAAATTTTGAAAATGCATAAGTGTTAAGTAGACCTTTTTGTGGTGCTTTTTGTGACTGATTTTCTGTACTGTGCTGTTTTGTGTTAACGGACAGAAACTAACTTGATTTGCCTTATGTTCATGTGATAAGGATAAGGAAGCCGCTCAGTGATAGATTATCTGAGCTAGTTGCTGGTATTCGGTGAGTGGGTATATCTACGGATAGAGTTTAAGTAGCATATCATGCTACTGTGGTTGAGTCTTTTACCATGCATAGTGTAGGAATTGCCATGATAGAATAATATCGTTTGCCTGATGTTGTATGTGAATTATGTGTACACTGTGTGAATTGCACCAGTCGGGCCTAGGGAGACTGGGGACTCGAGACCGTGCCTAGGAGAGGTTAGAGTCCGTATGAGGTCAACCGTGCCTAGGGGAGGTTGGGTCCATAGACTACTGATTGTGAAGTATAGTGTGAATGATGCATCCCCTACATCTGGATAACTATACTGTGAATTGAGTAGCATGGACTATCGGTAGACTCAGGCCCGATCACCTGAGAGTCGTGTGCTCATACAAGCCGCCGATCCTCGCATTGTCTTATTGTATGCTAGTTGGTAGTTAGCAAGTGTTGTTGTTAGTATATAGCTTGTGTGTGGCTTAAGCTATATCTGTTAGATAGATTCCATTCACTTAGCGGTGCGCTAATCCCCCACATATTCTCCCCTTGCATGTTTAGGTACTGCTAGTCGAGATGGGTGCTGTTGCAGAAGACATGTTTGACAACCCAACTCTGATGTGGACTTTTGTATAAATAATGTTTTGTAATAACGTAACACCGTTGTGTAAACTTAAACGTAATTACACGGATTAATGTAATGACGTGACTTATATTGTGTTTGTTAATAAAGTCTTCCGCTGTGTGTTTTAAAAAAAAATGGTCGGTGTTACAATTATGAATCGTTTATATTGTATATGAACGGGGCATTTCAAAAATCATCTTAAAATCAAAATCTATATTATTATTTTTGGTTACGCGAACTGCTGTAGCAGTTTTTTTTTCATTTTTTTTTTCATTTACCGATTGATTCAAACACTAGAATGGAACGTTTTTGTGTCAAATACAAGTTTTAAATCTATCAAATAGATTAATTGATAGGATAATTGGTTCCCTGTTCATTTGATTTTGAAGAAGAAGATGAAGTAGGAATATGGGTTAAAGAATTAAAAGTTAGTTATAATATCAGAAAAGAATGAATGGACGGATGGTTGAGGGTGTTTGCGTGTAACAAGAGGTCAGGGGTTCGAGCCTGGTCGGGGGCAATTTTTTTTAGAAAAAGCTTTTGAAGGGTATATACTTTTATTTTTATTTCTATCATTATTATTATTATTAGTAATTATTATGATTATGATTATTATTGTTATTATTATGATTATTATTATTATTGTTATTATTAGTAGTATTATAATTATTATTATTATTACCATACTTATAAGTATTATAATCATTATTATCATTAGTATTATTATAAGTATTATTTATATAATTATTATTATTAATTTTATCATTTTAGTATTATTATTATTTTTATGATTATGATGATTATTATTATTATTATTATGAAAATAATATAATTTATTAATTTTTTCATAAATATTAGCATTAGTATCATTTTTAGGAATATTATTATTATTAGTAGTAACATAAGTATTATTATAAATATTATCATTATTATTATTAATATGATTATCATTATTAGTATTGTTATTATTAAAAATTTATATCATTATTATCATTTTTATCAAAATTATTATTTTACTATCATTAAAACTATCATTATTATTATCAGTATTATCTATATCATTATTATTAAAATAATTATAATTACTAAAATAAAAGTTTTAATGACGTTATTAAGGTTATAAGAATAAAAATAAATATTATATATATAAATATATTTAGTACACATAAATTAACTATATTAACATTTATATATATAAAATGAATATATATAAATAAATAATGAAACTTATAAATTATTAAATATATAAATTACATCACTAATAATAATATATATTTGTTTGATTACAAGTATATGTTTTAATATATATATATATATATATATATATATATATATATATATATATATATATATATATATATATATATATATATATATATATATATATATATATATGATATAGGTTCGTGAATTCGAGACCAACCTTGCACTTGTTCAGTGCCGTCATATGCGTAAATCATTGCGAAATACAGTATCGTTAGTTCATTTGATCGCTTTTTATTAAATGCTTTTGTAATATATATTTTGGGCTGAGAATACATGAAATGCTTTTATAAATATTTGACGTGATTGACACAAGCAAAACATTCCTCTAATGAATTATTATACAGACGAGAAGTTTTGTAGGTTATTATATCGAATATTTCCCCCTGATTATTATAGCTTGGTAACCTAAGAATTAGTTGGACGTTATAATTGCCACTAATTGACGCGAATCTTAAAGGTAGCTACCGGGTTTAACACCCCCACCCATAATGTTCACTAGACAGTAGAGCTAGTGGGCGTGGTGTTTAGTACTTCGAGGTTTATATATTTATACAGACTAGAGGATTCTGTTTTGGGGATATTATTTATGCGCATTAAATGTTAAGGTCGGTTACCAAGCAAAGGTTATATATAGAGAGAATGATTTTATACACAGGTTATGTGTATGTTATTTTGTACACGAGATATGTGTACGGTTATTAAAAATTGCGAGGCAACCTACGGGGGAGAAAAGGATACGAACCTACTCGGCCAAGCATTATGAAAAATGGTTTCATACACGAGATAGGTGTACTGTATTTAAATCTTGTGGTCTATCAAAATTACCGAATCTTATGGTTTTATGATAAACTTATGAACTCACCAACATTTTGGTTGACACTTTTAAACATGTTTATTCTCAGGTATAAAAGAAATCTTTCGCTGTGCATTTGCTCATTTTTAAAGATATCTTAGAGGTCAGTAGCTCGCAATGGGACCAGCTATTGATGCGTTTGTCCAGGTGAATTAAGATGGGTCTTTTCAACCTACCCGTTGAAACATTCTCATCATTAATTGTTTATACAAAAGAACTTTTAATTACAATCTTTACAAAAATATATATACATATATGTTTTCTTCAAATGTAATCATGGATTTAATGAGTTAATATAATATTAAACTCATTTGATTTACCATTAGAACTAGGATATATAATCTCTAAAACATTAGATATTACATAATCGCCATGAAGAACGAAGATAATGATGTAGAACAATAGATAGAATGAAGGTTATGCTCGAGGTACAGATTGTGATGTTGAGGCGTGTAAGGTTCTTGTTGGTGGTACTGGTGCTGATGTTGGTGGTACTATTGGTGTCGGTGATACTGATGGTACTTGTAAGTTTTGCACCATATGCTCCAAAGTCACTACCCGGGCACGAAGCTCGTTGACTTCTTCTATTATTCCGGGATGATTGGCGGTTTGAACAAGCGGATGAATAAGATTTAGAATTTGAGATAGTATATAATCGTGATGAGATACTCTGGAAATGAGGGATAAAATGGTGTTTCGGACTGGTTCGCCGGTAAGTGCTTCAGGTTCTTCGCCAAGAGTGCAGGTTGGTGGGTGGAAGGGATCACCTTCTTCTTGTCTCCATTGATTAAGTTAACTATGAACCCACCCCCAATTCATCCTGAAAAGATGATAACTAATTGGTTGGTTCATTCCGATTACGCTATCTTTGGAGCTCGAGGAACTCGAAGAATCAAGTGAGAAATCCATATCAGAACAGCTGTCGGAATTCGAGGAACTTAAACTAGTGGCGAGTTCCATCTTGTACGGTCAAAAAAGGATTTTAGATATGGAATGATTTTCAGATATCGGGTGATATTCTAATTACATAGAATACTTATATATAGTATAGAAGATCCCGTAGATTACGGATGAACTTTCGGAAGCTGTCAGGCAGAGTGTACAGTAACGTATACGCTAAGATATGAATTTATCTATACACTATCTATGAAATAAATGCAGTAAGACGTGTCTAGACTTAGGAATGATAAGCAGGTAATTTCCGACAAGAAATGATAAGCAAAACTTTTGACATGCAGACACGGTTGAAGTCCAGACTCACTAATGCATCCTAACAACTATCAGTCAGACACACTAATGCAAGACCTGGTTCGCTAAGACCACCGCTCTGATACCACATGTAAAGGCCCATCCTAATCCACCTGGATGAAGTCTTCAACATTTGGTCCCATTACGAAGTACTTACCTCTATATGATACGTTTTTCAAATATTGCATTCTTTTAAAAGACAAACTCGTTTCAAAATATAACCTTTTGATACAAATGATATATGTTTTCCAATATGAATAACTAATCTGTCATAACAGTCTTTTTGAAATCAACCGACTTGAATGCAACGTCTTTTGAAATATGAAAGAACGACCCCATGTAGCATCTTAAATTGAGCAAATGCACAGCGGAAGATTTCTTTAATACCTGAGAATAAACATGTTTAAAAGTGTCAACCAAAAGGTTGGTGAGTTCATAGGTTTATCATAAACAATAAAATTCAGTAATTTTTGATAGACCACAATATTTAAATACAGTACACCTATCTCGTGTACGAAACCATTTTTCATAAATGCTTGGCAGAGTAGGTTCGTATCCTTTTCTCTCCCGTAGGTTGCCTCGCAATTTTTAATAACCGTACACATATCTCGTGTAGAAAATAACATACACATAACCTGTGTATAAAATCATTCTTTCTATATATAACCTTTGCTTGGTAACCGACCTTAACATATAATGCGCATAAAGAATATCCCCAAAACATACCGGTAATTCGCAATCAGTATGATAAATACAGAAATCCTCGTCAGTTTAAACAGGTATCTCCTGTATAATAATATAAACCTCGAAGTACTAAAGCATCTGTAACCCAGATGAGGGGTGTCAGTGCCCGTAGATCTACCGTTAGGATTCGCGTCAACTAGGGTGTCGTTCCCTAATTCTTAGGTTACCAAGCTATAATAATAAGGGGGAAATATTCGGTATAATAACCTACAGAACTTCTGTCTGTATAATAATTCATTATAGGAATGTTTTGCTTGTGTCTATCGTGTCAAACATTTATAAAAGCATTTCATGTATTCTCAGTTCCAAAAATATGTATTGTAAAAGTATTGAAAAAAGGAGCATATGAAACTCACAATACGATATTTTGTAGTAAAAATATACATACGACGGAACTGGACAATGCAGGTTTGGCCTCGAATTCACGAACCTAAATCATTTATATATATATTAACACATATAATGGTAATCGAACAACTTTATATATTATATCTTAACTATATATCTTATATATTTAATTTGTATATATATTTAAAATAATCGCTATTTATATAGTTATATATATATATATATATATATATATATATATATATATATATATATATATATTAAAATCAATAATTTGTTATATGTAAATATTTATATAAATAATGTTAATATATAATTATATGTAATATTATGGTATTTGTAATAATATACTTTTACATTGAAAATATTTATTTTTTATAATAATAATAATAATAATAATAATAATAATGATAATAATAATAATAATAATAATAATAATAATAATAATAATAATAATAATAATAATAATAATAATAATAATAATACTTATATTAATAATAAGAATGATAAAATTAATAATATTAATAACAATAATAATAATAATAATAATAATAGTAATAATAATAATGATAATGATAATGATAATAAGGTAATAATAATAATTAGTAAATAAATAAGTAACTACCTCAAAGAAGAAGCCCTAAAAAAATGCCCAACCCCGGGTTTGAACCCGCGACCTCCAGCTAACCGATACAACCTCCTAACCATTGTTCTATAATTTTATCTGATTAATCCCATATCCAAATTTATTTAACCCTTCCTTTCTGTTTCTATTTCTCCTTCTTCTTTTAATAAAAAAAATATGCCATAGACCAGGATTGAACCTGTGACCTCTCGATAACCCGAAAACTCCCTTAACCATCGCTCTATCATTTACCATCTTATCTAACTCGCCATTTTTAATCATCAAATACCATCGAGTATTAACAGCAGCCTAATTATTGTTTTCTCATACGGAGTAATTGTTGTTGTTGATGTTTGATTCAAAATATAAGCCTAAACAAAATAGCCCGTTAACGAGCCCACAAAGAAAGTCCACTAACCAAAATAAAATGGCCCAAAGGAATTTAATCTGTTTGGTTTTTGCTGCTGCAGTAGCGAAGGGAAAACAGAAAAAAATAAAAGGCAAGTTGCAGCCGCCATTATTCATCATCTTTAACATAGTTTTCTCAACTTTATTATCATTATAAATTATCATCGTTAATCGATTAACAGTAGTAGTATTAACTGTACAAATATATATATGTGATAGGTTTGTGTTTTGGGTCTTGATCAAACTCACAAAGGAAGTATAACGAACACTGTGGCAGGTCTAGTTGGGTGGGTTTAAATGGGTTTCGTAGGTTGTGATGGTAATGAAGGTGATGGTGTGTGGTTATTGTGGTATTGTAGTTTGTGGGTTCATAAAGGAAAAGGAAGACGAAAAAGGTTCGGCTGTAAATTCGATGATGTGTTTTTGTGGGTTTCGAACAATTAAATAAGTAATAGTGTAAAGGTTGATCGAAGGTGTTGGTTTGGATTTTTTTCCGACTGAATCTGGAACAGAAAACACGAATAACTGTAATGATAATGAAGATAGTTCATGGCGTTTTGAAACCGAAAATAGAAGTAGCAGGTACTTAATGGTGTTGGGTGTTCGTGGTGAACCAAGATAGAAAGGAAACAGAACCATCGTAACTCGAGTGTCAAGAGTGTCCATGGTGTGGTGATAGTGGTTGTGTGATAGAACAAAGGTGGCAGTGATGGTAGTTCTTTGATCAAGAATAGAAGAGAGAGAAGGAAGAGAGGGAGAATGATGGTTAGTGAGATGGTGTTAGAAGATGGTATAAGGTGGTGATGGTTATAGTTAAAACTAAACAGAAAAAGATAGATGGTGTTGTGTAAAGGAGAAGAAGAATGGTGGGGTAGTTTATGGTTGTTGTTGTAGTTGTGGGTGGCGGAAGGAAGTGATAACCGATGGTTCTTGGCTCAAAATATGGTGAGGGTGTGATTGAAGAGGGTGGAGGTTGAAGATGGAAGGAGAATATCAAGTATATGCAGTGTAAGTATATGTAGGTGAACATTCAAATGGGTTTGGTTCATAGGTTCACGAATGAAAACAGAAGATAGAAATATTTTCGAGGTGTGATGGTTTGTTGAGATCGAAGAACAAGAAACATATGTAGTGATCGAGTTTAATATTGGTTAAAGGGATGATGGTTCAAGAGTTTGATGAAGGTGGTGGTTGAATGATGGTTTAATGGGTTAGTTTTATTCGACAGAAAAGTACGAACGGAAACATGATCGGGTAAAAGAAAGACGATGGTTATGGAGTCGATGGTAGTTTTAAAGATGGTGTTTAGTTATGTTTACAATCTCTGTAATATGTAGTAAGTATATATATAGATCTTTTCTTATACCCCACATGCACAATTAATCAATTGAATATATATCTATAATATAATACTTGTACTGCTAGTGGAGATGAAATGAATTTCAAAAGGAAACAGTAATATCTTTATGAATATTGTTTGTTAGTTAAATTCATAGAATTGATTGATAACAGAATTTGAAATAGAATAAAAATAATAATATAATAATAGTTATAATATAATATAAAATTAAAACGTGTGATTAAGTTAGCCATCGTCTACTATTTCATTCACGGACTGAAATTCGTGCTCCGTTGATAATGGATAAAAGTACATAGAAAAATCCCAAATTTTTATATTAATTATCTTTATTTATTTAGTCATTATGGTATAAAATTTGGTTATTAAGTGTTTAAAAAAAAATTAAATCATCTGTCCTCGCTCTATCCCGGGTAAAATATAAAAAGTTCTAAAATTTAACAAATAGCTCATAAATACATTTTTAATAAGCATGCAATTGATATAACTCATTTCCGGATCACCGTTTATTTTAAAATCACATAAGTTCGAATTAAACTTCTCTAAATAATAATCGAAACGTCCAACGAGTATTACAATCATTAAATAATTATATATATATATATATATATATATATATATATATATATATATATATATATATATATATATATATATATATATATATATAGATTTATTTTTAATAATATTTTAATTATATCGTATATTATTATTTTAAGTTATTATATATACATATATTTATATTTATATGTTTATACATTTATTTACAAATAATGGTTCGTGAATCGTCGGGAATGGTCGAAGGTCAATTGGACAGTTCAAAATTTTTGAGACTCAACCTAACAGACTTTTCTTATCGTGTCAAAAATATTAAATCGTATCGAGAGTTTGATTTAAAATTAGTCAAAAATTTTCCGGGTCGTGATAAAAATCGGGTCCGAAAACGCGTGCCGAAAACCGGAGGTCAAAAACGGGGGCCGAAAACAGGTGTCGAAACAAGGTGTCAAAACCGGGGGCCAAAAACGGGGGCCGTAAACAGGGCGCCGAAACGCGCGCCAAAAACGGGTCCCGAAACCAGGCGTTGAAACCGGGGTCCGAAAACGGAGGTCGGAACCGGGCGCCGAAACTGGGGTCCGAAAACGGGTGCCGAAAACGCGCGCTGAAACCGGATGTCGAAACCGGGCGTCGTAAACGGGGGTTGAAACCGGGCGCCGAAAACGCACGCTGAAACCGGGCGCCGAAAACGCGAGTCGAAAACGCGGGTCCAAAAAGCGGGTCGAAAACGGGGGTCGAAACCGGGCGTCAAAAACTCGCGTCAAATAACGCTCGTCGAAAACGTGCTTCGATAAACGCGCGTCATAGTATAACGCGCCTCGAAATCGTGCTCTGAAATCGAATATTTTGAAGTAAACCCATTTGGACCCATTTGGGTCCTTAAGTAATTTTCTATTATGTGATTGGACCCATTTGGGTCTTTGATTAATTTTTGATATTATTTGCTTGGACCCATTTGGGTCTTCAAGAAAACCCAATGGTCCCATTTTCTAAGCTTTGGGTCTCGCTTGCCAGGTCTAGTTTTGACGCAGGAGATGAACCGCAATTGCGTTCTCTATACATCTTGGTATGAGGTTTGTTATAATATTTTTCCAAGATATATTCATGTCCAAAAGTTCAGATTTACATCAGACGTTTATCAGGTTTTTGAACAATGATTATGTGAGTTTTGAACAACAATTTAATTGGGTTTTGAACAATGATTTGGTGTTGAGTGTCAATGGTGTTTTTGAAAAAGATTGATACACACTAAATTTCAAGTTGGAAAATAAAAAAATTAATGGATTTTTGCTTACAGTGCGTTCTTTGTTTTACTTTCTTTATAGGTAGTAAATTATTTTTCTTGATTATAGTGTATTACAATAACAATGTCTGTGGAACTTTATAATTTTGGGTGAGATGTATTTAGGGTAGATGCAAGGTTTTGTTTTTAAACAGTTATCTTCATTCTTGAATAAGGTATGTGTTAAGTGTGGTTATAATGACTTATTATTCGGTAGTATTTATTGTTTGATGTGTTGTTTTATAAAGATGTTGACCTTCTTGTTCTAAGATGGTCTACAGTTAATGTTGTTTATCAAAAAAAAGTCTAATATTCAAGTGAATTAGTAAGTTGAGTGATGTTTAGGCCAACTAGAGTTTTAATTTTTACCATGTATTGTTTACGATTTTTAACTTGCATCGAATATGATGACATGAGTACCAAAGTACTACTATTATTGATTTAAGCCATTGCGTTGAAACAGGTCGAATGGCAACTCGATTCAATTACAGCAAAAACTACGAACGATTTATAAGAATGACCTTCCAATTGCTTGTCGTGTTAGCAGTAATCGATGGATTACAGCGTTTCATCCCCCGAACCTACTATTTTGGAAATTCCACAACCTCTATAAAGTACTCGTAACACTTAATCTTCATAAGTTAACCTTTTATATATTTTTCGTTATTTCTTATTAATACTCACATATAATGCAAATCGTTAACCTAAAATACTAATAGGAAGAGAATTGTGTTTGGAGTTCAGCCAACGATTAATACACCTTGGGAATTATCAAAAAAATGGTGTTGCTGCAAGTACACATTTTTTATTTAAAAAATTATATCATCTTTTTTTTTGCTTGAAGAATTAGCTGGTTTTTTCCCTTTTATAGGATACGTATGAGATATTATTTATTGTTGATTTTCATGCAGTAAGTACATTATCTTTCTTGTTTCGTAGTCTATTTACTAAAATATGTAAAGTTGATGGTAACCCTGAAAAGATATATTTGGTGAGTTGTATACAAGTATATTAATGCTCAAGCATACTAATGCTCAAGCATACTTCGTTATAAAATTATAATGAAAATATCAAGAATAGGAGTATAAAAAATATCTAATTTGTTCTTTGCAGGTTGGGAATGATGTACCCATTTTCTTAGAGAAACTTATAAATGTTAAGAAAGATGGTGGTGACCCTGAAAGTGAAAAGGATATTCAATGACTGCTATTCAGGTATAAAATTTATTTGTTTGTTGTATTGATTTAGTTTGTTACTCATAAAGTTTAATTATTGTGATAGATATAACTCCAAAATTTATAGTATTGTTTCCCTTTAGACTTTTATTAATTACTTTTTGTATATGGAGAGTATATACTTTCTGTATGTGAAACTGTAGGTGTTGTACTAGCAGTTGCAGAACTGCATTAGCATATGAAGATTACGCATAATCGTGCAACCTTTATACAAACATGAAATGCATTAGCATTTAAGTGTTGTTGGTGGAAGCCGACATGAGGGGACTATTGGGGACAAGGCAAATAAGAAGTCAGAAGCTTCATACATACAAAGGTGTCTTGGTAGAGGGATGACATGTTAGATGAGTGTTCAAAAAACCGGCTAGCTACCATTTTTTAGTTTAGAGTTTCCTTTATTGTAAATTACATTGATGATTTATTTTTTTTGTAAATACTTTAAAGATATTTATACTATATTTATATATAATATATATATAGTTTGGTTTTGTAGTAAATTAATTTGGTATATTTGGTGCAATTGATATTTGGCGGGTATTATTTGAAATATTTGAAATTTTAATTTATCTAGCGATGGAGAAATATCCGGTATTTGGAGGGTATTATTTGAAATATTCGAGATTTTAACCATGGTTAACATTTACCGGAAACACGTCTAATTGATATTGGAAACACGTCTAATTTAATCAATTAGACGTGTTAATTTTCAATTAGATGTGTTAATTTAATCAATTAGACGTGTTAATTTAATCAATTAGACGTGTTTCGGGAACATGTCTAATTGACAAAAAAGAGGAACACGTCTATTTGAGTTTTTAGACGTGTTCCGTGAACCGCACTATATGTCATCACTCAATTGAAGCTGTCACATGTAGACGTGTTGTTCAACACGTCTAAAAAGGTTTTTCCACACGTCTAATTGTGACAGAATGTAGTAGTGGAATCATCTAACGGATCTAATAAGATGCATTGGGTGGCTTGGCATAAAGTGTTAATTTCATTTAATCAACGAGGTATCTAAGTTAGTAGTTTAAGCTCATTTAATCAAGTTCTTTTGTTAAAATGGGTGTGCCGATTCGTTAAATATCCGGATAGTATTTGGGCAGGAGTGGTTCGTTTGGTTCATGGCCATAATGCAGGTATCGATGGCTCCATATTACTTGGGTGATCATAGCTATGCTCTCAGCAAATCTGAAGATAACGAGGAGTTTGCCAGATGATATTTGTACGAGTTCAAGTGGGTGATGATCAATCTACACACTTTTGGTTAGATAAATTGGAGAGGTAATGGTGATCTCAAGTCTAGATCTATCTGTTTGTGTCATCTAGATGTGAATCCAGACTGCCTAATAGCTGACAGAATTAATCACTTGGGATGGAAATGAGAGTGGAACAGGAGTGACACTGGTGCAAGGAATGAGCCCTTGTGAGGAGTTTAGAATCGGACATCGGTGCAACTCAGTTATCAGGCGAAACGAATTTATGGACCTGGTCAATTTCGAATGATGGCCTGTTTTCTATTTGTGACACAAGATCTCATATGGATGATCGATCATTGTCTAGTGCAAGTGTTCCAACTAGACGGGTTCTATTAGTACCACGTAAAGTTAATCTTTTAATTTGGAGAGTGTCACTAGATAGATTTCTCACGAGACTTAATATCTCTATAAGAAATATTGATATTGAGGTGATTACTTGTGTCATTTGCAACCATATGATAGAATCCGCAAGTCATCTATTCTTTGGTTATCCACTTGCGATAGACATATGGAGGAATGTGAAGATTTGGATAGATATAAATTGTCCGAAAGTTCATGCTTGGACCAAATGGATAGCATGGTTTGATTCTTGGCCAAATACTTTCGAGGTGAAGAACAAATTGTATGTCATTTCCGCGACAACAATTTCGCATATTTGGAGATACATGAATAGGATTGTGTTTGCTTCGCCTATTTTTGAAGAAACATCTTCTTTTCGATTCTATACGTAACTATTCTTATAGTTGGCTTGTTAGTAGAAGTAATTTTGTTATTGGGTGGAATGAATGGTTAAAGCCATTGTAAATTGTTTGATGTATGTTTTTGACCTCTAGCTGTTCGTTAGGGGGTTCTGTTATTATTAAAAAATTTCAGTTCTCTTTAAAAAATTTTGAATTTAAGAAAAAGTTAGTTTAATGTTTTAGGTTGGGCCCAAGTTTTAGCTTCGTTTGTTTTTTTGTTGCTAGGCCATAATCGTTTTAATGAAGTGTTCCTTCCTGTTTTTTTATATACAATTTTGTTTTTGCTAAAGAAAATTATGAGAAATGAGAGAATAAGTATATATCGCATGTCATGAATTCATAAGATAGGAGATTATTTGATTTTCAAGTTAAATTATATTCGATGATTAGGCTATGTCACCATCTAATAACAATAAAAATTGGTAGTGATAATTTACTAGACTTTTTGATAAATTACCATACATACTTTAGTAAATTGTATGATACAACTAAAGTTATATATATATATATATATATATATATATATATATATATATATATATATATATATATATATATATATATATATATATATATATATATATATATATAGTGTTTTAATCAAGAGGGAAGCACTTTTTTGAAGTAAGTAATTTGTTTCGTTTTTTTTTTCTAACATTAAAATCACATGAAAATATGAACATTTAAAAAAGACGCTTTGTGATAAATATTATCATTTAGACGGGAAAACGCTCAAGGAAATAAATGATAACATGCATCCTATGTAATGTTTTAATTAAAAATTTTTATTAAGGGGTTTGAAATTAAGGTTTAGAAATTAGGGTTTAGAATTTAGGGTTAATAAATTAGGGTTTACAAATTAGGGTTTAGGTTGAACTTTTAACAAGAATGGTTTATAGTTTAGAGTTTTGGGTTTTGAGTTTAGGGATTAAACCCAAAACACTAAACCCTAAATCATATACTCTAAATCGAGCTAATTTTTTTTTTTAAAAAAAACCTTCACATAAAATGAGAAAAAATTGATGAAAAAAACCTCTAATTAAAACATTATTCATGATGAATTTATCATTTATTTTCTTCGAGCGTTTTTCCGCCAAAATAATAGCATTCATCACAAAGTGTCTTTTTTAAATGCTTATATTTTCATGTAATCTTAATGTTAAAAAAAATTCAAAAAAATGATAAAAAAATTACTTCCCCCAAAAGTGATTCCCTCTTGATGGCGAATATATATATATATATATATATATATATATATATATATATATATATATATATATATATATATATATATATATATATATATATATAATCAAGAGGGAAGCACTTTTTTGGGGGGAAGTAATTTTTTTCGTTTTTTTCGATTTTTTTTTTTCAGGTATCAACATCACATGAAAATATGAACAACTAAAAAAGACATTTTGTGATTAATGTTATTATTTTGGCGGTAAAACGCTCGAAAAAAAATGAAAACATTCAATGCATTGAATGTTTTGATTCTGAATTTTTTTAAGGGGTTAGATATTAGAGTTTAGAAATTAGGGGGTTAAAAATTAGGGTTTAGCTATTAGGGTTTAGAAATTATGGTTTTAGGTTTATAAATTAGGGTTTAGGTTTTAGATTGAATATTTTAATGAAAGGACCCGTCCTAATCCATCTGGATGAAGTCCATATCGATTATAAACGATTCACAATAATTGATTTCATCGCGAGGTTCATGACCTCTATATGATACATTTTACAAACATTGCATTCGTTTTTCGAAAGACAAACTTTCTTTACATCAAAAATTGACGACATGCATGCCATTTCATAATACATCCAACTATAATTGACTTAATAATAATCTTGATGAACTCGACGACTCGAATGCAACGTCTTTTGAAATATGTCATGAATGAATCCAAGTAATATCTCTAATATGAGCAAATGCATAGCGGAAGATTTCTTTCGTACCTGAGAATAAACATGTTTTAAAGTATCAACCAAAAGGTTGGTGAGTTCATTAGTTTAACATAAATAATCATTTCCATCAGTTTAATAGACCACAAGGTTTTCATTTCCAGTTCTCATAAATAAGCGTCCCATGCATAGAAATAAAAATATCATTCATATGGATTGAACACCTGGTAACCGACGTTAACTTAATGAATAGAATATCCCCAAAACAGAACCTCTCGTCTGTATAATAATCTCGAAGTACTAAACCATCCATAACCTGAATGGGGGTTGTTAAGCCCGATAGATCTATCTTTAGGATTCGCGTCAATCAGGGGCCATTTTCCTAAATTCTTAGGTTACCAGACTTGAAGAGCGATATTCGGTTTAATAATCTAACCATAGAATGTAGTTTTAAGTAATTGTATCTATTTCGTAAAACATTTATAAAAGCAGCGCATGTATTCTCAGTCCCAAAAATATATATATAAAAAGGGAGCAAATGAAACTCACAATACTGTATTTTGTAGTAAAAATACATATGACGACATGGAACAATGCAGGGTTGGCCTTCGATTCATGAACCTATATCATTCATTTATATATTAAAACGTAAACTGGAAATCACATAAATTATGTAAGTGTAGTTATATAAAATTTATACTAAATTTCATTTAAAATCATATATTTATATTATATCTTAAATTATGTGTTATAAATGTTTATTTTGTATATATATATATATATATATATATATATATATATATATATATATATATATATCAAAAATGATCATTATAGTTATATTGGTATCTATATATATTTAGTATTATATTAAAAATACCTAATTTGTTATATGTAACCATATATAATGATAATATGTTTTTCATATAGTTATATGGATTATCAATATATATATATATATATATATATATATATATATATATATATATATATATATATATATATATATATATATATATATATATATAATAAGGGTGTTTTTATGTACAAAATATTTATTTGTTAAAAAATGATAGTTTTGAAATTATCGTTTTACTAGTGATAATAATAATAACTTTAATAATGATAATATTAATAATGATAGTGATATTGTTAATAATAATACTTATGCTAGTAATAATCATAATAATCTTAATAAACATAAAAATGATATTAATACTAGTATTAATGAAAATAATAATGTTAATTCCAATACTAATGTTAGTAATCATAATAATAATAATTTTATCGATCATTTTAATACTAATAATAATAATTTTAATAGTAATAATAATAATAATATTTATATTTCTAATAATAACATTATTGATAATTATAATAATAATGATGATCTTAATAATAATATTATCTAATACTTAATAATTCTAATAATAATAATAATACTAATAATAATAACAATAACAATAATAATAATAATAATAATAATAATAATAATAATAATAATAATAATAATAATAATAATAATAATAATAATAATAATAATAATAATAATAATAATAATAATAATAATAATAATAATAATAATAATAATAATAATAGTGAGTTTTAATATGTAAAGCTTCCTTAGGAGTTCATTTTAAAAAAGAAATGCACCAAGTAGGAATCGAACCCGAGACCTCCGGGTAAACACAAACACTCTTGAACCTTCCATCTGTTTCTAACTTTTCTGAGATTAATCTATCCCAATTTAATTATATAACGTATCTGTTTCATGTTCTTCTTCACCTCCTCCTTCACACAATAACCACACGATCCAACCATCAACAATAACCAAATAACATATTCGAAATTTCCTATAAGACTTGCAAAAATCAGAAGAATATAAATTGGGTTTCTAAAAAAAAAAACGCAGACTGTTGCTGCTGTTCGGAAGTAAAGAGAAGAAAAAAAAATTAACTTTGATTTCAAGAACGTTTTAGCCCAATCTTTCAACATGAAATAAGTGTTAAATCTATCATGGAATCCATCTGGTTCGTCAATTGATCCCAAAACATCAATAAAATTTCGAATTTCCTCAAGAACAAGAGGGTTGACTTTCTAAAAAATAAGTTTGACCTCGAATTTCTTACTCGATATTAGAAATTGACGGATGAAACTTTGCAGCAACATTCCCTAGAGGATTCCTAACCTATCTGCATTTTTAGATTTTGAAGTTTGGTTCGAAAATTGAGTTATGGTATAAAGGGTTTTGCGAATAAAGAGTAGATGTTTTTTTTTTTTTTTTACAAATCGTAGAAGTTGATACATATGTAATATGTATTGAACGATTAATACAGCAACATAAAATGATTGAGATTGTTTTGTAGTGAAGATCCATCGACAGCAACCCACGAGCAGAACAGGGAAAAGAAAAAAAATAAATATAGAGAAGGTAGTGACAGGATCCTACGCATAATTCAGTCTATATGTTATATTATATATATAATAAATAAATAATAATATTAATAATAATTATAATAATAACAATTTATTTAATAATAAATAATAATAGTACTAAAAGTAATAATAATAATATTATGATTATTATGTCGCATTCCTTAACATGACGTTTGACCAAAGATATGTCGCATTCCTTTCAAAAATAAGGATTGTTTCAAAGTTTACAAGAATTGTTCATCCAAAAGTTACGTTACAAAGTTATAGTTAAAGAAAGTCAAAAGACGCTCCATGAAATGCATGTATACTCGACATCCAAAGCAAGTATCAAAATAATGAGCGGAAGCATGTTTCACATAGCGTTCAAAGACCTGAGAAAAACATAGAAATCTGTCAACGAAAACGTTGGTGAAATCATAGGTTTAAGTAATTAAGTACAAGTGAGCCACAAGATTTGTAACATTGATATAATAGGTATACATTCCAAAAGTTTGTTTCACGAGCACCCAATTATCAATGCTTAACATTCCTTTCATAGAACCCCATCACAATAGTGTTAGAACATACACTGTTTCTCGAAAATATATTTCATTCGTAAACGGTAGCGAACCGTTTGAATGAGGGTTTGTCAAACCCATATGGCCATATAACATAAGTTCTCGCTTACAACCGGCAAGTGTAACTAATGATAATCGAATTGAGGATTTTTGTTCAAACTCGTATGTAGAATGTTTGTTTTTCTGTACTTGTGTTCACTTAGTAAAAAGAAACGTTTATGTTTTTCTCATCCCAAATGTAAGTTCAAAAGAGTAAAAGTGGGACTATGATCTCACCTTGAGTACAAGAGTAATAAAGTACTTCAACAAGTAAACGCGTGCAAAGACAAAGCTAGTCTTGACCTAAACATATAGGTTGTATCAATAACGGTAAACACGATAGGTCAAAGATGTTCAATTAGTCATATGGCTCGTTACGACTCGATTATGAAGCATGTGAATCAAATTGTCAAGTTTCATGCAAGATACAAGTAAAGAATCATGTTAGAAAGATTGCATAATCATTTGGTCAAGTTTGACAAAAAGTCAAACTTGGGTCGGGTCAAAGTCAACGAAAAAGTCAACACGTTCGGGTCGGGTCCCGGGAACTATTTTTCTGAGGTTTTTATTCATATATAAGCATGTTAGAACAAGTCTCATGTAAATCGGAGGTCCATTGCGTGCCAAACATTTTTCTTATTTTGACCAAGGAGGTCAGAGCCTGGACACGGCTTATGCCGCGCCGCGGCCCACAATTGTCGCGCCGCGAAAATACACGGGAGCTGTTACCTGGTCAGTTTCAAATGTTCAAGTCTTGATCCAAAATTCGTTTTAGCACAAAATGCAAACCGTAAACATTTAGAAGGCGTATCTTATATCGTTGGAAAGCTCTTTTGACAAGGAACACAACTAAACACGTTTCATCAAACAAAAACATCATTTCCAATAACCAATTTCTCGTCAAGTGATCATTTAAAGTCCATTTTCAAAGTTTCAAGCTCACAAAATGCATTTTAAGTCTCGGGAATCCAATTCACACATATGATATGCCGTTTTGAAGGTAATGAAACATACATTACAATTATACACTTACAATTAACATTTCATGGCATTCAAGCATCAAAAGTTGATCTCAAGAACTATCAAACCCTAATCAAGAATCACAAAATCATTAATCATGTTTTTGAAGTTTTACAAATCAACCTACACATCAAAATGAAGCTAGTGATATTAGTAACACAATTAAAACATGAACTTTAACAATTTAATAACATTTGATCTTCCAAAATCAAAGATTAAGCAAACCCATTTTCAAGTGTTCAAACTAGTTGCTCAAATCAACAAATCGAACAAACAAAACATATATTCATGTTATACACGAGCCATAGACACTAATTAACACTTTTATAATTCAAAAACATCAAGAACACAAAATCTAGTGATTTTAGAAAGTTACCTAAAGGAGGTGAAATTGGTATCAAATTGTAGAGGATGAAGAGAGGATTCCAAATATGTAATTTGTTTTGTTGCTAGCCTCCAAATCCGAATTTAGATGTTGAATTCTTGTTTTGGTGTTTGAGAGAGTTTGGTGGAAGTATTTGGAAAATGGAAAAAGAAAAGAGAAAATAATGAATGGAGGAGGAAAGTGGGAGGTGATTGACTTAGTCAACTCCTAGCCACTTCTTTATTCAAGTGGCAAAACTAGTCCCTCAAGTTCGGGTGCGGAAATTACCTAAACAAGATATTTTAGATACGCGCATTAACGAGAGATGTTATAATCTAATAACGAAAATTATTAAGAATGTTAGCTAACGGGGGATACGAATCTAGTCACGAAGGATATTATTTAAAAAAAAAATGGGCGTTAAAAATAATTTAACGGAAAAATGCGGGATGTTACATCTCCCTTATATTTCGAAGCTCTATGCTTGTGTTTTCTCTTCCCGACTTCAAGTCAAGCCAATAATCGTCCAGAATTTGTAGATATAGAGTTTCGAATGATTATAATGTTCTAAGCAGGAAGGAACGTGATAGCACGATTTGATTTTTAAATTTATCAATATCACTGATGATAGAACCATCAAGAATACATTTTCTTGATTTGTTCAGGAGTTAAGTAGAATGAAAGAGTTATGTAACATGGCACATGATGACGTTATGATCTGTGAATCATCACGTCCCATTAGAACTCAGCATGACTTACTGTAATATAATCACGTTGATCAAGTGTCATTATATTATACTAACTCATGCTTCAGTCCCCAACACTCCTTCAGAATTCATTCATAATTTATACTTAGATGTTACAGAATATTGAAAACTAAGACAATTTTCAATATAATGTAATACAGATAGCACGAAGAGGTATATAATTTCGGACGAGAATATTTATGAAAATATCTTCAGAAGTATCGAAGATATTTATGATGATATTTTGGAATTTCTAAGTTCGAAAGTTGATAAGGAAAAATTTTTCGCAAGATTTTAACATGACCTCAGAGCAAGATATTCTCTAAGGATTTCATCGGATCAAGAATTACCTGGATCCTCTGAATATAGGGCTTGGTCCTTGTATTTGTCCTTAGTCTCCTTCATGGTTAGCTCAATCAGTTTTTCTGTACCAAATTTTCTATCAAGCGTTCCTAACACTCCTTTCTTTATCATCAAACTTTTGGCCGTTTAGACCATCTATCATTTTTCTGTTTCCTCTGCATTTAATGCTACGATATCTGAATCATCGGTTATCAATTCGAGGTGGCTTCAGGAGAATTGTGTTTTTAGATGATTAAACGCTGATGGTAATATGATGGAATATGAAAGGTTCCCCGATAATAATAAAAGAGCACGCATATATATCAAGGTTATAACAAGGTTGTTTTGAACGAAAAATCGAAGTCGACTTGCTGGAGCTGTGACAAAATTGGCTAATTTGGAAAGAGATTGCAAAGTTATTTTCGGTAATAATAACGCTAAAGGAATTAGCACAGCTATGCGTTAAACGTTTATTCAGTTTCTGAGAGTTTTTAGGGTGCATGTATCAATCTTTTCTTCTGTAGATGATGTGCGGTTGGTTTATCATCTCGATTGAGATGTTTTCAAGAATCATGAAAGGTTTAAACGCAGATTGTAATCGTCAAAATATAATTGAGGTTTAAGATGATATCAAGTGGCAAACTTGAAGAATTGTTTAGTTTCATATGTTATAATCAATATTTTAATTCATTTTAATTGTCCAATGTTGGTAGTCCTCAGTTGATAGTCCACAGTTAGCAATATATAATATTCGAATTAATTAATACGTGTCGTGACCCGTGTACATGTCTCAGACTCCATCACAACTCAAAGTATATATATTATTGTAGAATCAACCTCAACCCTGTATAGAGAACTCGATCATTACTGCATATAGAGTGTCTATGGTTATTCCAAATTATATATATATATATATATATATATATATATATATATATATATATATATATATATGCGTCGATATGATATGTCAAAACCTTGTATACGTGTCCCGATATTTAAAATGCGTAAATAACAGTATTTAAATGACGATAAATAAAGTGAGTAAAATAAATAACAGAAATTAAATGACGATAAATAAAATTGCGAGAATATAAATTGCAATAAATAAACTGCGATAAATAAATTACGATAAAATAAAATGTAATACAGAATTAACAGTTAGCTAGGAACAGTTAGCTAGGATCTTGTTAACGTGGTTTCTTTACAAAATTTCATATTGTTAATTAGTCTGTTTCTAATCAATTTTTATTGTGTCCATTATTTCTTCATTATGCCACTTGTTGGATTCTGATAGGTCAAAATCCAAATATGAAATTGAAATTGAATGAAAATAGTTATTCTTTGGTAAACGGATATGTATATCGGTGGTTGTAAATAGGATAGTAAATGATCGTTGAATCAAATTCGAAGTATGTATAGTGTAACCTATTAATGTGAAATCTAAATATTTCTCGGGTATTACCTACCCGTTAAAATATTTTCATCATTAACAGTTTGTACAAAAGAATTTTTAATTACAATCGTTATGAAAAAATATATATACATATATATTTTCTTCAGATGTAATCATGGATTTAATGAGTTAACATGATATTAATCTCATTTGCTTTTCGGTTTGAGCTAGAATAAGTAATCTCTAAAACTTTTAGAAACCACATTTTCTTCGCAGAATATTTCTTCCATGAAGTTATGAATTAATATTTCATCGTTCATTGTTGTTGGTACTCCTTGGTATCTATAGTGTGTATGACGTTGATGTTCGTGTGACAGATTGTGAAGTTGAGGTTTGCGATGCAGTTGTTGTTGGTGGTGGTAATGGTACTGTTGGCGTTGGTGGTGGTGATACTGGTTATGCTGCTGGTGCTGCTGGTGTTTGTAACCTTTGCACCATATTCTCCAAAGCCACTACCCGAGCGCGAAGCTCGTTGACTTCTTCTATTACACCGGGGTGATTGTCGGTTCGGAAGAGCGGATAAATATGATCTAGAATTTGGTATAGTATATAATCGTGACGAGATACCTCGGAAATGAGAGAGAAAATGGTGTTTCGGACAGGTTCGCCGGTAAGTGCTTCAGGTTCTTCGTCAAGAGGGCAATGTGGTGGATGGAAAGGATCGCCTTATTCTTGTCTCCAATGATTGAGGAGGCTACGAACCCATCCCCAATTCATCCAGAATAGATGATGACTGATTGGTTGATCCATTCTGGTCACACTGCTTTCGGAGCTTGAGTGAGATTCCATTTCGGAATCCGAGGGACTTGAACTGATGACAAATTCCATTTCGTATGATTGGATAAAGGATTTTTCGATATAAAATGATTTTCCGGCTATCGGGTGGTATTCTATTTACATAGGATATCTATATATATATAAATCAAAAGATTTCGTAGATTACGGAGGAATTTGCGAGATATGTCAGGCAAAATTTAAAGTAACAGATACGATAAGATATGATTTAGCAGATACGCTAAGATATGAATTTTGTCTATACACTACTCATGTAATTAATGTAGCAAGACGTGTCTAGACTAATAATAATAAGCAGTTAATTTTCTAAGGATGATAAGTAGATGATTTCCGACTAGAAATGATAAGCAAAACTTTTGACATGCAGACACGGTCGAAGTCCAGACTCACTAATGCATCTAAACAACTATCAGTTAGACACACCTATCCAAGACCTGGTTCGCTAAGACCACCGCTCTGATACCAACTGAAAGGACCCGTCCTAATCCATCTGGATGAAGTCCATATCGATTATAAATGATTCACAATAATTGATTTCATCGCGTGGTTCATGACCTCTATATGATACATTTTATAAACATTGCATTCGTTTTTCGAAAGACAAACTTTCTTTACATCAAAAGTTGACGACATGCATGCCATTTCATAATACGTCCAGCTATAATTGACTTAATAATAATCTTGATGAACTCGACGACTCAAATACAACGTCTTTTGAAATATGTCATGAATGACTCCAAGTAATATCTCTAATATGAGCAAATGCACAGCGGAAGATTTCTTTCGTACCTGAGAATAAACATGCTTTAAAGTGTCAACCAAAAGGTTGGTGAGTTCATTAGTTTAACATAAATAATCATTTCCATCAGTTTAATAGACCACAAGGTTTTCATTTCCAGTTCTCATAAATAAGCGTCCCATGCATAGAGACAAAATATCATTCATATGGATTGAACACCTGGTAACCGACGTTAACTTAATGCATAGAATATCCCCAAAACAGAACTTCTCGTCTGTATAATAATCTCGAAGTACTAAACCATCCATAACCTAAATGGGGGTTGTTAAGCCCGATAGATCTATCTTTAGGATTCGCGTCAATCAGGTGCCATTTCCCTAAATTCTTAGGTTACCAGACTTGAAGGGCGATATTCGGTTTAATAATCCAACCATAGAATGTAGTTTTAAGTACTTGTATCTATTTCGTAAAACATTTATAAAAGCAGCGCATGTATTCTCAGTCCCAAAAATATATATATAAAAAGGGAGCAAATGAAACTCACAATACTGTATTTTGTAGTAAAACTACATATGACGACATGGAACAATGCAGGGTTGGCCTTCGATTCACGAACCTATATCATTCATTTATATATTAAAACGTATACTAGAAATCACATAATTTCATTTGTTAATATATGTTATTTATGTAAGTGTAGTTATATAAAATTTATACTAAATTTCATTTAAAATTATATATTTATATTATATCTTAAATTATGTGTTATATATGTTTATTTTGTATATATATATCAAAAATGATCATTATAGTTATATTGGTATCTATATATATATATATATATATATATATATATATATATATATATATATATATATATATATATATATATATATATAAATATATATATATATATATATATATATATATATATATATATATATATTTAGTATTATATTAAAAATACCTAATTTGTTATATGTAACCATATATAATGATAATATGTTTTTCATATAGTTATATGGATTATCAATATAATTATAATATATATATATATATATATATATATATATATATATATATATATATATATATATATATATATATATATATATATATATATATATATATATATATATATATAATAAGGGTGTTTTTATGTACAAAATATTTATTTGTTAAAAAATGATAGTTTTGATATTATCGTTTTACTAGTGATAATAATAATAACTTTAATAATGATAATATTAATAATGATAGTGATATTATTAATAATAATACTTATGCTAGTAATAATCATAATAATCTTAATAAACATAACAATGATATTAATACTAGTATTAATGAAAATAATAATGTTAATTCCAATACTAATGTTAGTAATAATAATAATAATAATTTTATCGATCATTTTAATACTAATAATAATAATTTTAATAGTAATAATAATAATAATATTTATATTACTAATAATAACATTATTGATAATTATAATAATAATGATGATCTTAATAATAATATTATCTAATACTTAATAATTCTAATAATAATTATAATACTAATAATAATAACAATAACAATAACAATAACAATAATAATAATAATAATAATAATAATAATAATAATAATAATAATAATAATAATAATAATAATAATAATAATTATAATAATAATAATAATAATAACAATAACAATAATAATGATAATAATAATAGTGAGTTTTAATATGTAAAGCTACCTTAGGAGTTCATTTTAAAAAAGAAATGCACCAAGTAGGAATCGAACCCGAGACCTCCCGGTAAACACAAACACTCTTGAACCTTCCCTCTATTTCTAACTTTTATGAGATTAATCTATCCCAATTTAATTATATAACGTATCTGTTTCATGTTCTTCTTCACCTCCTCCTTCACACAATAACCACACGATCCAACCATCAACAATAACCAAATAACATATTCGAAATTTCCTATAAGACTTGCAAAAATCAGAAGAATATAAATTGGGTTTCTAAAAAAAATTAAAAAAAACGCAGACTGTTGCTGCTGTTCGGAAGTAAAGAGAAAAAAAAATTTAACTTTGATTTCAAGAACGATTTAGCCCAATCTTTCAACATGAAATAAGTGTTAAATCTATCATGGAATCCACCTGGTTGGTCAATTGATCCCATAACGTCAATAAAATTTTGAATTTCCTTAAGAACAAGAGGGTTGACTTTTAAAAAAAATAAGTTTGACCTCGAATTTCTTACTCGATATTAGAAATTGACGGATGAAACTTTGCAGCAACATTCCCTAGAGGATTCCTAACCTATCTGCATTTTTAGATTTTGAAGTTTGGTTCGAAAATTGAGTTACGATATAAAGGGTTTTGCGAATAGAGAGTAGATGGTTTTTCTTTTTCTTTTTTTTTTTTTTTTTACAAATTGCAGAAGTTGATACATATGTAATATGTATTGAATGATTAATACAGCAATATAAAATGATTGAGATTGTTTTGTGGTGAAGATCCATCGACAGCAACCCACGAGCAGAACAGGGAAAAGAAAGATAAATAAATATAGAGAAGGTAGTGACAGGATCCTACGCATAATTCAGTCTATATGTTATATTACATATATAATAAATAAATAGTAATATTAATAATAATTATATTAATAACAATTTATTTAATAATAAATAATAATAATACTAAAAGTAATAATAATAATATTATGATGATATATAATAATTACATTAGTTATGATCTTAATAAGTTTAGTAATGATATTAATGATAAAACAAAATAATAATAATATTGATAAAGATAATATGATAACATGTTAATATCAATTATTAATAATAACTATAATTAAACTTAATATTGCAATTTATTAATTATGTACTATTATCTTATAAAATTTATATAATATTTATATATTTTATAAATCATATATATCATTACATATTATTAACATAAAATTGTTCGTGAATCATCGGGCATAGTTAAAGGTCAAATGAATTTATGAAAATAGTTCAAAATTTTGAAATTCAATTTAATTGACTTTGCTTATCATGTCGAATTCATATAAAGATTAAGTTTAAATTTGGTCGAAAATTCCCGGGTCATCACATTTAACACGAACGGTTTAGAGTTTAGGGTTTAGGGTTTAGGGTTTAGGATTTTGGGTTTAGGGACTAAACCCAAAACACTAAACTCTAAACCCTAAACCCTAAACTCTAAATCGGGCTAAATTTCAAAAAAAAAAAAAATTAAAAAAATACTTCACACAAAATGAAAACAAAACTATGCAAATAAACTCAGAATCAAAACATTCAATGCATTGAATGTTTTCATTTTTTTCTTCGAGTGTTTTATCGCAAAAATAATAACATTCATCACAAAGTGTCTTTTTTAAATGTTCATATTTTCACCTAAACTTGATGTCCAAAAAAAAAAATTCGAAAAAACGAAAAAAATTTACTTCCCCTCAAAAAAGTGATTCCCTCTTGATTATGACCCATAATATATATATATATATATATATATATATATATATATATATATATATATATATATATATATATATATATATATATATATATATATATATATATATGAGGAATATTCAAATGAATCTAACTTTTAAGTTGAGATCAAAGGGACCAATCAGATTGCGACATGTGACGCGACAATCACATGCGATTGAAATTTTTTTTTCAATCACATGTGATTGGATTTGACATGCAGTAAATTACATGTGATTCTGCATGCCAATCACATGTGATTGTAAAAGCCAATCACATATGATTCTGCAGGTCAAATCCAATCACACGTGATTGAAAAAATTTGATAAAATTTTTTTTTGAAAAAGAATTGAATTTTTTTTCAATCACATGTGATTGTCGCGTCACATGTCGCACTCTGATTGATCCCTTGAATTTCAAGAAAATTGTTGGATTCACATGATTACAATTCGTATATATATATATATATATATATATATATATATATATATATATATATATATATATATATATATATATATAGGGGCAGGATCAATGGGGAAGTAACCAATCGGGGGGAAGCGGGGGGAAGCAAAAAAAAAATTCGTTTTTTTTTTTTTTGAATTTTTTTTCCGGCATCAAGATCACACGAAAATATGAACATTTAGAAGAGACACCTCGTGATGAATGTTATTATTTAGTCGAGAAAACGATCGACAAAAATAACATTCAAGATAATATTGTTCGTGAAGAATACGAACGTTTTTTTTCATGTTTTGTGAAGTAAAATTTAGCCCGATTTAGAGTTTAGGGTTTAGAGTTTAAGGTTTAGGGTTTAGGGTTTGGTGTTTTGGGTTTATTCCATAAACCCAAAACACCAAACCCTAAATCCTAAACCCTACCCTAAACCCTAAACTCTAAACCGTTCGTGTTAAAAACTCAATCTAAATTCTAAATCTAAACCCTAAATCTAAACCCTAAACCCTAAATTTCGAAACCCTAATATCTAAACCCTATAAACCCTAATATCTAAACCCTAATATCTAAACCCCAATAGCTAAAACCTCAAAATACGCTCGAAAAACACGATAATTGTTATATATTACTTCTTCGAGCGTTTTTTCGCCAAAATAAAAACATTTATCACAAAGTGTCTATACTAAATGTTCATATTTTCATCTCATCTATAATGTTTGTGAACAAAGTTTTTTCAAAAAACGAAAAAAAAAAGTTTTTGCTTCCCTCCGTTTTCCCCTGAATGGTTACTTCCCTCTTGATCCTACCACTATATATATATATATATATATATATATATATATATATATATATATATATATATATATATATATATATATATATATGGTGAATTTTTTCATACAATATGACGGATTTATCATTAACCAATAAATATACTCACAAAAACTTGTTAATTAATTCTATAATATTATAAAATGTAATCCTCACAAAAATGGTTTTCTCGTTGACTTGTAATAATATTTACACAACCTTTCAACTTCAAACTTTATTAGTAATTCGGTTAAGTCTTAATAATAAATTTGTTCTTAACGAGTAATTTGAACTGGAAAATATCTTTCTGCTTTTTTTGGACAGTTTTAACTTAGAGGGACTTAACCACTCACGTGTTCATCTCCCGTAGTTGTATAATCTGGCTTCAACTACTGTCATGAAGAAAACTCAAACCAATTCGAGAGCATGGCGGTAAAAACCTCATCCTCGCTGCCCCACATTAAGCGAAAGGCGAACTTAAAGGCGACATTAAGTTCAATGTAAATGTCTTTCTGTTTTAGTCCTTTTATATCAAAAAACATAATAAGGTAACAGTATAAAAGATTCTTTATCCACTATTAATTAATTAGTACTCCGTATATAACAAACCACCGTCAAGCACAAAACTTTGCCATTGTTATAATATGAGTACAAAAAGTCATATGGATGATAAATTTTAGTCAACTTTGTATAGCTTGCATAGTAATATTTTACACTATAAATAAGGCCTCTATGTTAGCCTTCAAAAACACACTTTGATATATATTTCATATATATAAACTCTCTCTCTTTTCTTACTTATATGTATAAGTCTCTAATTAGTAAATAAGCCAAAGGTAGTTATAAACTACTGAATTATAACACGTTATCAGCACGATGAGCTTAGTGTAATCAAAGGATATCTCAAACGATCACGAGTCACTAATCAAGGTATGAAATTATTAATAATTTTCAGACTCGAATATATCAAATTTTGAACTACTAACATTTTGAACTACTAATTTTTATTAAGTTCTTAGTGCATTTGTATTGTTCTTATTATATGGTTGGCTCTGCCACCTAAATTATATATGGTCGGTTATACCACCTGAATTATATTTCTGCAATCTAACTTTTACTAATTTCACTAACATTTATATTTATGTTATTTAAATTATATATGATCGGTTATACCGCCTGAATTATATTTTATGTAATCTAACTCTTATTAACTTCACTAACATTTATATTTATGTTAATAAGACCTCATGATTGTACGCAACACGTCATTTGACAACACGGTACTTTATGTACGCAACACGTCATTTGACAACACGGTACCATGGGTCGAGATTAATTCCGATCAATACGAATACGATGGGGTCTTTATATGTTATCTAACATTTATGATTACTTATGCAATTAATCATTATTTATTTCATGCATACTAATGTTTATTCTTAAATTTATAATCTTAAAAGTTAAAATACAAAAAAGTAGTTTGTATTTTTATTAAAAGTAAATCTTAAAAGTTAAAATACAAAAAGTAGTTTGTATTTTTAAGTAAATCTTAAAAGTTAAAATAATAAAAAAATGGTAAAATGGAGTAGCTTTTTGTCAAAAAATGAAGTATTGAAAATGAAGTGGTCTCCTTCTATAATTAAAAAAAATATACTTCCTATTGTTTTTCCGTTTTGTTTTGTTTCTCTTTCCTGTTAATTTTTCTCCACCCACATTCCTTGCTCCTGTTGCTCTTTCACATTTCATATCAGCGATGACTAATTTTTTTATATCCATCCATTATTTAATTTCCCACTTGAGTTTTTTGGCAAAATTAATTGACCATAGGAAGAAATGTTAATTTGGCTTCGGTAGTAACGCAGCATTTCAACCCATAGAGATTAGAGAGTTTACATAGTATGAATCATTTTCATTCTAAAAATGGGTAAAATCTTTTCATATAGTTATTTGCATATACATCTTCTTCCTTACAGGTCCTACTTAATAATTAAACAATAATACGTACCCAAGAAATCATGACTGATTTAGTTAGAAGGGTAGTTTTAAAATTATAGTAATAGAAATGGTAGTTTTGGGTTTATGGAGACGGAAGATGAAAGTTGAGAGACAAACAATTATTGTAAGTTGGGAAGGAGCAGAGGCAAAAGAATTGATTAATTTGAAAGTAGTATGGTCGTTGGTGGATGACGGTTGTCGTCGGCCTATGTTTTGTGGTGGTAACCGGAGTAAAAAATAAGATTAAAAAAGATAAATGGAAGTAAGTTGTTTAGAGCAAATTTTACAGTATTCATGATCATGATTAGACTCAAAAAAAAAAAAAAAAAAAGCATGAAAATAGGACATGATGGGTACTAAATTGATGGTGCACATTGTTAATGAAAAGAAACCGGTCCAATTGGTAGTTCCCATTGACAATTTTGCGTATGTTTGTTTGTGTTTGACATGTCTCTTTCATGTCATCATCAAACTTTAAAAAAAAAAAATCACAGATTGAACAAATTGAAAATGCAAATATGTAAATACTTGTTTTTCTCTTTTTTTAGCAAAACATATTTAAGTGTTTTTGATACTCTATGTATAGCAAGTATAAAAAAAAAAAAAAAAAAAAAAAAAAAAAGGTTCTGTATCAAAGGTCTATTGTCTAAAGGGAGATGATATTTCCACTCCTATTTCTTATAGATCCACTATATTTTTACTTAACTACCCAAAATACCCTTTAAAATATATATAGTTGACACCCAGCGGAACCACTCCTTTAAGTTTTCTGCAGCGTTACAGTGGGCCTTCTTTTTGGGCCACCCGGAAAAGTGGGTCAGTTAAGTGGCTAACTACTATTGATATTGATATTTGATATGATACTAAAACGTACCACTAGCTACTAAATAATTTCAATTTTAATTCATACATGTGAAGTTGCTTCACATACATTCAACTTAAAATGATTTTTAAATTTCTAAATAACAAAACTTGAACAATATTTACAAAATTTTTGTTATATATTTTCTCATTAAAAAAACTGGCAAATGTTAGTACAACGTCAAATATTTCACTCCATTTGCAGTACGAATCATTCCCATGAGATAAATCTTAAATGATGATATATAAAAAATGATTGTATAATTCTATAAAAAGAAAAAAAGAGAACGATTAATAAAAAAAAATGAAAAAGCACAGCGCTTATGATTAAAAGCGCATATGGTGAAAAAAGATGTATGATGAAAAGCGCATATGGTGATTAATGAAAAAGCACATATGGTGATTAATGAAAAGTATATTGTGAAAAGGAATCACAAATATTTCTTGAAAGAATTCAAGGTTATATATATGGACCAATTCATCCAATATGTGGACCATTTTGATATTTCATGGTTCTAATAGACGCATCTAGCGGATGGTCTCATGTTTATGTGTTATCAAGCCGTAATATGGCATTTGCAAAGTTTCTTGCACAAATTATTAAATTGAGAACACATTATTCTGATTACACCATTAAAAAATGATACTTGATAATGCTGGTGAGTTAACATCTCAAGCATTTAATGATCATTATATATCTACAGGGATTGTTGTTGAACATCCAGTTGCTCATGTGCATACACAAAATTGGTTTAGCTGAATCAATAGATAAACGCTTGCAGCTAATAACTAGACAATTGATAATGAGTACAAAACTCTCAATATTTATATGTGGACATGTAAATTTACATGCTGCGACATTAATTCGCATTATACCATGTGGAAGTCATAAATATTTTCACTTACTACTTGATTTTGGCCAAGAGCCAAATATTTTCCACCTTAGAACATTGGTTGTGCAGTGTATGTTCCAAATGTATCACCACAACACCATAAAATGGTTTTTCAAAGAAAGATGGTAATATATTTTGGATATAAAACATCTTCAATCATAAGATATACTGAACCCATGATGGGTGATGTTTTTACAGCACGTTTTGCTGATTGTCATTTTAATAAAACATTGTTCCCTAGATTAGGGGGTGAAGTAAAAAAATAAATAAAATGATGCTTCATGATGTGAACATCAATTAAGGTATATTGAACTCGCACAAAAGAATGTGAAACGAAAGTTCAAAAATAATGCATATGCAAGAACTTGCAAATTAATTACTTTATGCATTTACAGATATAAAAAAAAGTGACTAAATCATATATACCAGCGATAAATGCTCCAGCTCGAACTGAAATTCCAAAAGCTGGCAATAATGTCACTGTTGAGTCTTTGCCACGCATCAAACGTGGAAGATCAATTGGTTCTGAAGATAAAAATCCTCGAAAAAGAAAATCAGCTGATAATGAGGTAAAAGAAAGTGTTCAAAAAGAACCATAAATCAATATTCCTTCTGCAGAGGATATTGATAAATGTAAATACTAAAATTACGATAAATTATGCAATATTATGGAACCGAAATGAGATTAAAATCTCTATGAGATATTTTCATATAATTTTACAATGACATCATGAATAAAGATGATGATCTGGAACTAAAATCTGTCATTGAATATACAAAATGGACATGATTGAGCTCAATGGAAAGGAGCAATACGAGCTGAATTAGAATCGCTCAATAAAAGAAAAATTTTCGGATCAATCGTTATCACTTTTAAAGATGTGAAACGTATGGGATATAAATGAATTTTTATCCAAAAAAAAAAAAAAAAAAAAAAAAAAAAGAAATGTGCAAATGAAGTTACAAGGCAAAACTAGACTTGTAACTCAAGATTTCCCACAAAGACCAGAAATGAATTATGAGGAAAACTTATCCTCCTCTAATTGATACAATTACTTATTAGATACTTAATCAACCTGGTAGTTACTTAAATGCATCTCATGGATGTCATAACTACTTATCTGTATGGATCACTTGATGGTGATATATATGAATATACCTGAAGGGTTTATGGTATCATAAGCATCTAATGCAAAACTCAAAGAAATGTATTCCATTGAATCACAAAGATTTTTATATGGGTTGATACAATAGTATAACTGATTAAGTGATTACTTGATAAAAAAAGGGTATACATATAAACTTATTTTGCACGTATGTTTTATAAAAACAATGTTCGGATATGTGATCGTAGTTGTTTATGTCAATATTCTTAAAATCATATGAATAGATAAAGAAATCTATGAAATTATTCAACTTCTAAAGAATTATTTTGAAATAAAAGATCTTGAAAAAATCAAGTATTACCTTGGATTGCAAATTGAGCATATGCCTAATGGTCTACTTGTACATCAAACAACTTGTACTGAAAAGATTTTAAAACATTTTTTAAAGATAAAACCAATTGGTTTTTAGATCACTCAATATTGACACTGATCCATTTCATCCCCGTGAAGATCATGAAGATATTAACGGATCAGAAGTTCCATATATTAGTGCAATTGGGGCTGTTATGTATCTTACAAATTGTACAAGACCTGACATTTCTTTTACAGTTAATTTATTAAAAAGGTTCAACTCTGCCCTTACAAAAAGACATTGGAATGGGATAAACACATATTTTGATACCCTTGATAAACTGCTGATTTAAAATTATTTTATTCTAACGTTTCAAAACAAGATTTGGTTGACTATGTATATGCAGGTCATTCATCAAATCCTCATAAAGATAAATCTCAAACTCGATATGTATTCCTAAATGGAGGTACCACAAAATCATGGCGTTCTTAAAACAAACACTTGTTGCAACATCATCAAATCATGTCGAAGTGATTGCATTATATGAAACTACTCGAAAATGTGTTTGGTTGAGATCAATGACACAAATCATTATTGATTCTTGTGGACTAGAACGCTATAAAAGACTAACAACTATCTTCACCAACAACTATATATGAAGATAATGCAGCTTGCATAATACAAATGAAAGAAGAGTATCAAAAGTGACTGAACAAAATATAAATACTGACGAGGCGCCAAAGCTATAGACGGTCTTAACGGTCATAAGTTTGATGGAAAAGAATGGTATGTTGGTAAGGCTCAGAAATGACTAAAAGGGAATAGGAATTGAAACAAGGGTTTAAGCAAGCCATGAAGGAGACTGTAGACAAATCACAGAGGCTAAACTTGTACATAAAAGATTTAGATGATAAATTTTCAGATGAAAACCTCAGGTTCTTCTCATATAAGACAACCAGATTAAAATGAGATACGTTCAATCAACAACTCTGCTGATCTTTATACCAAAGAACTGTCAATCGCTGTTTTCAGAACACACGTTCACAATATTGGCATGAAGCAAGTTCAAAATATGTGACGACTCAGCGATGTCTACTTGAGGGGGAGACAACTCTATACTGCACTCTTTTTCCCTTGACTAAAGTTTTTATCCCACTGGGTTTTTCTTTAGCAAGGTTTTTAATGAGACAGTACTAGTTGCACTCTAATAAAATTGATCATCCAAGGGGGAGTGTTATAATATGAGTACAAAAAGTCATATGGATGATAAATTTTAGTCAACTTTGTATAGCTTGCATAGTAATATTTTACACTATAAATAAGGCCTCTATGTTAGCCTTCAAAAACACACTTTGATATATATTTCATATATATAAACTCTCTCTCTTTTCTTACTTATATGTATAAGTCTCTAATTAGTAAATAAGCCAAAGGTAGTTATAAACTACTGAATTATAACAGCCATCCAATATTCTTCAATTTATTTAGTGACTAGTTGTTTTTATTTTGTTTATTTAAAAAAACTGTAGACGTACATGAAATGCTTAAGGTAATTAACAAAACTTTGTTTATTAAAAAAAAACTGTAGACGTACATGAAATGCTCAAGAATTTTGCTAACTGTCATCAACATGTATAAAATGGTTCTACGCAGCAGTTACACATTAACTTTAGAGTAGCGGTTGTTGAATCGTACAATCATTTTATGTATTTAAAGACAAAGTTTCGTTCCATAACAAAGTGTTCTTTTTTCTTTTTCACCGGGTTTCATGACTGTGTATAAAGTTAGTTTAACGCATGTAAAAATTAATTGACATTATATTTAAAATTACATAAGTATATGGAGTCCATATAAATATTCTTTTTAAGGCTATCAACTGGATTTGATTGACTAACTCCTAATTAAATTGCTGGAACAAAATTTTTCTCTAAAATCTATATCAAAAGTTAGTTGACCGAACATGAAATGGGTAACCAAACCAACCCATATCTTTCTTTTTATCGTCACATCAAATTAAATTCAATTTGTACAAAAACAATTATTATAACCATGTATATACATTAAAAAGATTAATGGAATTAAAAAAAAGTATGTAAACACAAAAAAAAGTTACTATTACTTATTTTTTTTATAATGACCTATTACTTCCAAGCATAACTTCATCTTGTAAATCATTCAAAATAGCCACAACTTGCCCAATCAAAGGCCTATTCTTTCTAGAATTGCCAACACAAGCACTCGCCACTTTAGCCAATCTAACAAGAGGTTTAATATCATTAGGAACCACTAATCGTGGATCCAAAATTTCTTCCATTTTCATTTCTTTAATCAATGGCAAACTCCACTTCACAATTAAACCACCTTCACTTCTCCTACCACTCAACAACTCTAACAAAACAACCCCTAAACCATACACATCACTTTCTTTTGAAGCACCTTTTGGTTCAACCCAATATTCTTTATCAACATATCCAAATATACCATCTTTCTCATTAGATGCTAAAAAATATAGACCATAATCACAAATCTTGGCACTAAACTTTATATCAATTAATATATTTGAAGGCTTGACACAACCATGCACAACACATGGTGCCATCAATTCATGCAAGTATTCTAGCCCACGAGCCACACCGGCCGCAACTCTTAACCGTTTACCCCAATCTAATAACGATGCATTATCGTCGCTTTGATGAAGGTAAAAGTCCAAACTCATCATGCCCATAAACTCCATTACCACAATTCTTTCTCCCGGACCTTCCGAAAACCCTAATATGGATAATACATTAGGGTGATTAGCTAAAGACAACCATTTTAGTATAGATGAAAATCCCAATCCTACACCTAAACCAGAACTTCTTAAAACAAAACGTGGATGAATTCGTTTAATTGCGACTAATTCACCTCTAGCTAACACGGCTGCATAAACGGTCCCTAATCGACCTTTTCCAATGATTCTTCGTTCATTAAATCCGTCGGTGGCAACATCAATATCTACTAGAGTGTAGGGTGATGCACAAAGCTTTACAGAAGGGCTTTCTTGATCTGAATTTTGATCGTAGACAGTCTCGTTTAATTTTGGTTTCTTCTTGTTCTTCAATAGGATGAAGATAAATAGGATGATGAATAAGAAGATGGTTAATGAAAGAAAGGCAAGAACAATATGATATGCTAGTCTTTCACCATGCTTCATGTTAGAGACCAAAATGAAAAGCTTTGTGAATTGTTTTGTTTCTTGATTAAATTTGAAAATTCTAGTGATCTGATGAGGAGAAGTATAAGATGATGATGAAGAAAAAGTCAAGCCAACTAATTGAGAAACAAAATTTTAGACAGGAAGTTGTGTGCTAATATATAATGAAGAAAGAGGAGAGAGGTTTGACCAGGAATGTGAACGCTTATATATTCTATAGAGCTAAATTGGCAAGTGTAGCTAGAATAGAATGTCTCAAAATTGGTTACATATGTAATGAAATTTGCAAAGTTAAACAATATAACTAGCGTATTAAACCAATTAACCATTTTCAATGGTACGCGCACTCGGCTCGGCCTCGAAGGCGCTGATAGCATTCATTATGCTATGCCTCGCCCCGAACATGTTTGACTTATGATGTGGCCGAAACGGACGGTTTATTTATGAGGTGTCGTTAGGTCGCAAAACGTCAGAATCGGTTATCACAAGAGAGTAATGGTTTTATTATTTATATTTAACTGGGTTTCCTAGCTATATTTCACCTACTTGTCTTTCTTTTAACGAGTAAGTGGTAAGTATAACTTAGGTTTGTATATTTGTATGTTTGCTCAGTAATGTGGGACAAAAGTGCCTAAATAGCTAACCCTAGCGACAAGTGGTGATAGATTAAACTTAACTAAGGTAATATAAACTATAAAGATAAAAAGGGATATATATATATATATAGAATAAGATACGGATGGAGAATTTTTAAGAGAGTTTAACTTCCTTGAATGAACACTAAACCTCAATTAATCGGGTTAAGAAACTAATCAATTTGTCACTAAGAGTTTAGGCTTTGAAGATTCTGGCTAAAACGGATATCCCTACTCCCAACGTTAACCTTGAAGGTTTAAACGACCTTAATGACAGATTCCTTGGTACATGAATAGAGTGATATATCCCGAAAGAAAAGTCTTAGCTTTTCTTAATCCTAGTTGGTTTAACTATAGTAACATTCCTCCACCTAATACTAAGCTATGCCTTAACATTAACTGATGTGCAATCTTAGATATTCTAAGGTACTGCTAATTGGATTAGAGGTCTCTCCTTTGCGATCACTTACTCAACCCCGGATCATCTTACAACATCTCAAGAACGTTGCTTCTGACGCGAATCATGCTTTTGAGTAAGGCAGTGTTCACTGAAATCTATATTGCCTACTCTAATCACAACCTAAATGGGCAGCTCTTCTTTGACGGATAATTAATTAACCGTACGTAGGTATTATTTCCCTATTGTGACGTTAAGCAAACATAACTACATACCTTGTATCCTAGGGTTGATCAATTCCTAATACTAGGTTACAGCCGTGTGAGTAAATGGAAAGGGTGGTACGTGAATTAGACTTCTAAACCGCCAGAGTTTCAGCATAACAATAGCATAAGTTTCAGATAAGATATTCAACATATAATAAACATTTATAACGGATAGACAAGCATGCAAGATGAAAGTAACTTAAAGTAACAAAGAAACTTTATTAAATTAAGGAAGGCGTTCACCGTTTACATACGAGATCTGGAACATTAAAAGTGCTGGCATCCTCTAGACCGCTCCTAGTACAATTTTCGGCGTTCGCCTTCGGGTACTTAATTTCCCGCTCGGAGGTGAGAAGGTCTTGAAAGCTTCTAGTGAGAGAAAGTGTATTGTAGTGAGAGAGTGTGAAGAGTTGTGTGGAAAATGAATGACAGATGCCCTTTAAATAGTGAAAATTTTGCTGGCATACGGCAGGCAGGCCGTATGGCTGGCCATTTGCATTGGCAAGTCGTTTGGCCTGGCCGTTTGCATGGCAGGCTGTTTCTGATGTGGGCAAGCCGTATGGCTGCCTGGTTTGCTGTTTTGCTTGGATCATTTTGCTTGTTCCTTGGATCGTAACTTGGTTTCCGGGGTCGTAACTTGTCTTTCACCGTTTTCGCTCTAGAATCTTCGTTTTAGCTCCGATTCTCTTGATTCTTTTTGCATCGTATTTGTAATTAATAAATCTACAAAATCAACCGACAAAATGATTATTTTGCCTATAAAGCTTGGAACTTTATAATTTGTGAACCCTAATATCGAGGTAAAAACTTGACCTTTTAGTCGATATCAAATATTCCACACTTAGACTTTGCTTGTCCTCAAGCAAACCTTCGATCTTTTAGCATAGAAGATTCCTATTCGTAGTGATCAAGCGATCTTTGTTTCGCAAGACGTAAAAGTGAAAACTTAGTTTTATCCTTTTTGTTATTCCCGAATCTATTCCCGCAAGCATGAGAGGAGTTTACATAACTGAGGCTATCTCTCCCGGGTCACTCAATTCATTTAAATGTATTAGATGTCCTAAAGTTCTAAGAAATAAAATGGCTCATAGCCATTCATGTTTACACTCTTCGTCATAGGCTTGATCAAGACTCAAATCTCCATCACTTATTTGAGAGAATTTTCAGTTATATACTCGGCTTATCTTGTGAAGGGATGGTGATTGAAGGGGTTTTTGTATAGGTGGGAGTTTTTTAAGGATCGATTTTGACAATCCTTTCAGTTTTTTATCGAGAATTTCAAGATGAGCATCCTTCTTTTCTACTGTCAGGAGTTCTTTTCTCGAATCTTTTGGGTTCTGCTCCTTTCCTCGGAACCTTTATTTTGGTAAGCATCTTTTGTTTTTCTCTTCGAGGTCTCCTTTTTATTGACGGTTTTCTTGCTACTTGACTTGGATTCTCGCATTCTTTTCTAGTGCGGTTTTATAGAGGATTTCCCGAAAATTATGATTTCATTAGGATTTATTTCTTTATTTATGAGGTGAATGAGAAGAGTGGATAGTGGTATATGGTTTCATGTTGGATTGGAGTGAAAATGGAGATGGAAGTATGTGATGGGGGTGTTTTGTCTTCACAAATAACTGAGGTTTCTAACTTAGTAATTCTTGTCAAAAGGTGTGATTTCGAAATGTAGATCAAGAGCAAGTTCTAATTTAGAGATGCCGACATCGGCGCACTCAACGGAAGCATAGTTGAGTTACTAAATATGAGTGCTTGTTTGGCCTTATTTGTGGTACCTCACAACAAATTATAATGGGTTGAAATGTTCCTTTAATTTTGCAATGCTCTATTGAAAATTTGGTTCATATTTTTTTTTCTACTTTATTTTACTCTTTTGTCTATTTGTAACAAAAATTTTTGGATCATTTATAAAATTTGGAATCTTAAGTGTTTTATAGTTCGAAAAGTTTTAAATTTTATGAAAAATTTAGTTTATTAAACACTTGAGGATTTTGCGTGAATCATTGTGTGCTATCCTATACTTTAAAATAACATTGTCCTCAATGTTAGGGATACAACGTGTGATGACCCAGAAATTTCTGACCATATTTAAACTTTATCTTTAAATGATTTAATGTTTTCGACACGATAAGGAAAGTCTGTAATGTTGAGTCTCAAAGTTTTGGAACTATATTCATGTAATCAATTATTCTTTGACTGTTCTCGAAGATTCACGAACAATATATATATAACTTAATGTTCATATATATATATATGATTTCAAGTTATTTAGTAAACGATAGTAACATTCGATTATTGATTCGACTGATATTTAGATAAGTTAACTAAAACGTTTAAGATGAACAAATAAAACACTAATTTGCTACAGTATTTTCGAATTGCTACAGTACCCAAAATGCTACGGTGTTTTCGAAAATCACTATTTGCTACAGTAAAAAACTTTGCTACAGTAACTTTGCTACAGTAAAACACTATTTCAAAATGAAAATGTGTATATATATATTTTACAAGGTGATAAAATAAAATATTAACTTAATCTTAAAACGATTTGATTTAAAATAATATTATTAAATATATATTAATAAATAACGAGACGTTGATTTATAAAAGTAAATAACTAAAACACTCAAATGTATAAATTATATTTCAAGTGGTATAATTTATGAATAATTTAAATCTATATTTTGACAAAGGTACGAGTCACGAAACGTAAAGCACAAGTTTTCTCAGTGTACGAAAGGACGTTCGAGAAACCGGAACCGGGACATAAGTCAAGTGACGACGTACGATTAATCGGAACAAAAATTACAAGTCAACTATGCACGTGAATTTAATATAATATATAATTAATTATATAAAATTATATATATTATATATAAATATAATATTATGTCGACAAAGATAAAAACAATCGAACCAGGCTGGTGACAGTTGGCCATGCGATCGCATGGCTGTATGCCCATGAAACCATGTGATCGCATGGAGGGTAATGGTGGCTCACATCTATAAATTCGCACGAGTTCGTTTCAGTTTTTCATTTCCTTTTCTATATATCTCTGTATTATTATTATTATTATTATTATTATTATTATTATTATTATTATTATTATTATTATTATTATTATTATTATTATTATTATTATTATTATTATTATTATTAAGATTAATAATATTAATCTTAGTATTATTAATATTAGTATTATCAGATATCGTTACCGTTATTATTAATATTTTACATAAAATATTACGACGAGGTTAAGGCCAAACAATTTCAAAATGAGTTTTCAAACGGGATAGAGCTAAGGAAATTTTGAGTTATAGCTATGGAGGTTATGGGCAATATTCATGGGTATTGTTCGCAAGTCAAACCTAGTGTTTATCATCTCTGTTGCATCTACGTACTTTTCTGAAATATTGAATCACAATATTGATACGTAAGCATTTATATTTTATCTTTTATAAATTAATAGTGTATACATGTCTAGTGCTCGAGTATATATATTTATACATGTTTGTATGCTAAATTTCATCGTTAAACAGTTTATAAAGAATCATGAATTAAATACATATATTACTGGTAAAAGGTATATGATATACATGTTTTTGGAAAGCTGGCGAAAAATCAATAACTTTTCATTTAGATATCGAATAGTTTCGATGAACGGATTAAAAGATATGATCAATTGAATTATAATTGACGTTAATTGGAATGGCTTATGAATCTGCAATTAATATTTAAACAGCTTGTTTGTAAGATTGATAAATTGGATTTTTGAATATTACCAACCGAGTAAATAAATCCTTATATAAGGTACATCACGTTTGTATGTCTATATTGAGCATTAGGATTGTGATACGCTATGACCTGACCTAGCTTGATAGACATTTATTGACCAACATATGTTCTTTAGGTTGAGATCTACGATTATTTGATATTCCGAGTTTCGGTCACATTACGATGAACAACTTTATGTGCTGCTAAGGTGAGTTTCATTTGCTCCCTTTTTAATTGCTTTTGCAATCTATATTTTTGGGCTGAGAATACATGCACTTTATTTTAAACGCAATGGACACAAGTACATACTAAATTCTACATCGAGTTTGAACCGAAATCCCTTAGCTTTGGTAACTAGTAACTGCCAGTTATAAGAACTGGTGAGCGTGAGTAGTTATATATGGATCCATAGGGCTTGACATCCCCGTCTGTTCCAGGTATAGAAACCCTAGCCTGAATTATAAAACAGACGTATGCTATTTGAGTTTAGTACACGTTGGTTTGCGTGTATTGTACATGTTGCTTGCATGTATGTTAAAACAGGGGTACTTATTATATAGACATTAAAGTTTAGTTACCAGGGTGCTCAATCTTGTAGAATATTTTGATAAACGTTTCTGGATGAAACAACTGAAATCTTGTGATCCACCTTTACATACAGATTATACGAAACAATAAAACTATGAACTCACCAACCTTTGTGTTGACACTTGTTAACATGTTTATTCTCAGGTTACTTAGAAGTCTTCCGCTGTTTTCTTATATGTTAGATAAGCTATGTGCATGGAGTCTTGCATGCTTTTCAAGGAAACGTTGCATTCACCAAATCATCACCATGTATCTTATTTTGACTGCATTGTCAACGGAAGTATCATTGTAAACTATTATATTACGATGATTGTCTATATGTAGAAATCATCAGATGTAGAAAACCTTTGATTTAAATATTCATATATGGTGTGCCTTTTCAAAAGAATGCAATGTTTACAAAACGTATCATATAGAGGTCAAATACCTCGCAATGAAATATTGTCCATATGAATTTGGTGCGATCGTCACACAACGTATCGCACACTTTGGTTTTGAAAAAACATTTTGTTATTTAAAGTTTATGTTGGCAGGGTTGTTAATCCCACACTTAGTATTCAAAGTGGTCTAGTATATTGCGTATATTCTATTGAAAAAGCGATGGAGACGTAGTACTCCCCTATGGTTGCAATGTGTGTATGGATGGTTCGCCGATTGTGGTTTCTTCTAATCTTGTGATGGCGCCATTCTCGTTCAATGTGTCATTGCTCCAAGTCGTGCTTCCATCTTATCGTATGGTCTCGATTGTCGTTTGTTTGTGACGTTTATTCATGCATACTTATTTAACTAAAAATATAATACAAACTAAAAGCAGAAAGATAGTTATGCCCAAGATGGGCGTACAGTGATAAAAATGTTATAATCTATCAAAGTATCATAGATAATAATAATTAAAAGTGGTATAGAGTAGAGTTATGGCTGATTTGGCATATGCGGAGGGAGAGAGTATGATATGCTGGTCCGGGGCTGTCTTGGGTGCCTCAAGTCTAACTGGCCCTCATCAAGCATCTCCTCGTCGGTGGCTAGTCTACGTACCCATCCTGAGGTGTTGGTGCCCGAAGATACCAAGATATGAACCTCATCTGAGCGTGCAATCAGTCCAGTGAGAGATGTGGTGATAGTGTGAATCATTGGCCCCGTCTGCCAGTTCGCTCCTTCCTGAAAATCTCTTCCCCAATCATTGGTCATATCCATTCCTCCAAGACCCTGGGTCATATCCTCAGCCATACCCTGGCTAACATCCTGATCCCATACAGAAGTGTGAGCACCAGCAGATGTGTATCTATGCTTACTAAAGAGGGGTTCCCAAAAAATACCGGTGAAAAGCCCCTCAAACCCTGTGCTCTGCTCTCGTGGTGTAGAAAGAAAGACTATATACTGTGTGTAATGATGCTAAGGAGGAGGAGGATGTGGACGCTGATGACTGGTGCTGGTGTCACTGGGCTCTCTGTGGGCAATAATCAAAGGATGGTGACAGGGATATGGTGGGACGTTAAGTTTTCTGCCTGCATGATGTGTGAAATGCTGAAGGTTCTGGATCATCGCAGACTCAGCAAAGAACATGTCCGACCCAGGTATGTCTCCCATATGATAATGATATGGCTCGTAGTATGGTGAGGCTCCTTGTTGCACTGGTGAGTGTCTCTGAGTGCCACTATTGGTGGGCTCACCATGTTAAGTGGGATCATCCTCATCCCCTGGTTCCTGCGAACCTCGAGCTCTCCTCCTGCCATCCCTAGTCCTGGGATCAGGTATAAAACCACTAATCACCACATTAGGTACAGTCCGATCTATTGAACCTGCAACCCATGGGTTAGCCAAAACTATCAGCTGCTGATTCTGAATCTGAATAAACTGTCTATTGTATAGCAGCTTGTACCCAATCTCCTCCGACTCTTTTCTCTCATATAACCCATTGTTTCTATTTCACCAAGAATGTGCATCTGCTTAAGTAGTCTTGTGACAACAGCCCCTAAAACTGGCACAATCGTGCACGGTGCAAGTTTCTCAATAGTTAATGCCTGAGCTAAAAGGTATGCACCTTGCATGTTCCGGGTCTAGAACATGGAGTGCATAAACTGAATGTCAGCAATTGTGACGACTCCACTGTGCTAGGTTTTCGGATGGATTATCTTTGACAAGAGGTGATGAAGGATACGGTGAACTGGTTTGATGAAACTAGGGCCTTTTTCCCTGACCTCCAACCCGTTTGATTAGTAGTGTACGTCTGCCAGAAAGCATGATGATCGACTGATAGATCCAAAGAAGTGCACCCTCGCTTAAATATCGGGCGGTTCAAGTGAGAATTCTTGTACAGTTCCAAATGATGGGCGAACTGTGTAAGAGTAAGATGGTGAGTGACGTTTTGATGGCGAAAGTGGATACAATCACGAGTGCTATACTCGTCAGGATCAATATTCGCCTCAAACTCCCACGTGGCCATAAACTCTGCAAATGGCTCTTGATACACACGCTCATTAATCTCAAACAGTTTTAGCCAAGTGTTGTGTGTATTCCCATTCACCCGAAAACTTAAAAGATTCCTTAACTCATCCGTCCAACCACATTACTCCATTATCTCCCAATTAATGTACTTATTGTGCCCTTTCCGCCTATTTATCCAATTTCTCATAAACGGTTCGTATATCCCCGGGTTGTCTTGCCCGTAGATAGAATGGGGCAATTTATACTCATCGGGATGCTGATATCTATGTGCCATCTGCAATAATCAAACAATGTAGGTTATGTTCCAAAAATACATGACTTCTCATAACAAGAAAATATGAAAAATGTATATAATTTTCAAAAAAAAAAAAAAATTCAAAATGAGGGCTTTAAAAATGGCATTTTTCATATCCCTAGTATCGACAATTATAGTCAAAATTACCGCAAACAATACCTAAACTAACTGTAAACGCATTCTAAGTAAAATTTAAAGCGTACCATTGATTGCAACAAATAATGCTTTAAAATAATAATATTATATTAGTCGTATAAGCAATTTTATTCAAAGTATGATGATTTTTAAGCATATAACAATCATAATGATCATTTTTAATTACCTTAAACATCAAACTCTTCCTATAATGCCTTTAAGTCATGATTTAAAACTATTTTTATCGAAAAATATTCATTTTAGCAAAAATGTACACAATAAGAAAAATCAAAGTCTAGGTCCCAAATTTTTGTTTAAGTCAATGATATCTTAATTTGGACTAGTTTTCAAGTCATCCTAAGTTTTAAAAACGTTTTAACATAAGGAAAAATCGAAAGCCTAATTTTGTACATTTTTTCAAAATTGCAACTTTCAACAAAATGATCCTAAATTATTCTAAAGCTTGTTCCTAAGTGTTTTAGGTGAATCACTAAGCCTAAATGAGCTTGCAAAATATCACAATTCCAATAATTTCATTAATTTCTATCCTAAAACAAGAATTCATGAATCATATACCAACAGTGAAACAAAATGCCTCAATCAAACCTAAAAACTAGCGCATAACAATCACATTGTCTAACTAAGCATGCAAGGAACCAAAATCAAGCATAAAACACAAATTTTTTCAAAAGTTAAAAATTAAACCCTAAGCAAAAATTTGATTTTTAACCGTGAAAATGTACCTTACTCGTGAAATTGACAACGGAAATGAGTTTAGGAGGCATGAGAGACTTAGATTGGAGCTTTGAATTGCAAAAATTGATCGAAAAATGATGATGGTGTGTGTGTGAGAACCGTCGGCCAAGTGAGAAGAGGAAGGAGAGAAAGAAAAGAAAGAAAAAGGAAGAAGAAGAAAGAAAAAGGAAAACAAAAATGGGTCCGTGTGTTGTACGGGCTTATTTCTCCGACCCGACTCGCGATTTTTATTTTAAATTTTATCACTAAATTTATAAAAGATTTATAAAATTTTGCTTTGGATTTTAATCCGGTTATTTTTTATTTTTAACTAAAATTTAAAAAGAAAAACAGACAGAGTAAAATAAATTATTATTTTATTAATAACACAAATTACACAGGTTCCAAAACTAAGTTTCAAAAATAACACGGAAAGAAAGATAAGTTTAACGCTTCTTTGACCATCCAGAGTAAATCAACGGAGTGTAATGAGAATATTTCAAAATCACTTAGCATTTTGCGCTCACGCTTTTACAAATCCCCGAAGTCATCCATTAATTTAACCAAAGCCCTTCTAACTTTTTTAGTATTTGAAATTCCATCCCTTGGTCTAGTATCTCGATAATTAAGCTCGAAAAGAAGTTTTGACACCATGTCTTGAAATAAATGATCTTCAGTGGAGTCAGAATCATCGATAGTAAATATTAAATTTTCAGATATTTCTCGAATGACATTTCTTTGCGGAGTTGTAAATGGAGATATTGACTTAGTGAGGATTTGTACGAGTTCAAAATAATTTCCTTTCTTTTTGCGAAAAAATTCTGATGTATTCTTTCCTCCGTTGAATCCGGAAAAACTTCGATTAATCCTTTAATGAGAAATGATGCTGGATCAAAGTAGAAGAAGTCTCGATCTCCATATTTTGAAATAGGGTTAGGTTTTTTGCTTTCAAACCAAAATTTTAATTCAGAAATCATTGCGGCAACATAACGGTTGATATGAATTTGAGAAAACTCCTTATCATTGATATGAGGTAGAAAACTAACAAATGACTCTAAATCAAATTTGAGGTCGATTTCTGCATTACGCAGCTCTTGACAAAAATATCTTCCCCACATTCCTTAACAGTTTGTGAAGAGAACGAACTTGATTACGCAGCTCTTTTAGTATATTCATTGGAAATTTTGAAAATGGGAAATCTAAGGAATAGAGATGTCTAACAAATTCTCTATAGACATCTAACCTTCTGCTAGGATTTAACGGATTTCTAGTAAATGGAACATTTGATTTATCAATGTGTCTTTTCTCTTTTGGAATATATTCAAACAATTCTGAATATTTGAAAATAGTTGGGTATTCTTCCCGTATTTCATTTTCCATAATGAGGAGTTCATTAAGACTGAGTCTCCCTTTTGGATCGTGAAGAGGGTCGAATCCTGGTTCATTTGAGTAAAACTTATCTAAAAGCAATGAAGTCTCTAAGTATGATGAAGTTATCCGGCTTCTTGGACTACAAGGATCAAGAATTAATTCTTTATGAGACTCATTAGGGTTTAGACTCATTTTATTTGCTCAGTATTGTGGAACAAAAGTGCTTAAATAGCTAACCCTAGCGACAAGTGTTGATAGATTAAACTTAACTAAGGTAATATAAACTATAAAGATAAAAAGGGATATGTGTGAAGAATAAGATACTGCTAGAGAATTGTTAAGAGAGTTTAACTTCCGAGAATGAACACTAAACCTCAATTAATCGGGTTAAGAACCCACTCAATTTGTCACTAAGACTTTAGACTTTGAAGATTCTGGCTAAGACGGATATCCCTACTTCCAACGTTAACCTTTAAGGTTTAAACGACCTTAAGGATAGAATCCAAGGTACATGAATAAAGTGGTATATCCCTAAAGGAAAGTCTCAGCTTTTCTTAATCCTAGTTGGTTTAACTACAGTAACATTCCTCCACTTAATACTAAGCTATGCCTTAACATTAACATATGTGCAATCTTAGATATCCTAAGGTACTGCTAATTGGATTAGAGGTCTCTCCTTTCCGATCACTTACTCAACCCCGGATCATCTTACAACATCTCAAGAACGTTGCTTCTGACGCGAATCATGCTTTTGAGTACGCCAGTGTTCACTGAACTCTATATTTCCTACTCTAATCACAACCTAAATGGGCAGCTTTTCTTTAACGGATAATTGATTAACCGTACGTAGCTACTATTTCCATATTGTGATGTTAGGCACACATAACTACATTGTAACATCCCAAAACTTTTGTCCCAGACACAAAGTTATCTCAGGCATAAAGTGCACGTAGCGAGTATATTTATATATGTATACACGTTGCATGCATGTATGTAAAGGGTACGAGAGTGATCGAAGGGTTGTTATACATGTTCTAAGTGTTTGTATGTTTCGTGAATGAAGAGAACCAAGCGTGTTTGAGTGGAAGGGTGTTCATACGAGAAAAATGATCAAAATGTGTTGCTGGTCGCGGCGTGGAGCCGTGTGGTCGCGGCGCAACAATACACATGTATCAGGATCAGGAGGCACGTAAACAAGACACCAGACCATGACCAAGGTCGCGGCGCGAGGAAAGAGAGCCGCGGCGTGGTAAATCTGTGGGACTGGTTCTAGATTTCGTAGTTTTAAGGGTTTTAGGGGCATTTTGGTCATTTCACGTGTGTGCCAGATTTGGGATCTTAAATCTCATCCACTCATCTCATTTTCTTTATTTCTTTATTTCTTTTTCCTTTTCTTCTTCATTTTCTCTCAAAACTTAAATACTTCCAATCATTCAAGAGGGATGATCGAAAGCTTAAGAGGCAACTTTGTTCTCCTCGTTCTTAGTTACAAGGTGATACTAGTGGTAAGCTCTAACTCTGAAATTCGTTTTTGTGTTCATGTTCATATTTTAGGGGTTTTTGATTGTGAGTTTATAATGAAACCCCATTAGTTGTTAATGGAAGGTTAACACCAAGATTCGGGTTTATAAGTGATGAAGGCGAGTTTTGGGTTGGAAACCGTTTTGGCCATGATTAGGACTTGGAATTGGGTTTAATCACTAGGTTTAGTGATTGTGGAAGTGTTGGAACCATTTTGGGTTTATTTGGTTGACTAATTTTGAAATGGATCAAAATTAGGGTTTAAGTGTCATATTGGGCAAGATTGGTGTTTAACACTTATGTTTGGGTTTGGTTAGCGTTATTGGAACCCTAATCACGCTAGAGTATGATTATTGGTAAGTTTGGGCTTGGATTGTGTTTGAAAGTGCAATTGGGTCGAAATTGCACTAAGTGTCAATTTGGGTTGGTTTGTAGTCCACCCTAATTGTGGTTTGTATTGTGTTAATGGAATAGGTACGTTCCATTGACGTGTTGCGGATTTGTTCAGTTGCATTCATCAAGACGACAAGGTGAGTATTAATATCCTATGTGAATATGTATGTGTAGGATGGGTGCAGGTCGGGTGAAGTGGTTCTCGGTTAGAGCTCACTTCACATATAGGTGGATTTGATGAACTTGTGTAATAGGTCCAATTGGCAAGGTTGCGCGTTTTGGTTGACCACCTTCGGCGAGGTGCACACTTGGTGTGTACGTTATCACATGGGCGTGTGATGTGGATTTATATAATCCCGATGGCGTGGGATTGGTATTGTGTTGCGGTTGAGTAACCCCGATGATGTGGGTTTTGATATGGGAAGAATCACGTGTGGATGCAGATTCACGGTGACGCGTGTAGTTTTGATCATCTTGTTGAGGTAGTGATCTCGTGTGGTGCGGATTCACTAAGGCTAGTGTAGTTTCGGCCAACCTCGATGGTGTTGCGATATTGAAGATAGTAGTCTCGTGTGGATGCGGATTTACTAAGTCTCGTGTAGTTCGGCCAATCTTCATTGGTATTGGGTTAAGGGGGTTAACCTTGGGCGGTTTACGCTTGTTACCATATATTGTTGTGTTGTAGCTAACCCTCCGGGTGTAGCTTATCGGCGTGGTACATATCGTCGTTGGTTTACTTACTTTGTTGATATTTTAGCTTGTTGTATAGCGATCGTACGGTATGCTTAGATTAGCTTACCTTTATGCATGGACTCCGGTATGTGCTATTTGATTATTATTGTGTGGCGTGTCCATTTTATGCATATATATGTATGTAGTATATTTTCACTCACTAAGCGTTAGCTTACCTTCTCGTTGTTGATATTTTATAGGTTCGCGTGATGGCGGCTCGGGTAAGCGTGGGGATTAGAGATCTTGGCTAGGTTGCTTTAGAAGATCTTGCTTTTGGGCTCGATTAGGATTGGGTAGCGTAGTCCCAATCACCATGCTTGATTTTGTGTCAAAGTAACTAGTCGGGTCATAACGAATATAACCGGTTTATGATTTAACTAACGTATTATTGTATTAAGAATTTTAAATTATTGTTGTACGTTTTTAAGTTCGTTGAAATTACTTTGATAAAAATACGTTTTGGAAATTGTGTAATGGGACCTAAATGTTATTTGATGTATAAAAAGGAAAAAAAAATTATGGGCCGGTTTAAATACGGGTTGGGTTGTTTCAAGTGGTATCAGAGCTTGGTCTAAGGGATTTAGGCGACTTGAGATAGGTGCCTAGACTTAGACTTTTGTGTGTGCTTATTTGTTGCGGGACTTGTAGGTGAACGGGTTGGACGGGGACTTGGTTAGTGCCTTAGCGTGTAGGTGAACTAACTAGGATTGTGGCTTGTGTTGTGATGAAATCCTTGCGTATGTTTTTACCGCGTGAAATTTTATTTTGTGTTGGTTTATATCATCGAGCGAGATGGTCGTTGTACTAACGAGTTTATACTGTGTGTGTGCGTAATAAGGACTTGCAAACCTTATTACGGGTGCAAATCGTGTCTAACAAAGTGATGTACGACAAGTGTTGAGCAAGATGGGGCAGTATTGTGCATGTGGTTTATACGTTCGTGGACTAATCGTTTTGCATTCTTTAGAATGACGACGTGAAACGAGATCGAGACGAATGACGATGAGTTTAACACTAGAGTTACGGCTGCCGTGGTGGAGCGAATGGGTGTGTTTCGAGAAGAAATGGATCGGAAGTATTCCGAATTTCGGAGTAGTAGTGAAATGGAGCGTTGTCTTAAGAGATTCATGTGGACTAAACCCCCGATGTATGACGGGAAACTGGATCCTTTGGTAAGCACAACTTGGATCTCGGATGTCGAAGGGTGTTTTCGTACTATTGATTGCCCTCCCGAGAAGAGGACAAGACTCGCTACTAGTTTGTTGCGGGATAGGGCGAAGGATTGGTTGGATGGTAAAATTGATATCGTTGGTGGTGAAGCTTTTATGGGGTTATCGTGGGACGATTTTAAGAAGGAATTCTTCGAGGAGTTCTGGACGCAAGCCGATTTGGCGGAATTGCGTGAAGAGTTGCGAAATTTGCGACAGTGATCTATGGACTTGAATACTCTCAAGACGACCTTTATGGCAAAGGCTCGTTTTTGCCCTGGGTATATTGGGAATGATATTATGTTGTTGGAAGATTTCTATCGTACTCTGAATGATGACTTGCAAAATAAAATTAGCTGGGGTCAAGCAAAGTCATTTGCGGAGTTATTCACGGTGGCTAGGGGTTTCGAATCGTATTCGCGATCAAAGATTGGTGAACCTTCAAGTGAGAGAAGGGTTGTTTTGTATGGTGCTCCAAGTAAGAGAACTAGGGGTGCAGGTGTGAGCACGAGTGGTGCACTGATGAGTATATCGGATTCTAGTGCGTCTAGATGTTACAATTGTGGCGTGAGGGGTCACAAGTCTTGGGAATGTTCGGTGCCAAAGGGTGATGGCACGGTGTGCTTCAATTGCCAAATAGAAGGACATTGTAAGTCAGAGTTTCCCGAGTTAGCGGGGACGGGTGTGGCGAGAAGACGTTAAGGTACTTTTCATTTTAATAAATATGCCCTTTGATTATTTATTTATGTGCCGATGCGTTCGGGTTTGTTAATTGCATTGAATCGTGCATATTATTGTTATGGGTGACATCCCTAATGGGATTACCCTACGGTGGAGTTTGGATTGACGGACGAAGGGTGTAAGACTTGGTGCAACCAAGCATTCCTTAGTGTCCGGGAAATGTTTCTACCAAGCCATGGGTATGGGCTTTGGTGTTCGGTTGTTAAGCACGTGTTCGCTTTTGTGTTGAATATGGTGAACCACGGGGTTCGTCGGGCGAATAGAACCCTAGAGACCGGGCATTTGATCTCGATGTATGTTGGCGGAGGAGTCTACTTGACTCGATGTTAGGTGCCTCTTCATACCTACTAGCATGGTATTCGAATTCGATGGTATTGCGGTTACTTTGTACTTAGGGTGCCGGTAAGAAATCCGTAGGTGCGTGAGTGACGGTGTGGAAGTTACAAGTGATAGCAACTCATTGATTGCTGGAGTGATACTTGTACGGTTTGGTATTAACTTCTGTTGAAGTAGCGAAGGATAATCCGAAATCCTTTGTATACTCAAGGTTGGAGTAAGGTATTGTAAATGTGTGTGGTTGTGAGATACCTTTATCTCCCTGATATGGTTACGGAACGGAGTTCAAAGTGGGGGAGTTTGTACTCTTGCACGAAGATGTTCTAGTGTGTTGATATTGGACGATACTCGTAAAGATTCGAGGCTAGCGTTGAGACCTACGTTGGTCGATTGTGGTAAAAGTATGATTTGGAATAAATAGTACTTATGGTTTTAGATTTAAATTATCACTGAGGTGGTAATGTGGTGAATCTCATTTAGAGATAATGGACGTGTTTAACGAGCAAGGTGAGATCCCTCGGTTAAGGTATGTGTATGTCGGATTCTCATCTAGAGAATTATTGTTTTGTGCCTATGCGCGATATAGGTGGTTCTTGCTTGATTGTGTTGGCGTTGTGTACACATACGTGCGAAGCGTGTGCAAAGATTCCAAGTGAGTGGAATGTTCCTAAGTATGAGTATATACTTGTTGTTCAGTGTTGATGGTTAGTGTATTCCGTTAGGATTCACTATGGTGTAGCAGGGCGCGATGTTACACTACTCGTTGTGATCGAGGCCAAAAGAGCGTTTGTTGATGGTTAGTGTATTCTGTTAGGATTCACTATGGTGTAGCAGTGCACGATGTTAAAATACTCGCTGTATGAGGCCAAAAGAGCGTGTGTGATTGGTGGGTTATGGCCGTTGACGTGGTCCGCTAACTTCACCTTGGGAGTAGTGTACCGATGGGAAATGGGAGTACCATTCCTGTGTTGAGATTTAGGAAGTGAGTCGCGTGTAGTTCGGATTCACAAATGACACGTGTGGATGCAGTCATTCTATTGGGATAGTGACTCTCGTGTAGTTCGGATTCACTAAGGCGCGTGTAGTTCGGCCAATCCCGATTGTTGTTGCAGTGAAGGTAGTGAGTCGCGTGTGGTGCGGATTCACTAAGGCGCGTGTAGTTTCGGCCAGCCTTCATGTGGTTAGTATTGAGAACTATTGGTTGTTTTATACGCCAATGGTGGGGTCGTGAGGACCATGTTGTGTGATTGGTGATGCGATAGCCGTGGTTCGCTCACATGTTGTTACGGGTGTGACAATAGTCGATTTTGTACACCTTGGGATTAGCGTTGCCATAGTCGTTTTGGGTGCTATCGGTTTTAGCCGTTTGCTTATGTTGTTTGCGGTAGTTGCGTACAATTCGTGTTGTGCACTACAAGGGGTGTTAAGACGAAAGTGTTATCCGTTAGGATTCGCTTTCATTTCGGTCTTCATCGGTTTGGGTGTTGACTTTATTGTGGTATATGGTTGTTACTAGCGAGGTACTTGTGTGACGACCCAGAAATTTCTAACCAAAATTTAAACTTTATTCTATTATGATTTCGACATGATAAGCAAAGTCTATTAAATTGAGCCTCAAAAATTTTGAACCGTTTACATAGATTCATTAAAACCCTTGACTGTTTCCAACGATTCACGAACAATTGTTTGTAAATATAAATATATATATATATATATATATATATATATATATATATATATATATATATATATATATATATATAATGAAAGTATATATAATAATTTGAAATTATAAAATAAACATTAGAATTAAATATTTAAAATAGGATACAAAATAATTAAGTGTAAATTTAAAATGGATCTATATATATAAATATATACGATTTCTATGATTAACTATTATAATATGTATATTGTAATACATATAAAATTTATAAATGATAAATATGCAATAAAAGGTTATCTTATTATATAAGATTATTAAATATTACATAATACAAGTTAAAATATAATTGGTATATTAATATTAACATTTTCATTATCATTATAACTATTAATATTAATATTAATATTAATATCTGTATTATTAATAGTATTATATGAAAATTGATACATTTGATTTGTTACATTATTATTAATAGTATTATCATTAATAATATAATATTAATATTATTATAATTAATAAGATTGTATTATCATTTCTAAGTAATAATATTATTTATTAATTATTATTACTAATTACTTTATTAATATATTTAAACTTGTTAAATATCAAAAATTAAGGAATTTAATATATATATATATATATATATATATATATATATATATATATATATATATATATATATACACATATATAAATCTAGATATATATAAATACATAAACATATAAAAAAATTACAGATTTATATATATATGAATATACAGATATGGATATATATATATATATATATATATATATATATATATATATATATATATATATATATAATCACGACTTTATTTAAAAATAAATAAATAATTATGTAATTAAAAGCATAAGATCCAAAATCAGTTTCCCATCTAAATCAATTAATGTATCTGATTTTTGTTTGAGTCTATATAAATTATTATTCGTCTTAATCGATCGTACAAATCAGTAGAAATTCATAACCAATTTTATTTTATTTTTTTTTATTTTCTGATCGTATAAATTGCCAAAAATCAATTGGCTATATAATCAGACTAATTATACACCTATATTGATAAAAACCTTTCTTTTGTACATCTCCATTCTCAATTAAGAACCATTACAACACTTATTTAATCGAATTTTAAACTAAAATACTGAAGAACACAGCAGGTTCTCTGTTTTGCTTCCATTTTTTAAATTGAATGATTTCGAATTAGATTTCAAAATGTGTTAATGCTATGTTGTTAGGAATCATCTATGTAAACTTCCTGTAAAATATCAAGGTCTAATTCTTCCTAACAAAGTTAAATTTTGGAGTCAAAGTTAATTTTTCAAAAGTCAACTATTTCGTTTTTGAGGAAATTCGAACAAGTTTTGATGTTTTAAGTTTAATTTACGTTCCAAAAAGTTTTCATAAACGATTTAAAACTTGTTTCATGTTGAACTCGTGATCTAAAACCTTCTAAAAATCAAAATTAAATTATATGTTCTTCATTTTTTTCGAACAGCGACTTCTGTTTCAATTTATATATATATATATTTTTTATATTAATTTTCATATCACAGTTGATTTAGTTTGTTTCAAATTTGTATACTTATTGAAACCTCGAATCATTATTCTCAATTGTCTCTGGTTAATCGAATTCGTGAAAGATGAAGAAGAGAAGAGAAATAAAAGAAATACGGGTTAAATATTTATAAACTGAGTATAAGTTCAGAAATATAGAATTGGTTAGATGGTTAAGTGGTGTTGATGTTAACTGAGAGGTCTAGGGTTCGAGCCCGGGCGGTGGCGTTAATTTTTTTAAAGCTATTTTTGAAGGTAGTCTATTTTTATTCATTATTATTATTATTCTTATTAATTATTAATTATTAATTATTATTATTATTATTAAATATTGTTATTAGTGATAAGTTATTGTTATCATCATTAACATAATTAATATTATTATCATTATTGTTATTGCTACAAGTATTATTAATATTATTAATATTTTTATTATTAATTTTATCATTTTTACTATTAATATATGTATTATTATTATTATTATGATTATGAATATTATTATTATCATTATTATTAGTATCATTTTGTAATTATTAGTATTATTATTTTTATTATTAACATAAGTATTATTATTAAAGTTATCATTATTATTATTACTATGGTTATCTTTATTAGTAGAAATATTATTTTTAGTAAAATTATCATTTATATTAAAGTTATTATCCTTATTACAATTATCATTTTCAAAAATTAACATTTTCATTATTATTACTATTATGAATATCAATATTATTACTATCATTTTTATCATTATCAGTACTACTACAAATAGATATTTTATATAAAAATACATTACACTATATTATTATTATTAAAAAGATATAAATTAAGCTATATATAAAGGATATCAATTAAAATATAAATATATATTTTTATCATATATAAACCTTAAAATACAATTTTATTATTAACGATGAATAATAGTTATATAAAACTATATAAATATATATAAAAATTAAATAAATAATATATAAAGTTATAATATATGAAATTATTCGATTAAGAGTATATGTTTTAATATATATATATATATATATACGAATGATATAGGTTCGCGAATCCGAGGCCAACCCTGCATTGTTCAAAATCGTCATATGTATTTTTACTACAAAATACAGTATCATGAGTTTCATTACTCCCTTTTTGATATATATTTTTGGGACTGAGAATACGTGCGCTGATTTTATTAATGTTTTACGAAATAGACACAAGTGATCAAAAACTACATTCTATGGCTGGATTATGAATATTGAATATCAACCCTTTTTAGCTTGGTAACCTAATGATTAGGAAACAGGTATAGCCCCTAATCGACGCAAATCCTAAAGATAGATCTATGGACCTCGACAAGTCCCATCCGGTGTACGAATGCTTTAGTACTTCGAGATTATTATTATTATACAGACGAGAGGTTCTGTTTGGGGATATTCTATGCATTAAAGTTAAGTCGGTTATCAAGCGTTCACCATATGAATGATTTTTAATTCGCGGGTTACGCGTATTATTTTATACTCGGGTTACGTGTACAATTAAATATATGAAATCTTGTGGTCTATTAAAATGATAGAAATGAATGTTTATGATAAACTAATGAACTCACCAACTGTGACGACCCGGAAATTTCTGATCAAATTTAAACTTAATCTTTATATGATTTCGACACGATAAACAAAGTTTGTAAGGTTGAGTCTCAAAAATTTTGAACTATTTCGTATATTCAATTGACCTTCGACAATTCCCGACGATTCACGAACAACCTAATTAAATATGTATATATAAATGTATGTGAATATATTATATATAACTTGATAACATGAAGTACATTAATAAAATATTATACGATCTAGCTACTAGAAATTAGAGACGTAAAATAATTATTGATAAGCAGTAAAATTTATTATGTAAAAATTATATAGTATTTTAGAATGTATATATATATAATTATATATTTTAAAAACATTGAATACATTAATTCGAAATACTAATTTTATTTCTCTTAGCTAGGCTGGTAACGAATATTTTTGTATTAATAATTATAGGCTGATATGTGTAATATATATAACATACATGCATGTCCATATATTACTCACTTCCGTTCATCTTTATTATTGGAACACAATTAACCATATACATATATGAACCCCACTCCTTTATTTATTTATTTGTCATGAACCCATCACCTTTAAATTTAACTTTTCTACTCCAATAAACCAACAATATATCACGTTTGTTTGTGAACATATTTGTGGTGGCCCCTTATTGATTAAAACGTTAAAAGTATATAGGTATATATTATGGCATGGAGTGAAAGTTGTAAGTATTATATTTATGCATATCTATCACCTTTATCTGTTAATCCACAAACAAATCCCGATTACTGTTTTTCTTGTGATCAATATGACTAAACATCTATCTATTTTCTATATATGTATACATCATATGCTGTACATGTTGGATAAAAATAAAACCCACTTGTGTAAAATTGACTCTTCTCTTCTGATTAATGTACCGACACCCTCATCACTTATAATATCTTCACTCATTCCTTTTTAATTTATCATCATCATGTCAAACACTTAATCATCTAATTATCATTACCACAAACACCACTAGTTAATTACTACTACAATCATCCACCTCTTCTCTGCTACTATGGCGGATAACCATCACCATCTCCATACTTAATCGGGTATAGCCATCTTCACATAACTCAATTGGATGGGAACGGTTATTTCCATTACTTGATCATCAACTCGAAACCATCGTTGCTTGATATGTTCGAAGATGACATACATTACTACCATCATCGTTCACTTATGATTAACTGTGTAAGCATATTTTTTTCTAATTGTTATGGAAATGTCATTTTTTTGTTTTGTTTCACTTATTTGGAAACCAAAGACCAAAGCCACCACTCTTCCAACCGCCACCTTTGATCACCATTAACCCATTACTATAACACCACCTTGAAACCACTTTACAGGCCATCACCTTCACTCACAAGCAAAAACACCACCATCATCAATTTCATTTTCTTTTCCTCTTTTCCTGTTTTGTTTTTCTTTTGTACAAATACCACTATGAACCATTTAAATGATCAACTGTTACTGTATAACCTATTTGATCATCATAAGACCATTCCATCACCACTTTATCGAATCCAAACCGTCACAATTGAAACGGTTTGATGCTGTTTTCACAGCTATATATGATCAACCTGCAACCTCCAATACTTTTCACTGGTACTGCAGTTTTTACTTTCTGTTCCCGCTTTTCTAGTTCAAACACCACAAACTCATCACCATATCAACTTATACTGCTGCTATTACTTATACTCTTATTTGAGCACCATCACCAATCAGTTTCATTACTACTAAACCTGTTTCTGTACAGCATACTGCTCAACAAGAACCCAAAAGTGCTGCTATACTTTTATGTTTTCCACTTGCAACATATGACTTCATTAATTAATTATATTTTTTCACCGACACTCTCTAAACAATACCCCACTTACCTACCTTTTAGTTAGTGGAGGATATACTAACTTATTATGCCATCGATTTTCTTGTTGAACGAATATATGGGGGGACAAATGCAAATCACGTGGCCACGCCAATACCCTAAAATAATTTAATTACCTTGCTTTTCTTTTACCTCATCGTGGAACCCACCTAAACAAAACCCCTCCTCTTTGTTTGAAATATCGACTTTAATTTTTCTTGTTTTGTTTTTGATTTGGTTCTATCACAGACCCTCATTAATGCTCGATTATTTTCTAATAATCATCATTAAGTAAACCTAACGATCACCTGCATCTTGTTCTTGATCGAACCACCACATCACCATTAAAACTCATCTAAACCGCCACCACTTCTGACTTATCTACTACCGTTAAACCACAATTGATATATTTTTTCTCCCAATCGAGCTCCTGTGGAACAGCTAGATTAACGATGATAATAAGATAAAAGAATTATGATACAAGAGATGAAAATAAAGAATAAGATGGATGTCTGTTGTTGATGATGATGTCAAATGTATTGATAAAGATGATAACGGTTGAATAATGAATACATTGGATGATGACACGAAGGTGAGTGGAAACGTGAAGGATATTGATGTGCTGTTTCCCATACCCACGACAACCAGAACCCACAAACCACCAATACATGTTTATAGATTTAGATTAGGGTGAAACAGGCCACTAAATCGTTTAAGTTGGATTTGTTTTAACTAGTGGACCGAAAACATGTGTGATTGGGCCAAAATATAATTGGTTGTTGGGCTGTCATCTTCTACTTGGGCCAGTTAAAAATAATTTGTTGTTGGACCATGATCTTTCCTGCTGTTGGGCCGAAGAAGATTGGGCCAGACGGGTTTAAATAAAAATTTGTCTTCTGGCCTTAACAGAAAACAGGAGTGGAAGAGCGGTTTGATGGGGTGATGGGGTATTGGGTGGTCGTGGGTTCGAACCCGGGCTAAGGCGTTTATTTTTTTAAAGCTTGTCTTCAAAGGTTGTATTCTATTATTATTTTATTATTATTATTATTATTATTATTTTTATTATAATTGTTATTATTAATTATTATTGTTACTATTATTACTAACATTAGTATTAGAATTAAAATTATTATTATTATTATCATTAATAATAGTATTATTATTGATAATGCTAAAACGAACATATATTTCATAGCATTATTCCTCAAGAAAGACAAGCTTTTAGTTGCAATTGTTCTATTTACAAGTGATATTCGTTTAAATAATAAAAGGTGAAGATAAAAGACAGATTCGACGAATTGAAGACGTAAACGACCAAAAAGCTCAAAAGTACAAAATACAATCAAAGAGGTTCCAATTATTGATAAGAAACGTCTCGAAATTACAAGAGTACAAGATTCAAAACGCAAAGTACAAGATATTAAATTGTACGCAAGGACGTTCGAAAATCCGGAACCTGGACCAGAGTCAACTCTCAACGCTCGACGCAACGGACTAAAAATTACAAGTCAACTATGCACATAAATATAATATAATATTTAAATAATTCTTATAATTATTTATATATTATATAATATATTATAAACCGTCGGCAAGCTAGGAGCCAAGGCTGTGTGGGCTGGAAATACGAACTCCGCGAGTTGCGGAGTTTGAAGGCCAAAAATGTCTCGAGTTGCGGAGCTTCCCTGGACGAAAATTCCTATAAAAGGCAACGCATTTTGATCGTAAAAATATCATATAATCTATCTCTCTCTCAATATACGTAATATATATATATATATATATATATATATATATATATATATATATATATATATATATATATATATATATATATATTTTATATTTTAATTTTAATTTTAAATCCTAATAATAAGGGTATGTTAGCGAATGTTGTAAGGGTGTAAGTTGAAATTCTGTCCGTGTAACGCTACGCTATTTTTAATCACTGTAAGTTATGGTTAATGTTATTTTTAAATTAATGTCTCGTAGCTAAGTTATTATTATGCTTATCTAAATCGAAGTAATCATGATGTTGGGCTAATTACTAAAATTGGGTAATTAGGTTTTATATTAACTAAACAATACCTTGTTAATTTAATATACAAACTTATAATTTGACGTATTTATATATAACAACATACGCTTGACTGGGTACGGTGGGCGAGATATCTATAAATACCAATAATTATTCATTTTACCGGACACGGAACTGGATTAATAGTTAATAGACTTGTTGAAATAGGGGTGAATTACATTCAAGGGTAATTGGTGTAATTGTTAACAAAGTAGTAAAACCTTGGTTTACACGCAGTCGATAACCTGGTGTATTCATTAAATAAAGTATTAAAACCTTGTTACAATTCGAATCCCCAATTAGTTGGAATATTTGACTTCGGGAATAAGAATAATTTGATGAAGGCTTTCGCTCTTTATATTTATGACTGATGGACTATTATGGACAAATCCGTATGGACATATTAAATAATCCAGAACAAAGAACAACTAACCCATGAGAATAAAACTAAAATCAACACGTCAAACATCATGATTACGGAAGTTTAAATAAGCATAATTCTTTTATTTCATATTTAATTTCCTTTATTTTATATTTAATTGCACTTTTAATTATCGCACTTTTATTTATTGTTATTGTATTTAATTGCATTTTTAATTATCGTACTTTTTAATTATCGCAATTTTATTTTATCGCACTTTTATTTATCGCAATTTCATTATCGTTATTTACTTTACACTTTAAATTAAGTCTTGTATTTATTTTTAATATTTTACATTAAGTTTTAACTGCGACTAAAAGTTTAAAAATCGACAAACCGGTCATTAAACGGTAAAACCCCCCTTTATAATAATAATATTACTTATATATATATATATTTGTATTTTTATAAAATAAAACTAATATAGCGTTAAGCTTTGTTTAAAAGATTCCCTGTGGAACGAACCGGACTTACTAAAAACTACACTACTGTACGATTAGGTACACTGCCTATAAGTGTTGTAGCAAGGTTTAAGTATATCCATTCTATAAATAAATAAATATCTTGTGTAAAATTGTATCGTATTTAATAGTATTTCCTAGTAAAATTTAATAGTATTTTATACCCCTTAGCTTTAAACATCAAGTATTTTTGGCGCCGCTGCCGAAGAACTTAAAATCTAGCTTAAACGCCGGAAGCGCAACGCTAATATAAGAAAAAAAAAAGATTTTTATTTTTAGTTTACTTTTATAAAAATACGTTTTTGTAAAAATATGTTTTAAATATTCGAAAACATAAAAAGAAAACAAATATATAAATATTTTTAAGAGTTTGTTAAATATTTAAGTTTTATAAAGTTTCTTTATTTTTATTTTATAAAAATATAAGTTTTATTTAAATATTTTGTGTTTATTTAAAACATAAAATAAAAAAACCGAAAAGAAAAAAAATATATATATAAATCTATTTTTAAGATTTTTATAAAATTGTAAAGTATCTTATTTTTTTTAAAACATAAGTTTTTATTTCATTTATATAAATATTTTATTTAATTATTAAAACAGAAAATTAAAAAAAATAAAAAAAACGAAACCTGTCGAAACCAGCATGTCATCTGAATTTTCATATCCCGCGACTCGCGGAGTTTGAAGAAGAAAATACCGCGACTCGCGGAGCCATCTGACACGGGCACACAGCAACCCTAATTTGGCATTTATTACGGAGTTTTAATTATTATTATTAATTAATTAGTATTTAGTGTTAATTAATTTATTATTTAGTTTAAGATTTAATTAATTTGTAATAATTATTTTTAATTAGTTTTATTTATATATATAAAAGTAATAGTTTTATAAAATAAATTAAATAAAAATAATATTTTTTATAAAAATTGTACTTTTTACAACTTTTAGTATATTTTTATATTTTGTCCCTTTTTATTCGTTTTAGCGTAATTTTTGTATTTTTTGCACATTTTTTAGTTTTAAGATATAGTTTTTGCCATAGTTATTTTTACTTCTAGATTTTTAGGCTTTGCCGTAAAATCCCTTAAGTGTTTTTTCTTTAGATTAAGATTTAGGTGCTCTAGAATTTTGCGACGCCTTTTTAAGTTTTAGTACCTTTTTAAGTTATTGCCATTTGGGATATAGTTTTCCTTGTAAGTTTTAAATATTTTTAGACGCAACTTTTAATTCTTAGTTTTTAGTTCCTTTTTAAGTTTCTACGCGCTACTTTCTTATTTTTATTTTTCGACGCCTTTTACCCATTTATCAATTATCACTCCAATTAGTAATCTCAATTTGCAATTTTAATTTTAAGTTAGTGATAGTAATAAGGTTGGGTTAGTCAAGTGTTTTTTAAGTTTCATAAGTCACTATTTTTCTTCCTTATTTTTCGACGCCTTTTATTTTTCAACCCTTTTCTTTTTCGACCTTTTTCGACGCGCTCTTTTTCTTTCTTATTTCTCACCATTCTAGTTTTAGGACATAGATTTTTATTCTACTTCTTAACTAAATTTCTTAAAATTACGAAAATTTATTTTAAATGGTTAAATTGATAGACATCAAAATTTTCTGGTTCGTAGTAATAGTTGAATTTGTACGTGGACCGGGTTATTGGAGCCAAACAGTACTCAATTATATTGACACCAAACGAATCCTGCCCCTCTGCTGCATCTTTTGGCTATTCGAAACGTGGGCAAAATCAGAAAAGTCTATTAATTGGATAACTTATATAATTTTTCTTTCCTTTTAAAAACTAATAGGATATTCACCACCTTTTGTATGTTCACCACCTTTTGTACGTTCACCACCTGTAACTCGATCAAGACATCTAGCAAATATTGCCGCCGTTGATTTTTCTTTAGAATCGTCATCCAGTCGACCAAATACTCCAATTCAAATTTCCGATAATCCATTTTTTGAACCCGACCTCACAATTGAGAATCCGGAGAATATTCAGGGACAATTCATAGATCCTGAACCATTAATTTTTCCTCCGGAACCACCAATCATTCAAACAGAGATTGTTGAGGAAATTAAATCAGAATCCTCTAGTGATTCAGATTCAAAAAATCCAATTATGGAGAATCTGGAACCTTTAAGTATGGAAGACCGAATGAGAGCTAAACGCACTGGCCAAGGTCACGCAATTACTCATCCAGACATTAATGCGCCAGATTATGAAATCAAAGGACAAATTCTACATATGGTGACTAATCAATGCCAATTTAGTGGTGCGCCGAAGGAAGATCCAAATGAACATCTTCGTACCTTTAATAGGATCTGTACACTATTTAAAATAAGAGAAGTTGAAGATGAACAGATATATCTCATGTTATTTCCCTGGACTTTAAAGGGAGAAGTCAAAGATTGGTTGGAATCGTTACCTGAAGGGGCGATTGATACATGGGACGTGTTAGTTGAAAATTTTCTTAAACAATTCTTTCCTGCATCTAAAGCCGTAAGACTTCAAGGAGAAATTGTTACGTTCACACAGAAACTAAATGAAACTCTATATGAGGCGTGGACAAGATTTGGAAAGTTATTAAGAGGATGTCCGCAACATGGTTTAGACACTTGTCAAATAGTACAAATATTCTACCAAGGATTCGACATCACTACAAGAAAAGACATAGATATAGCAGCTGGTGGTTCTATTATGAAGAAAATAGAAACTGATGCTTACAAAATTATTGATAACACTGCTTCCCACTCACATGAGTGGCACCAAGAAAAAGATATTGTTAGATCATCTAAAGCAGCTAGAGCCGATTCTAGCCATGACTTAGATTCCATTTCAGCAAAGATAGATGCTGTCAAGAGACGAATGGAAAAGATGACTAAAGATATCCACTCAATACGAATTAGTTGTGAGCAATGTGGAGGACCACATTTGACAAAAGATTGTCTCAGTATTGAACTAACAATGGAACAAAGAGAGAATGTTTCATATCTAAACCAAAGGCCTGGAAATAATTATCAGAATAATTATCAACCGCCAAGACCGATTTACAATCAAAACCAGAACTATAATCGAAATATTCCATACAACAACCAACAAGGTCCTAGTAATCAACAAGTATCCAATAATACTTACAATCAGCAAAGACCTAATTTTCAAAACAAACCACCACAAACCAATGATAAAAAGCCAAATTTAGAAGATATGATGACGAAGCTAGTTGAAACTCAAACACAGTTTTTCACATCTCAGAAACTAACTAATGAACAAAATGCTCAAGCATTTAGAAATCAACAAGCTTCTATTCAAAACTTGGAACAATAAGTAAGTAACCTAGCAAGGTTAATAGGTGAAAGAAAACCCGGAAGTTTACCTAGTGATACAAATGCTAACCCCCGGAATGAAACAGCTAAAGCCATTACCACAAGAAGTGGTACAACACTTAAACCACCTGAAATACCTGTAATTTCTGATGAAGCTATTCCTACTCCACAAGAACCACAACCTGAACAAGATAAGGAAAAAGAACCGGTAGTTGAAAAGGTTAATGAAGATAACATAGTTAAGGCTAAACCTTATGTTAAACCATACCAACCACCACTTCCTTACCCGAGTAAAATGAAAAAAGAGAAACTTGAAGCCGAGCAATCCAAATTTTTGGATATGTTTAAACAGATAAATGTAAATCTTCCTTTCATTGAGGTAATTTCAGGAATGCCTAGATATGCTAAATTTCTGAAAGATCTAATCAAAAATAGAAAGAAAATGGAAGAACTCTCGGCTGTTACTATGAATGCTAATTGTTCAGCAGTGCTGTTGAATAAGATACCAGAAAAATTATCTGATCCAGGAAGTTTCACAATTCCATGTTTTCTGGGTAGTCTTAGTTCAATAGAAGCATTGGCAGATTTAGGTGCTAGTATAAATTTAATGCCGTATTCACTATACGCTAAACTAGACCTTGGAGAATTGAACCCAACAAGAATAAGTATACAACTAGCCGATAGATCAATAAAATATCTTAGAGGGATAATGGAGAACATGCTAGTTAAAGATGGTACTTTAGTATTTCCAGTAGATTTTGTTGTTCTGGACATGGAAGAAGATTCTCAAGTTCCTCTCATATTAGGAAGACCATTCTTAAACACGGCTAAAGCAATGATAGACGTGTTTGGTAAGAAACTGACCCTAAGTATAGAGGATGAGAGTGTTACCTTTTCAGTTGATAGAGCAATGCAACAACTGCAATCTGCAGATGATACATGTTATTATATTCAAACTATAGATTCACATGCAGAATTGTTAGAAGAATTTCCAGAATTACAAGGAACAGGAGAATGTTCTTTAGGAGAAGGAACTGAACCAATTGATGAAGCTGAAATGTTAGCTACACTAATAGCTAATGGATATGAACCAACAACAGAAGAAATTCAAATGCTAATAGAAGAAGACAGATATCGATATAAATCATCGATAGAAGAACCTCCGACATTAGAGTTAAAGCCACTTCCAAACCATTTGGAATACGCTTATTTACATGGTGAATCTGAATTACCTGTAATAATATCGTCTTCTCTTACTGAAAATGAGAAATCACAACTCATTTCTGTGTTAAAAGCTCATAAACCAGCCATTGCATGGAAGATTCATGATATCAAAGGAATAAGTCCTTCGTATTACACACATAAAATCCTTATGGAAGAAGGTCATAAAACGTATGTGCAATGCCAACGAAGACTAAATCCTAATATGCAAGATGTAGTTAAAAAAGAAATTATTAAACTGCTAGATGCAGGTTTAATTTATCCAATCTCTGATAGTCCATGGGTAAGCCCAGTTCAATGCATGCCTAAGAAGGGTGGCATGACTGTCATCACAAATGAGAAAAATGAGCTTATTCCTACTAGGACTGTAACAGGATGGCGTGTATGTATTGATTATAGAAAATTAAATGACGCCACCAGAAAAGATCACTTTCCCTTACCTTTCATTGATCAAATGTTGGAAAGATTAGCCGGAAACAGTTACTATTGTTTTCTTGATGGATTTTCCGGATACTTTCAAATTCCATTAGCACCCGAAGACCAAGAGAAAACCACGTTCACGTGCCCTTATGGTACTTTTGCTTACAAACGCATGCCATTTGGACTTTGTAACGCCCCTGCAACCTTTCAAAGGTGCATGATGGCGATTTTTCACGACATGATAGAAGAATGCATGGAAGTTTTCATGGATGACTTTTTAGTCTTCGGTGATACATTTGAATCATGTCTAGCTAATCTTGAACGAATGCTTATTAGATGCGAACAATCAAATCTAGTACTTAATTGGGAGAAATGCCATTTCATGGTTAAAGAAGGCATCGTTCTTGGACATAAAATTTCAAAGGAAGGAATTGAAGTGGATAGAGCTAAAGTAGATGTAATCGCTAAACTTCCACATCCCACCAATGTTAGAGGAGTTAGGAGTTTTCTAGGGCATGCCGGTTTTTACCGACGTTTCATAAAAGATTTTTCTAAAATTGCCATTCCTATGAATAAACTCCTAGAAAAGGATGCTCCATTCATCTTTTCAGATGAATGTATCAAATCTTTTAATATTCTTAAAGAGAAACTCACTAATGCGCCAATCATGATAACACCAAATTGGAATCTACCATTCGAACTTATGTACGATGCAAGTGATTTTGCAATGGGAGCCGTTTTAGGACAAAGGATTGAAAAAAGATTTCAACCTATATATTATGCTAGTAAGACGTTACAAGGAGCACAAACGAACTATACAACTACTGAAAAAGAACTCCTTGCTATTGTCTTTGCTTTTGACAAATTTCGATCATATCTCGTTCTAGCTAAAACGGTAGTCTATACCCACCATTCTGCTCTTAGATACCTATTTTCGAAACAAGATGCCAAACCAAGATTAATCCGTTGGATCTTACTCTTACAAGAGTTTGATATTGAAATTCGAGATAAAAGAGGAGCAGAAAATCTCGCCGCTGATCATCTTTCTCGTCTTGAAAATCCCGAATTAGAAGTTCTAAATGAATCGGCCATACAAGACAACTTTCCTGATGAATATCTATTGAAGATAGATTATAATGAAATACCATGGTTTGCAGACTATGCAAACTACTTAGTATGTGGATTCCTTGAAAAAGGATTGTCATACCAAAAACGAAAGAAATTCTTTAGTGATATAAAACACTATTTCTGGGAAGATCCACATCTGTTTAAAAGTTGTCCAGATGGAATAATACGCCGATGTGTATTCGGAGATGAAGCTAGTAAAATCTTAAACCATTGTCACACAGGACCAACAGGAGGGCATTATGGGCCTCAGCTAACAGCAAGAAAAGTTTATGATGCTGGATTCTATTGGCCTACAATTTACAAAGACGCACACCCTCTTTGCAAATCCTGTGATGCTTGTCAAAGGGCCAGAAAAATAAGTCAACGTGATGAAATGCCACAAAATGTCATTCAAGTATGTGAAGTATTTGACATTTGGGGTATTGACTTTATGGGTCCATTTCCAAAATCTCATAATAATCTCTATATTCTCGTAGCCATTAATTATGTATCTAAATGGGCGGAAGCACAAGCTCTCCCAACTAATGATGCACGAGTTGTAGTCAATTTTTTAAAACGTCTTTTTGCAAGGTTTGGAAGACCGAAAGCTTTAATAAGTGATCGGGGTACTCATTTCTGTAATAATCAACTTGAGAAAGTTCTCAAAAGATATTGAGTAACTCATAAAATCTCCACTGCATATCATCCACAAACAAGTGGACAAGTTGAAAATACCAACCGAGCATTAAAACGTATTCTAGAGAAAACCGTAGGATCAAATCCGAAGGAATGGTCCATTAAATTGGAGGATGCACTCTGGGCTTTTAGAACAGCCTACAAAACTCCAATTGGAACCACACCTTTTAAACTCGTTTACGGAAAAGCATGTCATCTTTCAGTAGAAATTGAACACAAAGCATTTTGGACTTTGAAGACATGTAATCTTGATTTACATGAAGCCGGACGTCTACGGTAAAGTCAATTAAACGAATTAGAAGAATTAAGACATGAAGCATACGAAAATTCGTTAATCTATAAAGAAAGAACGAATAAATGGCATGATAAAAGAATCAGAAGTTCAAAAGAATTTAAAGAAGGAGACAGAGTTCTTCTTTTCAATTCACGATTCAAGCTATTTCCTGGAAAATTGAAATCAAGATGGTCTGGACCATTCATAGTCAAAAGAGTTTTCCTATACGGAACAGTAGAATTAATAAATTCAAATGGGATTGAATTTAAAGTTAATGGTCACAGAGTTAAACATTACATACATGGTCCGATGGAAGTTGACAACGAAGTTAATCACAATTTCGATACCACAGCTAACTAAGTATGGGGAGAATCAAGTCTTTAAAGGATAATATGTATTTATGTTAGAGTTAGATTTTCTGTTTTCGTGTAGTTCTCGAAAATGGAACCCGAATGGTCTTTCCCTAGCAGACCCTAAAGAACTAGTCTTCTCCCCCCATTCTGAATTTTTATTTTTTTTTAGGTTTTTACGAAATGAAGACTTCCTGTGAACTAAACCATGGTCTAATGCTACACGCTTTGATTACTAAACGTAATAATGACACACTACCGAGTGAACTGGTATCAGTAATCAGAGAAAGATTGGACGGAGTAAGAAAAGAATCCAGATGCGAAGATAATAAGTTACAATTTGGTAAAGGAAAATCAAAATCCGCAGCGAAAAGAAGAGCACGACACCTTGAAAAATGTCACAAATGCGGAAAATGGTCACACGAAGGTAAATGTTCAAATAATCAAACCTATTCAAATACCAAATTTGTTACTTTATGCAGAGATGGACCGTTCATATGTTTAGAAGAAAAAACATTAAATGCTCGAGGTTACGCCTATGTAGCCATGGAAAACCAATTAGTCCGACTATCTTATGAGTGGGCTAGAGCATAACACTAAGAAATATATTTCACAGGTAAGTCTGTACAGTTTTTATTTTTATTTTTATTTTTTATTTTTAACCTTTTGATAATAAACGCTAATTTGTTCGCTATAAAGTATTAAATTGGTATTCGATAAAATTAGGTCTTGCGACCGAAATTGTTGATATCATTCAAAAATTTATTACATCACTGCGAAATTTAACGTTTATTCTTAAGGTATAAATATCTTTAATCAATCAACCCAAAATATTTCAAAAATTCGTCATGAGTTAAATTAGGTCATGGAACCGAAATTACCTTACCGAAAAGAGGGGCGTATATTTTTGATAATATTTGATTGTTTAAAGTGGGATAAAAGCCAAAAGATTTTTAATTTTATTTTTACCATGTTTTTAAAATTAATATATAAATATTAAATTAATATTGTAAACTTCTTTAAAATTGTAAATATTTGAAAATTTTAATATAAGTTTGTATGTATAAAAACAAAAATATACTATAAGTTTGGTGTGAATTTTTAATTTTTAAAATATGAATTTTTAATTTTATGCATTTTAATTTAAGTTTGGTGTGAATTTAAAAAAAAATTACTTTATTTCGCTAAATTAAAAATATGATTTTTTAAAAAAAATTCGTCGTGAGTTGAAGACTAGGTCTTTGAACCGAAATTGCTTTACCCGAGGGAGGGACGAGAACTTTTATTATCATTATTTTTAATCTTATTGAATTAAAGTATGCCAAAAACATTAAAAAAACTCAAAAATCTTAGCTTTTAAAACAATCGCTACAAAAAGACAAATTTTAAAATTTTGTCGAGGGACGGACTAGGACATCGATCCAAAATGACCTCGTCCTAAATAACAAAGGAAACAAAATTTTAAAATTAATTACTTAATTGTTTTATAAGTTAAAGATTGTTAAAAAAAAATTAAAAAAAATAAATTGCCGCGACTCGCGGAGTTTGAAGAGTAAATTCACCGCGACTCGCGGAGGGCCAAAAATACAGAAAAAAATAAAACGCTGGAACAGATCAGTATGCACACCACCACACCCCAAAACACTGCGAAATAAACCGAAAAAACACTCCCAAAATCGATTTTTTTCACCAAAAATCATCACATTTTTTTACTAAAATCATGTTGAGAAGGATGCTATCAAGGAATTACTCAAGGAAAACGGTAAATTTCTACACCTAAACACCATTTAATCCGAAAATTAGTGTTCTTGAGCAATTTTATACCCAATTCAATTTTGATGCTTTTTAGTATAATTATACTTAAATTCTTTTTGTATTATGCTTGTATAACCAAGATTGATGCTATTTAACATGATTAGAAGCCTTAAACTTCAAATTTTGAGTAATCTAGGGTTTATGTTCTTGAGCAATTTGGGGCTTTTTGATATAAACAGGTTATGGCCGATATTTATCATGAATTGTTGCTAAATTAAGTAGTGTAACATGTTTAGGTAGTTAAATGATCCAAACTTTGAGCCTAAACATGATTTTTGAGAATTAAAGTGGACTTTTTCAAGTCTAAAATTCATGAACTTGATTTTTGAGAGATAATGCCATTTGAAACTTGTTTAGTTACTAATAATGATTATTTTGACATGTTATTTGAGTTGAATGCTTATGAACTTGGCAAACATTTTCGTATATGCTTATTTGAAAAAGTGTAGATTTGATAAAAATATGAAAATGAGCATAAGTTTGATATAAATTGAACATGTCATTGTAATTATTTTGATTGATGATTTTGCTGACACTAATGCATATTTGGATGCACAAAAATTGTGTTTGATGTGTTTTGCAGACTGAAAGGGGTGAATCTTCATCCCAAGCTCGCAATGCTCCTCCTGAGAATGCGGAACAACAGGATGTTGATAACCATTACAAACAAGATATACCTCATCCAGTTATGACATTTTCAGATATGCACGTGGAAAATTTGCACCCGAACTTGAGATTAGACAGATGTTGGATAGATTATCCAAAATACCAAAGGGGCTTGCATACTCTTCATTCTAAAGCTGTTGAAGTACCTAGGGTAATAGAATGGGGACCATTAGAAGCCGTAGAATTGGCCGAGCCAATTAGGGAATTACTTACTCAGAGGTATGGTAATTCTTCTTTTAATGATTAGGTACGATTATTCAACATGCGTAGACCTGTATATAAAGTATGGTGTGAAGAATTATTGTGTAGTATAGAAATAAATGATCGGGTAGCTAGTTTAACCGATCGATCTTTTATTAGATTTTTGTTAGGAGGTTCGATGCGCCACATGTCTCTACTAGACATGGCTCAGGTCTTACGTATATATACGCCTGAGGAGCTAGCATCTGCCGATTGTCGAGGGTTGATATTAAATGGTAGGAGGATAGACGAAAGTTTTGATACGCATGGTGTATGGAGTCAAATGACTAGCCATCACCGATTTAAAGGGGGAAATTACTCTTATTTGGATATAGATAGAGCTGAGTTAAGAGTGATTCATAGGTTTCTAGCGAACTCGATTACACAGCGAGGTAAAAATAAGGAAAAGGTAAATGAACAGGATTTGTTTTACCACATGTGTATTCGAGACCCACAAAGCGCTGTAAGTATACCTTATTATGTGGGTTATTATTTATCAGCTATGGTTAGGGGGATGAGACCGCACAGTATAATAGGAGGTGGTATATTTATTACATTAATTGCTGAGTATCTCAATGTGGATATAAGTCGGGGAGGATTATTAATCGAAGAGCCAGAACCCCACGATACAATTGGTTTAAATGTATATCATGGTGCTAAAGTTTTGAAGAGGCGAAATAACGCCCAGTAGCCTATAATGGAAGACATCCACAGGTTGAGAGAAATCAACAGCCAGGTAATGTGGGAGGGGGAAATGAAATGACAGAAATGCAAAGGTTTATAGCTTCACAAGAATATGAAAATGCTAGACATCGAGCATTTGAAGATTGGCAAGTTCATCAAAACCAAATCATAGCACATTGCCAACATGTAGGTAGAAACTATATTCCTACTCCAACGCCCATATTTTCTCCCTGGTCTATAGAGATGCAACCACCGTATCCTACTTATAACCCAGCTGAAGCATTTTATAACACATACGGTTATGCATGGAACCCCCTACTGGTACCAGTAACAACCCTTGTTTATTTAATTTTATTTATTATATTTTTGTAATGTTACTACATTTAACACTTATGTTAATATTGTAATAGTTTTTATAATTTTCTAACTTTTATTTTTAGATTTTAATAATTTTTGAACGTGGGGTAATATACCAAACTTCAAAAATATGTATATATGTTTGCAGTTTATCTTATGTACACAACAGGGTAAAACAATGCATTTTCAAAGACTGGCATTAAGTTCAGCAAAAGCAACTAATTTTGACGACAAGATGAAAAATAAATGTGATGTAACAACAAGACGGAATGAACAAATGATGTGCACCATTTATCATTCAACACAAACAACGATATGTTTGGAAAATTTGGTAAAATTTAATCATTTTTCTACGCTAATCACCCTCAATAATTTAAATTGTTACTGATTTCTTGCAAATGAGAGCATTGCAAGATCTTAAGTGTGGGAAGGGGTTAAATTTTTTCGGATTTTTAAAATTTTTATCTTAAACACTTGGTTACCATTAAAAATACTAATAAAGCAGTAGTTGTATTAGAATCTAGTGCTCTCTGATAATAAAGAACAGCCCTAGTCTTATATACTGACTACCCAATTCTAGTAAAATTTTTCAAAATTTTGAATTAAATGAACTCAAAATCATGTTTATACATATTTATGAACGATAAAACTAGGTGTTAACACCGAAATTATTGTTACCTCGGAAAGGACATAAATTGAGAAACAAACCAAAATGTTAGAATTTATTTAAAATGGAATAGAGGACAATAAAAAGGAAAATAAAAGCCAAGTGTGGGAAAATTTACCAAGTTATTTTAAACATATGTCACATATTTTTAAAGATACAAAATACTTTTGCTTTGGACTAAACTAAAAATTTTTACCCGATTTACTGTAAGAAAGATGGATCTACACGATGAATCAATTCCATCATTTAAAGGAAGTAAAGTCTTCCAAAAAAGAAACGCGCTTCTTGATTTAGGTTATGAAGTTGTCGTCCAGACCAGCTGTAGGTTGACGAAAAATCTAGAAAAGTCATCACTAAAATCAGCAGGAAATCCACGGACCTCAGCATCAAACAGGGTCGTCAAGTGGTCAGACTTATCCTAACCATGAGAGGATCTGTCTCGTAAAATGGGGAGGACGCCGTACAAATTAGCTGGATAAGACTAATGAATCAGATCCCCAGAAAGGATAATCTCCTTAAAGATCAAAAATCAGCTTTTAAGACTGATATTACTCAATCCTTGAGATTGACCTTAAAGATTGAGAATTCAAACTCATGGAATTCAGTGATATCTAAACTCGAGCTTGAACGAGAAAATATTCTGATCAAAATTACAAACCGATTTGTTTTCTGAAAACCTATTTTCAATGCGTTCATTACCATTGAACGTAAAATCCTAGGAATTCACCTGGAATTCATTAGGTCACCTGAACCAAATCGGGTGTCAACCGTAAGAACGGTGGTTGCATAGCATGGTCAAAGACAAGACCTTGTGCCAGACCGGAAAATTATAAGGGTGAGCTTTACTATTACTCCTACAAAGGATAGTAATTGCGTCTGACACGTTATAGACCATAATTAAAAACATGTCAGGGGACATTGCCTTAACAGTTGCTTGTTCAACGCTTTCCTTTACAACTGGACGGTAGGTTATCGAAAGGTAATATAAGGAGCAAGTATACTGGACGTGTTTCTTTCCTAATACAAGGTTAGCAAGTGGGTGACACAAAACCATAAGTTTTGAGCTAAAATTTTCAAATCTGAAACCCACCAAATCCACAAAAATATTTTGCAAACACCGGTGAAGGGTTATTCCGGAAAACTTATCTAGGGTAAAAACTAGATTTAATTTTCAAAAGATCAAATGTTTTCATAAAGATCCAATTTCCTTAATGGATCTAAATTTTATAGTCATGTGGGACTGTAAACCACATCGTTACTACCATTGTTTATACCGCCGTAAAGAAATCACTGATGTACAAAGTGTGAAGAATAAAGAAGTGATTCTAGTATTTCAAGACTATATTGCTTGAGGACAAGCAACACTCAAGTATGGGAATATTTGATAATGCTAAAAACGAACATATATTTCATAGCATTATTCCTCAAGAAAGACAAGCTTTTAGTTGCAATTGTTCTATTTACAAGTGATATTCGTTTAAATAATAAAAGGTGAAGACAAAAGACAGATTCGACGAATTGAAGACGCAAACGACCAAAAAGCTCAAAAGTACAAAATACAATCAAAGAGGTTCCAATTATTGATAAGAAACGTCTCGAAATTACAAGAGTACAAGATTCAAAACGAAAAGTACAAGATATTAAATTGTACGCAAGGACGTTCGAAAATCCGGAACCGGGACCAGAGTCAACTCTCAACGCTCGACGCAACGGACTAAAAATTACAAGTCAACTATGCACATAAATATAATATAATATTTAAATAATTCTTATAATTATTTATATATTATATAATATATTATAAACCGTCGGCAAGCTAGGAGCCAAGGCTGTGTGAGCTGGAAATACGAACTCCGCGAGTTGCGGAGTTTGAAGGCCAAAAATGCCGCGAGTTGCGGAGCTTCCCTGGACGAAAATTCCTATAAAAGGCAGCGCATTTTGATCGTAAAAATATCATATAATCTATCTCTCTCTCTCAATATACGTAAATATATATATATATATATATATATATATATATATATATATATATATATATATATATATATATATATATATTTTATATTTTAATTTTAATTTTAATTTTAAATCCTAATAATAAGGGTATGTTAGCGAATGTTGTAAGGGTCTAAGTCGAAATTCTGTCCGTGTAACGCTACGCTATTTTTAATCACTGTAAGTTATGGTTAATGTTATTTTTAAATTAATGTCTCGTAGCTAAGTTATTATTATGCTTATCTAAATCGAAGTAATCATGATGTTGGGCTAATTACTAAAATTAGGTAATTGGGATTTGTACCATAATTGGGGTTTGGATAAAAGAACGACACTTGTGGAAATTAGACTATGGGCTATTAATGGGTTTTATATTAACTAAACAATACCTTGTTAATTTAATATACAAACTTATAATTTGACGTATTTATATATAACCACATACGCTTGACTGGGTACGGTGGGCGGGATATCTATAAATACCAATAATTATTCATTTTACCGGACACGGAACTGGATTAATAGTTAATAGACTTGTTGAAACAGGGGTGAATTACATTCAAGGGTAATTGGTGTAATTGTTAACAAAGTAGTAAAACCTTAGTTTACACGCAGTCGATAACCTGGTGTATTCGTTAAACAAAGTATTAAAACCTTGTTACAATTCGAATCCCCAATTAGTTGGAATATTTGACTTCGTGAATAAGAATAATTTGACGAAGGCTTTCGCTCTTTATATTTATGACTGATGGACTATTATGGACAAATTTGTATGGACATATTAAATAATCCAGGACAAAGAACAACTAACCCATGGGAATAAAACTAAAATCAACACGTCAAATATCATGATTACGGAAGTTTAAATAAGCATAATTCTTTTATTTCATATTTAATTTCCTTTATTTTATATTTAATTGCACTTTTAATTATCGCACTTTTATTTATTGTTATTGTATTTAATTGCATTTTTAATTATCGTACTTTTTAATTATCGCAATTTTATTTTATCGCACTTTTATTTATCGCAATTTCATTATCGTTATTTACTTTACGCTTTAAATTAAGTCTTGTATTTATTTTTAATATTTTACATTAAGTTTTAACTGCGACTAAAATTTTAAAAATCGACAAACCGGTCATTAAACGGTAAAAACCCCCCTTTATAATAATAATATTACTTATATATATATTTGTATTTTTATAAAATAAAACTAATATAGCGTTAAGCTTTGTTTAAAAGATTCCCTGTGGAACGAACCGGACTTACTAAAAACTACACTACTGTATGATTAGGTACACTGCCTATAAGTGTTGTAGCAAGGTTTAAGTATATCCATTCTATAAATAAATAAATATCTTGTATAAAATTGTATTGTATTTAATAGTATTTCCTAGTAAAATTTAATAGTATTTTATACCCCTTAGCTTTAAACATCAATTATCATTATTAACATAAGTATAGCTATCATTAATAGTATTGTTATCATTATTATCATTTTTACAAAAATTATCATCTTACTATCATTAAAAATATCATTATTATTATTATTATTAGAATTATCATTATTTTTATCATTATTTTTTTTATTATTATTAGTATTATTTTTAACATTAATATTATTATTTTTAACATTGTTATTATTATCATTTTTACTAATAGTATCATTATTATTATAACTATAATATTATTATCAATACTACTATTAATATTATTATTATTATTACTATTATTATCATTAATATATTTATTAACAAATATTATTATTAAGTATTATTAGTATTAAGAAATTTTATCAAAATTAGTATTTTTATTGTAAAAATGATACAACCTTTTTAATTTTATTATTATTACTACCATTATTAAAATTTTAATATATTTTATTATTATTATTATCATTTTTATTATCAATATTAACATTATTATTAGTATTATCATTATTATTATTATTATAAGTATCATTACTATTAATATTATTCCTATTATTAATATTATAACAAATAAACATTTATTATATAAAAATATATTTAATACATATAACATAACTATATTGGTATTTTTATCTATCTAAAGTAAATAAAGTAAATATATCTAACTAAATAATTAAGGAAACCTATGAATTATTAAATATAATTATATCACTAAGAATAATATATAAATTTGTTCGATTACAATTATATGTGTTAATATATATATAAAACTTATATAGGTTCGTGAATCCGAGGCCAACCCTATATTGTTCAGTATCGTCGTATGAATATTTTTACTACAAAATATTGTAGAGTGAGTTTCATTTGCCTTTTTACCCTTTATATTTTTTGGGCTGAGAATACATGCGCAATTTTTATAAATGTTTGACGAAATAGACACAAGTACTAAAAACTACATTCTATGGCTGAATTATTAAACCGAATATGCCCCTTTTTAGTCTGGTAATCTAAGAATTAGGGAACAGACACCCTAATTGACGTGAATCCTAAAGATAGATCTATTGGGCCCAACAAGCCCCATCCAAAGTACCGGATGCTTTAGTACTTCGAATTTATCATGTCCGAAGGGACTCCCGAAATGATGGGCATATTCTATATGCATCTTGTTAAGGTCGGTTACTAGGTGTTCACCGTATGAATGATTTTTGTCTCTATGCATGGGACCCATATTTATGAGAACTGGAAATGAAATTCTTGTGGTCTATTAAAATAATGGAAATGATTATTGTGATGACCTCCCAATAGGGTCTGGAAGGAACGTCACTAATATCAAAATATACAAACATATTATAATACGAGAACATTTCTAAATGATAAAAAAATAAGCTTTATTGAGTACGCAGCAGAAAATGAAATGTTGTTACAATAATTGAAATTACAATAAAGTAATTGTTTTAAATGCAAGAGTAATAAATGCGATAGTTCTTGATCCTAAGTCCAAGTAGCATCACATAAGCAGTAGATAAGTATACTTAATCAAACAGCACCTGAGACAAAACATGCTAAAGTGTCAACCAAAAAGGTTGAGTGAAGTTCATAGGTTTAACAAAAGTAGGAATAGTTGTTTTTAGACAACAAGAGTTAGTTTGTAAAGTTGATCTCCCGCAGGATCAAAAAGTTATGCCAACGCGTGATATTTAGACTAAACGTTCAAGTTTGCCCCATGACAAGTTGTGTCTGTCCTTGTCAGTTTTAATTTTATTATCAAGTAATACAAAGACTTAGTCAAATGTATCAGGGACGTTACTCCCGATAGGCCTACCTCCAATAATTAAGCATGCCGCAAAAATTAAAAATATCACTGTAGGGACTTAGTAGGACATAGCCGGGTATAGCATAGTTTAACAGTATGGTACTTGTGTCTAAAGTGTAAAAGTAAAAACAGCATGTGTCTCACTCCAAAAGTAAGTAAGTTTGCTAGCAATAAAGAGGGGCTATGAATTCACCTTAGTAAGTAGAGAGAGATTTAGTTATTCCTCTGAATAGAAAGTTGGATGAGTGAGCAGAAAAGTCAACCTATGACATTTAAGAATAGTAAGTGTTTTGCCCAAATTTAAGTAGTTGTTTAAGTATGATAGTGTTTTAAGTATAGTTCGTTTTACTAAGTTTCGTTTCCTAGTAAGTTTCTATTTTTAGAAAGTTTCCATTTTTAGTAGGTTCCTTATTTTAGTAAGTTTCTATAACTAGAAAGTTTCTACTTTAAGAGTGTTTTCCATTTTAGGATACTTGTCGTATTAGATAAGCTTCCAATCACCCCTTTCCCTACGAATGGCCATTTCAGATCTAGGGGCTTGAGCCATAGGACCCTTTAAATCGAAAATCCAAACCCTCTGCCTAGAGTCTCATAGAAACCATTCGTCAAGAAAGTTCGAAGATCTATACATCTCTAATACATATCCCAAAATGTTCTTATGTGCTATAATATAAGTAGTAGGTTATAGGTGTTAGTAATAGTAATAGTGTATACATGTCAATTAATAGTATAAGTAGTATTAGAGTTTCATTAATTAGGGTTAGTTATTTTAATGATTAGGGTTTGTAATAAATGACTAGGATTTAATTAATGTCCTAGGGTTTAGGTTTAATTAATTAGGTTTAGGTTAAAGTTAATTTAGAGTTTTAATAATATATGTACAATATATGTGTCGTGTATATATATTGTAAATTTATTTAAACAAGATAACTTTAGAATATAGATTTATTAATTTAATATGTCTAATAGTTATCTTATTAAGTAAGTTAATGATTTTTATAAAAATTTATGAAAAAGTTCGGATTTATTTTATATGAAAACTTCAAAAATTTTTTTAACCATATCTAACTCAATTTTAATCCAAATCGTATGATATTTATATGCATTTTGATTGGTTTTGAAAGGGGAATCCAAATATGAACTCAAAATAAGAGAATAAGACTTTTTCAGTTTTTGAAAAATTAGTGTTTTAATAAATACGAATTTAGTCATACTTAAAACAAGGTTAGCAAGCTTAATAACTAAAGATACTTGGTATACTCTAATTAATTTTAATAAGTGACTATATATTCAATTAATGAGATTTGATTAGGTTTAAATAAATTAGGGTTAGATATTTAGGGTTTGTAGATCATACATTATATATATATATATATATATATATATATATATATATATATATATATATATATATATATATATATATATATATATATATATATATATATATTTGTAGTCAGCATATATGTATATATGTATATGTCGACTTGCATGTATATATATATATATATATATATATATATATATATAATGTTTTAGGTTAATTACGCATGATTAATATGGATCAAGAACAAACATGAATCAAAACAGGAATTGAATGGACAAGTTTAGGTTTATAGTCTTATACCTTGAAGATGGATGAAGATTAACAAGAAAAGTTGATGAACACTTGAAGATGAAGATCAAAACCTTGAAGATTTGAAGAACACCTTTGAAGATCTTCGACGAACACGAAGAACATGATGAACAACCTTGAAGATCACTTGAAGATCTTGAAGATTGCTTGAAAACCCTTGAAGATCTTGTTGAAGAAATTCGATGGTGGGGGGTGGTGATTTCGGTTTTTGAGCCGAAAATAGGGAGAGAGGGGAGAGATTTGAGAGAGAGATTTGTGAATGAGATTTGGTACATGTTTAGCTCTAGCCTAGGCCTCTATTTATAAGGAGGATTAGAGAGTTCTAGAATTAGGGTTAGGGTTAGGTTTACTTAGGGAACAAGTTAGACTTAGGGAACAAGTTAGGGCATTCCATGGAACTTTTTCATTTTAAACCTTGCACTTTTGATTAGTTAAAATAACTCATTAAATATTCTAGTTTAATGTTTAAAGGCTACAAGTTTAAAGTATTACATTTTGTTCACGAAAGTTAATTAGCTCATTATTTTTATCTTTTTATTAACTTGTCGTTCATTACACAAAGTTAATTATACGTTTTATAATTTTTTTTAACGCTTAACAATTATTGATTAAAGTTTAATCGTTAAGTTTAATTATATTATTTGGGCATTTAATAAGGGAAAATATAGAATGGAAAAATGAGGGTCGTTATAGTACCTCCCCGTTGTTAGAAACTACGTACCGAAGTTTTAGGTTAAGCTCTCGTTTGCATCAGCAGTTGAGAAGAGATAGAGGTATTTCTGTATCGTTTGGTCTTCGCGTTCCCATGTATGTTAGGGGCTGCTACGCGAATCCCAACGGATTTGAATAGAGTTTGATTTTCACGTTCCCTGGTACAATCGGGGCCCTTTCGTGAATTCCAATGAGTGTTAACAATAAGTATATTATTTTGTTTACACGTTTGATCTCATGATCCTTAACCTTATTAGGTCGTTTACAAAGTGCATTAAATGCGGAGATTTTTCCAAGGAATAACAAGAGTGTCGTTTAACTAGTTTTCCTTTAAAAGGAAAGATGATGCTATATCAGCATGAAATGTATCGTTGAGCTCATTAAGATTTTGAGTTTTTATGCTGCAATAGTAGGGCAGATAAAATAGAGTAGAGTACATAAAGATTGCAGTTACGTAGTTTGATGTATGGGTGGTGCTTGTTAGGGATAGTACCAGCTTCAAGTTGCGAAAGGTAACCATGATACCTTTAGTTTTCAAGAGATGTCTAATAGATAAATGAGACATTAGTTGAGGATTCATTGACCTCAGGATAATACGAGTGATTAAATGAAAGACATCGTTCAGTATACATGAGAACTTGTCTTTAGAAATAGTTTCAAAATGTAGCTTCAAGATTTATGATTTCAGCTTCATGTCGAATCATAGATCTAGACTTGACTAGAATAACATCTAGTTGCAATCCAAGAAGGAAGAAATGTGTAGAGTATCTTCATAAATGTTTAAGGTAACTCCTTCAGAGTAAGAAAAGTGTTTTCGCACAAATGGCGAGTCGGTTTATTATTTACTTACGAGTTTAAACACGGATTCGAATAAATGTGAATCATTGTTTATAGGATGAAGGAACCTCTGCTTCTTTGTTCGAAAGATCGTAGAATTGATGTTTACGAGAGCGTTGTAGTTTATCCATGAAATACTGGAAGTATAAACTTCTTAATGATTAGTATAGCAAGGAAGAGATGACGTACGTAAAGAGGTAAGTCTCATTCTTGCACGGAGAATGAGAATAAAGGTGATCCAAACGCATTGGAGAGCAATACGAATGTTTTAATAATGAGCCAAAGTAATTTTTGAAAAGTTGTGACGTTTGATATAACAATATAAATGAAGCGGAGCTATTAGTAAGACTAGAGTTATGTACATCACGTAATATTTTACGTAAAATAATTTGAACAATACGAAAAAGAGTTGATTAAAAGAATGTTTAATTTGATAAAACAAAGGTAAATTGATAAAAATGCGAAAGTGTTTATATAATCAGTGAAGGTAATTTTAGAGAAGTTGACGAAATGATGTTCGTAGTAAAATTAGGGTTACGTAAAATTTGTGAAGTAATTTCAATTTACTTAAAGTGGAAATTTGTGGAAGCGAAAGTATAATTTGATATGTACTAGTCAAAGTACGTAAAGTTAAATTTATGTATAAGATTTTATAAATCGCATAAGTGAAAAATCATTTTTATAAATTCCGAGATAGGTTGAAAATAAAGACTCGTGTAAGAAATCTTTGGAAAACAGGATATTTGTATTTAAGAGTTTATTGGTTTGAGAAAAATTGATTGAAGATTTTAAAATTCCGGAGGATAATTGTTTAATAATTGTTTCGAGGTAGTGAAAACTAATGAATTGACTTTTATCAGGACATGAGTCGTTGGACTCAGAATGTTAACGTTAAAGTAAGAAGGATGATAATGTGATTATCATCAAATGAGTAAATCCCTCGGATTTAGAGTTATGTATGAAAGGACTTCAAGTAAGATTTGCAACTTTGAATCGTTCGAGTGATAGTGAGAGTTCAGAAACTCGGCATGAATAGTCTGAGAGTCGCATAGTCAGGTATAAATAAGTGCTAAAGTAGTGACTTTCAACTATATAAGGATCGTTTGAATTCAGCATTAGTTGGCCTGAGAGGAGGATACGTTAAAGTATGATGGAATCATTTCAAGTGTTACAGTAGTTTTTCAGATGTGATAAGTGTAGCTCAAGCCACAACTTGAGATAGTGTATTTCACCTTTGATTTTCGAGTTGATAATGATCGATTGTTGTTTGAGTATGACACCATTACTTGCATGGTGCTAAGTAGTCTATTATAAGCGCACGAGTGCAGAAGTTTCTTGACTATGATAGTCAAACGTTACACATATGGAGATTCTATTCTTTAAATAGAAATTGTAATAGCGAACATGGGGTTTGTGATATCGACGTTTGAGGGTTCAAAAGTTGTACCAAAAGTGTAATAATAGAGAGGATCTGGATTTAACAAGTGATGATTAAGTATCCATGATAAAGAGATATTCATTTAGGATAAATGAATGTAAAATTTCAAGATTTGTTTGTTTACAATTTTCATGGTACATGAAAGTTTGTTAAATGAGTATGAGATAGATATATATTTTGATTAGAATGAGTCCTTCGTATCTACTAATATCAAGATGATCATTTTTCTCCTTTCATGCCCTTGCATTTGGGTTTTTGGACAGATAGCTTGAGAGTTTTTCTTTGATTCACTTTCTATTCCATACGTCATGATATTGGAATATTCCTATGAATTACCGGAATATAATCACATTGGCCACCGTCATTATATTACTAATTCATATTTCCATTTCAATATCACTTCATAAGGTCAGGATATGTGATCAATAATGATTTATAGTGTGTTAAGGATAGCAGTAATCTTAGCTCGATCGACAACATGTCGGTTTTAAGCCAAAACTTGCACTTGGAAAAGTTTGCGTAGAGTTGTTATTTTTCTTAAGAGTTCAAGAAAGAATTTACAAATGTTGCTCATGTTCCTTCTCACTCTTGGAGTAGATCGAAATGTTATCCATGAAAACAGTTACGAACTTGTCGAGTTATGGTTGGCTAGTTTTAAGTTACAGTCTTTATAGACTTGGTCAACCTTCATATCTTTGAAAGTTATGGAAGTCGTGAAAGTTAGGAAATGGACGTAGTCAGACATCGTGATAAGAGTTGGTGCAGTTGGGCGAACCATGATTCTTCACTACATAAGGGTGTATTGAAGTTTGATAAATCTGATAGGTCATAAGTTTGAAATTTTTTTAAGCGAGATAAAGATGAATATGATATTAACAAAACACTTTATTTTATTAAGAACGAGGCATTAAATAAGCCTTTATTACACAAGTTGGAAATAGGAATAGTTAAGGCATAGCCTTTACATGGATAAGAATTTGGAAAGATAACTTAGGAAATATTAAGATTGAAGTAGTCTTCATATTCCTTCTTCTCGTCCTCAACCTTCTTCGTAAACTTCTCAACTTTCTCATTCTTCGCCTTTTGTTTCTCATGCAGGAACTCGAGATTACCATAAAGATTAGAAACTTCATTGTTGATTACATGGTACTTGTGGTCCTTCATAGAAAGTTGATTATTCACGCGGTTTTCCTCTATCTTCAATCTAAGGTCAACATCTTCTCTTAGGTAGAAGAGAGATTGCTTCCCCCATCGGGTATTTCTATCACCTTCATACTTCACCAACTTTATCTCCTTCTTTAGTTCAGCATTTTCCTCCATGAGCTTCTTGATCACTAGGTCTTTTTCCTTTATTTGAATATCGATCCTTGCAATATGGCGAATTAGGTCATCGGTAGTTTTTCGCAGATTCATGAGCTCGTACTTGGCATCAACTTCATCGTAGGAGATCGGGATCTTTTCTTTGACGGGCCGGTTTCTTCAAGACGTTTCCCCTTGCCTTCCGATCTTGGAGTTGGGTGGTGATCGGGAGAATTAGGTAAAGTATCTGGACTATAGTTTGGTGAGAGAGGACCACCAAAGCCATAAGGTGGACTTTGGACTGGTCTTTCAGTGGAAGACCTTTCAGTATCTTTTTCGATTGGCTTGAAAAGATTCATTTTGGTCGCTTGGTAAGAATTAGACATCCTAACATTAGGAAGGAGATTTTTGATCAGTTTTAAGATAAGATTGTAAAGCATATGTTTTAAGATTACAAGACAATCCTAAGTGCTTTAAAGTCTAAGGCAGGAAAGGTTATAGTTTCCTAGATTGCTAAGGCACCCTAGCTAATAAGTAAGGCACACATAAAAATGCAATCCTGGTTCTCTATAACAGCCTGGTTATGCTCTGATACCAATCTGTAACGATCTCCCAATAGGGTCTGGAAGGAACGTCACTAATATCAAAATATACCAACATATTATAATACGAGAACAATTCTAAATGATAAAAAAAGCTTTATTGAGTACGCAGCGAAAAATGAAATGTTGTTACAATAATGGAAATTACCATAAAGTAATTGTTTCAAATGCAAGAGTAATAAATGCGATAGTTCTTGATCCTAAGTCCAAGTAGCATCACATAAGAAGTAGATAAGTATACTTGATCAAACAGCACCTGAGACAAAACATGCTAAAGTGTCAACCAAAAAGGTTGAGTGAAGTTCATAGGTTTAACAAAAGTATGAATAGTTGTTTTTAGACCACAAGATTTAGTTTGTAAAGTTGATCTCCCACAGGATCAAAAAGTTATGCCAAAGCGTGATATTTAGACTAAACGTTCAAGTTTGCCCCATGATAAGTTGTGTCTGTCCTTGTTGGTTTTAATTTCATTATCAAGTAATACAAAGACTTAGTCAAATGTATCGGGGACGTTACTCCCGATAGGCCTACCCCCAATAATTAAGCATGCCGCAGCAATTAAAAATATCACTGTAGGGACTTAGTCGGACATAGCCGGGTATAGCATAGTTTAACAGTTTGGTACTTGTGTCTAAAGTGTAAAAGTAAAAACAGCATGTGTCTCACCCCAAAAGTAAGTAAGTTTGCTAGCAATAAAGAGGAGCTATGAATTCACCTTAGTAAGTAGAGAGAGAGCTAGTTATTCCTTGGAATAGAAAGTTGGATGAGTGAGCAGAAAAGTTAACCTATGACATTTAAGAGTAGTAAGTGTTTTGCCCAAATTTAAGTAGTTGTTTAAGTATGATAGTGTTTTAAGTATAGTTCGTTTTACTAAGTTTCCTTTCCTAGTAAGTTTCTATTTTTAGAAAGTTTCCATTTTTAGCAGGTTCATTATTTTAGTAAGTTTCTATAACTAGAAAGTTTCTACTTTAAGAGTGTTTTCCACTTTAGGATACTTGTCGTATTAGATAAGCTTCTAATCACCCTTTTCCCTTCGAATGGCCATTTCAGATCTAGGGGCTTGAGCCATAGGACCCTTAAATCGGAAATCCAAATCCTCTGCCTACAGTCTCGTAGAAACCATTCATCAAGAAAGTTCGAAGATCTATACATCTCTAATACATATCCCAAAATGTTCTTATGTGCTATAATATAAGTAGTAGGTTATAGGTGTTAGTAATAGTAATAGTGTATACATGTCAATTAATAGTATAAGTAGTATTAGAGTTTCATTAATTAGGGTTAGTTATTTTAATGATTAGGGTTTGTAATAAATGACTAGGGTTTAATTAATGTCCTAGGGTTTAGGTTTAATTAATTAGGTTTAGGTTAAAGTTAATTTAGAGTTTTAATAATATATGTACAATATATGTGCCGTGTATATATACTGTAAATTTATTTAAACAAGATAACTTTAGAATATAGATTTATTAATTTAATATGTCTAATAGTTATCTTATTAAGTAAGTTAATGATTTTTATAAAAATTTATGAAAAAGTTCGGATTTATTTTATATGGAAACTTCAAAAATTGTTTTAACCATATCTAACTCAATTTTAATCCAAATCGTATGATATTTATATGCATTTTGATTGGTTTTGAAAGGGGAATCCAAATATGAACTCAAAATAAGAGAATAAGACTTTTTCAGTTTCTGAAAAATTAGTGTTTTAATAAATACGAATTTAGTCATACTTAAAACAAGGTTAGCAAGCTTAATAACTAAAGATACTTGGTATACTCTAATTAATTTTAATAAGTAACTATATATTCAATTAATGAGATTTGATTAGGTTTAAATAAATTAGGGTTAGATATTTAGGGTTTGTAGATCATACATTATATATATATATATATATATATATATATATATATATATATATATATATATATAGTCGACATATATGTATATATATATATATATATATATATATATATATATATATATAATGTTTTAGGTTAATTACGCATGATTAATATGGATCAAGAACAAACATGAATCAAAAAAGGAATTGAATGGACAAGTTTAGGTTTATAGTCTTATACCTTGAAGATGGATGAAGATTAACAAGAAAAGTTGATGAACACTTGAAGATGAAGATCAAAACCTTGAAGATTTGAAGAAAACCTTTGAAGATCTTCGACGAACATGAAGAACATGATGAACAACCTTGAAGATCACTTGAAGATCTTGAAGATTGCTTGAAAACCCTTGAAGATCTTGTTGAAGAAATTCGGTTTTTGAGCCGAAAATAGGGAGAGAAGGGAGAGATTTGAGGGAGAGATTTGAGGGAGAGATTTGTGAATGAGATTTGGTACATGTTTAGCTCTAGCCTATGCCTCTATTTATAAGGAGGATTAGAGGGTTCTAGAGTTAGGGTTAGGGTTAGGTTTACTTAGGGAACAAGTTAGACTTAGGGAACAAGTTAGGGCATTCCATATAACTTTTTCATTTTAAACCTTGCACTTTTGATTAGTTAAAATAACTCATTAAATGTTCTAGTTTAATGTTTAAAGGCTACAAGTTTAAAGTATTACATTTTGTTCACGAAAGTTAATTAGCTCATTATTTTTATATTTTTATTAACTTGTCATTCATTACATAAAGTTAATTATACGTTTTATAATTTTTTTTTAACGCTTAACAATTATTGATTAAAGTTTAATCGTTAAGTTTAATTATATTGTTTGGGCATTTAATAAGTGAAAATATAGAATGGAAAAATGAGGGTCGTTATAATTATTTATGTTAAACTAATGAACTCACCAACCTTTTTGGTTGACACTTTAAAGCATGTTTATTCTCAGGTATGAAAGAAATCTTCCGCTGTGCATTTGCTCATTTTAGAGATATTACTCGGAGTCATTCATGACATATTTCAAAAGATGTTGCATTCGAGTCGTTGAGTTCATCAAGATTATTATTAAGTCAATTATAGTTGGATATATTATGAAATGGTATGCATGCCGTCAACTTTCGATGAAATGAAAGTTGTCTTTTGAAAACGAATGCAATGTTTGTAAAATGTATCATATAGAGGTCAAGTACCTCTCGATGTAACCAAATGTAATGTATTCATCCAGATGGATTAGGACGGGTCTCTACACCAACCTTTTGGTTGAAACTTGCAAGCATGTTTATTCTCAGATATGAAAGAAATCTTCCGCTGTGCATTTGCTCATTTTAGAGATATTACTTGGAGTCGTTCATGACATATTTCAAAAGACGTTGCATTCGAGTCGTTAAGTTCATCAAGATTATTATTAAGTCAATTATAGTTGCATGTATTATGAAATGGTATGCATGCCGTCAACTTTCATTGTAATGAAAGTTTGTCTTTTAAAAATGAATGCAATGTATGTATCATATTGAGGTCAAGTACCTCGCGATGTAACCAAATGTAATGTATTCGTCCAGATGGATTAGGACTGGTCATTATAACTTGGTATGGTACGCTAGGAGTTGATATCTCGGTACGAGATTGGTTGAGTTTTCCCCATGTGAGGGATTGAGTAAGTTTTTGTGCTCAGATTTGTGGATTTTAATGAATCGCGGGTGACGATTTAGTTGTTAAGGGTGACTCTTTGAGATGAATTACCTAGAGGAGTTGGAAGAATACATGGTGATTTCGCGTATTCTAAGTGATCGTTGTAGACTTCGGTTGTTGTGTGCATTGCATGCCTCAGAACGCGTGCAAGCGTGTATTTAATTAATGGATTAATCTTCGGGTTAATGAGAAATGTGTTGGGAGTCGGATTTGGAACGATTGTTTGAGAACCATAGCGTGTAGGTTCGGATTGGTTAAGTGATTAGGATCACGAGGACATGATCGAATTTAAATGGGTGAGAGTTGTAACATCCCAAAACTTTTGTCCCAGACACGAAGTTATCTCGGGGGTAAAGTTCACGTGGTGAGTATATTTATATATGTATACACGTTGCATGCATGTATGTAAAGGGTACGAGAGTGATCAAAGGGTTGTTATACGTGTTCTAAGTGTTTGTATGTTTTGTGAATGAAGAGAACCAAGCGTGTTCGAGTGGAAGGATGTTCATACGAGAAAATGATCAAAACGTGTTGCTGGTCGTGGCGTGGAGCCGTGTGATCGCGGCGCGACAATACACAGGTATCAGGATCAGGAGGCACACAAACAAGACACCAGACCACGACCAAGGTCGCGGCACGAGGAAAGAGAGCCGGGCGCGGAAAATCTGGGGGACTGGTTCCGAATTTCGTAGTTTTAAGGGTTTTTAGGGGCATTTCGGTCATTTTACGTGTGTGCCAGATTTGAGATCTTAAATCTCATCCACCCATCTCATTTTCTTTATTTCTTTTTCCTTTTTTTCTTCATTTTCTCTCAAAACTTAAATACTTCCAATCATTCAAGAGGGATTTTGGAAAGGAAGAAGAGGGATTCGATCGAAAGCGTAAGAGGCAACTTTTTTCTCCTCGTTCTTAGCTACAAGGTGATACTAGTAGTAAGCTCTAACTTCGAAATTTGTTTTTGTGTTCATGTTCATATTTTAGGGGTTTTTGATTGTGAGTTCATAATGAAACCCCATTAGTTGTTAATGGAAAGTTAACACCAAGATTCGGGTTTATAAGTGATAAAGGCGGGTTTTGGGTTGGAAACCATTTTGGCCATGATTAGGACTTGGAATTGGGTTTAATCACTAGGTTTAGTGATTGTGGAAGTGTTGGAACCATTTTGGGTGTATTTGGTTGACTAATTTTGAAATGCGTCAAAATTAGGGTTTAAGTGTCATATTGGGAAAGATTGGTGTTTAACGCTTATGTTTGGGTTTGGTTGGCGTTATTGGAACCCTAATTACTCTAGAGTATGATTATTGGTAAGTTTGGGCTTGGATTGTGTTTAAAAATGCAATTGAGTCGAAATTGAAATAAGTGTCAATTTGGGTTGGTTTGTAGTCCACCCTAATTGTGGTTTGTATTGTGTTAATGGAATAGGTACGTTCCATTAACGTGTTGTGGATTTTTTTGGTTGCATTCATCAAGACGACAAGGTGAGTGTTAATATCCTATGTGCATATGTATGTGTAGTATAGGTGCGGGTCGGGTGAAGTGGTTCTCGGTTATAGCTCACTTCACATATAGGTGGATTTGATGGACTTGTGTAATAGGTCCAATTGGCACGGTTATGCATTTTGGTTGACCACCTTCGGCGAGGTGCACACTTGGTGTGTACGTTATCACATGGGCTTGTGATGTGGATTTATATAATCCCGATGGTGTGGGATTGGTATTGTGTTGCGGTTAAGTAACCCCGATGATGTGGGTTTTGATATGGGAAGTGGATCACGTGTGGATGCGGATTCACGGTGACGCGTGTAGTTTCGGTCATCTTTTTGAGGTAGTGATCTCGTGTGGTGCGGATTCACTAAGGCTCGTGTAGTTTTGGCCAACCTCGATGTTGTTGCGATATTAAAGATAGTAGTCTCGTGTGGATGCGGATTTACTAAGGCTCGTGTAGTTCGGCCAATCTTCATTGGTATTGGGTTAAGGGGTTAACCTTGGGCAGTTTACGCTTGTTACCATATATATTATTGTATTGTAGCTAACCCTCCGGGTGTAGCTTATCGGCGTGGTAAATATCGTCGTTGGTGTACTTACTTTGTTGATATTTTAGCTTGTTTTATAGCGATCGTACGGTATGCTTAGATTAGCTTGCCTTTATGCATGGACTCCGGTATGTGCTATTTGATTATTATTGTGTGGCGTATCCATTTTATGCATATATATGTATGTAGTATATTTTCACTCACTAACCGTTAGCTTACCCTCTAGTTGTTGATATTTTTATAGGTTTGCGTGATGGAGGCTCGGGTAAGCGTGGGGATTAGAGATCTTGGCTAGGTTGCTTTAGAAGATCTTGCTTTTGGACTCGATTAGGATTGGGTAGCGTAGTCCCAATCACCATGCTCGGTTTTGTGTAAAAGTAACTAGTCGGGTCATAACGAATATAACCGGTTTATGATTTAAGTAATGTATTATTGTATTAAGAAGTTTAAATTATTGTTGTACGTTTTTAAGTTCGTTGAACTTACTTTGATAAAAATACATTTTGGAAATTGTGTAATGGGACTAACTGTTATTTGATGTATATCAAAAAGGAAAAAAAATTTATGGGCCGGTTTAAATACCGGTTAGGTTGTTTCATACATACCTTGTATTTTAGGGTTGATCAGGTCCTAATACTAGGTTATAGCCATGTGAGTAAATGGAAAGGGTGGTCGTGAATTAGACTTCTAGACCGTCAGGGTTTCAGTATAACAATAACATAAGTTTCAGATAAGATATTTAACATATAATAAACATTTATAATGGATAGACAACCATGCAAGATGAAAGCAACTTAAAGTAACAAACTAACTTCATTAAATTAAGGAAGGCGTTCACTGTTTACGGACAAGATCTGGACCATTACAAGTGCTGACATCCTCTAAACCGCTCCTAGTACAATCTTCGGCGTTTGCCTCCGTGTACTTAATTTCCCGCTCGGAGGTGAGAAGGCCTTGAAAGCTTCTAGTGAGAGAAAGTGTATTATAGTAACAGAGTGTGAAGAGGTGTGTGGAAAATGGATGACAAGTGCCCTTTAAATAGTGTAAATTTTGTTGGCATATGGCTGGCAGGCAATACGACAAGCCGTATTGTCTGACCATTTGGCCTTGCCGTTTGCATGGCAGGCCGTTTCTGATGTAGCCAAGCCGTATGGCAGGCCGTATGGTAAGCCGTATGGAAGGCCGTGTGGCTGCCTAGTTTGCTGTTTTGCTTGGATCATTTTGCTTGGATCATTTTGCTTGTTCCTTGGATCGTAACTTGGTTTCCGAGGTCATAACTTTTCTGTCACCTTTTTCGCTCTAGAATCTTCGTTTTAGCTCCAATTCTCTTGATTCTTTTTGCATCATCTTTGTAATTATTAAATCTACAAAATCAACTGACAAAATGATTATTTTGCCAATAAAGCTTGGAACTTTATTATTTTTGGACCCTAATATTGAGGTAAAAACGTGACTTTTTAGTCGATATCAACCTGTCACGACAAGAAAAATCATGACGGGGGACGAAGGCTTTTTGCTGCGATGAGATGTCGTCACTAATAACCCACTTAAAGACAAGATTTTCACTCTTTTTATTAAAGTCGTGGTTCCACCAAACAATTGTGGCGATGATTTTTTACACATTGTCGCAAATAAATTACTGGGTTCTCTTTTTTCTTTTTCGTTCACATTAAATTTTGGTCAAAGGCTGAAAATTCATTCCCGAGGTGTATCGCCGCAAATGGTGTGCCACAAATAGACGTTGTCTTATTTTTGGTGCTAAATTTTTCCTTTCGTACTTGTTCCCACTAGATTTTACCTCCCTAAATAATTTCACCGCAACTTGTTGCCGCAAATGGTGCCCGCAAAAAGTGGGTTACAAATTCTATATATTTAGAACAACATACATACTAATGATAAGAAAATGGAAATGGTTAGATGTCAATGTGGTAAACTTGCTGTTATGCAAATATCGTGGTCGGATCTTAATCCCGGTCGATGATTCTATGGTTGTCCTGATTATCTGATATATTATATTTATTTTAGTTTATATTTATTATGATTGATTACGAAATATTAATATTATCAACTAATTTCATTTTTTATTTATAGTTATCTATTTGTGATTGGATTAGATGGCATGATCAACCTATGTGTGATAGGGCAGTGCAGATTATACCTGGATTGTTAAGGACGAAGAATAATCTTGAAGATGAAGTCAAGATTTCACACAATCAAGTTAGAAGAATGAAGCTGATGTTGACTAGTAGTTGGGTAGTATTTGTGGCGTTTTTATTTTTATTAGTTGTATGGAAGTTTTAAGGTATTTTCAAGTCCATTTGTTTAATAGTGTATTTCTATTAGTTAAATGAAAACGTTAAGTTGGGTATTATTTGTATCATTTTTATTAATATAATTAAAACATAATTTAAATAAATTCATTGAATACACATTTCATACAAACGATGAACATACAAACGATGAACATTAAATGAAAATCATACAAAGTTATTGAATTAAACACATATTTCAATGACAGACATTAAATGAAGATCATGCAAATTTACTTAAATTAAATCACACTAATAATGACGAGGAAGACTACGAGCATCCGACCTAGTCGACGAAGTTTCTAAACTTGAGCTCGATGCTGCCGAAGTTTTAGCAACAAAGGAAATGTTGATAGGTAACGTAGTTATCGGTAGAGGTCCTGCAGAACCATCAACCAAACCGTAAATAAGCGGTTCAGAAATTCTCTGTATGGAAGAGGTCTTGTTTCTGTATAATGAAGCCCATTCATTTGGGAAGTGACCAAATGAGAAATATTTACTTTAATATTGTGAGTCATGTACCATTGAACACAGGCTTCAGTCACTGACAAACGAGTGACATCTGGTTCACGGTGGTACATGTTACTCTTGATAATTTCATTCCTTATAGCAATTTCAGAACGGAGATATTCATCAAGGATTCCCGTACGCACTATGGTATTGTATGAAATACAAGTACGACATAGAAGTATGGTCATTTGATGTGGTGGAATACCCTCAGGAAGAGCTTGAAGTTCTTCACCGGGATAATAGACATTTCTACCACCAAATGGTATGCCCAATAGCTCACCGAATTGTTGAAGAGTATAATGGCATGGCCATTCAAAGATTCAAAATTTCGCTACTTATTCATTAGTGAATTCAAAGTTGGAATAGAATTCACGCACGAGTATAGGAAAAAATAAGTTATCAACCAAAAGGAAAGGAAGCCAATTCATTCTTCTACATTCATGGACGATCTTTAGAAATTCTTTCAAATTTACTTCACGACCTTCACTAATAGATCTACCAATCATTCTAGATCGGTTGCACTGAGTGAGTCTGGCTAGATTTCTTTGTGGTGAAAATGGATTAGAAGGGTGATTCATAGTGTAATAGTGAGGGAGAATTGAATGGGTGGATATGGATCAAATGAGTGCATATGGGTACTCTTTAAATAGACATAAACTGCCACAAAGAGTTTCCCACTCAAGATTTCCCACCAAGAGTTATCCGCCAAGAGTTTCCCACCTAATTAGTTGATAGGTAATGTCGTTATCGAATGTCAGTGTAGTATAACATAAACTCGCATGTTAACTAGATACTTAAACTAAATTAACTTTTCATTTCATCCAACTAGAAATTGGAACTGAAACTAGAAACCAAAACACATATGTTAACTGAAAACTTAAACTAATGTTGTAGTATACCAATGTTGTGATGTGTGAAGGTGTTATATAGAAGGGCTTTTCCCGCCCGTCAGTGTAGTATAAAATAAACACATATGATGGTGTAATATAATCGTGATTAGTAATGGTGATATGTAACTAGAAACTGAAACACGGCGTAATTTAATTGTGTAATGTAATGGTGATGTGTAACGACGTAATATAAAGGTTTAATGTGACGTCGTAATAATTATATCTATATATTATTATTATAGTATAACTTATATTAATAACGATTTTATAATTAATATAATTATTAGGGTTAAAGCCACAAATTGGCTATATACTTTCTGAAATGTCCCGATGTCGCCCATATACCCATTTACGTCCCACTGTCTGAAATGTACCGTTCATATCGATTATAAACGTTTCATATTAATTGATTTCGTTGCGAGGTTTTGACCTCTATATGAGACGTTTTTCAAAGACTGCATTCGATTTTTAAAACAAACCATAACCTTTATTTTATCGATAAAGCTTTAAAACATTACGACGATCATCAAATAATGATAATCTAAAATATAACGTTTCACACGACCATTTCATAATAGTTTACAATAATATTACACTTCAACTTAAGTCTTCGAATGCAGTTTTTAAAAATATCATACAAGCATGGACTCTAAATCTTGTCCTTAATTTAGTATGCAATAGCGGAAGCTCTTAACAATCACCAGAGAATAAACATGCTTAAAACGTCAATAAAAAATGTTGGTGAGTTATAGGTTTAACCTATATATTGATCAAATCATAATAATAGACCACAAGATTTCATATTTCCATTTTTCATAAATATACATCCCATACATAGAGATAAAAATCATTCATATGGTGAACACCTAGTAACCGACATTAATAAGATGCATATAGAATATACCCGTCATTCCGGGACTCCCTTCGGACATGATAAAATAGAAGTACGAAAGCAGTTCAAATTCTCTGACTGGGGCTTATTAGTGCCCATAGATCTATCTTTAGGATTTGTGTCAATTAGGGGCCAGTTCCCTAATTCTTAGGATACCAAGCAAAAAGGGACATATTCGATTTCGATAATTCAACCATAGAATGTAGTTTCACGTACTTGTGTCTATTTTGTAAAACATTTATAAAATTGCATGTATTCTCATCCCAAAAATATTAGATTTTAAAAGTGGGACTATAACTCACTTTCACAGATTTTTACTTCATCGGGAAGTAAGACTTGGCCACGGGTTGATTCACGAACCTATAACAAATGTATACATATATATCAAAGTATGATCGAAATATATTCACAACATTTTTTATTACGTTTTAACGATTTAAGTTTGTTAAGTTAGCAGTCCAACGTTAGTAATCTACAACTAGTTGTCCACACTTAGATGTACAGAAATAAATCAATATATATTATCTCGAATCAATCCACGACCCAGTGTATACAAGTCTCAGGCTAGATCACAACTCAAAGTATATATATTATTTTGGAATCAACCTCAACCATGTATAGCTAACTCAAGCATTACTGCATATAGAGTGTCTATGGTTGTTCCCAAATAATATATATATGGGTCGATATGATATGTCAAAACATTGTATACGTGTCTATGGTATCCCAAGATTACATAATATATGTTAGAATACATGTATAATACAATATAAGTTAGTTAAGTTATGTTAGAATACATGTATAATACAACATTGTATACTTGACATTTGCTGTATGCAAACTTTTGAGATTAAACCTTGGTGGTTTATACTGATAAATGTTTACTGATTTCCGAATACTGCTTTTCGGATACCGATTACTGATAAACGATTTTGAGGACTGATTTTCAACAATTGATTTATGGAAACTGTTTTATGAAACATATGATGAACTGTTACTTAAACCTGTAGATTCACTCAACTTTATGTTGACCCGTTTTGCATGTTTTATCTCAAGTATTAATTGCTTCCATTGTAGAACATTGCTTTTACGTAGAAGTCAAGCCAAGAACTGGGGCCAGAGTTAATATTCCGTTAATGGATTTTGACGGGGTGTTATAATAAGACATTACAAAGACTTGAATGTTAAAGGATAATTGATATCGGCTAAAAAGTCACGTTTTTACCCCTTATATTAGCCCCATTTATGATAAAGTAATTGACTTTATCATCTAAATAAGCATTTATTTGCTTCATTTGGTAGTTTATGTCATTACAATGGCTATGTTTCAAGAATCACTAAAAACGGATGAAAAACGAGGAAAAACGAGCAAAACCGGCTAAGACGATTAACTCGCGTTTAAATAACTTATTTTATAATTTTTGGAAAAGTATATTTACTTAATATCATGTTGTAGGATATTTAATTACGAATGCGTGGGCGCAAGAATCGTCAGAAACGAAGTTAAAATGAAGATTCTAGAGCGAAAATGGTGAAAGACAAGTTACGATCCAGCAAACGGCTTGCCAAATGGCTTGCCAAACGGCCTGCCATAAGGAAAAACGGCCTGCCAGCAAACGGGAACCAAAAACGGCTTACCCTGGCAAACGGCCTACCAGCCGTTTGCCAGGAAAATTTTGCCTATTTAAAGAGCTTTTTGCATTCATTTCAACACACACAATTATTCACTTCTCTCTCAAATATCTCTCTATAGTCGCTCTCTAGTGATCTATATGAGATTAGTTCTCTCTCTACTTTCTCTCTGTAGATTCTAGACAGAGAAAAGTACAGAGATTAGAAAAATAATTATCTCTCTATTGTCGCTCTCTAGTGATCAATAGGAGATTAGTATGTAGTTAGTAGTAGAAGCTTTCAAGCATTGTAACGCTATGGATATTATGAAGAAATACAAGTGTTATTCTGCTGACATTATTCGGTAATATCTATCATTTCTTTTATTAATTTATTATAATATTCTTGTTCGATGTTTGTGATTTATTAATATTAGAAATGCTTGTTGCCATGATGTGTGAGTAATTTCTTGATTGTTTGCCATGATTTAATAATGTTAGTTAAGGATGATTATCGTTTCGTACTCGCTTTCTGTCTATGATATTAAACCTCTATCGTCCTTCCACCAATAAACGTGATTAAAACCTTTTATACAGTTGACAATTATAAGGTAATTAATTATATGTGTTTATACATTGGTCAATGTATGAACCCATCAAAAATACTATAAAGTACATGGGGAATTACCATAGGACCAGATCAAGACATTGGTTGTGACGACCCAGAAATTTCTGACCAAATTTAAACTTAATCTTTATATAATTCCGACTTGATAAGCAATGAATTTTAAAAAATCTTGAACCTCCGAAAAGAGTTTTACACAAGCTTTTTTATTCCGACGATTCACGAACGTCATAACTTGATTTAATTGTTTAATTTTTAATTATTGTGTATATATATGGATTTATATATATTTAACTTGAAAATATGATAATTAAATATCTCATTAAGTATATTAACAAAGTATTATATATAAATATTTTCATACTACTAATTTAAAGAGTTTTCAAACAATATATATATTACTATTTAAACGACGTAATTAACTTATGTTAGAATGTATTTACATATAATGTATTACGAGTGTAAATACATCCTTACAAGTATTGAATACACTTTATAATATAACAATACATATAAAGGATAGCTATACTCATATTTCCGTTCAATTTCCTCAAGAATTCTACTCGCATTCATACGGTATTTTTACCTGTATTATACAAAGCTTCTAGAAGTATTTACTATTGGTATATACCAATAGAAATCTGCAATTATTTGTGTAATATTTCATCCATGACCTAATCAATTTAATATGTCATGCATGACTTAATACAATTTAACTTATCTTAGATATTTTCACTAAAAGCCAAAATTATAAGCTTATAAATAAGGACCATTTTAACTCATTTTTACTCCACATTTTTTTAAACTAAAAATACACACTTGAATGCTCTCATATCATACTTTAATCTTAGCAACTTTCCTCTTCATAATAAAGGTAAAATACTTCTCAAAATCCTTGTTCAATTCCTTGTATAGTTGCTATCTTATTATACTTATAAAACTTGTAAAAACTAGAACTTGTTTTGGTGAACACCAAGCTTGTTTGAAAAACTAATCTAATCTTTCTAACTTAACTCTAATAACACTTATTTATATGTATTATGATGTTAGATTAAGTTAATATAAGAACTTATAACTTGTACATATGAAGAACACCTTGAAACTTAACATATATACTTTAATCTCCATTCGGTAAAAAGCGGGCTGTTTTGGGTTGGGAATTAAAAACCTCTCTTAGAGTTTGAGTTCGAGGCTAAGACTTTCAAAATATGTTAATATATGTAAATAAGACTTCCAGTATTTTTTCATGATTTTAGACAAAGTGGAAGTATTTTATCAAAAATCATATATTGTGTGGATGCCGGGATTTTTCCAAATCTATCCACCGACACAAAAAGAGGGTAAATCTCTAAAAATTACTACTTGGGATGAACTTTTCAAATTGGTTTTGTAAAATTTACTTCTTAATGAATCCATAGCAATTTGATTCACTTTAAACGAAGTTGTAATGAATATTTAGCGAGCAAAACAAAATCTGCTAAAATTAACATTGTATGGACGAAATTTATATTATAAAAACTATATTAACCATATCCTTGTTAACATTTCCTATATCCTATATATATTTGGACATGTTATCAGTAGTATAACAAAATATTATAATCTTGGTTAATTATGTGATTGTATATATGTATAATAATATTCTTGGTACGTCCTAACACAATAAGTATACAATACGTTTTGATAAATTCTAAGACAATACGTACACAATACGTCTTAGTTAATTCTAAGACAATACGTATACAATACGTCTCTGGGTTGATGCAAAGACAATACGTATACAATACGTCGTGGGGTAATTCTAAGATTATATATATATATATATATATATATATATATATATATATATATATATATACATACCGATTATTGGACTGTTGGACTTTTCGGACTATTTTGGACTACTAACAATGGACTACTAACATAAAATGTTAAAAATTATTATGTAAGTATTCTATGAACTTGCTTTATTTTATTCATATGTCGTATTATTATCTGAATCGTTATTATTGTTATAGATTCGTGAATCCAAGGACGACGGTCATATTTTTAATTAGTTGAAAACTTATTATTAATGTGACGACCCGGAAATTTCCGACCGAATTTGAACTTGATCTTTATTAAATTTTGACACGATAAGCAAAATCTGTAATGTTGAAATCTCAAAAACTTTGAAAACTATGTTCATGTGTTCAATTAACCTTTGACCATTCCCGACAATTCACGAACAACTATATGTAAATAGATACATATATATATATATATATATATATATATATATATATATATATATATATATATATATATATGTATATTAATTATTATAAATTAAAATATTATATGAGTTAGTTTATTTTTGTAAATTAAATAATACATGACATTACTATAAATCTATCTATATATGAAAAGTACATTGAATATATATAATAAATGCTCGTAGCACTCGTTTATAATCTTGATGGTTATTAATCAAGTTAAAAACGAATTTATATGATTTTAAAATAAAAGGGTGATCCGAAAATGAGTTATATAAGTTATAGGCTTATTAAAAGTATATTTAGAATCTAATTATTTAATTTTAACACTTTTTATATTTTACCCATAATGAGAGGGACAGTTGATTTATTTTTTATTTATTAAATTAATGACTGAATTTTATACCATAATGACCAAAAATAAATAAATATAGTTAATCTAAAAGTTTGGGATTTTTCTGAGACTTTTTTTTTATTTCAACTGTTTAGCAATGGACACGATATAATATTCGTATAGAATTTATGTCAACAATAATAGGACAAGCAACCAAGAACCCGGCCGCTGAGTTGTATCTTATACTGTTTCCTTTTCTATTCTTCCATGTGATCAAAAATTTTATTTTAATATTATTATTAATATTAATTAATTATTATTATTTAAATAAATTACTGTTAGATGTTGAATTAATTGAATGATGGCTTATGTTTCTATTAGTTGTCATACACTTTCAATTATAAAGTTATAATTGTTATTATATTATGTTATTAATTATTACTTATCTTTATTTATTCACATGCGAGATATAACACCAACTATCTATCTATTCTATTTTCCATTTCTAGTTCCCTCAAACATCCAAGAAAAACCATTACCAACATCCATCTCTCCTCCTTCTTCCTTGTATTCCTTTCGTTTAGATACAAACTACCACCGACACCTTATTTTCTTTAGTTTCTTTTCTTTACTGCAAAACAACCCTTCTCTTTCACCATCATCAACCGTACACTATTCGTATGTAACCCAAGTGCAAACCAAAAACCATTTGATTTCTACGACCTTAGTTATATTACTTCTCACGTTGATGACAATCGAACCGTTATTGTAAAACATTCTTGAAAAACTACTTGGTCGATCCCATTGTTTCTATTACCAACGAATACCCACGACACCACTACATAAGTTATCATCATATCAACCGTATACCACCACCTCACAACCACTATCACCAATATCGTTGGCTACCCTACTTTCTCTCTCTCCTGCTTCGGTTGTCGACAACTATCATTACCAAAACCATAATAGATGCATCTGTTTTCGCACACCATCTCAAATGTCAAAACCACCTTACATCATGATTATAACGATTACCGATTGCTACAGCTTCTATGAGAGACTTCTGTGTTAACAAATAGCCAATAAACAAATCGCCATTAAACCACCATTTAAAAACCTGCATATTCACTGTTGCAGCTGGGTATTGTTTGCAGCGATTTTTTTTTTTTTTTTTTTTTTTTTTTTTGTTGTGTTTCGATGGAGCAGGATCACAACAAACCAACACAATCGCTGTTATCTTCTTCCTTGTGATTTCCATCAACAAACCCACCATTATTGCCGCTGTAAACCACCACTCCAACCGCCATTTATATTTTTTCTTTCGCTTCTTTTCATCGCTGTAATGTTACTGCTACAGCTATAGGTTTCTGTGTAAATGAAAGATAACGGTGATGATAAAGATAAATAGATGATTAAGATGATCGATGAGATTATGATGATGTCTGATGGATGATAATGATGAAGTCGTATTATTCTGGTTTTATGATTATGTGTCCTATTACTAACGAACCCCACCCTCCACTTGATCCTTGTTCAGATTAAATTAAAAACATGTGTTGGGCTTGTGTAAATGAGGCTTGGAATAATTGTTGTTGGGCCAAAGTAGTTCTAGATTGTATGAATATTGGGCCACCATGTTCCATTTTATATTTGGGCCGTGTACATGAATTATTTGTTGGGCTTAGTTAATTAGCGAGCTTAATTTAATTATTGGGCTGTGAACACATCTTATAAGTTGGGCCGGGAATGGTGATATATATTAGTGTTTATGAAAGAGAATGAATACGGGAAAATAAGGGTTAAATAAATTTGGTCCTAATATTCAAACAGAAAAGTATTTGCAGAGAGATGGTTAAAGGTGTGGGAGTTGAGCGAGAGGTCACGGGTTCGAGTCTTGTCTAAGCCATTCTCTTTGGAAAACTCTTAAGGTAGTCTATCCTTATTTTTATTATTAGTAGTATTATTGTAATTATTATAATAATAATTATTATTATTACTACTAACATCATTATAGGTATACTTATTAATATCATTAATATTATTAGTATTATTATTAAAATTATCATTATTATTATTATTTTTAACATTATTTTTATTATTTTTAACATTATTATTATTAATTATTATTAGTACTATAATAACCATTATTATTACCTTATTTTATGTTATTATTAATATAATTATTAAGAATCATTATTATTAATATTAGTATTAACATGATTGTAAGATTTTTATTATTGTTATTAAAAATTTCATATACAATTATTATTATTATAAATAATACAACTTTATATTTAATATTATTGATATTATTTTAACAAATAACTATTAGATATATATATAAAAAAAATCTAAACATAATGCATATAACTTAACAATATATATAAAATGAATATATTTAATTTATTAAGGAAACATATAAGTATTAATATAAAATTGACATCATTGATAAATATATATGTATATAAATTTGTCTGATTACAAAATAGGCATTAATATATATAACTAATATAGGTTCGTGAATCTGAGGTCAACCCTGCACTTGTACAATGACGACATATGTATTTTTACTACGAAATACAGTATGGTGAGTTCATTTGCTCCCTTTTACTCTTTACATTTTTTGGACTGAGAATACATGCGCTATTTTTACAACTGCTTTATTAAATGCTTTTGAAATATATTTTGAACTGCGAATACATGAAATGCTTTTATAAATATTTGACAAGATAGACACAAGCAAAACATTCCTCGAATGAATTATGTGGACGTGATAATTGCCACCATTGAATTATGTGGACGTGATAATTGCCACAATTGATATGAATATTTTTCCCCTGATTATTATTGCTTGGTAACCTAAGAATTAGGGAACATCACTAATTTTGAGAATTAGTGCACGCCTAATTGACGTGAATCCTAAAGGTAGCTACCGGGTTTAACACCCCCACCCAGAATGTTCACTAGACGAAAGGGCTAGTGGGCGTGGTGTTTAGTACTTCGAAGTTTATATATTTATACAGACGAGATGTTCTGTTTTGGGGATATTATTTATGCACATTATTTGTTAAGGTCAGTTACCAAGCCAAGCTATGAAAGCAAAGTGAATGTTATGTATTTAGAGAATGATTTTATACACAGGTTATGTGTATGTTATTTTTGTGCACGAGATATGTGTACGGTTACTAAGATTTATGAAAGATGATTTCGTACACGAGAAAGGTGTATTGTATTTAAAAGATATCGCATGTACATTACAGGTGGGTATAGGATTTGGGCCCATTTGTACCATGCAGCATTTAAATCTTGTGGTCTATCAAAATGATGAATTTTATTATTTTATGATAAACCTATGAACTCACCAACCTTTTGGTTGACACTTTAAAGCATGTTTATTCTCAGGTATTAAAGAAATCTTCCGCTGTGCATTTGCTCATTTTAGAGATATTACTTGGAGACATTCATGACATATTTCAAAAGACGTTGCATTCGAGTCGTTGAGTTCAACAAGATTATTATTAAGTCATTGATAGTTTGATATATTATGAAATGGTATGCATGCCTGTCAACTTTTGATGTAATGAAAGTTTGTCTTTTAAAAACGAATGCAATGTTTGTAAAATGTATCATATAGAGGTCAAGTATCTCGCGATGTAACCAAATGCAATGTATTCGTCCAGATGGATTAGGACGGGTCATTTCAGTTGGTATCAGAGCAGTGGTCTTAGTGAACCAGGTCTTGCATTAGTGTGTCTAACTGATAGTCGTTAGGATGCATTAGTGAGTCTGGACTTCAACCGTGTCTGCATGTCAAAAGTTTTGCTTATCATTTCGTGTCGAAAATTACCTGCTTATCTTTCTTAGGGAATCACTTGCTTATTATCTTAAGTCTAGACACGTCTTACTGCATTTAGTGCATCGATAGTGTATAGACAAAATTCATATCTTAGCGTATCTGTTATTGTTACCTTTGCCTGATAGCTTCCGTAGATTCCTCCGTAACTTATGGAATTTTAGTATTATATACGCATATGTAAACTATGTATTGCAGGGTACTAATCTACATCCTATAATCTATTTCTTATCGAAAATCCTTCATCTGATCATACGAGATGAATCCTGCAACCAGTTCAAGTCCCTCAGAATCCGACAGCTATTCCGACAGCTATTCCGACATGGATTTTCACTCGAGCTCCGAAAGCAGTATAACCGGAATGGATCAACCATTTAACCATCATCTATTCTGGATGAATTGAGGATGGGTTCGTAGTCGACTTAATCCATGGAGACGCGGAGAAGGCGATCCTTTCCATCCACCACATTCCCCCTCTTGGCGAAGAACCTGAGGCACTTAAAGGCGAACCTGTTTGTAATACCATTTTCTCTCTCTCTTTTCCTGAGTATCTCGCCACGATTATATTCTATCTAAAATTCTAAAACTTATTCATCCGCTCGTTCCGATCGACAACCAACCCAGAATAATAGAAGAAGTCAACGAACTTCTCGCTCGAGTAATGAATTTGGAGAATATGGTGTAAAATTTACCAGCTTCAGCAACATCACCGGCACCAATAGTACCATCAGTAACAGCACCAGTACCATCAACAATGCATGCCTTAACATCCCATTCAGTACCTCGAATACAATCATCGTTCTACGTATCGTTCTACATCAATTATCTTCGTTCTTCATGGCGATTATGTAATCTCTAATGTTTTAGAGATTATGTATTCTAGTTATAACGGTAAATCAAATGAAATTAATACTATATTAATTCATTAAAAATATGATTACATCTGAAGAAAATATATATGTATATATGTTTTCATAAAGATTGTAATTAAAAATTCTTTTGTACAAACTAATAATGGTAAAAAAAATATTTTAACGGGTAGGTAATACCCGAGGAATATTTAGATTGCACATTAATCAGTTACATGGTACATTCTGCGAATCTGGTTCAACAGTCATTTATTATCCTATTTATATTCACCGATATACGAATCTGTTCACCACAAAGTAACCATTTTCATTCAATTTCATAATTGTATTTTGACTTATCAGAATCCAACAAGTGGCATAATGAAGAAAACATTGGACAAATAAAATTGTTAGAAACAAACAATTTAATTATGAGAAGAATTTTGTTAAGAATCCACGCTAACTGTTCCTAGCTAACTGTTCCTAGCTAATTGGTTACATTTTATTTATCGCAATTTAATTATCGCAATTTACATTCTCGCAATTTACATTCTCGCAATTTTAATTATCGTCATTTAATTTCTGTTATTTATTTTACGCACTTTAAATATCGGGACATGTATACAAAGTTTTGACATATCATATCGATGCATGTATATATATTATTTGGAATAACCATAGACACTCTATATGCTGTAATGCTTGAGTTCACTATACAGGGTTGAGGTTGATTCTTAAATAATATATATACTTTGAGTTGTGATCGAGTCTGAGACATGTACACGGGTCACGATACGTATTAATAAATTCGAATATTATATGTTAAACTATATATATGAATTACTGGACTGTCAACTGTGGACTATCGACTGTGGACTAATAATATTTGGACAATTAAAATGAATTAAAATATTGATTATCACATATGAAACTAAACAATTCTTCAAGTTTGCCACTTGATTTCATCTTAAACCTCATTGGTATTTTGACGGTTACAATCTGCGTTCAAATCTTTCATAATTCTTGAAAACACCTCAATCGAGAGGATGAACCAACCGCACATCATCTACGAAAGAAAAGATCGATGCATATAGTTATGCACCTGAAAAACTCTCAGAAACTGAGTAAACGTTTAACATGTAGCTGTGCTAATTCCTTTAGTGTTATTATTACCCAAAATAACTTTGCAGTTCTTTTTCAAAATAGCCAATTTTGTCACAGCTCCAGCAAGACAACTTCGACTTTCCACTCAAAACAACCTTATTATAACCTTGATATATATGCATGCTCATTTATGGTTATCAGAGAACCTTTTATATTCCACCATACTACCATCAGCGTTTAATCATCTAAAAACACAACCCTCCTAAAAACACTTTGGATTGATAACCGACGATTCGAATATGGCTGCATTAAATGCAAATGAAACAGTAAAATTGTAGATGGCCTAAATGGCCAAGAGTTTGATAATAAAGAATGAAGTGTTGGGAACGCTCGATAGAAAATTTGGTACTGAAAAACGGATTGAACTAACCATGAAGAAGACCAATGACAAATACAAAGATCAAACCTGATATTCAAAGAATCCAGGTAATTCTGCATCCGATGAAATCTTTAGAGAATATCTTGTTCCGATGTCATGTTAAAATTTTGCGGAAAATTTTTCTTCATCCACCTTCGAACTTAGAAATTCCAAAAATATCATCATAAATATCTTCGATATTTCTGAGTATATTTTCATAAATATTCTTGTCCGAAATTATCTACCTCTTCGTGTTTTTCTGTATTCCATTATATTGGAAACTTCTGTAAAATCTAAGTATAAATTATGAATGAATTATGGAGGAGTGTTGGGAATTGAAGCATGAGTTAGTATAATATAATGACGCCCGGCCAACGTGATTATATTACAGTAAGTCATGCTAAGTTTCTAATGAAACGTGATGATTAAGATGATCGATGAGATTATGATGATGTCTAATGGACGATGATGATGAAGTCGTATTATTCCTGTTTTATGATTCTGTGTCCTATTACTAACGAACCCCACCCCCCACTTGATCCTTGTTCAGATTAAATTAAAAACATGTGTTGGGCTTGTGTAAATGAGGCTTGGAATAATTGTTGTTGGGCCAAAGTAGTTCTAGATTGTTTGAAGATTGGGCCACCATGTTCTATTTTATATTTGGGCCGTGTACATGAATTGTTTGTTGGGCTTAGTTAATTAGCGGGCTTAATTTAATTATTGGGCTGTGGACACATCTTAGAAGTTGGGCTGGGAATAGTGATATATATTAGTGTTTGTGAAAGAGAATGAAAACGGGAAAATAAGGGTTAAATAAATTTGGTCCTAATATTAAAACAGAAAAGTATGGGCAGCGAGATGGTTAAAGGTGTGGGAGTTGAGCGAGAGGTCACGGGTTCGAGCCTTGTCTAGGCGATTCTCTTTGGAAAACTCTTAAGGTAGTCTATCCTTATTTTTATTATTAGTAGTATTATTGTTATTATTATAATAATTATTATTATTATTACTACTAACATCATTATAGGTATACTTATTAATATCATTAATATTATTAGTATTATTATTAAAATTATCATTATTATTATTTTTAACATTATTATTATTATTTTTAACATTATTATTATTAATTATTATTAGTACTATAATAACCATTATTATTACCTTATTTTATGTTATTATTAATATAATTATTAAGAATCATTATTATTAATATTAGTATTAACATGATTGTAAGATTTTTATTATTGTTATTAAAAATTTCATATACAATTATTATTATTATAAATAATACAACTTTATATTTAATATTATTGATATTATTTTAACAAATAACTATTAGATATATATAAAAAAAAATATAAACATAATGCATATAACTTAATAATATATATAAAATGAATATATTTAATTTATTAAGGAAACATATAAGTATTAATATAAAATTGACAACATTGATAAATATATATGTATATAAATTTGTCCGATTACAAAATAGGTATTAATATATATAACTAATATAGGTTCGTGAATCTGGGGTCAACCCTGCACTTGTACAATGACGACATATGTATTTTTACTACGAAATACAGTATGGTGAGTTCATTTGCTCCCTTTTACTCTTTACATTTTTGGGACTGAGAATACATGCGCTATTTTTACAACTGCTTTATTAAATGCTTTTGAAATAAATTTTGAACTGTGAATACATGAAATACTTTTATAAATGTTTGACAAGATAGACACAAGCAAAACATTCCTCGAATGAATTATGTGGACGTGATAATTGCCACCATTGAATTATGTGGAAGTGATAATTGCCACACTTGATATGAATATTTTTCCCCTGATTATTATTGCTTGGTAACCTAAGAATTAGAGAACATCACTAATTTTGAGAATTAGTGCACGCCTAATTGACGCGAATCCTAAAGGTAGCTACCGGGTTTAACATCCCCACCCAGAATGTTCACTAGACGGAATGGCTAGTGGGCGTGGTGTTTAGTACTTCGAAGTTTATATATTTATACAGACGAGATGTTCTGTTTTGGGGATATTATTTATGCGCATTATTTTTTAAGGTCGGTTACCAAGCCAAGCTATGAAAGCAAAGTGAATGTTATGTATCGAGAGAATGATTTTATACACAGGTTATGTGTATGTTATTTTTGTGCACGAGATATGTGTACGGTTACTAAGATTTATGAAAGATGATTTCGTACACGAGAAAGGTGTACTGTATTTAAAAGATATCGCATGCACATTACAAGTGGGTATAGGATTCGGGCCCATTTGTACCATGCAGCATTTAAATCTTGTGGTCTATCAAAATGATGAATTTTATTATTTTATGATAAACCTATGAACTCACCAACCTTTTGGTTGACACTTTAAAGCATGTTTATTCTCAGGTATTAAAGAAATCTTCCACTGTGCATTTGCTCATTTTAGAGATATTACTTGGAGACATTCATGACATATTTCAAAAGACGTTGCATTCGAGTCGTTGAGTTCAACAAGATTATTATTAAGTCATTGATAGTTTGATATATTATGAAATGGTATGCATGCCTGTCAACTTTCGATGTAATGAAAGTTTGTCTTCTAAAAATGAATGCAATGTTTGTAAAATGTATCATATAGAGGTCAAGTATCTCGCGATGTAACCAAATGTAATGTATTCGTACAGATGGATTAGGACGGGTCATTTTAATTAATATACTTTTACTACTGTGAGTATATAGTCCCATTTTTAAACTCTAAAAATATTTTGGGATGAGAATACATGCATTTTATGTTTTACGCCATGGACACAAGTACTTAAAATATATTCTACGTTGAGTTGTACCACCTTGCATATCTTCCCTAATAGCTTGGTAACTGATATTTACATGTTGAAAGAACATGTAAGCGTGAATCCTATTGATAGATCTATCGGGTTTGACAACCCCAACCGGTCTAGTCGCTCTAGTATCGTAAACGGTTGCATAGTACTTGGTACAGTGTAAGGAGATTTTATAATAAAGGGAATATGCCACATTAATGGTTAAGTATGGTTACCGAAGCGCTCAACAACTTATAGAATACTTTTATACACTTGCGAGTGTACATATATTTATAACTATGAAATCTTGTGGTTTATATTTATATCGACGCTAAACCTATATATCTCACTAACCTTTGTGTTGACTCTTTAAGCATGTTTATTCTCAGGTCCTTAAGAAAGTCTTCCACTGTTGCATTATCTGAGCAAGCTGTGCATGGAGTTTCATGTTTTTGTTTAAATGAAGTGTTGCATTCAATAAAACCTTCGTCATGTATTATATTCAACTTTTATGTCACGTGTGTAGTATTTGGAAACCGATGTATTATGGGGATTATTTCTTAAATAATCACCCACTTGTTTAAAACATGCATTATGTATAATAATGGTGTGCTTTTTATGAAACGAATGCAATAATTTCTAAAACGTATCATATAGAGGTCAAATACCTCGCTATGGGACCAATGAATAACGTACTGCATTTATAGTGATATGAACGAGTTGTTTCAGTTGGTATCTGAGCGGTGGCCTTAGCGAACCATGTCTTGCATTAGTGTGTCTAACGGATAGTTATTAAGATGCATTAGTGAGTCTGGACTTCGACCTTAACTGCATGTCAAAAGTTTTGCTTATCATTTCTAGTCGAAAATCATCTGCTTATTACCCTTAGAAAATTACATACTTATCATTCTTAGTCTAGACACATCTTACTACATTGATTGCATAAATAGTGTATAGACAAAGTTCATATTTTAGCGTATATGCTAATTCATATCTTAGCGTATCTATTACTGTAAACTTTGCCTAACATATTCCGTAAATTCCTCCGTAATCTATGAAATCTTTTGCTCTATATATGTAGATATTCTATGTAATTAGAATACCATCCGATAGCCGGAAATCATTTCATATCGAAAAATCCTTTATTCAATCGTACGAAATGGAACTCTCCACTAGTTCAAGTCCCTCGAATTTCGATATGGAGTTTCACTCGAGCTCTGAAAGTAGTGTGACCGGAATGGATCAACCAATTAGCCATCATCTATTTTGAATGAATTGGGGATGGGTTCGTAGTCTACTTAATCATTGGAGACAGGAAGAAGGTGATCCCTTCCATCCACCACATTGCCCTCTTGGTGAAGAACATGAGGCTCTTACCGACGAACCCGTTCGTAACACCATTTTCTCTCTCCTTTTCAGGATATGCCGCAACGAGTATAATATTACTAATATTATTGAGGCTATCCGACCTTTACTCCGTATCTTGCATGGTGAATTATTTAGTAAAAAAAAAAAATTACTGTCATGAAAAGCAAAACATCATTAGCAAGTGCATCCTACATCATTTCATTCCCTTTATAAAGCTCTTGACCTCTCTTTTTATTCAAGAAACTTTAAACATCTTCTTTCACAATACAAAACAAAACAAATTCTCATCATCTATACTGACATCAAACTACTACCAGCACCAGCACCAGCACCAGCAATACCAACAACATCACAAGCCACATTACGAGCATTAACATCATACGCACCGCAGGCACTGAGGGATACTGTAACAGACTGAAACCTGGGCTAGTTGTAAGTTGTCTATTTTGCCCTTAGGATTTGTGCTTAGTCTTAAGTGCTTTTATTTTAATTATTTAATTAGTGTTTTATTATATTTGTGTTGTGACCAGTTTCTGACAAGGGTCCCAGAACAGGTTTGTTTATTTTAATTGGACTTCGTTTGGGTTACCTAATCATGTGCGAAAGATTTCAGATAACTGGTAAATACCCATGTGTGATGGGGTATTGTGCTTTAACACAAATATAAGCTAGTGACCAGCTCTTTTCTTGAGGTTTCTTGAACTTTCCTCTCACTCACACATTCACCTAACCTAAACTTCACCATCTTCATCTCAACCCTAAATCATTTAATCTCGAATTGAAGCTTGATTTTGGTGTCAAAACGTTCCTTGTGTCATTGTGATTCTAACAAGGTAAGGTTTGTAAGATTTCCTGATCAAATCTGTGATTAAATGGGTTTTTAAGTTAGTTTTTGTTAAAATGGGGTTTTGTGTCAAATTGGTAGAAATTGATGTTGTTTGTGTTTGAATGTTGTGGGTTTATGTTCCAAAAAGTTTAGTGTACGAGTTGTGTTCAGTTTTGAGGTCAAAAATGAGTCCAAAGTTGAGATTTGGTGATTTTGGGTTTAATCCCGTCACTTTACTGCTGTTGCAGCTGATGAACTACCTTCGGCTAATGGCCGTTGACCATCGACCGATGGTGAGGGACGATCGGCTGGTGGGCTAGACCATCGACCGATGGTGTATGACTTCTGACCAACGGATGTAATTTTGACGATCGACCGATTGGGGGGAGACCATCGACCGATGGTGTGTTGACGATCAGCCGATGGATGGGACCTTCGACCGATGGTCTTTGGCAGTGAAATTTTACTAAGTGTTGAATTATAGCTGTTATGCTGTCCGTGTGTTTTTATGATTTTCAGGATGTAAATTCTGAAAATGCATAACTGTTAAGTAGACCTTTTGTGGCGCTTTTTGTGACTGATTTTCTGTACTGTGCAGTTTTGTGTTAACGGACATAAACTAACTTGATTTGTCTTATGTTCAGGTGATAAGGATAAGGAAGCCGCTCAGTGATAGATTATCTAAGCTAGTTACTGGTATTTGGTGAGTGGGTCTATCTCCGGATAGAGTTTAAGTAGCATATCATGCTACTGGGGTTAACTCTTTTGCCATGCATAGTGTAAAAATTGCCATGTTAGAATAATATAGTATGCCTGATGTTGTATGTGAATTATGTGTACACTGTGTGAATAGCACCAGTCGGGCCTAGGGAGACTGGGGACTCGAGACCGTGCCTAGGAGAGGTTAGAGTCCGTATGAGGTCAACCGTGCCTAGGGGAGGTTGGGTTCATAGGCTACTGATTGTGGAGTATAGTGTGAACGATGCATCCCCTGCATCTGGATAACTATACTGTGAATCGAGTAGTAGGGACTATCGGTAGACTCAGGCCCGATCAGCTGGGAGTCGTGTGCTCGTACAAGCCGCAGATCCTCGTATTGTCTTATTGTATGCTAGTTGGTAGTTAGCAGGTATTGTTATAGTATATAGCTTGTGTGTGGCTTAAGCTATATCTGTTAGATAGATTTCATTCACTTAGTGGTGCGCTAATCCCCCACATATCCTACCCTTGCAGGTTTAGGTACTGCTAGTCGGGATGGGTGCTGTTGCAGAAGACATGTTTGACAACCCTACTCTGATGTGGACTTTTGTTTAAATCATGTTTTGTAATAACGTAACACCGTTGTGTAAACTTAAACGTAATTACACGGATTAATGTAATGACGTGACTTATATTGTGTTTGTTAATAAAGTATTCCGCTGTGTATTTAAAAAAATGGTCGGTGTTACAAGTTGGTATCAGAGCATGGTTTGGCAGCAAGTACGTGCTCGTACTTTGTTCCCAAACCCTGAGGCAAGTCAAACATGTCTGTGGGAGTGGGGGCTAAGTGAAAATAGGATATACGTGTGTTAGTTGTGATTGAACTAACTGTTATCCACTAAGCTTTTGTGTGAGCTGTTTTGTAGCACAGGTATGGCTGATAGAAACACAACTGGCCCATCCAACTCCAGAACATTCAGAGCACCAGAAGAGGGTGTTGAGTCTGATGATGATCAGAATAGTTACATCCTTCAGTTAGAAAGCAAGCTAAAAGAGGCTGAAGACAAAATTAATGAGCTTGAATTAGCGAGGCATTCTGGAAATGATGATACACCACCTGGATTCCCAACCGCGCAATCTCAAACGATATCTAATGTGCACCAGAACCAGTTTCAAAATCAAATACCTAACCAATACTATATGCCACCGCAAAACACTTTTAGTTACCAAAAACCCATGATGATGAACCCATACCAAATGCAAATGTTTCATCAACATTATATGCAACCACCCAAAAGGTGTACTTATAAGAACTTCCGTGATTGCAAACCCTCTGAGTTTTCTGGAAGTACTGGTCCGACTATAACTCTTAATTGGTTGCGAGAAATTGAAAGGGTATTTGAAGCATGTCAGTGTGAACCCGAGCTGAAAGTAACATATGCTAGTCGAATGTTGAAAGGTAGGGCTATGATTTGGTAGGATTCTTTGATTTCCAGTATACCAAAAGAGCAAGTAAGTATGATCACATGGGAGCAGTTTCATGGGAAGGTGTGTGAACAGTATTGTAATCTGTTTGATATGAACCGAATCAAGACTGAGTTTCTTGAAATGAAGATGACACCTCAAATGAGGATCGATGAGGTAGTAGAGAAGTATATGGATAAACTGAGGTTTGTACAACAATGGGTGCCAGACGAAGCGTCTCATATCCATCATTTTGTTAATATCATTTTGCCAGAGTACCGATCTTTTGTTAGAACAGCTACATCGTTGTCTCAAGCTGTTGTAATGGCTAAGATGGTAGAAAGTGATGTTCAGGCCTCCAGGAACAGAATGTTTGGTAATGTGCTACAACAAGGTGGGCAAGTAGCTGGTCAATCAGGATCTAAATCTAAGAAGTCTAGTGGGTTTAAATCGAAGGGTAAAAGTGGTCAGAGTAGTTCTGGGTCTGGATCAGGTAAAGGGAATTGGTGTCACACGTGTCGATCTTCTCATAGTGGTCAATGTTTTGGGGCTATAAGAAGATGTTTAAAGTGTGGTGTTGTTAGGCATGAGTCTTCAGCATGTTCGTATCCGAATAATGTGTGTTGGAGTTGTCACAAACCAGGGTATCGTGCAGTTAGTTGTCCGTCGAAGAGTGGTAGTTCCGGGGTAGGGCCAGGGGCACGTTCGGCATCAGCTGGAGGGTCAACTGCCTCGAGTGGGCAAAAGAGGAAGAACCCTCCAACAGCAGAGGCTAGAGCTTTTCAGATGTCTGTTGAGAATGTCGTGGCAACCGACGAAGTGATCACCGGTGTGTTTCTAATCAACTCAATACCTGCTCACGTATTGTTTGATTGCGGTGCCAATAGATGTTGTTTGATTGCGGTGCCAATAGATGTTTTATATCCCTAGATTTCTGTGCTAAGTTGAAATTACCAGTTACTGTGTTACCCAAGCCGGTTAGTGTAGAAGTAGCCGATGGTAAGATCACACCTGTCACAACATATTTGTCTGGGATTTGTATAGAGATCGAAGGGAAGTCTTTTCCGATGACTTGTTTAGTGTTACATATTCCTAGATTTGATGTAGTATTAGGAATGGATTGGTTGAGCTCACTTAGGGCTAATATTAAGTGTGATAGGAAAATGATTACCTTTCGTTCGACCGATGGAACCCGTGTTGTGGCCCGAGGGGAGCGGGGCGGGTATAATTTTCTGTTGATAACCATGATGAAAGCGAAAAAGTCGATGGCAAAGGGCTTTGAATCATTTCTTGCATATGTGATTGATGCGAAGAAAGAAAAGAAAACAGTGGCCAATATTCCGGTAGTATCAGAATTTCCCGAAGTGTTCCCAGATGAGTTACCAGGTCTGCCGCCAGTAAGGCAAGTCGAATATAAGATTGAGTTGGTTCCTGGAACAACTCCAGTTGCAAAAGCTCCATACCAATTAGCGTCATCTGAAATCCGTGAAATGATGTCACAGATTCAAGAGTTATTGTTTATCCGACCGAGTTCTTCACCATGGGGTGCTCCGGTATTGTTTGTTAAAAAAAAGATGCGTCAATGCGTATGTGTATTGATTACCGTGAATTGAACAAAAGAACAGTGAAGAATAAGTATCCGTTACCTCGAATAGACGATTTGTTCGATCAGTTACAGGGTGCTTCATTCTTTTCCAAGATAGAATTACAATCCGGGTATCATCAGGTTCATGTTGTTGAATCAGATATACCGAAAACAGCGTTCAGAACAAGGTATGGTCATTATGAATTTCTTGTCATGCCATTTGGGTTGACAAATGCGCCAGAAGTCTTCATGGATTTAATGAATAGAGTTTGTCGTCCGTTCTTATACAAGTTTGTGATTGTGTTTATAGACGATATATTAGTGTATTCAAAGATAGAGTGTGAACATGCTGAACACCTGAGACAGGTTTTGAATTTGTTGAAACGTGAGCAGCTATTTGCAAAATTTTCAAAGTGTGAATTTTGGTTACGTGAAGTGCAGTTTTTGGGTCATGTGATTTGTACCGAAGGTATAAAGGTTGATCCGATAAAGATAGAAGCGGTAATGAATTGGAATTCTCCGAAGACTCCGACTGAGATTAAGAGTTTTCTAGGATTGGCTGGTTATTATCGCAGGTTTATCAAAGATTTTTCAAAAATAGCAGGTCCGTTGACTAAGTTGACTGGTAAGGATGTAGTCTTTCGATGAACTGATGAACAAGAAAAGGCTTTTTAGATTTTGAAACAGCTACTGTGTCAGGCACCAGTGTTAGCTTTACCAGAAGGTTCAGACGACTTTGTGGTATACTGTGATGCCTTATATGCTGGGTTAGGTTGTGTATTAATGCAAAGAGGTAAAGTAATCGCTTACGCCTCACGACAGTTGAAAGTTCATGAGAAGAATTATCCAGTGCATGATCTTGAAATGGCTGCAGTAGTGTTTGCTTTGAAACTGTGGAGACATTATTTGTATGGAACTCATTGTGTTATTTGTACAGATCACAAAAGTTTGTAGTATATCTTCTCACAGAAAGAATTGAATATGCGACAGAGACGGTGGCAGGAGTTGATCAAAGATTATTATTGTGAAATTAAATACCATCCGGGTAAGGCAAATGTGGTTGCAGATGCGCTAAGTCGTAAAAAGTCAAATGAAAATGTGAAATTCCTTCGTTTGAATATAACCTCAGATTTGATTAACAACTTAAGAACCGTTCAGGCCTGTGCTTTGGAGGACGAACATATTAAATCTAAACAAATGACCAAACGAAATTGATGACTCCCGTGGACTAAAGACCTTAAACAATCGTGTTTGGGGTACATAAGCTTGGAGATTTGAGGGATTTAATCATGACAGAAGCTCATAAATCCAGATTAACAGTACATCCGGGTAGTAATAAGATGTATCATGACATGAAAACAGTGTATTGGTAGCCAACAATGAAAACAGATATCGCCCGTTATGTCGAAAAGTGTCATATATGTTCTCAAGTGAAGGCAGAACATCAGAAACCTTATGGTTCGCTACGTCAGTTACAGATTCCAGAGTGGAAATGGGAACATATAACGAAGGATTTTGTGACCAAATTACCTCGAACTCAGAAAAGACATGTTATGATTTGGGTAATAGTGGATCATCTAACTAAAAGTGCTCATTTTCTTGCTACTCGTGAGACAGCTTCATTGAGTGAGTTAGCCAATTTGTATGTGAAAGAAATAGTTAGTCGACATGGTGCGATCGTTTCAGAAAGAGATTCCAGATTTGTGTCGAATATTTGGAATAGTCTTCAACAGAATCTGGGTACACGTGTGAATTTAAGTACAGCTTATCATCCTCAGATAGACGGTCAGAGTGAAAGAACGATACAGACTTTGGAGGATATGTTAAGGGCTTGTGTGTTAGAATACGGTGGTTCGTGGGATACACATTTGCCATTGGTCGAATTCGCGTATAATAATTCATATCATTCGAGTATAGGGATGCCGCCCTATGAAATGTTGTACGGTCGTCGTTGCAGAACTCCGACATGTTGGTTAGAAGCCGGGGAGAAACAATTTGCAGGTCCCGAAATTGTTCAAATGATAGCCGAAAAAGTTGCAATTGCGCGAGAAAAATTGAAAGCCGCTAGAGATAGGCAGAAAATGTATGCTGATCCACGTAGATGTCCGGTAACCTTTAGTGTGGGTGAACGTGTGTATCTTAAAGTTTCGCCGTGGAAAGGGGTTATCAGATTCGGTAAACGTGGTAAGTTAGCACCGAGATTTATTGGTCCATTTTCGATCAGTGAAGTGTTGAATGATCAGACTGTGGTGTTAGATCTTCCGCCAGAGTTAGCCGGTATTCATAATACATTCAACGTATGTTATCTTCGTAAGTGTAAAGTCGACGATGAAATGCAACTTCTTCCTTTAGAAGATTTAAGAGTCGACTTGAATAAGAAATTAGTGGAAGTGCCGGTCCATGTAGTTGACTGATAGGTGACTAAGCTGAGAAAGAAAGAGATTCCGATGGTGTTGATTGAGTGGAAGCATACTTTAGGGTCGAATCTTACGTGGGAGACAGAAGAGTTGTTGAAGACCCGTTACCCTCATTTGTTTGACCAAGACCAGATTTCGAGGACGGAATCTTCTTAAGGGGGTGGATTTGTAACAGACTGAAACCCGGGCTAGTTGTAAGTTATCTATTTTGCCCTTAGGGTTTGTGCTTAGTCTTAAGTGCTTTTATTTTAGTTATTTAATTAGTGTTTTATTATATTTGTGTTGTGACCAGCTTCTAACAAGGGTCCCAGAACAGGTTTGTTTATTTTAATTGGACTTCGTTTGGGTTACCTAATCGGGTGCGAAAGATTTCAGATAACTGGTAAATATCCATGTGTGATGGGGTATTGTGTTTTAACACAAATATAAGCTAGTGACCAGCTCTTTTCTTGAGGTTTCCTGAACTTTCCTCTCACTCACACATTCACCTAACCTAAACTTCACCATCTTCATCTCAACCCTAAATCATTTAATCTCGAATTGAAGCTTGATTTTAGTGTCAAAACGTTCCTTGTGTCACTATGATTCTAACAAAGTAACGTTTGTAAGATTTCCTGATCAAATCTGTGATTAAATGGGTTTTTACGTTAGTTTTTGTTAAAATGGGATTTTGTGTCAAATTGGTAGAAATTGATGTTGTTTGTGTTTGAATGTTGTGGGTTTATGATCCAAAAAGTTTAGTGTACGAGTTGTGTTCAGTTTTGAGGTCAAAAACGAGTCTAAAGTCGAGATTTGGTGATTTTGGGTTGAAACCCGTCACTTTGCTGCTGTTGCAGCTGACGAACTACCTTCGGCCGATGGTCGTTGACCATCGACCGATGGTGAAGGACGATCGACCAGTGGACAAGACCATCGACCGATGGTGTATGACTTCTGACCAGCGGATGTAATTTTGACGATCGACCGATTGGGGGGAGACCATCGACCGATGGTGTGTTGACGATCGGCTGATGGATGGGACCATCGACCGATGGTCTTTGGCAGTGAAATTTTACTAAGTGTTGAATTATAGCTGTTATGCTGTCTGTGTGTTTTTATGATTTTCAGGATGTAAATTCTGAAAATGCATAACTGTTAAGTAGACCTTTTGTAGCGCTTTTTGTGACTGGTTTTCTGTACTATGCAGTTTTGTGTTAACGGACATAAACTTACTTGATTTGCCTTATGTTCAGGTGATAAGGATAAGGAAGCCACTCAGTGATAGATTATCTGAGCTAGTTGCTGGTATTCGGTGAGTGGGTCTATCTCTGGATAGAGTTTAAGTAGCATATCATGCTACTGGGGTTAACTCTTTTACCATGCATAGTGTAGAAATTGCCATGTTAGAATAATATAGTATGGCTGATGTTGTATGTGAATTATGTGTACATTGTATGAATGGCACCAGTCACGCCTAGGGAGACTGGGGACTCGAGACCGTGCCTAGGAGAGGTTAGAGTCCGTATGAGGTCAACCGTGCCTAGGGGAGGTTGGGTCCAAAGGCTACTGATTGTGGAGTATAGTGTGAACGATGCATCCCCTGCATCTGGATAACTATACTGTGAATAGAGTAAAAGGGACTATCGGTAGACTCAGGCCCGATCAGCTGGGAGTCATGTGCTCGTACAAGCCACCGATCCTCGTATTGTCTTATTGTATGCTAGTTGGTAGTTAGCATGTACTGTTGTAGTATATAGCTTGTGTGTGGCTTAAGCTATATCTGTTAGATAGATTCCATTCACTTAGCGGTGCGCTAATCCCCCACATATTCTCCCCTTGCAGGTTTAGGTATTGCTAGTCGGGATGGGTGCTATTGCATAAGACATGTTTGACAACCCTACTCTGATGTGGACTTTTGTTTAAATCATGTTTTGTAATAACGTAACACCGTTGTGTAAACTTAAACGCAATTACACGGATTAATGTAATGGCGTGACTTATATTGTGTTTGTTAATAAAGTCTTCCGCTGTGTATTTAAAAAAAATGGCCGATGTTACAGATACCAACAATAATGAGTGATGAAGTATTAATTCATTATTTCATTTACGTTGAAGAAATATTCCGCGGCGATTATGTAATATCTAAAGTTTTAGGGATTATTCATTTCTAGTTCCAACCGAAAACTAAATGAGATTAATATAATATTAACTCATTAAATCCATATTACATCTGAAGAAAATATACATACATATATTTTTATAAAGACTGTAATAAAAATTCTTTTGTACAAAATATTACTTGTGAAATTTTATTTTAACGGGTAGGTAATACCCGAGAAATACTTAAGTTCACATTAATATGTTACACTGTACATTTTCAATGATGTTTCGACAATCGTTAATTATACTCTCTCCTTTCATAGAAATATACATCATTTCACAAAATTCAAGACAACCATTTTCCATACCAATTCAATTACATATTCTGATTTTGACAGATCAAAATCCAAGTCAAGATTTAAGAAGTGCCATCAATCTTAAATTCCTGCATCCTTCAAAATCATACTTTAAATTCAAACTATACTAGAACATCACTTTCATTCACAGAACTCATAAAGATATTCGTATCATTCAAGATTCATGACGAATTCATTATACGGATATTGACGATGACAACCTGCGTCTAAACCCTTCAAAATTCTTGAAAACATCTCAACTAAGGAACAATCAAGAGAATGAACCAATCACACGATACATACGAAGAATATATGCATATAGATATTCATTTGGAGGATACTTGAACCTAAGCAAAGGTTCAACACGTATCCGTGTCAGATCCTTTAGCATTATTATTACCCAAAATAACTTTACAATCCCTTTTCAAAATAGCGAATTTTGTCACAGCTCCAAAAAGACAACTTCGACTTTTCATCCGGAGTAGCCTTATTATAACCTAGATATACACGTTGTCTTTTTGCCATCGTTACTGGGGAACCTTTTATATTCCACCACATTAGTAGTAAGCTTACCAGCAACTTTATTGCTCTTTGACTTAAATCTCTCCGAAAGATCACTATAAAACCTTGTCATGTACCCATCTACATCTTGTAACAATAATTGTCATACCAAACCCCAGGAAGCATCAATAATTATTCTTGAATCTCACAACATTTCTGCATATACATATAACGATTTCCTAGAATTATAATTCTGAAATCCCGAATAGCACTTTAGCCTACGAATCAGTACTATGAAGTTTTGAAAAAGATGAATGAAGCAGCAGAAACTGTAAACAATCGTAACAGTCAAAAGTTGATGATAAAGAATATTGTGTTAGTAAAGCACAGAAAAAGAGAAGGTTTGAAACTTTAAAACGGATTGAGCAAACCCTGAAGGAGGCTGTGGACATATCACAAGGACGAAATCTACCTTCAAAGAATTCAAATGATTTAGTGTCTGCTAAAATCTGTAGCAAATACCTTGCTCCTTACTCTAAAACCCTTGCGGACAATATTCTTCATCATCTTCTTATCTTAATTATTCTAAGATATCATCGTATCTTCCATTATAAATATCCTTCATATTTCTGAAGATATTTTCATAACCATTCTTATCTGAAATCATTTATTCCTTCGCGTTATCTGTATCACATCATAAAGAAAACTGTTTTAGTTTCTAAGCATCTGAAACCTCTGAGTGTAAAGTATGAATGTTTTTGAAGTAATGTTGGGAACTGAAGCATGAAGTTAGTGTAATATAATGACACTTGATCAACGTGATTATATTACAGTAAGTCATGCTGAGTTTCTAAATGGAACGTAATGATTCACAGACCATAATGTCATCATGTGCCATGTTACATGACTCTTACATTCAATCTAATTTCTAAACATATCAAGAACATATTCTATTGATAGTTCTATCTTTTCCTTTGGATTCTGGTAATTTCACAAGTCAAATTGTGCTATTACAATTTCTCTCTTAGAGCATTAGTTATGTTCATTTCGAATTTCATATCTATGAATTCTAGACCATTATTCGCTTGACTTGAAGTCGAAAAAAGAAGACGGAAGCATGAAACTCCAAAATATAAGGAAAAATATAAGCACGAAGACAACGCAGAAATTACAAATCGTGTATATCGATGCGTATAGCAATATAAAGATACGGGAAAACTAAGAACACTATAAACCCAAGAGCATAGTAGAAATTAACGGATTCCTCCGGTGGAAGATGAAAAAGAAGAATGACAGATGTGATAGTCAAGAATATATCAAGAATTAAAACTGGATGGAGCATATTGACGAATGTTTTGGAAGTACGAAGAAAGGAAGAAAGTATAAAAGATGGGAGATGTGGAAATAAGGAAACGTAGGAGGTTGATTTATAGTAAAATATCCGACACAAAAATCGAGACAGATTATTGCATTAAATCGAAGAGGATCATAATTTCATTAATCGCCGAAGAATCAAATCTTATATAGATTACACTGATTTTATTTAATCCGGAGATCAACTGTGATGACGTCAAAAGATAAGACGAATCCCTATTTTCTCATTTCACTCTTTTACGATAGCTTCACTCATACGTTTCAAGTAATCGAATTATTTTATCCATATTTCTCAATCATGATAAAATCCTATGAATCAACTTATATTCGTCATAATAACATTCTTATTTTTAGCCATGACAACCTCGATCAAATTTCGGGACGAAATTTCTTTAACGGGTAGGTACTGTGACGACCCGGAAATTTCCGATCAAATTTAAACTTAATCTTTATATAATTCCGACTTGATAAGCAATGAATTTTAATAAATCTTGAACCTCCGGAAAGAGTTTTACACAAGCTTTTGGTCACCCTTTTATTCCGACGATTCACGAACGTCATAACTTGATTTAATTGTTTAATTATTGTGTATATATATGAATTTATATATATTTAACTTGAAAATATGATAATTAAATATCTCATTAAGTATATTAACAAAGTATTATATATATATTTTCATACTACTAATTTAAAGAGTTTTCAAACAATATATATATTACTATTTAAACGACGTAATTAACTTATGTTAAAATGTATTTACATATAATGTATTACGAGTGTAAATACATCCTTACAAGTATTGAATACACTTTATAATATACCAATAGATATAAAGGATAGCCATACTCGTATTTCCGTTCAATTTCCTCAAGAATTCTACTCGCATTCATACGGTATTTTTACCCGTATTATACACAGCTTCTAAAAGTATTTACTATTGGTATATACCAATAGAAATGTGCAATTATTTGTGTAATATGTCATCCATGACCTAATCAATTTAATATATCATGCATGACTTAATACAATTTAACTTACCTTAGATATTTTCACTAAAAGCCAAAATTATAAGCTTATAAATAAGGACCATTTTAACTCATTTTTATTCCACATTTTTTTAAACTAAAAACACACACTTGAATGCTCTCATATCATACTTTAATCTCATAAACTTTTCTCTTCATAATCAAGGTAAAATACTTCTCAAAATCCTTGTTCAATTCCTTGTATAGTTGCTATCTTATTATACTTATAAAACTTGTAAAAACTAGAACTTGTTTTGGTGAACACCAAGCGTGTTTGAAAAACTAATCTAATCTTTCTAACTTAACTCTAATAACACTTATTTATATGTATTATGATGTTATATTAAGTTAATATAAGAACTTATAACTTGTACATATGAAGGACTCCTTGAAACTTAACATATATCCTTTAATCTCCATTCGGTAAAAAGAGGGCTGTTTTGGGTTGGGAATTAAAAACCTATCTTAGACTTTGAGTTCGAGGCTAAGAATTTTGAAATATGTTAATATATATAAATAAGACTTCCAGTGTTTTTTTCATGATTTTAGACAAAGTGGAAGTATTTTATCAAAAATCATATATTGGGTGGATGCCGGGATTTTTCCAAATCTGTCCACCGACAAAAAAGAGGGTAAAGCTATAAAAATTACTATTTGGGATGAACTTTTCAAATTGGTTTTGTAAAATTTACTTCTTAATGAATCCATAGCAATTTGATTCACTTTAAACGGAGTTATAATGAATATTTAGCGAGCAAAACAAAATCTGTTAAAATTAACGTTGTATGGACGAAATTTATATTATAAAAACTATATTAACCATATCCTTGTTAACTTTTCCTATATCCTATATATATTTGGACATGTTATCAGTAGTATAACAAAATATTATAATCTTGGTTAATTCTGTGATTGTATATATGTATAATAATATTCTTGGTACGTCCTAACACAATAAGTATACAATACATTTTGATAAATCCTAAGACAATATGTACACAACACGTCTTAGTTAATTCTAAGACAAAACATATACAATACGTCTCTGGGTTGATGCAAAGACAATACGTATACAATACGTCGTGGGGTAATTCTAAGATTATATATATATATATATATATATATATATATATATATATATATATATATATATATATATATATATATATATATACCGATTATTGGACTTTTCGGACTATTTTGGACTACTAACAAAGGACTACTAACAATGGACTACTAACATAAAATGTTAAAAATTATTATATAAGTATTCTATGAACTTGCTTTATTTTGTTCATATATCGTATTATTATCTGAATCGTTATTATTGTTATAGGTTCGTGAATCCAAGGACGACGGTCATATTTTTAATAAGTTGAAAACTTATTATTAATATACTTTTACTACTGTGAGTATATAGTCCCATTTTTAAACTCTAAAAATATTTTCGGATGAGAATACATGCATTTTATGTTTTACGCCATGGACACAAGTACTTAAAATATATTCTACGTTGAGTTGTACCACCTTGCATATCTTCCCTAATAGCTTGGTAACTGATATTTACATGTTTTAAAAACATGTAAGCGCGAATCCTATTGATAGATCTATCGGGTTTGACAACCCCAACCGGGCTAGTCGCTCTAGTATCGTAAACGGTTGCACAGTACTTTGTTTTTAATACACTTGGTACAGTGTAGGGAGATTTCATAATAAAGGGAATATACCACATTAATGGTTAAATATGGTTACCGAAGCGCTCAACAACTTATAGAATACTTTTATACACTTGCGAGTGTACATATATTTATAACTATGAAATCTTGTGGTCTATATTTATATCGATGCTAAACCTATATATCTCACCAACCTTTGTGTTAACTGTTTAAGTATGTTTATTCTCAGGTCCTTAAGAAAGTCTTCCGCTGTTGCATTATCTGAGCAAGCTGTGCATGGAGTCTCATGTTTTTGTTTAAATGAAGTGTTGCATTCAATAAAACCTTCGTCATGTATTATATTCAACTTTTATGTCACGTGTGTAGTATTTGGAAACCGATGTATTATGGGGATTATTTCTTAAATAATCGCCCACTTGTTTAAAACATGCATTATGTATAATAATGGTGTGTTTTTTATGAAACGAATGCAATAATTTCTAAAACGTATCATATAGTGGTCAAATACTCGCTATGGGACCAATGAATAACGTACTGCGTTTATAGTGATATGAACGAGTTGTTTCATTGGTATCAGAGCGGTGGTCTTAGCGAACTATGTCTTGCATTAGTGTGTCTAACGGATAGTTATTAAGATGCATTAGTGAGTCTGAACTTCGACCTTAACTGCATGTCAAAAGTTTTGCTTATCATTTCTAGTCGGAAATCATCTGCTTATCACCCTTAGAAAATTACATGCTTATCATTCTTAGTCTAGACACATCTTACTGCATTGATTGCATATATAGTGTATAGACAAAGTTCATATTTTAGTGTATATGCTAATTCATATCTTAGCGTATCTGTTACTGTAAACTTTGCCTAACATATTCCGTAAATTCCTCCGTAATCTATGAAATCTTTTGCTCTATATATATAGATATTCTATGTAATTAGAATACCATCCGATAGCCGGAAATCATTTCATATCGAAAAATCCTTCAATCGTACGAAATGGAACTCTCCACTAGTTCAAGTCCCTCGAATTCCGATATGGAGTTCATATTAAACGATGTTTGTATCTGTAATATTTCATCATCAATCGAAGGTCGTAATGAGGTTTCCATACATCATTATCAGTTTCATATTAATGACCCTAATTTTGATTTTGTTCAGATATATTCATCTACGTTATTTTCAGTGTTAATTTTTTTTCAACGTCGACGTGAATTGCAAACAAGTAGGTGATCATGAATTGCACACATAAGATTCCACATATGATTCATCAATAATGCAGATACTGTTTCATCGATTGCTTATGTTCGGTTTTAACTGTTTTCACTTTTGATGATAATATTGTTGTTTGTTTGCTATTTATATGGATCTTTTCATTCTCAGTGATTATAATACTTCCAATCACAGATATCATCGTAAGGTATGCATGTAGTATGTGATGAATTTTCAGTGATTATAATACTACAAATTCTGAAGTTTCTTGAAGTTCATGCCAATGGGAAGTATCTAAATTCTATGTTTTCACATAAGGGAATTTCATCGCAGATCAATTTTAATGAAGTGACTACTAAAAGCTGAAACACACAGAAAGGTGTTTATATGTAAAGGTTGATGCTTGGACCAACTATAAAGAAATCCTTTGTATATTTTTAATGACCTACTGGCTACTTATATCATTTAATTAATGTGTATATCTTTCTTCAACTGATGCGTAGCTTGATGTCTATTTATTAAATAGTTAATGGTAGGCTCCTAGCCTCACGAGTCGGACCCCACTACGACCTAGACATGGATGACCATATTTCTATCAAATGATGAAATAGCTCTTTGTTAATATACTTACGTAGCATCATCTGTTCGATTGTTCATATACCACACTTCCTGTTCGATTTTATGTCACAATATTTAAGTGTGATGGTTGATTACATGATTTATAAAATGATTTATTTTCATCTACAATCAGGTGTTTGGTTTTTAAGTGGTTTGAATCAATGCGAATCAGTAATATAAACTTATCTTGATTTTGTTCGGGTTAGTCAAAAGCATGAACACAAATTTTGCAAGCGTGTGAAGGTTTGATTATGTATTGTATTTACTTTATTGTCACTTTTTACAAAAACTATAAAGTTCAACCTAACTTATTTGTCATTTTAACTCATAATTTTCATGTTCTACCGATGACCTCTTGCACAATAATATGCAGATGATGCGATTGTGACAGGAGTTTTGCAGCTAAATGGTCCCTAGATTTGAAGGATGTTCGTTGTGACCATGAACCTGTATTAGTAGCTATTGTTGGAAGACATAAATAGTCAGGGTATAGATGTGAGAGATGAAGATATGATGAAATGGTGGGAAGAAGAACGGAACATAATTAGTGGATAACCAGCTTCTTCTATCGCTAGGATGCACCGTATTCAAGGTACGTACCATCTTTGCATAGTTAATATGCATGTAAAAGCAACATACGTTCAGTAGTTCTTATATAATCAGTTTGCTTTTAAATTAACATGAAGTCTGTTAACACCAAGATGAAATTTTCGTAGGGGATAGACGTTTCTAGAAGTGGAAAGGGTTTGTTGTAGACTCGGTTATCGTTTTTCGTACCCAAAATGTATCTGATCATCTCCCCAGGTACTGCAAATACTATGCCAACAAAGATGGAATATAAGGGTGGCAAGATGGGTGGGCCAAGCAAGATAAATAATGGGTTAAAGAATGTAATTTACTAATAGAGGTCAAATCAGTCCGGGTTGACCCAAAAGACCTCTTGTCCATTTTCTAAAATTTTGTATAAACAGTTAAGGGTTGGTCACTCATAATAAAAAATTCACATTGAAAAACTAAAGTTCACATTTTCTGAAATTTTGTATAAAACAGTTGATGGTTGAACACTCATAATAAATGAGTGTCAAAATTGGATTTTGACAAAAAAAAAAAAAAATCTATATATATATATATATATATATATATATATATATATATATATATCACATCCCTTCTATACATTTAACGACGTGCATGGTATTTTGATCGTACTAAGAGTCTTGAATATTACCTTTTTCACTTCTTTTGTTTTGTTCGAGAAAAGTCTATTAAATTCATCAACGAAAGTATTAGATGGCTATGATTGAGGATATTATAAAAGTGTTAATTAAAGAAGCCCATGACTAGGTGAAGTATTCGTCTGTTTCATCAAATACATATACAGACGGATATAAACGGTATGTAATAAAGAACTCGTGGTTTAGTTTGTAGCAATTTTAGTATATGCCCATTATATGAAAATTTAGTTTTATATGTATTAGAATAATATGTCATGCAGTAATTTTGCTTTATCTTAGTCATTGCAATAATTTTAGTGTGTAATTGGCTTTTTGAACTGATGGTGTTTTTCATTGCAAATGAACCATTTACTCTTGCGAAAATGCTAGATATATTGTGGAAAAATAATTTGAATCAGCTAATAACAATCAACACTTTCTTTAGCGAAGTTGCTTATTATTTGAGTGATTTGGATACATTGTGCAAAGGGTAATATTCTTTTGTTTTTTTCATGGGAGACATTGGATGGGTTAGACAAGTTTATTGATTATGTGGAGTTTCGTGTCTATTTTGTTGCACTTACAACTGTGGGTTAGACGAGTTTATTGTTTGTTAGAAATGAATGTAACTTCTCTCTATGTATTAAAATTATTATTGTCCTCATTCTAATGGTTGCCACTTATCAAAGTCCATCATACTAATAACTGAGTTTGATGAACGAATATATTCAACGGATTTTGTGCAATTAATGTGGTAATTCTTGCAAGCGGGCCTAAGAAGCAAGAAATAAAAGAAATGGAAAAGATTAACTGAAATGCTATGAGAAATATGTGAAGATTGTGATTTCATTTTCAGATGTAATAAATACGGAGTAAAATATATGTATAGGTCTTTAAATGTTACTCTACTACAACAAATTTTTTTAAATACTCTCGCGAATTCGCAGGTGTTAAGCTAGTATATATTTAAAATAAGGAGTCTTTAATGTTTTTCTTATTTTATAAAATCCATTTTTTAATTTTTTATTTTGTTTAAATAGTCAACTATGAAAAATCATCTTGATTTTTCTAAAAATGACATGTGACAAGATAGAGGAAAAATGACGGTTTAACTTGTGAAATGTGACATCATCATTTTAATAAAATGTTAGAGTTCATTAATATACAAAAATAACATAGTTTTAAAAAATGAATGTCATGTGTACTTTTGATAAATTTTCAATTTTATCCCTTATTTTTATTCACTTTTTAGTTTTACAATCATGAATCTAGATTATAAAAGAACCCTACCTTATTATTCTTATTTATTTATGAAAATAAACAATTAATTTGAGACATTCTAATAAAACATAATGGAATATATGTATGGGACGGAGGGAGTACCTTTGAAAAAGATTAATGAAGGCATTTGTGTTTTTTTGTTAGGTGCTTGGGTGTGGTTTTGCGTTTGATCTTACCTTTTTATATTATTTTTTTTCGTTTGTTTTGTTGCGGTGTTTTGGTTAGTGTTTGTTGTCTTGGTAGGTTTTGTTGTTGTGTTGGGTGAGTCAAGGTAGCTTTCTTGATGTTCCTCATTTGGTCGTGCTTGTTTGGTTGATTTCATGTTTTATTTGTAGTTAGTTTTAGTTAGTAATACTATTAATTTTTGTTGTTTCGCTAAAAAAAAAATTAACATACTCAATAGCATAATGAAACTTGATGTAATTAATAATGATCATTAGAAGATAAAATTAGTGGATGGCCCATGTCATAATCCTAGGATAATTGGCTCTATTAATTGAATCAACAGCAAGCGTCGATTTATTGACGACTTGACTGCCGCTTAGAGCTTAAATTGAATCTGCATGATTTAAAACCCATGAAAATTTGATCCTACCATTTTCATGGCGTCTCATGTTTTATTTTTATTTTTTTATAAATTTTTTTTTCCTACTTATTAGCCGGAGGTCCATTCGGAAGCAATCTCTTTATCCGTCTAAGAGAGAAAGAGGACTTTCTCTACTTTTTGGAGTGTATCACTCTGGGTGGAGAAATGACTTCTCTTTATTCAAGGATAGGAGAAGAATTGTCTACATCTCACCTCTCCATACACCACACATATGGTATTGAGTTTTGTTATTGTTGTAATAAGAGGATTATTAGATGAAAAAAGGTAAAAGGAAAAATAGAATGTTTTATTAAAAGAAAATTATACTTCCAAAAATAAATGTATCACTGTTAGTGCATATTTTGTAATCCCTAGTTCCATGAACTTTAACGTTTTATTCGATCATGTTGTAACCTGTAATATTGTTAAACGTTGATTGTCGATGTGTTACTTTATTTTTGTAAACGTTTAAATATATTTCGTAATATTAATCGACAGTCGGCCGACTGACATGGTCAGTCGACCGACTGTCATTCACTGTCGACCGACATAGGAACTGAGGTATTTAAGCCTAATTAATCTTCATTAATTTGGCTAACTACTTACCACATTACACACACACGAAAAACTCTTCTGGGTCGAGTCTCTCTCAATCTTCATGTCCAAATACCACAGAATGTCAGTCTAGGCTTCGTGTTTATCAAGATCTAGTCTTGGTTTGACTTGTACGAACCCGAAAACCCATAGATATTCGTTTAAGCTCTTTCTATTGTTATTCCGCCTCTAGATCGTGTTAGGTTGATTCTAAGATCCTCTCTCTCAGCGTCTACAAAGTGGTATCAGAGCTATGGCTTGCTGAATCAATTGTTTTAAACGAGTTCTTGGTATATTTTTGGGTCAAAAAATTGGTTTTGGATTGAATGTTGTATACTTTTACGTTAAACCTTCGGTTTTGATTCTGGATCTGAAAGAAAGTACAGTCGACCGATTTAGGAGACAATCGACCGATTTTCGTGTATTTCGACCGATTGTCATTAGTTCGACCGATTGTCTTTAAACCGACCGACATATGATAAACCGACCGACTTAAGTTGTAAACCGACCGACTTAAGTACTAAACCGACCGATTGAAGGAACATCGACCGATTGAAAAAGTACTACCATTTGCCTAAATGTAAACAGAACTTCGACCAAGTAATCATTGACAGTCGACTGACTGTAGTTGTTCATCGACCGACTGTATCTGTTAATCGACCGACTGTCACCAACAGTCGACCGACTTAGGATCAGATTTAACCTTAATCAAAATTTAAAATGTCTGATCAGGCAATGGCAATTACTTCCGGCGTTCAAAACATTTTACTATCTGATAGTGAATCAGGCAGTGTCAATCGTGCTCCTAGACTTGATAATACAAATGATTACATTAGATGGAGGGCTAGGTTCATGAATTACATTAGAGGCCTTGATCCTAGAATGTGGGATTTGATACAACATGAATATAAAGAGCCTTTAGGTACTGATGGTAATAGTAAAAAGTATGAAGATTATAGCGTGACAGAAAAAAAAACATATGCCTTAGAATGTAGATGTTATGCTCAATTGACCCAGGGTTTAGACGGTGATATTTATCATCAATATCAAATGCACTTAACTTCATATTCTCTTTGGAATGCTATTAAGATAGGTGTCGAAGGAAATAAGGCGTATCGTGAAAAGAAAGCTAAAGTAATCAAAAGTGAATGGAAAAGGTTTGCTGCTCTAAGTCATGAAACGTTAGAAGAGACAATCATTCGCTATCGTCATCTTGTCTCTGAATTGGGTAACTTAGGTGTAGAGGTTACAGAACAGAAAGCTATCAAACAATTAACAGATGGTTTACCACACAAGTGGGATGCGTTTATTGAACAGATAGAAGACAGAGCTTCGTCAGCTGGTGAATCACTGACCCTAGATAAATTCACATCAAAATTGATGGTAAAGGACTTGAATATGGAAACCAAGAAGAAACGTCTTGAGGGTCAACAGAGTCCTATAATTTACAAAGCTGGTACTTCTGGATTGAGCAATGTTCATGCTCCCCTACAAACAGCGTTTGTTTCTAATGAGAGTGCTGTAAATAGATCACAACCTGCTCAAAATGTGATGTTTCCAACCCAAGTAAATAAGCCTAGTAATACAAATCAGTCCACCATTAGACAGGAGCCAAAAACTGTAGTTCTCAACACTGAGAATTTAAGAACTAGGCCCCTTTCAGTTGTAGAGGAAGATATGGCTTTAGTTGCTTTGGTAGTTAATTCTTATAATGAAATGGTTGGTGGTCAAATTGGTAATGCTCATTTAGAAGCAGAAGATTATGAGCAGATTGATGAGGATGAACTTGAAAAGATGGATATCCTCTGGGCTATGGGTAGTGTGATTAGACGAGCGAAGAAATTTCTGAAAAGGACAGGTCAACAGAGCTTAGGTGTTACTAGAGATACTAAGTTAGGTTTTGATATGTCAAAAGTGAGATGTTTTAATTGCAATGAGTTAGGACACTTCAAAAGAACATGTACCAGGCCACAGAAAACTGGTTTTCACAACCCATTTCACAATCAGTATAATAAGACAAAGGTTAATGTGCCAGTTGAAACAACGAGCGGTGATACTATCAGAAATGATAAAGCAAAAGGCTTAATTGCAACATATTCAGACGAAGGTTGTGATTGGACAGTATTTGCTGATGATGAAAATCATGCTAACGTTGTTAGAATGCCTAAGACCGAAGGAGAAACTGAAAGTGAGAAACAAGAAAGAGAGAAAGCTGGTTGTGTTGGTACTGCGAAAGAATGCATGTGTTACATCTGCAAGATGGAAGCAAGAATTGAGCGAACTTATGCAATGATCAGATATGTTAGAAGAGGTGTTCTTAACAAGAGAGTGTATGAGAAGTTCAAATACGCAATGCATAATGATGGCGATGTATGGACGGATTACAGTAGTTCGTCTTCATCAGATGGAGAAACTATTGTAATAGATGATGTCAAGATTTCAGTTGAGTTGAATAATTCTGACTGTTCCAGTTCTAGTTCAGAATCTGAACCTGAATCAGAGACTGAAGAAAAGCAGTATGCGTTCATGGCAAACACATCAAGTGAATCTAAGGTACAAACTGAATTTCCTTTGGTATGTAACGATTGTGCTGATCATAAGTTAGAAATTGCTAAACTTGAATCCATAGTTTCTAAACTGAATGATATTCCCTTAGGATGTATATATTGTCCCGAAGTAAAACAGGAACTTAGGATTATTAAAGCAGCTTATCTTGAGGTAAAAGGCCTATACGAGACTAATTTAACTCAGTTTAACAATAAAAAGGAATTCAGGGAGACAATCAAAACTCTAGAAAATCAAGTTCATGATTTAAGAGCTACAATTTCAGGTGACCAAAAGGCCATAATGATGTACTTAAATCAACTTGAATGCGCTAAGAGAGAAAAGGAAGAGTTTAAGATTAAGTATGAGTCAGAAAAGGCTAGAAATGACACTTGGCAGCGAATGTCATATGTCATTGACTATACTGTCTATAACAAGAATGATGGTAAAAAGGGTTTAGGTTATAAAGAGTGTCCTCCTCCTCTTAGGAATGAGTACATTAATAAACCTTCTGATTCTTGCCTTAGTGAAATCCTAAGTGTTAAGCCTGTAGAGAATAAAAAATCAGACAGCACTAAGCCGATTGTTGACTACTTAGCTGAGGACAGTAAATCTGATTCAGTGTATGAAAAAGTTTCAGAGTTTGTGACACCAAAATCCAAACCAATTACTATCCTGAAAAATCCATTGAATGCTAGTAAGGCTAGTGAAAGCGGACAACCCACACCTAGAAAACAAGTAAACTCTAGGAACGCTAATGGGAAGAAAATATTTCAGACACCTGTCAAGTATCAGCAGGGACTCAACCTAGATAAAGAATATGTTCTTACACAAGCACCTGAAGAACTATTTAATAAAAGGAGCCCTAATACTAACAATGTGCCTAAATATGTGCATCCTAACCGTCGACCAGGCTTGAAACATCATGTTGAGAAGCCTATGCCACCCATGAAACAATCTTTTCCCAATAAGCATACAAAAGAAACTCAAAACTGTAATAAATGTGGGAAAAAGGGTCACTGTGCTGTTAACTTTCAACAGCGTTGGAAAACACCAAAAAGAAAATCTGACACTGAAAAGAAAACTACACACTATGCTTCTAGTTCCAGTTCCATAGGTACTTCAAGTAATAGTTCAAAAGGTTTTTATAAACCAAAGTCAAATTCTATTGCTAATTCATCCACAAGGGTACAGTCAGGTGTGAATAAAATTTTTCAAACGAATGACTATTATGAGAAATCTGTTGGTAAACGTACCGTTTGGAAGCCTAAAACCGAGACAAAGGTTGTTGACAAGTCCAATGATCCATCGGGATCAAAGGGTCAATGGATGGATGTGCAAGTTATTGGTGTCGATGGGAAACCCACTGCCATTCGGGCATGGGTGTCCATCTCAAACTAACTTCTTTTCTTGTTGTGCAGGTCGCCTACGATTCGAGTAGAAATACATGGATTGTTGATAGTGGGGCGTCCCGGCACATGACAGGAAATATGTCCTTACTTTCTAATGTCAAATCAGTAAATGGAGGATCTGTTTCTTTTGCAGGAGATGAAGGAGGTTTTATTACAGCTCAGGGTGTGATTGCTAATGCTAATGTTAGTTTTGATAAAGTGAATTTTGTGAAGCAGATGTCAAATAATCTGCTGTCTGTTTCGCAAGTAGCAGATAAAAAGCATAAGGTTGCCTTTGATGATCAAAGATGCTACATTTTGAAGAAAGAGTATGTAATACCGGAAGAGATGATTCTTATGACAGCTCCCAGAAATAAAGATTTGTATATTTTGGATATGTCAACAGCCCATGTTAAAGCTGCAACAGGTCATCAAGCTTTCATATCCAAAGCTACAGAACAAGAATCAATTTCATGGCACAAGCGTATGGGTCATTTGAGTTTGAGAAAGATGAACAATCTTGTTCATAATAATATGATTGAGGGAGTAAATGTTAAGAGTTTTCAAATTCTTGAAGGATGTCTTCCGTGTAAGAAAGGGAAATAGACTAAAAAGTCACATGCAACAAAGAAACATCATTCAATTGTTGTTCCTCTGGAGTTGTTACATATGGATCTCTTTGGTCCGATTAATCGAACAAGCATCTCTGGAGATTCATATTGTTTGGTAGTGACTGATGAATACTCACGATACTCTTGGGTAGTGATGTTAAAAAGGAAGTCTGACACGTTTGACAATATAAAGTTGTTGTTTTTGAAGCTGGAATCTTTGTACAAGTTAAAGGTTAGGAAGACTCGAACAGAAAATGGTACTGAATTCAAGAATCAGCAGATGGAGAGTTTCTGCAATGAGAAAGGCATTCAACAACAGTTCAGTCCAGCTTATACTCCGCAATCAAATGGTGTTGCTGAAAGACGTAACAGAACGTTAATTGAAACTGCGAGAACTATGTTAGCCGACTCAAGTTTACCGGTTAACTTCTGGAGTGAAGCTGTGGCTACAGCATGTTATACAATGAACCGATTGTTAGTAGTCAAGAGACATGGAAAGACTTGCTATGAATTGCTACATAAAAGGAAGCCTAACATTAAACATTTCGAACCCTTTGGTGCACCGTGTTCAATCATGATACGAGATACTGGAGGAAAATTTAATCCTAAGGCTGTTCCTGGTATATTTCTTGGTTATGGGAATCCAAACAAAAGAGTTTTCAACACTGTATCTAAACGTGTTGAAGAACATTTTGAAGTAGATGTTCAAAGAAATGCTGCTATTCCTGCTGGGAAAGGTTTTTCATGGCAGTTTGATTATGAAAATTTGTTTGATTCTTTTGGTCTTCCGTCTGTTGCTACTGATGATGAAGTTATTGCAAGATTACTGAATGAAATGCAGACGTCTCCATCACAAATGGTTCCGAAATCTCAAACGGCACCACAACATCACCCAGTGCCGCAACAACAACTTGTTCAAGATGATGAAGAATCCGGTGATTATCAAGATGATCCATCTTATGATGGATCTGATTCTGAAGAGGAGTCACAACCTATAGACAGTGGTGAAAGTGTTCATAATCTGCCACAAAATGTAGAAGTTCAGGAAGAACAACCAGGACCTGAAGGTGTTCGTAGATCATCACGAACAGTTGTCCTACCTCGACACTTAGATGATTTTATTGTTGATTCGAAAGGAGTTTCTGGAGCTCCATCAAATGATGCCTCAACGTCTGAAAATCAGAAAGCTTCAACTGAGAATGTTATGCAAGCTTTCTATTCTTCACTAAATAGGTCAGGCAAACTCTTCTTACATGCATATTCATGCTTTGTGTGTCAAATTGAACCAAATTCTGTTGAGGAAGCTCTTCTTTATGATGATTGGGTAAATGCCATGCAAGAAGAGCTTTTGCAATTCAAGCATTTAGGAGTATGGAAACTAGTGACTCCGCCGCATGGTTGCAAACCTTATGGGCTTAGATGGGTATGGAAGAATAAAAAGGACGAGCAAGGTATTGTAATTCGAAATAAAGCTAGATTGGTTGTGAAGGGATATCAGCAGATCCCTGATATAGATTATGATGAAGTATTTGCACCAGTGGCTAGACTTGAGGCAATTCGAATATTTTTGGCATTCGCATCTTTTAAAGGCTTCAAGGTCTATCAAATGGATGTCAAAAGCGCCTTTTTGTACGGGACTCTCAATGAGACCGTGTTTGTTAAACAACCACCGGGTTTTACAGATCCACACTCTCCAGAAAAGGTATATCGTCTAGAAAAAGCACTGTATGGGCTTCATCAAGCTCCAAGAGCGTGGTATGGTACGTTGTCCAACTATATGATTGATAATGGTTTCAGAAGAGGTGTCATCGATCAGACACTTTTCATCAAAGAAAAGGGCAAGCATATAATGCTAGTACAGGTGTACGTGGATGATATTATCTTTGGATCTACAGATAAGACGATGGTGGATGATTTTGAGGAGGTAATGCAGAAACGGTTCAAGATGAGTTCAATGGGAACTATCAAATTCTTCCTTGGTATTCAGGTTGTACAAACAAATCAGGGTATCTTTTTACATCAGACAAAATATGTATCAGATATTCTGAAAAGATTCAAAATGGAAGATGAGCGTCCTGCAAGGACGCCGCTATCGGTGAATCACGGGATTACACCGGATAAGGAAGGTGATAAGGTTGATCAAACCTTATATAGAGCCATCATTGGTTCGTTGATGTATCTAACAGCGTCTCGCCCTGATATCATGTTCGCAGTTTGTTTATGTGCTCGCTATCAAGCAAATCCGAATGTACATCATTTGCTTGTGGTGAAAAAGATTATGCGTTATTTAAAGCAAACTCCGAATTTGGGCCTATGGTATCCCTGTGATAATGATTTTGTACTGACGGCTTATAGTGATTCCGACTATGGTGGATGCAAGAAAGATTTTAAGTCAACATCAGGAGGTTGTCAATTCCTTGGAATCAGACTAGTTACATGGCAGTGCAAGAAGCAGACAGCAGTGGCTTTGTCCACCTGTGAAGCTGAATACATTGCTGCAGCAAGCTGTGCATCTCAGGTTGTGTGGATACAACAGCAGCTTCGTGACTACGGTTTGCATATTTCTAATACTCCTATTTTTGTTGATAATACTGCTGCCATAGCTGTTACGAAAAATCCTGTGAATCACTCTAAGACCAAACACATAGGGATTAAATATCATTTTATTCGAGACTGTTATGAGAAAAGGCTAATTGATGTTATACAAATTGGCACAACTACGCAAAGGGCTGATCTTTTCACAAAAGCTTTTGATAAACCGCGTTTTGATTTCTTGTTAACTGAGTTAAGTGTCAAAATATTGTCAGATGTCATTTCTGACGAAGAGACCAACGAGTAACTTCATTTTATGTGTTCTGCTTGCATAGCTGTATATACTGTGTGGTTATATTTCTTTTCTTTCTGATTGTTTCTGTGTGTTTAAAATCCAAAAACCAAAAAGATTTTAGATTTTTAGTATTTTAGGGGGAGTAATGAATGCAACATCAGATATTCAGAAAATAAAAAAAAACGAGTTTGATCTATATAAAAATGGGATACGGACTTAATCATAGAATGAGATGATCATAATCACAATCATGTAAATATCTTGATAAGGAACTCATGGAAAGGTTTACAGCGGTTGAGGGTAGTCACTTAATTACCACAGGTGCATACTTTAAAGAAAATTGTTGAGGAAATCAACAAAAGGTGAGGGTATCCCCTATCATGACGTATAATCTAGAAACACATGATGTAGAATATCCCCAAGCAAATTCCAAATTGCTGCACCATTGAGTCTCACGACTAATTGGGATATTCAAGCGATCAATAAGCGTTGAAAATGTTCTATTTGACTATGCATACCGACTTCTATCAAACTTTAATTCTTGAATCGTAACTAAACTCCAAAATAGTAAGTTTATCTCAATAAGAGTGTCTTTCCTGTGAACGGGTTGAAAAGTGTGGTTCTATATTACAGACAGTCCATGAATGAATGATTTAAGTTAATAGATACCATGAAGAAAAGAGATCTTCATCACAAGGAAGTCAATTCGAGAACTAAATCAAAGTCAAGACTGCAATGTGTTGTTTAAAAAAAAAAAAAAAAAATGGCACATTGCATATCAAGTTATTATATCATGAAAACAGAAGTGAAATCATGGAAGACGAAAATATCAAGGTCAAGATAATGATGAAATCGAGAAGAGAAGTCTTTGCAAGAATACAAATGAGTGTGAAGATTACCAAGAAGAACTTAAATCATTCATACTTCAACAAAACCATTCTATTGGACTTATTATCATTGTCTGTGATATGGGACTGTACCCATTAAGGCCTAGACAGCGAAAGATGTCTTCAGAGAGATATTCTGAATACTCACTTATTAAGAAAGATACGTCTTTCATTCCGTTTCCTCCAATAACTTTAATAATAAAGAAGGAATGAGATTGATAGCAGTTGGTTGATTGCACGATTGATAGAATATTGAATATACTATGAGATCCATCAGAATCATATGAATTGAAAAGTATACGTTACGATAGAAGCTAATGGCTGACAGGGATATTCCAAAATTACTATGAGAATCTTCCTGTTCAATTAGACCTATCGTATGTGCTTGTGGTAACGGAAAGCGTCAATAGACTTGTGCTCAATTGACTACCTAATAAATCGTGCGATCTCAAATGATGTCTAAGTCAATGATTGAATCTAACATAGCAATATGTTAATGTAATTAATTAACTTGATCATCAAAATGTCTAAGAGGAAAGTCTGTAAAAGGTTAATGAAGATAGATACCATGTTAAGATCAATTTCTCTGGTTTTATTTGCTTTTACTTGTGAGATTCATGTATACTTTTTGATAATTTAGCTTCCTTAGGTTTATGACTTACAGAAACTGCTTCCTGTAAATAACATGTTTTATGCCATACAATCTTGGATCTTTCTTAACCTTGATCATTGACTTTCTTACATGAATTGTACTTCATTTGCATTGTTATTGTGAAATGTTTTAAAATCCTAAAAACTACAAAAAGATTTTTCAGTGTGTTGATATTTATTTTGAAAAATACAAAAACATTTTATTTGTTTGCTTATGTGAATATGTATATATTTCCTTGAAGTTACAAATAGTGTCTCGACGTCAAAAAGAAACGAACTACACATCTCAAATCATAAACTTGTTAAAGTCTTCAAAACGAAAATATTTTGCGTGTAAAATCAGCCAGTGGATGTGAATAGAGGGAATTATCGGGGGTTATGTATCGAAAAAAAATTTTTAATTAGGAGGAGACAGTTGACCGATTTGTACTATAAGTCGGTCGACATTGAACAAAAATCGACCGACTTACTTGCTTGTTACATATGTCGGACGTTTGTTACATATGTCGATCGTTGGTCACGAGTATCGACCGATTGTCACATATGTCGGTCGACATAACACCAAAGTCGACCGATTGTCGAGCTGAGTATAAAAAGGCCTCAGACGGCCGATTTTCTTTATCTCGTGCGATTGTGTTGATTTACCAAAAATTCGAATTTTACGACAAAGAGTTTTTGATCGTGTTTTTCGTATACATCTTTGAATTGTGATTCCAGCGCCGTTAACCAATCAAGGTAATTCTTTTTCAATCGAAAGTTATTGAAGTTTTCTTATTTATTTTTCATTTTCGATTAAATTAGTACGAATTAGGATCTGTTAGAGTTAGTTGAATACTAAATCATGTATATCGGCTTTCTCTGGATCTTTATTAGTCTTTGATTGAAACAAAACACCATAAAATCGGTGGATTTGAGTTTGGATCTGCGTTTTTGCTTCGTTAGATAAATCGACCGATTGACTTCCTAAATCGACCGATTGACTTCCTAAGTCGACCGATTTACCCTATGTCGGACGACTTTATAAGTCGATCGATTTGTACGAAATGTCGGTCGACTGTCCTTGAAAATCGACCGAATTACATAGTATGTCGACCGACTGTTGTTTCCTGTATTTTTTTAAATTTTTCGATTTAACGCTTTTCGATTATTGTATATATGTTTGTATAGCAGAATAAATGGCTCAACTAGGTAGTCCAGTGAACGAAGATGTACATGAGGAAGAGGTGATTCTGTCCAAGAATCTTCCAGGCCTGACGGCAAGCGAAAATGCCAATCTAGAGGCATGTCTAAACGAGGAAGGACCTGAAGCAAAGGAAGGCTTCGTTGATATTATCAAATTCTTGAAAAGGTCCAGGATTCATACTGCAATAACTCTAGAATGCAAAGCATACTACTCACACCAACGAGAATTCTGGAACAATGCTTCTATCGTCACTGAACAAGGAAGAAAGGTAATACGAAGCAGCGTTGGTGGTACAATTGTAAAGATCTCGGCACAGACAGTTCGTGAAGACTTAGGTTTTCCAGATAATGATTCTATGCCAGTCACACTGAATAGAACTAAGGTCCGAAGGTGTGTAGTAAGATGTGGATACTCCGGTGATCCAATGAAAGGAGCTGTTAAGAGAACTCGATTCTGTCATCAATACAAATACCTAACTTTGGTGTTGTTGAGATGCATGAGTCCAATGGTAGGCGGTTTTGATGAGCTGAATGAGACTTATAGCTCAATGTTTGCAGCACTAGTTCTTCATGCGGACTTCAACTTCTCCGAAGTAATTTTCAGAAGCATGTTGGTGAACGTGAAAAAGAAGAGCCACTTAATGTTTCCTAGGTTCTTGCAGGTGATGATTGAAAAGCAAGTGCAAGGTTTGAATAAGGTTTGGGAGGATGAAATTAAGCTGAATCATCTGAACGATTTGACTTTCAATCGAGTCAAGCAAAAGAGAGGTCCGGATGAACCATTCAAGAGATTGGTTGGCCACCTCGCAAATGAAAACTATGTATGTCCACCAGGTGCTGCCTGTCGTCATGAGAACAGTACGTCTGGTAATGAAGATGATATCGTCGCAGTTGGTGAAGACGATCAAGAGGTTAATCAGCCACCGCCAGTTGTTCCAATTGAACAGATACTGGTTGATGAAGACGATGAAGGAGATGACCTTGACCCTGATCAATTCGAGCTGAGAAAGCGAAAACAATCTGAGGGTCCTTCGGTTACAACAAAGCCGAAATAGAGGCGCATAAGATTCATTAAGAAGGCAAAAAGGACTGAGTCGTCCTCCGCTACTGAACAGCGACAATCACAGCAATCACAACCACAACGACAACCTTCAGCTGCTGCTACTCAAGAAACACGTGCTGAAACTGATACAGGAGTTCATGCCGCTGCATCCACGACTGCTATTACACAAGATGCTGCGGTTTCTATATTAAGTGAGAAGGTTGTCAATATGGCTTCTGAATTTGAAAAGTTTAAAGAAAAAGCTGATGAACGAGAGAGAAGAAAGGATGCTGAGATTGCCAAACTGACCAAGCAGGTTGAAGATCAACAGGTTGAATTGAAGAAGTTACAAACTAAGTTTGATGCTCAGAATTTGCTGATTGTAATGGCTGAGACTACAGCAAACAAGGCACTTTCGAAGGTGCTTGAGTGGGAAAATAATTTCGATATTGAGGCTGTTGATCTCGAGGAGGATATAGACTTTGGTAATTTTAACGATCAAGGCGAGGATGAGCTAGGTTTGGATATTGCTAAAGGCATAAGCGAGAACCCACTGTCAGTAATTCCTCTAAATATTGATTATTCTTTACGTGATTTTTTGGCAAAGCAGGATCGTCTGAATCACTCAGTTGTATTTGATGATTTAGAAGAAGGGGAGATCCCGCCGGATCTAAGCACTGAGGAGCAGGCCGAGCTAGTGCGTCAAGAGCAACAAGCAAGTACTTCAGCTGACGCAACTGCTAGCTCATCTTTTGAGAATCGTTACGATTCTAGTGATGATTTTGAGGAAATTGTCGTAAGTAATGAAAACGACAAAGATTTTGATGAAGTAATTATTGAAGATGAACCAATAGGTGATTTTCCAGAGTACGAATGTAATAACGATAAAGATCTACCTACATTTCAAGACTACTTCAAAATGAATGAAGAGCTTCTAAACCGTAAATGCGAAGAAAAAGAAAAGACCGAAGATTTGCCTCCAGGGTTTTTACCGGTCAAGATAAATAAAGAAAAGATAGAAGTTCTAGAAGCTGAGTGGAAGATCCTGTTGAGGATCAGAAAATATTGTGAGAAGCCAGCACCGGAACCTGAATGGATGAATTACATTAATAGACCGGCGAATCTTTTGGCTAAAGGAAAAATAATTGCGTGGGCCTACATTAAAGAGTTGAATATATACGCAATAAAGAAGGAGTACGGAGTGGATTACATCAAACATGGATACGAGTTCACGTCTCTACCGTACTTTGAATTTATGCAGGTGGCTAGGCTCAAAATGTTATATAGGGATTATGACGGAATTCCTAATATTGTCTGCAAGAAGATAAGACACTCGTACTTGTCAAAGAACTTTGAGGGATTCGGCCCTCAATTTCCCACGATCACTTATCGAACAAACAAGAAAACGGGCGAACGAAGAAAGATTGTCAAATACAAGAAAGTAAATTATATGAGAAAGGTTCCTGTGATGAAAATGCCGCAGAACTTTAGCCCACGTTTTCGCTGGTGGTACTACGATGAACGCTCAGAGGAGGCAGTCATCGTTTTGGACAAATTGAAGGAAGATGAGACAGACTCAATACGGGTTTTAGATCCCGTTTGGTTGAGAAATTGCTGTGAAGCTGACATCTTCACATTGTACTACAATCGGATGCTGTACAGGCCAGAAAATAGAGTTCAAGCACAACAGTACATTCGTGTTGCAAAGGTTTGCTATTTGAACAATATGGTTACAGATCCGTACAGAGATTGAAGCAGATCGAAGACTTATGAGGAACTAGGTCTTAGGGGGAGTTTGTTAGTGCATATTTTGTAATCCCTAGTTCCATGAACTTTAACGTTTTATTCGATCATGTTGTAACCTGTAATATTGTTAAACGTTGATTGTCGATGTGTTACTTTATTTTTGTAAACGTTTAAATATATTTCGTAATATTAATCGACAGTCGGCCGACTGACATGGTCAGTCGACCGACTGTCATTCACTGTCGACCGACATAGGAACTGAGGTATTTAAGCCTAATTAATCTTCATTAATTTGGCTAACTACTTACCACATTACACACACACGAAAAACTCTTATGGGTCGAGTCTCTCTCAATCTTCATGTCCAAATACCACAGAATGTCAGTCTAGGCTTCGTGTTTATCAAGATCTAGTCTTGGTTTGACTTGTACGAACCCGAAAACCCATAGATATTCGTTTAAGCTCTTTCTATTGTTATTCCGCCTCTAGATCGTGTTAGGTTGATTCTAAGATCCTCTCTCTCAGCGTCTACAATCACTCATTAATATGAGTTCAAACTTTATTTGAATGTGTTCAAACTTTGTTCGAACGAAGTCCTTACTGAGAATTTATCAAGAGTGGCCAAAGTTTTAGCTTTTGCACATATATGTTCAAACGAGTTTGAATATATTTTGACACACAAAAAATAGTTGAAAACGACTTCAAACATATTTTGTTATAACCCAATAATGAAATCTCATATTTTTTTGGAACCCATGAATGAGTTCGAACTAGTGTTCGAAGTTCGAAAACTAGAAACCTCAATCGAATAACAAGGGATGGAATAATAAGGGAATTAATATTTTCACTCATACTTTTAATAAAATCACTTACTATAATATGTATGTAAAGTACTAGTACATATTGCATGATATGAGTGAATTTATCAAATACATAAGTCAAAATATCATTACCCGAATATTAACTTGTAACATTTATCAATCCTCAATGTTCAAATACGTGTTCTTCTAAGTGTTTATGTTTTTGATAAACTCTTCCATTTTTAAAGAGTTTGTACCCCGAAATGAAGTCTCTACGTCAGACAAAGAAGAACTTATAGCCGCTTTCATTGCTTGGTCACTTCCTATATATGATGTGCATGGTGCGTGATGTATGGACATGGGGCAAAATGGCAATTACTAAAATTTAAGGACATGTCGTTAAACACTTTGCGATTTAGTGGGGCATTTTGACCAATTTCCCATTTATTAATTTTCCAAATGCTAATCATTCCATCAACAAAAAGCGTTTGGTTATTGATCCAGCCCGACAAAAGGATATGGGCCTATTTATAAAACTTACCCATTTCAATCTATAACCCAACTCATATTCCCTTATACTATTCACGTCTCTTTTTTCATCTATGCCCATTAAACTTGCTTAATTTCTACAAAAGTGAATATTTTACTTTATTTGGTTTTTGGTTTTTGGTTTTCAGAGACATTAAACAAAAAGCTTTAGTCAAGACTTCGTTGATATTTGATATATATAATTATACGCAGCCTTTACTTTTGTAAGAAATGTTATGTTATTAGTTCCTTTTGTCAATATATACATATACACGAGTAGAAAGTAATATTGATTGAAATTTTCTTTTACCCCGAATGTGATCTGGCACCCCCAAAAATTAGCTCAATTGAGAAGAGCTACTCGACTCAAAGACGAGAGGAAGCAAGTGAAAAGGAAGGATAGAGGGAGGAATTTGTTCTGAACACTTTAAAATGACATCCTTGTCTAAAAAATATGTACTTATTCTTAAGAAAATTACAAAACTATATTTAGTTAGAAAATATACTTTCCCTCTATAATACTATTTTAAGATATAACTTTTCATCCAACCCATATAAAATTTGAATCTGCCATTGGGTTGGAGTGTTGGACCATTTTTTTTTATGGTTTCATACACAACACCCAATCCACAAATGTGGGGCGTACAAATTTTTTTTTTTTTTCTTCTAAAAAACAACATAACATTAACGGATCCGAGAATCGTACAAATGATTAAAAAGCAAATTAAAACATTGCCAACAAAATGACATAACAAAAGTAACCTAGTAAATAGTGACACTAACAGGGTGGAAAAAATCAAAACTGTTTTTTCTAAGAAACTAAACAGTAACAAATTAATACATGCTAATCTAATAAATCGTAAATACAAAAACGCAATTAGAAGAAAGTGGACGGCAAATGTCGCTAGCCAATCCCACAAACTAAACGGATAACTAAAAAATAATTCGAATAGCAGTGATAAAAATTTCCTAAAAAAGTCTCAAAATAATTCAAATGAAAAAGTGCGGAAAATTATTTAGCAATTAATATGATAATAACTGGTGACTGGGCTTGGGCTAAAAACATGAACCCACAACACTGAAGACGAGAGCAAAATTGTGCACTACTCAGAATTACCAGACAGCAGTAATTGATCTACTGACACCAACATTGCCATTAAAGCCATTCCATTACTGTGAATATTTTCACTTTTTTCAAAAACAATGCTCATGTTGTGGGAGAGTCGGTACTAAATCAAAAGAAGAAAAAAAGTTGCGTGACCAAAAACTAACATACAAATTTTCTAATAGTCTGTTCCAGTCTTTTATAAAACAAATGAAATGATAGGAAAGGAAATGAAGGCGAGGAAACTTGAATTCTTCAAATTGGAAAGGAAGAAATAAAAAGAAAATTATACTAAAATCACTCATCCATACCCTTTACTTTCTTTCATGTCAAAACTAGGCAACACCATTTGTTTTAAATTTCTTCTCATTTAGATTCTACCTTCTCAATAGTTTTATTAGATTTTTTTTTCTAAAAATTTACTCCGTATTTTATATGTAATTTAATAAAATTTAATCTAACTGGCGTAGCTTGAGTTGGTGTTGGGTTAGTGATATAGATGAAACTTTTGTTCATGGTTGTAGATATGACATAATTCAATCTATATCTGATTCAGGGTCGGTCCTGAGAATTTAAGTGCCCCGAACGAGGCGAAAAAAAGGCCCTATTGTTTTAACGAATAATATAAACTATTTAGAAAAATGAAAATTAACGTCATATCAATAAACATAAAGAATATAACATTAAAATTACATACCGTAATAGTTAACCAATAATTTTCATTTCTTTATCTTGTCTTTTTCTCTTAAATTTTTCATAAGTGGATAATCGTTTAGGAGTTATCCAAAATTCTATTTACCAAATCAATAACAATACAACAATGCTAGGAGTTATTCAAAATCCTATTCACCAAATCAATAACAATACAACAATACTTGAGTCATTTATGTATGTTTTATGTATTGATTAGGCACGGATTTAGGTATGTAGGTATGTATGGATGTATGTAGGTTTATGTTTGTAGATATGTACGTCTAGGTGTGTTGCTGATTGTTGGTATGAGGTCATATATGTTTATTGTCCTTTTAGTGTAGCTTTTTCTGGATACGTCTAGAGCTCCGCACAACAGTCTAAGGTATATATATATATATATATATATATATATATATATATATATATATATATATATATATATATATATATATAGTGGTAGGATCAAGAGGGAAGTAATCATTCGGGGGAAAGCGGTGGGAAGCAAAAACTTTTTTTTTTCGTTTTTTGAAAAAACTTTGTTCACGAACATTATAGATGAGATGAAAATATGAACATTTAGTAGAGACACTTTGTGATAAATGTTTTTATTTTGGCGGGAAAACGCTCGAAGAAGTAATATATAACAATTATCGTGTTTTTCGAGCGTATTTTGAGGTTTTAGCTATTGGGGTTTAGATATTAGGGTTTAGATATTAGGGTTTATAGGGTTTAGATATTAGGGTTTAAAAATTTAGGGTTTAGGGTTTAGATTTAGGATTTAGATTGAGTTTTTAACACGAACGGTTTAGAGTTTAGGGTTTAGGGTTTAGGGTTTGGTGTTTTGGGTTTATGGAATAAACCCAAAACACCAAACCCTAAACCCTAAACCGTAAACCGTAAACTCTAAATCGGGCTAAATTTTACTTCACAAAACATGAAAAAAAACGTTCATATTCTTCACGAACAATATTATCTTGAATGTTATTTTTGTCGATCGTTTTCCCGCCTAAATAATAACATTCATCACGAAGTGTCTCTTCTAAATGTTCATATTTTCGTGTGATCTTGATGCCGGAAAAAAAATGAAAAAAAAATTGCTTCCCCCCGATTGGTTACTTCCCCATTGATCATGCATAATATATATACACACACACACACACACACACACACACTATTTTTATTTGTTTCCTAGGTTTTTTTTTTTTACGTCCATATTATACGAGGCAACAGCAAGCGTCAATCCATTGGCGACTTGACTGCCGCTTAGTGGCTAAATTAAACTCCAGGCTTGATTTAAAACCCATGAAAATTTGATTCTACCATTTTCATGGCGTCTCCTTTCTATTACTTCCCATCATGTCTGTTTTTTTTATTATTATTATTTATGTCATTTTATCTAAAGTATTTACTTTATTTATTTATTTCTTTTTTATTTGTTTTTGCTTTATTTTAGTTTCTCCTACTTTTTGGGCCGGAGGTCCTCTTGAAGCAATCTCTTTATCCGTCGAACAGAGGGAGGGAGGACTTTCCCTACTCTTGTGAGTGTTTCACTCGGGGTGGGGAAATGATTTCTCTTTATTCTATGATAGAGGAAGGATTGCCTACGTCTCACTTCCCACATACCTCATACATGTGGGATTGGGTATGTTGTTGTTGTTGTTGTCGAGTCATTTTATATCTTATCATAAAAATAGAACATACAACTACAAATCAAAATTCAAAAGATAGACATATGAAAAAGGAACTGCTCTCGAGTTAATTTAATGTTTGTGCCTAAATGCCTAAATGGTTTTGTAAAACTGCGTAGTTATCTATTTCATTTAATTTAATGTTGACTGCAATTGCTAGTAGTTTTCATAGTCAAGCCCAATTACATTATTGTATCTTATTACTAGTTGCCTACTTATATACATCTTCAATCGTCTGATTACATTGCTATTAATTACTCCCTTCACTGAGTATAGGCTTGTATAGCATGAGTAAAATTTAATTAACTAAATAGCATAAGTCCAGAAGAAGCATAAGTCCAGGAGAAGCAGAAGTCTATAGCAATAGCATAATTTTCAGTCAATACCTTCGATGCGTAGGTTTCATTTGTATAAGACAATTGTAGGATCGTGTAAACAGGATTAAACGATCTAATCTTTAATATTGAGTGCTGAATAACTCGATATTGGGTTTTATATAAAAAACAATTAAGCAAACAATGATCTTATGTTATTAATCGACTTTAGGATGATTAAGATCAACCCACAAGAGTGCTAGACGACCAGGGATTCGGTTATGACACTTAGAGAGGTTTAGGATACGTAACACTAACAATGAACCCGAATTGGCTTCTATATACATTCAGCACGTGCAATCGTGCGGTTGCAGGTTGCAATCGTGTGGTTGCCCAATGGACCCGTACGGATGCATTCTGCATCCGTGCGGTTGCACTCCAGGTGTGTAAACTAAACTTTAACGCATATTAACTAGTAGACTATTACACACCGTCTACTATAAAGAACTCGGGGACTAACGTCATGCACCAACAACAATACTGCAAATCAACAATAGCATAATTTTTATATTATATTTAGTTACTTACATACATATAACAGAGATCGATGAAGTAGGAAGGAAGAACAGATTGAAACTTGAAGTGTTATGTTACAGATTGAATGATCAATGAACCAGAAGTCGAGGGACCAACGACGTAGGTCACGTATAGTGTATTTCTTAAGCTTGAAGTTGAATCGTTTGTTGCTTTTTCCTTTTTTTGCCCCAGTTCTTTAATTCCTTTAGACCATGCACACCAATAGCATGTTGGTCGAATGTGCTAGGAACACACACCCAACACGCCGATAACAAGGCGTGTTGGTGGTGTTTTTATGCGGCGTGCGAGCCACCAACACGGGAAAGCAGTCGAGCGTGTTGGCATTTTTTGCGACGTGGAGTGTTCCAAATGGTTGAATGATGTGTTTATTTGAAATTAAACGGATATATCTATCTGCTTTTTTGTTGCAACGAATTTATTCGATCAATATATATACATATACACACATACACTGATCAACATCTATATTTTTGCAAACAAACATTCATATACACACATACATTTTATCAAACTCTTTCACCATGAGTTCAAACAAGGTTTCGATTGATGTTCATTACGAGGGTCGAGCTGAGTATGACTGGAAGTCATACGTAGGTGAAAAAAATTCTTTTGAGGATGTCGATGTTTCCGACTTTGATTGGTCAAAGTTGAAAAAATTCCTCGAAAAAGAAACGCCTTACTATTTTACGCAAATTGTGTATTTTGACGAAGAGCATCAAGTGTTGATGTTTCTGTTTAACGATGAGCAATGGGATGCACAAAAAGAGCGAACCAAGGCACGACCCTGCCGAATTGAGTTGTATCTCGTAAACATGGGTCAATCGACTTACAATCAGGCGCACTCCGATTGGAATAGCCTTGATTCCGGTTACGTGAGTCATGACTCGTTCGACGGAAGAAATTAAGCACTATTTTGTGCAATCGTTTTTAAATTTAATGTATTTTTTATTTTTAGGAATTTTAAATAAAGTAATTTAGGACTTTTTATTTTAATGTAAACGTATTTTTTTAATTTGAATTTTAGTGTGTTTTATTAAATTTATTTGTTTTTTTATAATTTACAAAATAATATATAAAAGTATTTAAAATCAATTACAAATTAAAGAATAATGAAAAAGAAATTAAAAATATCTTACCCCTACCCACCAACACGCCACTCAGCACGCTACCCATTAGTCACCAGTTTACCAGCACGTCCATCAAGCACCCCACTCCCACTCACCAACAAGCCTGCACGCCCGGTATTGTTAAAAGTGGTCTTTGGCCTTTAAGTGATATGGTTCAAGTTCTTTAATATATTTTCGGTCCCTAAAATATATGGACCCTGTACAAATGTACAACTTGTACATTGAGTCGGCCCTGATTTGATCCATTGTTATATCTACTTGTATGTAAATAAAATAAAACTAAATTACTCATATAATATGTAGTGTACTAAGACCGCAAGTAGTGTAGCGTGATTGAGCCTTTTTTACCTTCATGGAAGAAATCTGAGGCGTGACTAAAATTTTAACCAATCAGGATATATATATATATATATATATATATATATATATATATATATATATATATATATATATATATATATATATATATATGAGGCACGATCCATGGATAAGCTTAAAAGGATTACAAACGGGATAAGCAAAATAAAATTTTTTTTTGAATTTTTTTTACATTCATAAATCTGCATTAAAATGCACCTCTAATCAATTTTTTTCATAAAAAAAAAAAGTTCAAAATCTTTCAAAAATCGATGATGAATGGTAAAATTAACCATTCATCGGGTTAATTTATCATTCATCTTGTTTACGATGAATGATAAAATTAATCAATGCTAAAAAAACCAGATGAATGGTTAAATTAACCATTCATCTGTTTTTTTATCATTCATCATAAACAGATGAATAGTTAAATTAACCATTCATCTGCTTTTTTTTAGCATTGATTAATTTTATCATTCATCGCAAACAAAAAGAATGATAAATTAACCAGATGAATGGTTAATTTTACCATTCATCATCGATTTTTACCATTCATCATCGATGTTTACCATTCATCATCGATTTTCGAACGATTTTGTTAAAAACTTTTTAAAGTTTTTTCGTTTTCTTCTACTTGTATATTAAAGGATCGTTTTTTTTTAAAAATTTTTTTTTGAAATTTTACTTATTCAGTTTGTACCTCATTTAGTGCTTATCCATGGATTGGTCCAATATATATATAGTGTTACCACTAATAATAGTCTAATTATAGTGTTACCAACTATGGTAAAACATCCAACAACTCACACCCACATGCGAAATAGTAGTCAACTAACTGCAAATGAGTTATTGCAAAGGGGGAATGCACCTATTGCCTATATATATATATATATATATATATATATATATATATATATATATATATATATATATATATATATATATATATATATATATATATATATATATTATATTAATTTAATTTATTATATATTTAAAAGAGTTCAACAATAGCAATCTCCAATTCAAGTGAGAAGTAGATTGTCATTCTTCTAGCCGAGTGTAAAGAAATAACACCCCCCCATCATCAGACTAAGGAAGTCGTTGTTATACCTTCTTTTTTCAAAAATAACGAATACTCATATATATAGCATTGAGGTCATTTTTTAAAAGAAAACGCCCTTGTAGAGACCCGTCATAATTTATCTGGACGAAGTCCATATCGATTACAAACGATTCACAATAGTTGATTACATCGCGAGGTACTTGACCTCTATATGATACATTTTACAAACATTGCTTTCGTTTTTAAAAGACAAACTTACTTTACATCAAAAGTTGACGGTATGCATATCATTTCATAATATGTCCAACTATAATTGACTTATTAATAATCTTGATGAACTTAACGACTCGAATGCAACGTCTTTTTGAAATATGTCATGAATGACTTCAAGTAATGTCTCTAATATGAGCTAATGCACAGCGAAAGATTTCTTTCATACCTGAGAATAAACATGCTTTAAAGTGTCAACCAAAAGGTTGGTGAGTTCATTAGTTTAACATAAAAAATCATTTCCATCATTTTAATAGACCACAAGGTTTTCATTTCCAGTTCTCATAAATAAGCGTCTCATGCATAGAGACAAAAATATCATTCATATGGATTGAACACCTGGTAACCGACATTCACAATATGCATATAAGAATATCCTCATCATTCCGGGATCCTCCTTCGGACATGATATAAATTTCGAAGTACTAAAGCATCCGGTACTTTGGATGGGGCTTGTTAGGCCCGATAGATCTATCTTTAGAGTTCGCGTCAGTTAGGGTGTCTGTTCCCTAATTCTTAGATTACCAGACTTAATAAAAAGGGCATATTCGATTTCGATAATTCAACCATAGAATGTAGTTTCAATTACTTGTGTCTATTTCGTCAAAAATTTATAAAAGCAACGCATGTATTCTCAGTCCCAAAAATATATATTGCAAAAGCATTTAAAAAGGGAGCAAATGAAACTCACAATACTGTATTTTGTAGTAAAAATACATATGACGTCATTTATCAAGTGTAGGGTTGGCCTCGGATTCACGAACCTATATTATTCATACATTCATTAACACATAGAATTGTAATCGAATAAGTTTACATATTTTTATTGGTGATATACCTGTTATATTTAATAATTTATGGGTTTTATTAATTAATTAAGTATGTTTATTTTATATACACTTTTAAATAAATAATTAATATTTATTTATAAAAAATTTAATATAGTTATGTTATGTGTATTAAATATATTTTTAAGTAACTAATATTTATATGGTAAAATAATATTGATAATAATAAATAAAAAGTTGTTTCCTTTTATAATAATAATAATAATAGTTCTTATGATAATTTTACTAAAAAGGATGTTTTTAATAAAATGATAGTTTTTCTATTAATGATTCTTTTAAATAATAATTTGTTGTAACAACAATAATAATACTAGTAGTAAAAATTTAAAACAATAATATAGTTGTAATAATAATAACCATTCCAATTATGATAATCATGTTAATAATAATAATACCTTAAATGGGCTTGGTAGTCCATTACTTAATAAAGCCCAAGTTACAATCCATTAAGCCCAAAACTAAATTAATTAGTCCAAGTTGTTGTGGTGTTTAAAAAAAAAATATGCTGCTGGCCAGAATTGAACACGAGACCCCTCGGTTAACAACACTCCTCCTAACCATCTATGCCAGTTCGTTTTTCTGAAATAATCTGCGTGCTATTTATATATAACAAGTTTTTCTGCTTTCATCTTCTTCATAAAACCCACATATATCTACATTATCATCGCCATTATCATCACGATCTCATCATTATCTTTACCTCCAGTTCATCGATCATCTTCATCATCAATATGATCACCACGATCTCATCATCATTATGATCATTACGATCTCATCATCATCTTTATCTTGTCACCTTGTTCGCTTATCTTCTTCACAGAATTAATCGATTATAATATCATCATCCATTTACATCACCAAAATAGAAACACAATCGAGTAATCATCATCATCATGATCTTCTCGCATCACCATCATGAACTTCATCATCATCGTTACTGTTGCATCTTCGTTATTATTTTATTTATAGTAGCTGTTAATCAAGGGTTTGCAGGTAGCATTTCGAAGTAACACAACAACAGTAGTAATCTTCGAGGGTGTTTGGGTCTGTGAACCCACGAACAGGAAACGAAAATGTTTGAGTTGTAGTAGTGGTTTAATGGGTGTTTTAATGGTGATGGGTTTTGTGAATAGAAAACAGAATTGGAAGTAGTCGAAACAAGAGGGCTGTTGATCACCATCGAATAGCATTAAACATGTATTCGTTTTGTGTTGAAGTTAAACATACAGTGAGCAGTTTTAAAAGGTTTTCGATGGTGTTATTGAGTGGTTTTCGAACACAAGAATAGAAACAGCAAGTAAGCAGTAGTAGGTATGACAGTTTGGTAGTGGTGATGAAACAGAAGACCGAAGAGTTATAGCAGTAGCTACATATGTATCTATAATTAAGATGATGGTTAATGAGTTTGGTTTATGGGTTAGTTACGAACAGAGATAAAAAAAAATTAGAAAGATGGTTTAAGAAGAAGGATGTGGTGTGTGGTTCTAATTATGTTAAGAGTGCATATATATGTTCATCTTATCATAGCATGCATATATAAATATATAATAATAAATACTTGGTAGTAGATGGAAATGTGATCAAGGTAGTGGCTCGGTGGTTATGTGGTTGTCATTTGTATGGTAAGTATATATATATATATATATATATATATATATATATATATATATATATATATATATATATATATATATATAATAGAAGATAGATGGATAGTGAACCAAAAAGTAAGTGTACTATAATTAGAATATTAATTAATAATTAGTCTTCTTTAAATGTGCAAGTTGCAAAAGTCATAGAATAATTATGGTGTGCTATCAAGGATACAGTACTTTGATTGATATATGTAACCAATTTGTACGTTTAATGTATATATAAATATAAACTTGGATCCTTTTTGAAAGAAAAACAAAAATCATACAGTAATAATAATTCAATTAGGAATTCAATTAGACATAGTATAACAGCCATGTAATTGGCATTTAGCTACCGACAGTTTAATAGGGATATTATTTCGTACTCCGTTGATAATTAGTAGCGGATAAAAAGGTCTTCAGAAAAATCTCATATTTTTAGATTAACTATATTTATTTATTTTGATCATTATGGTATAAAATTCGATCATTAATTCATTAAATGAAAATTACATCAGCTGTCCCTCTCATTTATGGGTAAAATATAAAAAGTGTTAAAACTTAATAACTAGGTCTTAAATACATTTTTAGTAAGCCTAAATTTTATAGAACTCATTTTCGTAACACCGTTTATTTTAAAATCACCTAAGTTTGAACTTAACTTGCTTAATATCAATCAAAACATCAAACGAGTATTACAATTATTAATATTTATTTTTAATATACTTTATTTATATATAGAGATATATTTTAAATAATAATTATTATAATATCCTATTTTTATTTTATTTTTAATTTTTAATAACAATAACATATAATACTTCAAATTATATTTTGAATTATTATATATATATATATATATATATATATATATATATATATATATATATATATATATATATATATATATATATATATATATATATATCTATTTACAATTAAATGTTCGTGAATCGTTGAGAGCAGTCGAAGGTCAATTGAATATATGAACATCGTTTCAAAATTTTCTAGACTCAACATTACATACTTTGCTTATCGTATCGAAATCATATAAAGACTAAGTTTAAATTTGGTCGAAAATTTCTGGGTCATCACAGTACCTACCCGTTAAAGAAATTTTGTCCCGAAATTTGAGTGGAATCATCATGGTTGACAATAAGTATGTTTTCATGATGAATATGAGTTGATAAATAGAGTTTTATCATTATTGATTAATATAGATAAAACGATTCGATTATGTGAAGCGTACGAGTGAAGCTGTCACAAAAGATTGAGATAGAGAATTAACTTTTGACGTAGTCACGTTCGAATTCCAGAATTCAAGGGATTCACAGAAAATCTTTGAAATCTAAAAGATTTGATTCTTCGGCAATAAGGAAAATAGAATCTCTTTAATTAAATGCGACCATCTGCCTCGATTGCTTTGTCTGATATTTCCTTTATAAATTTACCTTTTCCGTTCCATTAGTTTTTACCACTTCTATACTCAATTCCCAAATTCAAAAGATTTATGAAAATGCTTAACCCTGTTCTGATCCTTGTTCTTATTCCAATTATTGCAATGATCGTTCTTCTTTTCCAACTCCCATCTGAAGAATTTGCTTATTTCTATTATGCTCTAGGGATTATTGTATTTATAATCCTCCCGTGTCTTTATATTGCTATACGTACTGGTATCCACGGTTTGTAATTTCAGTGTTGTCATTAGGCTTTATATTTTCTCTTATATTTTGGATCGCTTTGCCTTTTTATTATCCTCTCGACCTCTAGTAAAGCGAGCAACGGTCCAGAATTCATAGATATGAATTTCGAAATGAACTTAGTTAATGTTCTAAGAAAGAAATGGTAATAGCACGATCTTGATTCGTCAAATTACCAGAATATCTGGGAAAGATAGAACTATCAAGAAAATATGTTTTTGATATGTTTATATATCAGATAAAATGTAAGAGTCGTGTAACATGGCACTTGATGACGTTATAATCTGTGAATCATCATGTTCCATTTAGAAACTCAGCATGACTTACTGTAATATAATCACGTTGATCAAGTGTCATTATATTATACTAACTCATGCATCAGTTCCCAACATTACTTCAATAACATTCATATTTTAAGCTCGAAAGTTTACAGAATATAGAAACTAACAGTTTCTATATGATGTAACACTGATAGCACGAAGAGATTAATGATTTTAGATAAGAACAGTTATGAAAATATCTTTTGAAATATGGAGGATATTTATAATGAAGATACGATAATATCTTGGAATTTCTAATATCGAAGGATGGTGAAGAAAATCTGTCCGCAAGAGTTTGGAGTCAGATGCAAGGTATTCGCTAAAGATTTCAGCAGACATTGAATCATTTAGATTCTTTGAAGTCAAACTTATTCTTTGTGATTTATCCACAGCTTCTTTCATAGTTTCGCATAATCCGCTTTTCGGTACTAAATTTTCTATCGAGCGTTCTTAACACTCCATTCTTTATCATCAAACTTCTGATGGTTAAGGTCATTTACGGTTGTCTACTGTTTCTGCTGCTTCATTCAGCTTTTTCAACATTCAGAGTATTGATTTGTAGACTGAGTGCTTTTCAGGATTTCAGATGAAAGATTATAATTCTAAGAGATGAATTTTATACATATAACTGTTGATGTAGATATGCTGTGAGTTTTCAAAGTACTGATTGCTGATTCCCGGTAATTGGTATGTCAGTTCTCGTTACAAGATGCGGATGAGTACATGATGAGACTTCAATAGATAAATATAGTAATTTGTCGGAGAGATTTAAACCAAGGAGCAACGAGGTTACTGGTACGTCTGCTGGTAATATGATGGAATATAAAAGGTTCCTCGGTAACAATAAAAGAGCACGCATATATAACAAGGTTATAATAAGGTTGTTTCGAATGAAAAGTCAAAGTTGACTTGCTGGAGCTGTGATAAAATTTGCTACTTTGAAAGGGATTACCAAGTTATTTTGGGTAATAATAATGCTAAAGGAGCTAACACAGATACGGGTTAAACGTTTTACTCTGGTTCCGAGTGTTTTCAGGTGCATAACTATATGCGTCAATGTCTTCTTCCGTAGATGAAGTGCGGTTGGTTCATACTCTCGATTGAAGTGTTTTCAAGAATCATGAAAGGTTTGAACGCAGATTGTAATCGTCAAGATACAAATGAGGTTTAAGATGAAATCAAGTGGCAAACTTAAAGAATTATTTAGTTTCATATATTATAATTAATATTTTTATTCATTTTAATTGTCCAACATTATTAGTCCACAGTCGATAGTCCACAGTTAATAATTCAATAATTCATATATATATATATTCGAATTAATTAATACGTATCGTGACCCGTGTACATGTCTCAGACTCGATCACAACTCAAAGTATATATATTATTGTAGAATCAACCTCAACCCTGTATAGCTAACTCCCGCATTACTGCATATAGAGTATCTATGATTATTCCAAATAATATATATAGATGGGTCGATATGATATGTCAAAACCTTGTATACGTGTCCCGATATTTAAAGTGCGTAAAATAAATAACAGAAATTAAATGATGATAAATAAAATTGCGAGAATATAAATTGCGATAAATAAACTGCGATAAATAAATTGCGATAATTAAATTGCGATAAATAAATTGCGATAAAATAAAATGTAATACGGAATTAATAGTTAGCTAGGAACAATTAGCTAGGATCTTGTTAGCGTGGTTTCTTAACAAAATTTCATATTGTTAATTAGTCTGTTTCTAATCAATTTTTATTGTGTCCATTATTTCTTCATTATGCCACTTGTTGGATTCTGATAGGTCAAAATCCAAATATGAAATTGAATTTAAATGAAAATAGTTATTCTTCGGTGAACGGATACGTATATCGGTGGTTGTAAATAGGATAGTAAATGACTGTTGAATCAGATTTGAAGAATGTATAGTGTAACTTATTAATGTGAAATCTAAATATTCCTCGGGTATTACCTACCCGTTAAAATATTTTCACCATTAACAGTTTGTACAAAAGAATTTTTAATTACAATCATTATGAAAACATATATACATATATATTTTCTTCAGATGTAATCATGGATTTAATGAGTCAATACGATATTAAACTCATTTGATTTACCGTTAAAACAAGAAAATATAATCTCTAACACATTAGAGATTACATAATCACCATGTCGAACGAAGATAGTTTATGTAGAACGATGATTATACTCGAGGTACAGAATGAGATGTCGAATCTGGTGACGCAGATGTTGTTGTTGGTGGTACTAGTGCTGTTGGTGCTGAGGCTGGTGATGTTACTGGTGTTGGTGATACTGCTGGTGCTTGCAAATTGTGGACCATGCTCTCTAAAGTTAACACTCGAGCTCGGAGTTCTTTAACTTCGTCTACTAACCCTGGTTGGTTATCAGTGTGAGGTAGAGGTCGGATATTTTCTCTAGTTCCGTTAATGGTAGTCTCAAGATGAAAAAATTCTTGCAAAAAGGGTATAAACGGTGTTGCGAACGGGTTCGCCGGTGAGCGGGTCAAGTACTCTAAGGTTAGGTGGTAGATTCGTTTCATGATATGGAGTACCTTCTTCCCTTCTCCATAGGGTGAGTATGTCGCGAACCCACCCCCATTTTCTCCAGTAATCACGGTTGTTGATTGGTTGGTGTGCTCCTGTCACGCTGTCTTCGGAGTCAGATGAACTTGGTCAATTCGTAGAGGCCATCTTACGCGATCTCAGGAAAGATTTTTGGTATGAAGAGTTTAGTAACAGCAATTGATAGTTGGATGGTATTTTCAATGCATAATTTGCATAGATATATATAGTACCAGGATCCCTTAAATTACGGAGAAATTTACGAGAGATATCAGGCAAGGTCTACAGTAACAGATACGCTAAGATATGAATTTTGTCTAGACACTATTCATGCAGTCAATGCAGTAAAACGTGTCTAGACTAAGAATAATGAGCAGGTAATTTCCTAAGGATGATAAGCAGATGATTTCCGAAAAAATTGATAAGCAAAACTTTTTACATGCAGACACGGTCGAAGTCCAGACTCACTAATGCATCCTAATGACTATCAGTTAGACACACAAATGCAAGACCTGGTTCGCTAAGACCACCGCTCTGATACCAACTGTAGAGACCCGTCCTAATCCATCGAGACGAAGTCCATATCGATTACAAACGATTCACAATAGTTGATTACATCGCGAGGTACTTGACCTCTATATGATACATTTTACAAACATTGCTTTCGTTTTTAAAAGACAAACTTGCTTTCCATCAAAAGTTGACGGTATGCATACCATTTCATAATATGTCCAACTATAATTGACTTAATAATAATCTTGATGAACTTAACGACTCGAATGCAACGTCTTTTTGAAATATGTTATGAATGACTTCAAGTAATCTCTCTAATATGAGCTAATGCACAGCGGAAGATTTCTTTCATACCTGAGAATAAACATGCTTTAAAGTGTCAACCAAAAGGTTGGTGAGTTCATTAGTTTAACATAAAAAATCATTTCCATCATTTTAATAGACCACAAGGTTTTCATTTCCAGTTCTCATAAATAAGCGTCTCATGCATAGAGACAAAAATATCATTCATATGGATTGAACACCTGGTAACCGACATTCACAATATACATATAAGAATATCCCCATCATTCCGGGATCCTCCTTCGGACATGATATAAATTTTGAAGTACTAAAGCATCCGGTACTTTGGATGGGGCTTGTTAGGCCGGATAGATCCATCTTTAGAGTTCGCGTCAGTTAGGGTGTCTGTTCCCTAATTCTTAGATTACTAGACTTAATAAAAAGGGCATATTCGATTTCGATAATTCAACCATAGAATTTAGTTTCAATTACTTGTGTCTATTTCATCAAACATTTATAAAAGCAGCGCATGTATTCTTAGTCCCAAAAATATATATTGCAAAAACATTTAAAAAGGGAGCAAATGAAACTCACAATACTGTATTTTGTAGTAAAAATACATATGACGTCATTTATCAAGTGTAGGGTTGGCCTCGGATTCACGAACCTATATTATTCATACATTCATTAACACATAGAATTGTAATCGAATAAGTTTATATATTTTTATTGGTGATATACCTGTTATATTTAATAATTTATGGGTTTTATTAATTAATTAAGTATGTTTATTTTATATACACTTTTAAATAAATAATTAATATTTATTTATAAAAATTTTAATATAGTTATGTTATGTGTATTAAATATATTTTTAAGTAACTAATATTTATATGATAAAATAGTATTGATAATAATAAATAAAAAGTTGTTTCCTTTTATAATAATAATAATAATAATAGTTCTTATGATAATTTTAATAAAAAGGATGTTTTTAATAAAATGATAGTTTTTCTATTAATGATTCTTTTAAATAATAATTTGTGGTAACAACAATAATAATACTAGTAGTAAAAATTTATAACAATAATATAGTTGTAATAATAATAACCATTCCAATTATGATAATCATGTTAATAATAATAATAATACCTTAAATGGGCTTGGTAGTCCATTACTTAATAAAGCCCAAGTTACAATCCATTAAGCCCAAAACTAAATTAATTAGTCCAAGTTGTTGTGGTGTTTAAAAAAAAATATGCTGCTAGCCAGAATCGAACACGAGACCCCTCGATTAACAACACTCCTCCTAACCATCTATGCCAGTTCATTTTTCTGAAATAATCTGCTTGCTATTTATATATAACAAGTTTTTCTGCTTTCATCTTCTTCATAAAACCCACATATATCTACATTATCATCGCCATTATCATCACGATCTCATCATCATCTTTACCTCCAGTTCATCGATCATCTTCATCATCATTATGATCATCACGATCTCATCATCATTATGATCATTACCATCTCATCATCATCTTTATCTCGTCACCTTGTTGGCTTATCTTCTTCACAGAATTAATCGATTATAATATCATCATCCATTTACATCACCAAAATAGAAACACAATCGAGTAATCATCATCATCATGATCTTCTCGCATCACCATCATGAACTTCATCATCATCGTTACTGTTGCATCTTCGTTATTATTTTATTTATAGTAGCGTTTAATCAAGGGTTTGCAGGTAGCAGTTCGAAGTAACACAACAACAGTAGTAATCTTAGAGGGTGTTTGGGTCTGTGAACCCACGAACAGAAAACGAAAATGTTTGAGTTGTAGTAGTGGTTTAATGGGTGTTTTAATGGTGATGGGTTTCACATATGCAATTACCCTTCGACCGCTTCCGACGATTCACGAACAATTGTTGATAAATATATATAAATATATATATATATATATATATATATATATATATATATATATATATATAGGTATATATATAATAAATTTAAATAATAAAATACAAGTTAATTATTAGAACTACATAGGTAAAATAATATACAAAATAGTTTAGTTGATTTTAAAATGTATATATATATATATATATATATATATATATATATATATATATATATATATATATATATATATATATATATATGTATGTATATATATATATAGAAGTATTATTATATAGTAATATATATAATATATAGATATTAAATATTTAATAAATGTTATTATATAATATATTATGTAATTATTAAATATTACATAACTAATAATATAAAATGCAAATTAAAATATAAATGTTATAACAAATATTATTATTACTACTTTCATTATTACTATTAATATTAATATCAATAGTATTATTAATATTATTATAAGTAGTATTATTATTATTAGTATTATTAGTAATATTATTATTATCATTTTTATTATTATTAATTATTAGTAAACTTATTTAAATTATCATTATTGTTATTAGTAATATCATTATATTATTATTATCAGTATTTTTTTATGTATATTTATTATCTTATAAATAATAATATGATTATTATTATTAAAATAATTATTATTAATTAATATTATTATTACTAATACATTTATATTATTTATAATTTATAAAAATAGAAAAGAAAAAGAAAAATATGTACAAATTAGTTTCATGTACCATCAAACTGTATGGACTTTTGTTTTCTGTCTCTGAATTGGATAGGAATCAAATTGAATCATAGATACACAACAAAATCTGCTAGAATCAAAATCAGATATAATAATTCAGTAAGATACAAAGATTTTTAGATATTAATCAAAGAAAGAATCAAATTCAGTTAGGCATCAGCATCAATTTTCTTGATATTTTATTTTTACTCGTCCTTCTTGTCTGCTCAAGTGAAAAACGTCAATCTTCATTCGCAGATACAAAATTTTTTTTGGGGAAATCAATATCAAATAAGTGTACGAATCCGTTTCCAATCCCTATCTGCTTTTGTTTTTTTTTCCTCCTCCTAACTCGAATATTTCTGACAACATTATCAATCTCTTTTATTTTATTATTTTGTTGGTATCTCTTTGCATTGATTCTTCTGTCGACCAATCAAAGCTACGAAATAAACTGTAATCGAATCGTGTGCTGTATATATCGTACGAATCTGTTACACTTCACTTTCTGCTTTATATATTTTTGTTTGTTCTTCCTGGTTCGAATATATCTGTTGAACCCTTCACTACTATAAAAAATTCATCACTCTGCTCTTCTGTAAAAACCAACAATGAGAACCACGAACCATTTGATTTATGTATATACATATAATCAAGCATACAAAAAAAATATTAACTCACCTCATATTCTTGCTTCGTTTAATCACCATCCTAACCTTCTATCACCATTGAACACCCATCATAAACCCATGAAACCCATCACCTACGAACACACTCACTATATTTTTTTTTCTGTTTCGTTTGATACCCAATTAGACACCATCTTAAACTCATTTAAAACACCACCAATTACACGCTATGTTGCTGCTACTTTTTACGTTTCTATTTCACCTGAAAAACAACAGCCCCCAAGGCTCCACGAACCTGTTGCATCTGCTTTCTGTTCCATTACATTTTTTTTTGTACAAACAAAACAACAAACCCAGCTCCCAACACGTTGCTCGCAACACTTGTTTTGCTACTACTGTTTCATGTCGACAAACATCACCATCTATCTTCCTTCTTCTTCGAGAACACCCTAAACTACTTAAAACCCCTTCCGTTTTCCTTTATTCTTGCTACTGCTCGCTGGTATTTTTTTTCTTTATGCTACTTGACACCTGCTGTTAAATATATTTTCGATTGTTGAACAATTAAATGAAATAGAAGGACAGGTTCGCAGTATTATGGTTTAATATTCATCAACATAGAGATAAAATATATAGATAGTGCATATTAAAATACTAGTGGAACAAAAGCAGCCCTTGATGGACGACAAATATGAATCACTTTAATAACGTGACGGTGGAAAATATGATAAACAATACATGAGATGATGGTGGTGAATTTGAAATAAGGGTAATGATATATGGAACTGTTTACAAATCAATTGTTGTGGGGTTTCTTTTTGGGCCCAGATTTGTCGAACTAAACTCAGAAAATAATGAAACTATAAACCGTGTGTTTGGATACGTGAATGTTTTGAGTCTTGAAACTCAGCCAGAAGTTGATGTTCCATATCAAGAAAGCCCACACCTTTATGCCCACCTATTCTTTTAATTGAAGGTTTAATTATTTTTGTTATAATCATTCTTATAATATTGGGTCAATGGTAATATGGATGATGTGGATAACGTGATTACAATAAGATGGTAATAATAATCATGAACATGATGATGTTTATGATGCATGGTGATGATAGGAGATGATAACGAGATAATGATGATCATGGGAGATGATGTATGATTAAGTTTATTATGGTGATAGTTATGATTTGATAAATGATGATGGGGATAAAGAAAAACCAAAACCTGTTATCTTTTCTTTTATGGTTTTCGATTAGATTAACAGCACAATAGTCGGGCCCTTTTGTTACTGTTACTTAAGTCTTGTACAAGGGATTGAAATCATGGGCCATGGGATTCTTATTGGACTATTCGATTTCGTTAGACATTATTCAATTTTGTTTGATATTGGGCCGTTCAAATAAGGCCAAGCCCAACAACAGTTCGAATGGACTGGTCTGAATAACATGGGACATGCATGGTCTGAATATTGGCTACCTGCCTTCTGTTTCTATTTCGATCGTAACCAGAACCTCACACACGCTCGTTTGCTCGTTTTCTCGGTTACACATCCTTTCTTTAAGGGTATGAATTATTTGAAATTGAATCTCGATTTCTTATATATATATATATATATATATATATATATATATATATATATATATATATATATATATATATATATATAATTAAATGTATAAATATGATATAAAAATATTTATGATTAAGTTTGAAGTTGATTATGAAATAAATACAATAGAAATATGATTAAGAATAATCATTATGAAAATGATTAAGTATGAAAATGATGATGGTATATATATATATATATATATATATATATATATATATATATATATATAACATTTTCATCATTTTATTTAAAACAATTAGTATTAAATTTATTAAAATTATTATTATTATTATTATTATTATTATTATTATTATTATTATTATTATTATTATTATTATTATTATTATTATTATTATTAGTATTATTAAAATAATCATCTACATTATTATTATTTTCTGTAACATGACTTTTATATATTTTTATTAACATTATTTTTAGTATATTATTAGTATTATTATCATTATTACTTTCATATTAATAAAATTATTATAACAAATAAATATTTTCTATATAAGAGTATATTTATTACAATAATCATAATATTTCATATAATTATATATATTAGGATTATTTATATAAATATTTACACATAACAAATTATTTATTTTTAATATAATATATTAATCGTATGTATGTATATATAAAACTATATAAATATTAACTATTTTAAATGTATATATATAAGATATATAATTTAAGACATAATATTTAAATTTGTTTGATTACGATTATATGTATTAATATACATAAATGATATAGGTTCGTGAATCCGAGGTCAACCCTGCATTGTTCAGTTCCGTCGTATGCATATTTTTACTACAAAATATCGTATCGTGAGTTCATTTGATTCCCTTTTACTCTTTACATTTTTGAGACTGAGAGTACATGCGCTGTTTTATAACTGTTTTACAACTGTTTTATTAAATGCCTTTAAAATCTATATTTTTTGGACTAAGAATACATGAGATGCTTTTATAAATGTTTGACGAGATAGACACAAGCAAAACATTCCTCGAATGAATTATTATACAGACAGAAGTTCTGTTTATTATTATTGAATTAGTTGGACATTATAATTTCCACTAATTGATGTGAATATTTCCCCTTGATTATTATAGCTTGGTAACCTAAGAATTAGGAAACGGGTATGGCCCCTAATTCACGCGAATCCTAAAAGTAGCTACCGGGTTTAACACTCCCACCCAGAATGTTCATTAGAAGGAAGAGCTAGTGGGCGTGGTGTTTAGTACTTCGAGGTTTATATATTATTACAGACTGAAAATTATGTTTATTTTGGGGATATTTATGATGCGCATTAAATGTTAAGGTCGGTTACCAAGCAAGCAAAGAATAGTAAATGTTATATATCGAGAGAATGATTTTATACACAGGTTACGTGTATGATATTTTGTACACGAGATATGTGTACGGTTATAAAGAATTATTGAAAAGTGGTTTCGTACATGAGATATGTGTACTGTATTTAAAAGAAATCGCATGTACATTACATGTGGGTATAGGATTCGGGCCCATTTGTACCATGCAATATTTAAATCTTGTGGTCTATCAAAATTATCAAAATCACTGAATTTTATTGTTTATGATAAACCTATGAACTCACCAACCTTTTGGTTGACACTTTTAAAAACATGTTTATTCTCAGGAAATCTTCTGCTGTGCATTTGCTCATTTTAAAGATATTACATGGAGTCGTTCATGGCATATAGAGTTCAGTGCCTCACAATGGGACCATATGTTGAAGACTTCGTCTAGGTGGATTAGGACGGGTCATTACATCGTTCGCCTTCTATCTTCATTTCGGGTTAGCTTCACCCAATAAACTTCTTAAAACATCTCTATTTATATCAACCACGCTTTACAGTAACCTTCGCACGAGGGGACCTCACAATCACAATAACTTCTCCACTACGACAAATCAAAACCGGTTTAGGCTTTTGAACGATCGATTCTACCTTACTTTTTACCAACAATTCTTCCTCCTTTTTCTTTTTCTCCTTCTTCAGTCGATCCAATCTTACCGCAAACGTAATTTTATCATCGTTCGGCTCCGACTCAGTAATTGACGCAGTAATAGAAATGTCGTTAGCCATATCGACTACGTCCTTAGGAGATTATTTGACTTCAAATTAACTTTAGACATTTTTTTTGCATAATATCTACGAAAGTAACACCTTTATCGAAAGTAGAATCTAACACCACTTTGTCGACATCATTAACCCCAAATGTGAGGACCCGTCCTTATCCCCCTGGACGAAATCTTCAACATTTGGTTCCATTGCGATGATCGACTCCAAGTAATGTCTTTAGTATGAGCTAATGCACAGCGGAAGACTTAATTCGTACCTGAGAATGAACATGCTTTAAAATGTCAACATAACGTTGGTGAGATATATAGGTTTGATGCTAGCAGCGTTATAACTATGGACCACAAGATTTCATATATAAACATTTTAATAAAAATATTCTAAGTGGTTGAGCACTTGGTAACCATACTTAACATTTAATCACGTCGCATATTCCCTTTATTATGAAATCTTACTACACCGTACCAAGTGTAGTTACGAAACGAAGTACTGTGCAACCGTTGAATACTGGTCGTCCAGTCCGGTTGGGGTTGTCAGGCCCGATAGATCTATCAACAGGATTCGCGTTTACAATACCGCTGTAAATAACAGTTACCAAGCTACAGGGAAGTATGCCAGTGGTACAACTCAACGTAGAATATATTTTTCAGTTACTTGTGTCCATAACGTAAAACATAAAATACATGTATTCTCATCCCGAAATACTTAGAGTTTAAAAGTGGGACTATATACTCACCTAATGTATTTTGTAGTAAAAATATATATAACACCATTGGTAACTTATAAGGTTGGCCTTCGATTCACGAACCTATATCATTTATATATATATTAACACATATGGTAGTAATCGAACAAATTTAGATATTATTATTAATTGTTATTTTATTATCTCGTATGTTTTATTAAATAAACTATATTTATTTTTATATACATTAAGTAGAAAATTAATATAATATAGTTTTATTAAGTATATTTTTTATATATAACTAACTTTTATTCTAATAATAATGATAATACTAGTGGTAAAAATGATATTGCTAATTTTAATAAAATTGATATCTTTAATGATAATAATATAATAATAATTTTAATAAATAAATAAAATGATACTTTTAATAATAATATTATTTAAATAAAATGATAAACTTATTAATAATGATAATTTCAATAATAATAATAATAATAATAATAATAATAATAATAATAATAATAATAGATAAAGAAAAATGGTTATACCCTTTAATAGGCCTCCTAAAAAGATTTGCCCACGACGGGACTCGAACCCGTGACCTCCTGCTCACACCCAAACACACCAATCAATTGAGCTAGTGTGTCTTTCTATTTTATTTCATTAACTAACTGAATATAATCCGTAGTTCTTTATTATCAAGACTACACATATTTAATTCGGCCCAACATCAATTTCATAAGCCCAACAGGAAATCTAGAATTCGACCCACATAAGTCATTTGGCCTGCTGTTAAATGAAAAGGGGGCAAAAAGGCGCAGCAGACTGGAATCGAACCTAGGACCTTTCACTAAGCATCACACCAAAGAAACCACTCGACCAAGCTTGTTTTTCTGAAATAACTCACCACTTTAATCTATTAAACCCGTATTCGGCTTGTGTTGGCCCAACTTCATAAATCCTACGGCCCACTCTTTAAAATCTATCTAGCAAAATCCATAAAAACTTTTGTGGCCTGAATGCTTTTGGTTAACATCAAAAAAAGTAAACTGAGGTGCACGTTTAACACTTTATTTTTAAAAAAAAAAAATTATATAATAACAATAGTGGCAAGTGACGGCTTTTGTGGTTTTCCTTCGGATTAATACAGCAAAAAAAATTTACATAAACTAAATAGTTGGTGTTGGGTTCGGTGTAAGATAGAAAACAAATAATAGGAGCTGTAACTACAATTATAGAATCAACGTAACGGTTTTAATAAGGTTGTTTGTAGTTCAAGGGTGGTGGTTTATAGTGGTTTGTAGGGTGGTAGTCGTGAGTGGTGGTTAAAGAAGGTGGTGTTGTTCGTGATAGAAAAGAACCCAAAAAAAAAAATAGGAGTGTTCGGTTTAGATGTCGAGATGGTTGGTTCACGAAGGTTGTAGAGGGTGATGACCAAACAAGGAAGGTGATGATCGATGAAGAAGGTGGTAAATGGTGGTTTTTCGGATAAGAGAAAAGAGAGATAAGGATGGTTCACGATGATAGATATTGTGTTTAATGATCGAAACATACTCGACGTTTTTTTTTTGTGGTTGTGGGTGATGGATGACCGTGGGTGTGCCCAAGAGATCGAGAGAGAGAGGGAAGAGATCGAGAGAGAGAGGAGGATGATGGTTGCTCTCTTCTTCTATATGCAGGTAAAGTATATATATATACAAATTATAATTATAATATTAATATTAATTAATAATAATAATAATAATAGACTAAATCAACTTTTACTCATGTGGAAAAAAAAACAGTATAGACTCTCGTGATATTCCTTTGTATTTTTCCTAAGACAGTTTTCACGGAGCGTGTCCATTGCTAAACAGTTAGTGTATAAATGTGTTCCTAAAAATCCAAAACTTTTAGATTAATTATATTTAATCATTTCACTCATTAACTGGTAGAAACCTGATCAAAAATGGTTCGTTAATTATTTATTGTCTGTTCCAAATAACGTGTACGGAGTACTAAAACTTAAACTAAAAAAAAAAAAAAAAAAAATATTTTTATCAAACCTATAATTTTCGTGATCAAATTACACTCCAACTTTTATTTTTAATCTTTCATGAACATGTACAATATTTATATTAAAGCTAACAAAACATCAACTGAGTGTTACCGACGTTTACCAATTAAGCTCAAAATCATTTATCTTTAATATACGCTCTTTCTTTTAAAAAGTTTAAGTAACTAATTGTGTTGATTATATCTCTTTTTTTTTTAACAAATAAATATAATATTATATATTTACAAGTATTAACATAAATATCTATATATATATTTAATAACATAATCGTATTTTACATATTTATTTCCTACCATTAAATCATATAATATTTCAATTAATATTCTAAATTATTATTATTTATATACATTTAATTTTATATGTATTTATTTACAAATTGTTGTTCGTGAATCGTCGGGCTTGGTCAAGAGGGTAACTAATTATCCAGATATAGATTTCAGACTTTCTAAACTCAACATTAGGGTTTTTGCTTATCGTGTCGGAAACGTATATAGATTAGGGTTTAAATTTGGTCGGAAATTTCTGGGTCATTACAGTACCTACCCGTTAAAGAGATTTCGTCCTCGAAATTTGATAGAGATCATTATAGATAATAATGAGGATGTTTTCATGATGAATATGAGGTTATAATGGAGTTTTATCATCATTGAGTAATGTAGATAAAACGATTTGATTATATGAAGCGTAAGAGTGAAACTATCACAAATGAGTGAAATGAGTAAATAGGGAATTGTTTTAACCGATAATGTGGTTAGGATTAATTTCCGGAATTTATGGGATTTTAAAGAAAATCTTATGTAATAAGATTTGATTTTTCGGCGATTAGGATCTTCTTTGATTTGATGTGGCAATCTGTTTCAATTTCTCTGTCGGATATATTACTATAAATTCACCCCCTTCTCTTCCTTATTCTTCACAACTCACATCTTCTATTCTTTCTTCTTAATTCCTATTTCAAAACATTCGTCGATATGCTCCATCAAATTCTGATTCTTGATATACTCCTAATTTTCACATCCGTCATTCTCCTCTTCCATCTACCACCGGAAGATTTTATTTACTTCTACTATTATCTTGGGGTTATAGTGTTTTTAATCTTCCCATGCCTTTACGTGACAACACGTTTTGATATGCACGGTTTGTAGTTTCAGGGTGATTGTTGGATTTCATATCTTCTCTTATACTTCGATGTCCTTACTTCTATCTTCCATAATCATTGTCATCCACAGTTAATGTTTTCTCCTATTTACTGTGATCTATATCCCAATTTCTATTTTGGGGCTTTGTCCCTTCGTTTCTTCTTCCCGTCCTCTAGTCAAGCGAGCAATTGTTCGAAATTCGTAGGTATGAAATTCGGAATGAACATAGTTAATGCTCTTAGGAGGAAATGGTAATGACACGATTTTGATTTGTCACATTACCAGAATATCTTGGAAAAGACCGAATCATCAAGAGAATATTTTCTTGATATATTTAAAGATTGGATAGAATGTAAGAGCCGTGTAACATGTCACATGATGATGGTACTGTGAATCATCACATTCCATTAGAAACTCAACATGACTTACTGTAATATAATGACGTTGATCAAGTGTCATTATATTATACTAATTCATGTATCAGTTCCCAACACTACTTCAAAACATTCATATTTTAAACTCAGAGGTTTTCGGAATTTAGAAACTAAAATAGTTTCTTTTATGATATAACGCAGATATTACAGAGAGATAAATGATAATATTAGTTGTGAGAATATCTCCAAAAATATGAAGAATAGGTATAACGGAAGATACGAAGATGTCTTATAATATCTAAAATATGATGATGATGAAGAGTATCATCTGGAAAGGTTTAGAATAACGAGTAGGGTTCTTACTAATGGTTTCAGCAGATACTGAATTTGTTTGGATTTTTTTTTTTTTTTTTTTAAGTCAAACTTATTCTTTGTGATTTGTCCACGGCTTTCTTCACAGTTTTGCATAATCCGCCTTTCGGTACTAAATTTTCTATCAACTTTTGGCCATTAAGACCATCTACAACATGCTGCTTCGTCAACATTTTCAAAGTTAACAGATATGGGTTATCGGTTATCGAACCGAGGTAGTTTTAGGAGATTTGTGTTTTAGATGATTAAATGCTGATGTTAATATGATGGAATATAAAAGCTTCTCCGGTTACGATGACGAAAGAACGACATATATATATATCGAGGTTATGATAAGACTAATCTTGCTGAGAAATCGAGGTTAACTTGCTGGAGCTGTGACAAAATTTGGCTACTCTGAAAAGGAGTTCTAAGGTTGTTTTTGCTAATAAATGGTAAAGGATCCAACACGGATACGTGTTAAACTACAAATTTGGGTTCGAGAGTTTTTCAGGTGCATAAATCTTTTCTTCCGTAGACGAAGTGCGGCTGGTTCAACTTCTCGATTGAGGTATTTTTAGGTATCATGAAGGGTTCGAACGCATATTGGAGTCGTCAAGATACAAATGAGGTTTTAAGATGAAATCAAGTGGCAAGCTTGAAGAAATGTTCAGTTTCATATGTTTTAATCAATATTTTAATTCATTTTAATTTTCCAAAGTTAGCAGTCCAAGAGTCCAATTGTCCAATAGTCCGATAAATTCATATATAATTTAATATATAATATTCGAATTAAATAGTACGTATCGTGACCCGTGTACCGGTCTCGGTGTCGATCACAACTCAAAGTATATATATATTTTGGAATCAACTCCAACCCTGTATAGCCAACTCCCACCTTCACATATAGAGTATCTACGGTTGTTCCGAAATATATATATAGATGGGTCGATATGATAAGTCGAAACCTTGCATACGTGTCCCGTTATTTAAAGTGCGTAAAAATAAATAACAGAAATTAAATGACGATAAATAAAATTGCGAGAATGTAAATTGCGATAAATTAAATGTTAATCAGTTAGCTGGGAACAGTTAGCCGGAACAGTTAGCGTGAAATCCTATCACAATTCCAATTAATTAATTCGTTTGTTTCTAACACTTTTTATTTTTGTCCAATGTTTTCTTCGTTATGCCACTTGTTGGATTCGGATAGGTCAAAATCCAAATATGAAATTTGAATAGAAATGGTTATTCTGTGGTGAACGGATACGTATATCGGTAGTTGTAAGTAGGATAGTAAATGATCGTTGAATCAGATTCTAAGAATGTACAGTGTAACTTATTAATGTGAATTCTAAATATTCCTCGGGTACTACCCACCCGTTAAAATATTTAACAGTTTGTACAAAAGAATTTTTAATTACAATCTTTATGAAAATATACTTGCATATATATTTTCATCGGATGTAATCATGGATTTAATGAGTCAAAAACTCATCTGATTTACCGTTAATACTAGATTACATAATCTCTAAAACTTTAGAAATTACATATTCACCATGTCGAACGAGGAAAAATGAGGTAGAATGATACGTAAAGCGAAGATAGCCGATGTAGATCGATGTGTAGAACGAAGTTCATATTCGAAGTACAGATGGTGATATTGAGGCGTGTAATGTTGATATTCGAGGTACAGATTGTGATATTGAGAGTTGCGGCGCGGTTATGGTTTGGAGATGATAAGGGTGCTGTCGACGTCGATGATGGTGGTACTGATTATGCTGCTGGTGCTGCTGCTGGTGTTCGTAACCTTCGCACCAGGTTCTCCAAAGTCGTCACACGAGCGCGTAGTTTGTTAACTTCATCTAGTATTACAGGATGATTGACGGTTGAAGCGAGCGAGTGAATAAGATTCGAAATATGGGATAGTATGTAATCGTGACGAGATACTCGGAAAAAGGGAAGAGAAATTGGTTTCTCGAACAGGTTCGCCGGTAAGTGCTTCAGGTTCATTGCCAGGAGTGCAATTTGGTGGATGGAATGGATATTCGATGTGAAATGATTTTCGAATATAGGATGATATTCTAACTTCATAGAATATCTATATATAATACTAAAGATTTCGTAGCCTACAGAGGAATTTACGGCATATGTCAGACAAGTCTACAGATGCGCCAAGATATGAATTATCAGTTACGCTGAGATATGAATTTTGTCTATACACTATCGATGCACTTAAATGCAGTAAGACGTGTCTAGACTTGTGAATGATAAGCATACAATTCCCTAAGGATGATAAGCAGATGATTTCCGACTAGATATGATAAGCAAAAATTTTAACATGTAGACACGGTCAAAGTCCAGACTCATTGATGTATCTTAACAACTACTAGTCAGACACACTAATGCAAGGCCTGGTTCACTAAGACCAACGCTCTGATACCACCTGTGAGGACCCGTCCTTATCCCCCTGGACGAAATCTTCAACATTTGGTTCCATTGCGATGATCGACTCCAAGTAATGTCTTTAGTATGAGCTAATGCACAGCGGAAGACTTAATTCGTACCTGAGAATGAACATGCTTTAAAATGTCAACATAACGTTGGTGAGATATATAGGTTTGATGCTAGCAGCGTTATAACTATGGACCACAAGATTTCATATATAAACATTTTAATAAAAATATTCTAAGTGGTTGAGCACTTGGTAACCATACTTAACATTTAATCACGTCGCATATTCCCTTTATTATGAAATCTTACTACACCGTACCAAGTGTAGTTACGAAACGAAGTACTGTGCAACCGTTGAATACTGGTCGTCCAGTCCGGTTGGGGTTGTCAGGCCCGATAGATCTATCAACAGGATTCGCGTTTACAATACCGCTGTAAATAACAGTTACCAAGCTACAGGGAAGTATGCCAGTGGTACAACTCAACGTAGAATATATTTTTCAGTTACTTGTGTCCATAACGTAAAATATAAAATACATGTATTCTCATCTCGAAATACTTAGAGTTTAAAAGTGGGACTATATACTCACCTAATGTATTTTGTAGTAAAAATACATATAACACCATTGGTAACTTATAAGGTTGGCCTTCGATTCACGAACCTATATCATTTATATATATATTAACACATATGGTAGTAATCGAACAAATTTAGATATTATTATTAATTGTTATTTTATTATCTCGTATGTTTTATTAAATAAACTATATTTATTTTTATATACATTAAGTAGAAAATTAATATAATATAGTTTTATTAAGTATATTTTTTATATATAACTAACTTTTATTCTAATAATAATGATAATACTAGTGGTAAAAATGATATTGCTAATTTTAATAAAATTGATATCTTTAATGATAATAATATAATAATAATTTTAATAAATAAATAAAATGATACTTTTAATAATAATATTATTTAAATAAAATGATAAACTTATTAATAATGATAATTTCAATAATAATAATAATAATAATAATAATAATAATAATAATAATAATAGATAAAGAAAAATGGTTATACCCTTTAATAGGCCTCCTAAAAAGATTTGCCCACGACGGGACTCGAACCCGTGACCTCCTGCTCACACCCAAACACACCAATCAATTGAGCTAGTGTGTCTTTCTATTTTATTTCATTAACTAACTGAATATAATCCGTAGTTCTTTATTATCAAGACTACACATATTTAATTCGGCCCAACATCAATTTCATAAGCCCAACAGGAAATCTAGAATTCGACCCACATAAGTCATTTGGCCTGCTGTTAAATGAAAAGGGGGCAAAAAGGCGCAGCAGACTGGAATCGAACCTAGGACCTTTCACTAAGCATCACACCAAAGAAACCACTCGACCAAGCTTGTTTTTCTGAAATAACTCACCACTTTAATCTATTAAACCCGTATTCGGCTTGTGTTGGCCCAACTTCATAAATCCTACGGCCCACTCTTTAAAATCTATCTAGCAAAATCCATAAAAACTTTTGTGGCCTGAATGCTTTTGGTTAACATCAAAAAAAGTAAACTGAGGTGCACGTTTAACACTTTATTTTTTTTAAAAAAAAAATTATATAATAACAATAGTGGCAAGTGACGGCTTTTGTGGTTTTCCTTCGGATTAATACAGCAAAATTTTTTTACATAAACTAAATAGTTGGTGTTGGGTTCGGTGTAAGATAGAAAACAAATAATAGGAGCTGTAACTACAATTATAGAATCAACGTAACGGTTTTAATAAGGTTGTTTGTAGTTCAAGGGTGGTGGTTTATGGTGGTTTGTAGGGTGGTAGTCGTGAGTGGTGGTTAAAGAAGGTGGTGTTGTTCGTGATAGAAAAGAACCCAAAAAAAAAAAAAAAAATAGGAGTGTTCGGTTTAGATGTCGAGATGGTTGGTTCACGAAGGTTGTAGAGGGTGATGACCAAACAAGGAAGGTGATGATCGATGAAGAAGGTGGTAAATGGTGGTTTTTCGGATAAGAGAAAAGAGAGATAAGGATGGTTCACGATGATAGATATTGTGTTTAATGATCGAAACATACTCGACGTTTTTTTTTTTTTTGTGGTTGTGGGTGATGGATGACCGTGGGTGTGCCCAAGAGATCGAGAGAGAGAGGGAAGAGATCGAGAGAGAGAGAGAGGAGGATGATGGTTGCTCTCTTCTTCTATATGCAGGCAAAGTATATATATATACAAATTATAATTATAATATTAATATTAATTAATAATAATAATAATAATAATAGACTAAATCAACTTTTACTCATGTGGAAAAAAAAACAGTATAGACTCTCGTGATATTCCTTTGTATTTTTCCTAAGACAGTTTTCACGGAGCGTGTCCATTGCTAAACAGTTAGTGTATAAATGTGTTCCTAAAAATCCCAAACTTTTAGATTAATTATATTTAATCATTTCACTCATTAACTGGTAGAAACCTGATCAAAAATGGTTCGTTAATTATTTATTGTCTGTTCCAAATAACGTGTACGGAGTACTAAAACTTAAACTAAAAAAAATAAAAAAATAAAAAATATTTTTATCAAACCTATAATTTTCGTGATCAAATTACACTCCAACTTTTATTTTTAATCTTTCATGAACATGTACAATATTTATATTAAAGCTAACAAAACATCAACTGAGTGTTACCGACGTTTACCAATTAAGCTCAAAATCATTTATCTTTAATATACGCTCTTTCTTTTAAAAAGTTTAAGTAACTAATTGTGTTGATTATATCTCTTTTTTTTTAACAAATAAATATAATATTATATATTTACAAGTATTAACATAAATATCTATATATATATTTAATAACATAATCGTATTTTACATATTTATTTCCTACCATTAAATCATATAATATTTCAATTAATATTCTAAATTATTATTATTTATATACATTTAATTTTATATGTATTTATTTACAAATTGTTGTTCGTGAATCGTCGGGCTTGGTCAAGAGGGTAACTAATTATCCAGATATAGATTTCAGACTTTCTAAACTCAACATTAGGGTTTTTGCTTATCGTGTCGGAAACGTATATAGATTAGGGTTTAAATTTGGTCGGAAATTTCCGGGTCATTACACCAAACGTAATGTATAACTCTCTACACAATTTAAAACCTCAAAGTCAACAGAACCAAATCGAATTTAAGCGCTTTGTACAATTTGAACACTTTCGGCCATCGAATCATAATGAGCAATGATACTTGGATCCCGATCACGAACACTTTAAATAACGTATTCACCTCCTGTGAGGGAACAACGACAACATCACAAGTGTCGTTAGCCATGTTATTAACGAATCAAATTATTAATGATACACTGAATCATTAGTGTTCCTGATCGAAATATCATCTTCATTACGGACACAATCCAAACCCATCCTCGTCCCACTTGAAACACTAAAACAATTAGTAGACTTGAGAAGTCGTTCGTCAAATTTACGATTCAAAATCCGATTCAAACTAGCAGGATCATACACTTCCTATACCCATACCTCTCCACTTAAACAAACCTTATCCCCCAAATCGCGACAACCAAAACATCAAAAAAAAATATGTAATTACTAAAAGACACGGATGCCCCATCCACTTTTATAACTTCTCCAAAAAGTTCGGCCACCTCTTAAACACTCTCCTTCGATGTGTATTTCATCGGTATACCCGTAATTTCCAACCACGCAAACCTGAAAAAGAATTCGGACATACCCGCAAACGGGGATACAACAACATACTCTATAGAACTGGTATGGATGATATTATCGTAGCTTTCTTAGTCATCACAATCACACAAGCAACCATAATGAGCGAACAAACTAATATGTGATACAAGAGCTTTATGAGCAATCAAAATTCTGCAACTTTTGTTTCCAATATCGGGACCTTATCAATTGTCAAAACAGAAAGATTAAGATTAATATTATTAGAAAACAAGGAGTTTGGTTTCAATTTACACGAGTTGGTTAGTTGAAAAAGCTTTTGGAAGGACTGCACTATTCAACCTTTGTCGCCTAGGTCTTCCAACAAAAATAGGCTTCCCAAAAAGCTTGGAACCATTAGATCGTTAATAGCTTTTTATGCCGCATCCTAATCATGCGCATACATGTATAGCTGCGCGATATGCGCATGCAAGCCCTACATCTGCGCACTAAACACAATAGTAGGTGCGCACATATTTCATGTTACAACGAATAAAGGATATAATCGTGCATCCTTTGCGCCTATACCATTGGATGCGGTCTTTTGACATGGTCTTCTGTTTACCTTGTTGACCAAGGAAACGCTAAAATCAATCCACGATTCGGTTTCTAAATTAAGGCGAGTTAGTTATGGAAACGATTATGTCCACTTAGGGATAGTATTAATCGTACATTTCACGACATTCTTCAATGCTTTCAGGTATGTTCTTTGAATGGTAAACCCTTAATGTATTTTGGCCACTTGACCTTGCTAGGTCATTGGTTGACTTACATTCGGCCACCTTGTCGGAATCCTTATGATTCCGGTACGGGTTATCCACGACTAACGTCGGAGGTTCGAATCCTGTTTGTCGTTAAACCCCATTATAGCACTCAAGTATAGGTTCAGCTTTACACCATGAAAATATGCTTGATCACATCCCTGCTCTCGAAAAACAAACGAGCAACGTCTTGTTGGCGAATACGTGACCTCCGTGAGAGTACCGAATTTTCCGAACGTAAATTCGTTGCTATACTTATATGCTCTAGATAAAAAGAATGCTTTTAGTGAACTCCTGGTCAGTATTTTTTTTAAAAAAATACCGTACATGTTGATTATGGACGGTTAGACTATCTTCTCTATTATTAGAATATACGGAGTAATCATTAAATTGAAATTCACTACCAGGTTTGGCATTTATGTATGGACATGTCATTGAATTAATTGTATAGTTGGTTCTGGTTATATACATTCATATATTGTCAATTTTAAATACTTTACTCCGTATTTTCCACATTAATAGTTTATAAATTTCATTGATTATTTGTGTTTGGTCTCTCACCAATCGGTTCAATCCGAAGGCATTCAATAGAAGGCATTAAGAAGATAGACCGAGAAGAGAGGATATCATTTAATATTGTTATAGTTTTTTATAAAAATTATTATTGAAGAATAAAAAGAATCCAGCCGTCTAGTCTAGATCTTAAAGGGATTCCTATGTTAATTTTAGCATTTTATCCACATTGATATGATATGGTCATAAGACTAACATTCAATTCATCATAGTTTTCATGTTCATGTATAGATGATAGATGATAAAGCAATAGTAAAAAATAGATATGGAATCTAAGCTTCAAACAATAAAAGACACATAGATAACAACTCTTGTATATTTCCTAACTTTTTCATTACATAATTCACCTACTTTTACAACACAAAACTCATATTCATTCCAACACACCACAAATTAACCAATCACAAAAACATGTTCCCTCTTACCACACTCAACAATGCATCCAAAGATGAACCAAGAAGGGATCATACATCCTTCTTTTTGTTCTGGCATCAATGGATCAATGCATCAAAGCATCAAAGAAGCCACCATAATAGCCACAAAATATCAAGCAACACTTCCATGATCGGATGCATCATCGTAGTAATAAGGCGTTAACTTTCCATCTTTCGTGCCAAATTTCATAGGGTTTACCGACCCAATTTCTTGCAACATTTTCACAACTCGTCTCATTGATGGTCTGTTGATGGGCAGGGGGCTCGTGCATAAAAGCCCCACATTTAGAACTTTGCATATTTCTTCCTTAAAACATGAGTCTAGCTTTGGGTCAAGCACGTCGTCTAGACCTTTTTGGTCAAGCGAGGTGCATACCCATTTGACCAAATCCTTTTCTCCGAACTCGGGATCAACCGGAAGTTTCCCTGTCACGAGCTCAAGAAGTACTACACCGAAACTGTAGATATCACTCTTTTCATTCACCCTTAATGTATATGCATATTCTGCAAGATGAGAACATAACACATTTATCTTATAATTAAGAAGTTTGTACACTTTGCCATACTAACTCATGCCGCATTATGAACTTGTACATCATGCAAGGTAAATTGTACATTAATCAAAATCATTAGTAAATGCGAGTAGTAGTTGCACTGAAAGTCTGAAAGTAAACAGACAGCCTTAGCCCACATATTGATTACACATTTCAGACATTTTACTACTCCGTATATTGATTACACATATCACACATCTTACTAATTTTGTCTCAACAAAACTTGAACTCAAGGTAAATGATTACGTCTCCTTAGCCCACATATTGATTACACATTTCACACATCTTACTAATTTTGTCTCAACAAAACTTGAACTCAAGGTAAATGATTACGCCTCCTTACGTTCAGGAGAATGATCCTAAGGCTAGGTTTAAGTTTACGATACTTAATTTTACAAACTTGGTTGAATTAATTGTAAAGTCAATTTTTTTAATAATGACTTTCTTTATTTAAACTTAGTATCAATATTTAATCATGGAAACTGTGAGTTATAAACATGGATTTAAGTTATATATGGTATGTTTAAACATAACCCTTTAGGCTATGGTTAGAGGCAATAAACCAAAAAGGGTCAAACCTGGAGCAATGTAACCACACGAACCAGCAATAACAGACATCGAATTACCCGCCTTTTCATTACCATCAACAACTTTAGCGACACCAAAATCCGCTACTCGAGCACCATAATCACCATCCAATAAAATGTTATTCGATTTAACATCTCTATGTACAATCGGCGGAACACAATCATGGTGCAAATACGCTAACCCTTCAGCCGCATCCACCGCAATCTTGTACCTTATCGGCCAATCAAGTAACCCGCTTTTACTACTATGAAGTAAATCTCCCAAACTACCATTCGGCATATACTCGTAAACCAAAAGTTTACACATTTTTGTCGAACAACAACACCATAACCGAACAATGTTTTTGTGACGAATCTTTCCTAAAGTCTCCACCTCGGCCTCAAACCCGTTATCAAGAACCAAACCCGACCCTGACCCATTTTCAATATCTTCATCGCCTTTTTTTGAACTTGACCATAGCTTTTTAACGGCCACCGAATCACCATTGCTCAAAACGACTCTATAAACTTTACCCGACGCACCACTTCCAATCACGTTATCTTCATCCAAAGCACCCAAGATTTCGTATTCGCTAAAACTCAACTTATGAAACGACATTAATGTCCATTTCGACTTATCGATGCTTTCTTTAGAATTCTTGAAATTCTTGCACCGAAAGTAGAACCATCCGAGACCAACAATAAGGATGCAACCAGTCAATATAAAGATAGCTCTAAGCAACCAAACGTAACCCCTATTTTTCGTAACGTTTTTGCCATCGCATAAACCTTCAATATCTCCACAAAGGCCCGGGTTACCCAAAAAGCTAGAAATGTAAGTTTTCTTAGCGTAAACGGGTGGGATATCGCCGATGAGACCATTACTCGATAAATTAAGCTGATTGAGCCTCAAATTTTGTAACCCAACCGGGATTTTGCCCGAAAACTGATTTTGCGAAAGATCGAGATAATTTAAGACCGATAATTCACCAATTTTTTCAGGAATATTGCCCGAAAACTCGTTATTAGCTAAATTAAGCTCGTTTAGCTTCTTTAATGAATAGATTGAACTTGGAATCTTACCAGAAAATTTATTAGTATGAAGATCAAGCTTACTTAATTGAACAAGATTACCAATGCTAGAAGGTAAAGAACCTGAAAACTGATTATTACTACCGGAAAACTCAATTAAAGTACCCAAAAACCCAAACTCATCCGGCAACTCACCGGAAAATTTGTTATTAGCAATATTCAAAGTAGACAAATTCCCAGCTCCGGCAATTTTTTTACCAATAACCCCAGTGAACGAATTCTCAACAAGTTCAAGTAATGACACTTGAGGTAAACCCCAAAACTCTACCGGAACATCGCCTGAAAATTTATTGTATCCTAACCGGACACGTTTCAAACTCCGACATTTACTTAAACTCGCCGGAATTTGACCGGAAAATGAGTTGTGTATCATTAAAATCTCTTCAAGTTTACCTTTTTCACATAAACTTACCGGAATTTCACCGGAGAACAGATTGTTAGACACATCTATCCATATTAAAGGTGAATTTATTCCTAACTCTTTTGGTAAAGTACCCGAAAACCTATTACCAAACAACCTTAATTCATACAAATTACTTGAATTGGAAATGATTTCAGGAAACTTACCACCCAATTCATTTTCATAAAGATTTAAACTTTCAAGCTGCAGAGAACACAATTCTTCAGGTACTGTTCCTGTAAACAAATTCATTGATATATCAAGTAACCTTAATGACGTCATCCTTGACCACCCTGTTTTAGGTAACTCACCGCTTAAGGAGTTGTTATAAAGCTCAATTTGTACAACATTTTTTAACTCGGTAATTGAACTCGGAACTGACCCACTGAGTTTATTGATGGCAAGGTCAAGATCAACGAGTTTACTGAGTCGACTCAGTGAGTCAGGAATCGGTCCAATTAAGTTGCACCCAGTGAGCCATAGCACTTCGAGGTTAGTAAGGTTTCCGATCTCCGGTGGAATCTCGCCGGCGTCTAATGGGTTGTATGACAAATTAAGCTGCTTTAACGTGGAAATGTTTCCGATTACCGCCGGAATCTTGCCGGAGATAAGATTGTCGACTAATGAAATCACTTCAAGCTTCTGAAACTGACCAAAACTCGCCGGAATGTCGCCGGAAAAGTTGTTTCCAGTTAAATCTAGGTGCTTTAATTCCGGTAACTTAGATAAATTCTCCGGCAGTGTTCCGGTGAGTAAATTTTGAGCGAGATTTAAATGAACAAGACTCTGGCAAGCGGTTAGCTCGTCGGAAAGTGTACCGTTGATGGAATTATTATATAAAGAAATGAACTTTAATCCGGTGAGGCGGCAAAGAACCGACGGAAACGGACCGGCAATATTAGCATTCGATAAATCAACTGAAACAACAAAACCGGTTCCCGGTTCAGAACAAGTAACTCCGGTCCAGTTACAAGGAGTAGCATCGGCGCCGGCGTCATTCCAATCGGAGAAAAACCCATCTGGGTCATCAAATCCAAGTTTTAATTTCTGTAGATATTGTGCTTCTTGATTTAAACAAAAAGAAAATGGTAACAAGAGTAACAAGATGAGATAGAGAGAGTGTGACATATTTTTAGGAGGTTGAGTTGTTTGAAATGAATGATTATGGTGTCATGAATTTTACTAAACAAACTCCAATAAGGAAAATGTGAAATAAAATGGACGCACAGGCCACATCATGAAATTACCTCAACAGTAAAGGGTGGGAATCAAAAATTGAATTTATTTATTTTTAACTTTCAAGCGTGATTGAATAAACTTAATACGGAGTGATGCTAATAGTAATAAAAAACAAGAAAGGTCAAGTATTTATAGTTATATATGAAAATATGAAAATGGGACAGAGTGAGTGATATAAAGAGGGACAGTGGTCCATTGCGGGTACAAATCACGAGGAGTGAGGACTTAATTATGATTAGATGATACTCCACTTTGCTTTACTTTAATTCTATTTTACTAAAAAAATAAATAAATAGTAGTTAATAGAATTCGAAGTTGTGACACTAAGGGTGCGTTTAATAAAACTGAATAATTCAGCGTGATCAAACCAAAATTGTTCGGTCTGAGTGCAAATGAATTAAAAAGGAAGTTTAACCTTTGGAAGGGGTTCCTTCGGTTAAATGGGAGATGGATGTGGTGATGTTGTTTGTCTTTTTCCGAGCCTCCAAGGTAAGCTATGGAAGGTTAGTGTGTGAAATGATCAGTTGGTCGATTGGCCATTAAATGAGGCCAAAGGATGCTATTTATAGAAAATAAATGACGGTTATGCATGATAGCCATTATAATTGCACCCACGATTTGTAACTGCCACTAGAACCTCCTAATCAAGCCTACAACCTATTTCACGTTCCTGAAATGTAGGGATGTGGTCCAACTCAGCAATACCAAGTCAACCTTGACAGTCCGTCACGTGACCCATGGCGTGATGATAGATTGAGCATGAGTTGAACGTTTACTGAATATCACGTGTGTTACACGTGATACAGCCTTAGATTCCCAACAGGTTCATGTGCTAGACGCCATGCGTTGCACGTGACGTCACCCATGGCGTGACGTACGTCATTACATCGCTGAATGGTTCGGAATCTGAATGATTCAAAGCCTCTGAATAATGTTTGTTCTGAATGAAAATGAGCTGTTTGATAATCATTTGGAATGAACGATATTAACTGAGTATAATTAACTTATTAACGTGTAACATGAATAAAAAAAATTCAATATACTTGTTGGTTAAGTGTTCGGAATATGATTTGAGGAAAATATCACAGAAAATTTAGGCTCTTAATGGTTAAGAGAACATTTCAGCTCTGAATGGTTCAGCACTGAATTCTGAACCATTCAGCACCATATATCATTCAGAGGTCAGAAACAAACACGCTGATTGCTGAATTGTAACGTCCTCCCAATAGGGTCTGGAAGAAACGTTACTAATATCAAATAAATCAACATATTATAATACGAGAACAATACTAAATGAGAAAATTTAACTTTATTGAGTACGCAACGGAAAATGAAATGTCGTTACAATAATGGAAATAACGATAAAGTAATTGTTCATATGCAGAAGTAATAAATGCGATATCTCTTGATCCTATGTCCAAGTAGCATCACATAAGTAGTAGATAAGAAAGCTTGAATCAAACAGCACCTGAGACAAAACATGCTAAAGTGTCAACAAAAAAGGTTGAGTGAAGTTCATAGGTTTAACAAAAGTAGTTATCGTTGTTTTAGACCACAAGATTTAGTTTGTAACGTTGATCTCCCGCAGAATCAAAAAGTTATGCCAGTGCGTGATATTTAGACTAAACGTTCAAGTTTGCCCCATGACAAGTTGTGTCTGTCCTTGTCGGTTTAAATTGCATTATCAAGTAATACAAAGACTGAGTCAAATGTATCGGGGACGTTACTCCCGATAGGCCTACCCCCAATAAATAAGCATTCCGCAGCACTTAAAAATATTACTGTAGGGACTTAGTCGGACATAGCCGGATATAACATAGTTTTAACAGTTGGTACTGATATTTAGACTAGACTTTCAAGTTTACCCCGTGTCAAGTTATCGTTTATACTTGTCGGTTGGGGGCTTGCTGGTCATAGCCCAACATATCACAGTTTAATAGTTGATACGTGTAAGTACTGATATTTAGACTAGACTTTCAAGTTTACCCCGTAACAAGTTATCGTTTATACTTATCGGTTGAGGGCTTGCTGGTCATAGCCCAACATATCAAAGTTTAATAGTTAATATGTGTAAAACAGTTATAAAAGTTGTGCATGTATTCTCACTCCAAAAGTTATAAAACAGTTATGAAACAGTAAAAAGTGGGGCTATGAATTCACCTTAGTAAGTAGAGAGAGAGTTATTCCTCGGAATAGAGAGTTGAACGAGTGAGCAGGAAAGTCAACCTATTGACATTTAAGAGTAGTTAAGTGTTTTGCCCATGTTTAAGTTTAAGTATGTGTTTAAGTATAGTTTGTTTTACTAAGTTTCTATTCCTAGTAAGTTACTATTTTTATAAAGTTTCTATTTTTAGAAAGTTTCTTATTTTACTAAGTTTCTATGACTAGAGAGTTTCTACTTTTATGAGTATTTTCCATTTTAGGATACTTGCCGTATTAGATAAGCTTCCAATCACCCCTTTCCCTTCGAATGGCTAATTTAGATCTAGGGGCTTGAGCCATAGGACCCTTTAAATCAGAAATCCAAACCCTCTGCCTAGAATCTCGTAGAAACAATTCGTCAAGAAAGTTCGAAGATCTATACATCTCTAATACATATCTCAAAATGTTTTTGTGCTACAATATAAGTAGTAGGTTATAGGTACTAGTAATAGTAATAGTGTATACATGTTAAGTACTAGTATAAGTAGTATTAGGGTTTCATTAATTAGGGTTAGTTAATTAAAGTAGTAAT